>NC_079193.1:202618806-203265056 GCF_029499605.1 Hyla sarda | reverse complement strand
AAAGGCATACATGATATGTTATGAGTTATATTATCTAATTATACTATCTAATTTATCTTAATTAGCTCATCTGCCTCTTAGGTTAAAGAATTGAAAACTGTTTATTTACACTAAACCAATTGTGGTGCACTATTTAACAATTACATTTGGTTAGTATTGCTAAAGAATGTAATCACAGTAAAAAGTCTTACATTTCCATAATCCAGATAAGTGCAAAACAAATTAAAGAACTAAAGTGTCAACATTGTCGCGTATAATGATAAAAGCCCAAACAATTTTATAAATGAGTAGAATGGTTTTAATTAGAGATGAGCAAATTTTAGGAAAATTCGATTCTGCCGATTAACCTGTTGGGGACCACGGGCATATTGATACGCCTTTGCGTACCAAAGGCATACCTGTATGCCCGTTGGAATTTCGTTCCCCGCCGCTAGCCGGACAGGGATCGGAACGGCATCCGGTGCAAATGCCTGGGGGGAGGGGGGGTCCTGAGACCAATTCAGATGAATTCAGATCAGCGATTCACGGCTATTCCGGGCTGATCAGGTCTCTGATGACCTGATAGCCCAGAAAATAGGGATGATCGGAACTGTCAGAGAGAGCCCCGATCATCCTGAAGGATAGGAGCGAGGTGGCAGGGGTGCTGTGGTGCATAGGGCATAGCACTGATGAGTGTTATCAGTGATCTTTTGCTCTGGTCTGCTCGATCTCAGACCAGAGCAGAAGCCCCATAGAGACAGACAGAGGCAGGTGAGGGGAACTCCATCTGCCATTATGGATGATCAGATCTCTGCGGCAGCGCTGCGAGCGATCCAATCATCCATTTAAAGTACTACACTGCCGCAGATGCCGTAATCTGTATTGATCCCGGCATCTGAGGGATTAATGTCAGACATTACCGGCAGGTCCCTGGCTGCTGAAAACACCGGTCTGGTGCTCACGGTTATGGTGGAGCGTAAATGTACGACACGGTGCGTTAAGTACTACGGCACCATGACGTACATTTACGTCCATTGTCGTTAAGGGTTTAATAGGAGTACAACAGAATCCAGTGGCCTAAACAAGTAAATGCACAGACATGTGCAGAGATGTGCCTTGTGCCCCTTATATCACAGTTGAGGTGCTGTATCAACAAACCTGCCCTCTGCAGGTTAATTAATGTCCTACCCCCCTTTTCACACAGTTAAAGAGGCCCTTTCATTGTTAAAAACTTTTGATGCATTGCAGAACTAATCATAATACTTTACAACATGAGAGATGATTATATTACTATCTTAAAAAATTACTAACTTACTAAAAAATGAAATGTCCAGTAGGAGAACAGACTTTTTATGTATTCACATGTTTGTAGACAGATTTCCTTGCCACCTTCTTCCATACACATCTCTCTACTGCTCTGCTCTGAGTGATAGCTCAATTACAACTACTTTATAGTGTTGGCTTTTCCAGGAGTGCAGAGCGTCTAAATAGTTACTGTAAATACATTGTAGTCATTTGTAGCCAGTATTAGGAGGAAAGAAGCATTATTTGTTAAGAAAATATATTTTGTTTATTATTTTCACATGCACTAGTAATTTATTGAACAAATGAAATAAAATGTTTCACAAAAGATTATAAAGGTATACTAAGTATAATTCATACATTTATTATTATTATCAATAATAATAATAATAATATTTACCGTATGTACAATAAGAAGTTTTTTTTTCCATAGCACTAACAGATAACATTTTGAGGGTACAAATAAAAACAAGTATCAGAGATTAAAATATTATACATTTAATATTCAAACAGGAGAGCTCACAGACTATGAGGAATAGGACTGGGATAATAGGCAGAAAAGTGCTTTATTGATACAATGTTCCAGCCATGTTTTATAAATAGAGGAGATTACATACATGCAGGTGAACATGTCACCAATGTCTAAATTGCATAGTGTGTATGAGGAGACTGCCAAAGATGTTACTTTTGATGTCTTCAAGACTCAGAGGTCTCAAAAGGGGGGAAATGCGATAGTAGAGGAGACCGATTCGGGAATGTTATCGGCCTGTATACAATATAAGGTATTGCGTCCCAGAGAAATGGTGCAGCACAAGAAAAGTCATGAAGAAGGGAGTGAGAGGTTTGGATAATAGATTAGTTAGTTTTAGATCATTAGCACAGCAGAAAGAAAGCATGTGTAGGATAATAGTAACTAACCCAAATACTACTCCTAAAATATATGTTGACAAATCTTTAAAAAAAAAATGTTGTTGTTTATCTACATTACAATATCTACCGTATTTTTCGCCGTATAAGACGCACTTTTTCTTCCCCAAATCTGGGGGGAAAAAGTCGGTGCGTCTTATACGGCGAATACACCCCTATCGCGGCGGTCCCTGCGGCCATAAATGGCGGGACCCGCGGCTAATACAGGACATCACCGATCGCGGTGATGCCCTGTATAAACCCTTCAGACGCGGCGATCAAAGCTGACCGCCGCCTCTGAAGGGAAAGTGACACTAACCCGGCTGTTCAGTCGGGCTGTTCAGGACCACCGCGATGTCACCACGGCGGTCCCGAACAGCCCGACTGAATAGCCGGGTTAGTGCTTACAGGACACCGGGAGGGACCTTACCTGCCTCCTCGGTGTCTGCTCCGTGCCGGGATCCCCTGTATGGCCGGCGCTCTCCTTCCTCGTCATCACGTCGTCGCATACGTGCGTCGGCGTGCGTAACGACATGATGGCAGCGACGGAGAGCGGGGATACCCGGCCGGCAGCAGAGACGTTCCGGAGCGACGGGGACACGGCGACAGCGATGGAGCGACATCCAGGGCAGCAGTGACGGGTCCGGAGCGGCGGGGACACGTGAGTATTACCTCCTATGCAGTGGTCTTCAATTTGCGGACCTCCAGATGTTGCAAAACTACAACTCCCAGCATGCCCGGACAGCCAACGGCTGTCCGGGCATGCTGGGAGTTGTAGTTTTGCAACATCTGGAGGTCTGCAGGTTGAAGACCACTATTGGGTTCAAAATCTTTATTTTTTTAGATTTTGCACCTATAAATTGGGTGCGTCTTATACGCCGGTGCGTCCTATAGGGCGAAAAATACGGTATTTGAAAAATTTACCGTGATTTGGAAGACTTTACTATAATACTCCCTGAGCTGTGATTTTTGAAGTGTAGACACAACAACGAAATCTTGAAAAGAGTAATATCAGGCATCATATTGTAATTCATTTGTGTTGGCTGTATTGATGTGAAACCATGTGGTGATGCGCAAAGGTTAACTCAGCACTTCAATTAACTAGCATGATTTATGACAAAAATCTCAAAGTCATTTTTCATGGTGGCAATGCCGCATTCATGCTGATCTTCCACTGTGTGTACTAAGCAATCAGCTCGGCTGGGGAAATACATGGCATTGTACCTTAAAATTAGTTTTCTACACGGTAGCCTACTATGTCACTTATGTAATAAAGCAGATGACAGGTAACTAAAGGAATTATATGCTCATGATTTTTATACAATGTAAGTCATATACAGTACAAAGGTAAGCAATGATGGGTATAAACTGCAGGGAGTATTTGAAATGTGTATCAGAAAATACAAGAATATACAATAGTTTTCTATAAATGATCATACTCTCCATCTCTAGGCTAGACAACCATATCAGACATCTGCCTTAGAATCGTACAATGGCTTCTATGACTTAAACTTCTTGTATTATCATTACAGTAAAAAACTGATGTTTATCCCTTTAAAGATATTGCATGCAAATGTACGCCCTGTGGCCTGGTACATAAAGAGGTATTCCGGCCTTAGACATCTTATCCCCTATGCAAAGGGTCCTGCCGCTTGGATCCCTGTAATCTCCGTGCAGCACCCGACATTCTGTGTTGGGTGCTGCTCCAGAGACTGAGACAGGGCGTCACGGCCCCTCCCATAGGCATGAATTGAGGGAGTACCGAAAAAACTTCAGATCATGGTGCAAAAAATGAGAAAATACAGCCAATTATCTATAGAGAAAGAAAAAAAGAGTAAGAATACAGCTATTTTAAACATTCTTATATTGTTATAAAAAGTTTAACTTTTTTAAAAGCAGTACAATTATAGAAAATCTATGTAAACATGGATATTGTTTTAATTGTATTGACCGACAGAATAAAGAGATGTCATTTTTACCGTAAAGTACACTCTTAAAATTCAAAACTCAATTTCCCTGCACAAAAAAGAAAATATATATTTTTTTGTTGTGCTATACACTTTATGGTAAGATAAAAAAAAGTCATTACAAAGTACAACTGGTCATCCAGAAGATGGGAAAATAAATTAGGCGGCTTTTAAAAGGCGGGGAGGAAAAATCAAAGCTTGAAAAAAAACTTTTTTTTTATATTTCAACTGGCTTCGGAAAGTTAAACAGATTTGTAAATTACTTCTATTAAAAAATCTTAATCCTTCCAATAGTTATTAGCTTCTGAAGTTGAGTTGCTGTTTTCTGTCTAACTGCTTTCTGATGACTCACGTCCCGGGAGCTGTCCAGCTCCTATGGGGATATTCTCCCATCATACACAGCTCCCGGGACGTGTCATCATCATTGAGCAGTTAGACAGAAAACTTCAGAAGCTAATAACTATTGGAAGGATTAAGATTTTTTAATAGAAGTAAGTTACAAATCTGTTTAACTTTCTGAAGCCAGTTGATATATATAAAAAAGTTTTTGCCTGGAATACCCCTTTAAGGCTAAAATGGGATGTGTCCTAAGGAAATATCAGCAAATGTGTGTTTTTGACTTTGTGATTTTGTTTTACTGTTTTAACATAATTCCTAACCTATATTTATAACAAATCTTATTGATTTTTTTGACTGGGTGGCTAAAATAATAGATGGCGGATGGGCAGTAGACATCGCATATCTAGATTTTAGTAAGGCTTTTGACACTGTCCCACATAGAAGACTTATCAATAAACTGCAGTCATTGAGCTTGGACTCCCATATTGTTGAGTGGATTAGGCAGTGACAGACAACAGAGGGTTGTAGTCAATGGAGAATATTCAGAGCAACGTCTTGTCACCAGTGGGATACCTCAGGGATCTGTACTGGGACCAATATTGTTTAATATCTTAATTAGTGATATTACAGAAGGTCTCGATGGTAAGGTATGTCTTTTTGCTGATGACACAAAGATATGTAACAGGGTTGATGTTCCTGGAGGAATACGCCAAATGGAAAAGGATTTAGGCTAACTAGAAGAATGGTCAGAACTCTGGCAACTGAAATTTTATGTGGATAAGTGCAAGATAATGCACCTTGGGCGTAAAAACCCTCAGGCAGAATATAGATTATTTGACACAGCCTTGACCTCAGTATCTGAGGAAAGGGATTTAGGAGTAATTATTTCAGAAGACTTAAGGGTAGGAAGACAATGTAATAGAGCAGCAGGAAACCCTAGCAGAATGCTTGGATGTATAGGGAGAGGTACAAGCTGTAGAAAGGGAGAAGTGCTCATGCCGCTGTCCAGAACACTGGTGAGACCTCACTTGGAGTATTGTGCGCAGTACTGGAGGCCATATCTCCAGAAGGATATAAATACTCTAGAGAGAGTTCAGAGAAGAGCCACTAAACTAGTACATGGATTGCAGGATAAAACTTACCAGGAAAGGTTAAAGGACCTTAACATGTATAGCTTGGAAGAAAGAAGAGACAGAGGGGATATGATAGAGACTTTTAAATACATAAAGGGAATCAACACGGTAAAGGAAGAGAGCATATTTAAAAGAAGAAAAACTACCACAAGAGGACATCGTTTTAAATTAGAGGGGCAAAGGTTTATGCAGTAATATCAGGAAGTATTACTTTACTGAGAGAGTAGTGGATGCATGGAATAGCCTTCCTGCAGAAGTGGTCACTGCAAATACAGTGAAGGAGTTTAAACATGCATGGGATAAGCATAAGGCTATCCTTCATATAAGATAGGGCCAGGGACTTTTCATAGTATTCAGATTATTGGGCAGACTAGATAGGCCAAATGGTTCTTATTTGCGGACACATTCTACGTTTCTATGAAACGTAGCAAAGATACACGGCAAGGCAAGACACAAATGAACATTTTCTCTAAGGCAATGATGGCACAAAGATTCGGCAAGGCAGTAGAGAGAGCCGGCGTACGTACGCCCTAGAAAGCGGCCACGCACACACCAGCAGACAGAGGCAGCAGGAGCGAGGCAGGGTGAGTTATGGACCGGCGGACATCTGCGACTGCATCCAGAGGTGCGGATAGGGGCACTGCTGGTTCAGGGGGACAGAATAGGGGTGCGCTAGCAGCCAGCATGTCTAGCCGCAGTGTAACCCCTAACACTAGGTATTATTGTAATAGTGCTGACCCACAGAATTAGAATAACAATTTTACCATAAAGTGTACTGCATGAAAAACAATGAAACCCCCAAAATTGTGTTGTTTTTTATTCCCCCTTAATTTTATTTCACAAATAATTGTCTTCAGTTTCATCATAGATTTTATGGTAAAATGAAAGGAGTCATTACAAAGTACAATTGGTCCCACAAAAAAAGCTAAGTCCAGTTTTCCACAAGAAAACAAGCCCTGATTTAGCTCTGTAGATGAAAAACGTAAAGCGTTACAGCTTTTAGAAAGGACAGAGGGAAAAAATTAAAACACAAAAATGAAAATTGGCTTTCTTCAAGGGGTTAAATAAAGGGTTGCCTTTTTGAATCAGATGGACATAAACAACTTGACTAAAATTGCTCAGTATATTACAATATAATAAAAATGGCCATGATGTTAATGGTAAATGATATAAAAGGTTCTCATATAAACATATCTTCTTTCCACAGTTTCTTGTCCCTTGATAGTCCCCAGGTGTTCTGGCTGATGTTTTTGTAAAAGTTATAACTCACAACTATACTGAGAATCACTTGAAACACATCCAGGAGGGAGGCACAATACTTTAAAACAGATTTAGACAGCGTTGGCTTAGACTGGAACAGGGTTTAACCAAGTTTTTATTACTACATTAGGTATTATCGAGTATTTGTATCTCTTTTACTATATCCCTGTTAACCACTCCTATTGCAATAACTTGCTTGGCTCTCAACTCTTTGTTACTCTTTACTGGTCCAGGGACAAGATGTTCGGTTTAGCTTAGAAGCAGGAAAAACACATCTGCTTGTCTTACGGTGAGGCTCAGGGGCAGGGATCCTCTTTCCTTTTCTCATCATTTTCCATTTCATGACAGGACAAAAGCTACCAATACAGGCTAAATTTTTTAAACAGACACTTTTTTATATGTATTTTACTGCAGCATTTCTGTTTTTATTTTGTAATGTTTGAACACTTGGAGATAACCCTTAGGCTAAGTTTCCACTTGGTCTTTTTCTGGCAGTTTTTGGAAAACTGCCATTGTGGATTTTGAGCCAAAGTCAGAAGTGGATCCATAAGGGAGGAGAAGTGTAAGTCCTTCCATTATATTTCCCTTTCCTTTTGAATACACTTCTGACTGTAGCTCAAAAACTGCAGTGGCAGTTTTCCAGAAACTGCCCAAAAAAACAAAACATGTGGAAACCTAGCCTTATGTAGTCTTCTGCTAATTGAAAACACCTAGGTCAAATTGGTGGAGTAGATTCCTGGCCATGAAAAAACAAAATAAAAGTACAAAAATAAAATGGTAATCAATAAACTGTAAAAAAAAATTCCTAATAAAGATTTTGATTGAAAACCTCCTTCCATCAGCAAGGGCATTGAAGATGAAACGTGGCTGGGTCTTTCAGCCTGACAATGATCCCAAACATACCGCCCGGGCAACGAAGGAGTGGCTTTGAAAGAAGCATTTCAAGGTCCTGGAGTGGCCTAGTTAGTCTCCAGATCTCAAACCCATAGAAAACCTTTGGAGGGAGTTGAAAATCCGTATTGCCCAGTGACAGCCCCAAAACATCACTGCTCTAGAGGAGACCTGCAAAATAACAGCAACAGTGTGTGAAAATCTTGTGAAAACTCACCGAAAACATTTGATCTCTGTCATTGCCAAAAAAGGGTATATAACAGTATTGAGATGAACTTTTGTTATTGATCAAATACTTATTTTCCACCATAATTTGCAAATAAATTCTTAAAAAATCAGACAATGGGATTTTTTTTTCTCATTATGTCTCTCATAGTTGAGGTATACCTATGATGAAAATTACAGGCCTCTCTCATCTTTTTAAGTGGGAGAACTTGCATAATTGGTGGCTGACTAAATACTTTTCACCCCACTGGATATATACAGTCGGACCCCCACCAAAATAAAATGGGCTTCATAGTCTAAAATCCCATTGGTTCAAGTGGCTTTCCAGTTTTTGCAAAGCTACAACTCCCATCATGCCTGTAGCTGTTCAAGCATGTTGGAAGTTGTAGCTTTGCAAAAACTGGAGAGCCACAGTTTGGGGTACAGTTTTACCCATCATCACTGCAGAACTAAAAGGGACTACAGCTGATGGGACAGTAAGGAGAATACACAATGGTATCAGTGACCTCAGTGACATTTTCTCTGGTTACTTTTCTTTTCTTCTTCATCTGGTCCAGATGTTAGGTCTTCTTTCAGATCCACCTTCTCTGAAGAGTCTGACACCCGGACATAATTGGCTCCTCACTACTGCATGTCAGCAGATCCTCATCCTCTGTATGAAGACAATAATCATTATAATACTGCCAAATACTGTACCCCCTGAATATAATACTGCCATACACTGCGGCCCCTGAACGTTCATTCCAGAGGCAGAATTCCACTGCCGCGATTCTGCAGTTTGCACAGGGCAGCAAAATCCCATTGAAAACAATGGGACTCTGCTGCAAGTGAAATTTCACAGTATAATTTCACCAGTGGAATCTCTGCAGTGTGGACAAGCACTTAGTCCCCCAGACCTCCTAGTCCTACTTCTTAATACTCCTAAGTCCTCCTCCAGACCCCTCTGCCTGGCCAGACCCCATAGTCCTCCTTTAGACCTCTCTTTTCCACACTCCTCTGCCCCCAGACCCTTTTTCTCCACTTTTATGACCCCGCCCATCTCCTCTCTCGGAGCTCCTCTGTCATCCTCCACACTCCTCAGTCCCCCATCCTCCACACCCCTCAGCGCTCCCCTTCTGTCATCCTCCACACTCCTACAGGGCCCCCTGTCATCCTCCACACTCATACAGTGCCTCCATCATCCTCCACAGTCCTCAGCATCCCCCATCATCCTCCACATTCCTACAGTGCCCCCCATCATCCTCCACTGTCCTCAGCACCTCCCCACCTGTCAGCCTCCACAGTCCTCAGCTCCCCTGTCATCCCCCACAGTCCTCAGCACCCCTGTCATCCTCCCCAGTCCTACAGCGCACCCTGTCATCCTCCACACTCCTGTAGTGCCCCCCGTCATCCTCCACAGTCCTCAGCACCCCTTGTCATCCTCCACAGTCCTCAGCACCCCCTGTCATCCTCCACACTCCTACAGCACCCCCTTTCATCCTCTATACTACTACAGCAGCCCCCTGTCATCCTCCACAGTCCTCAGGATCCCCTGTCATCCTCCACAGTCCTACAGCCCCCCTGTCATCATCCACACTCCTACATTGTCCCCCCCTTTTATCCTCTATACTACTACAGCATCCCCCTGTCATCATCCACAGTCCTCAGCACCCCGTTATCCTTCCCAGTCCTCAGCACCCCTGTCATCCTTCACAATCCTCAGCACTCCCCCGTCATCCTTCACAGTCCTCAGCACCCCTGTCATCCTCCACAATCCTCAGCACTCCCCTGTCATCCTCCACAGTCCTCAGCACCCCTGTCATCCTCCACAGTCCTAAGCACCCCCTCCCCACCATTCTCCACACTCCTACAGTGCTACCCTCCTCTCCTACAGTGCTACCCCCCTCACGACATCGCAATAAAATTGCGATGTCCTGATCAGCTAGGATGTGGGCAGAGACCCCCTTACCTTGCTCCGTCACGTCTGATCTGGGTTTGATTGCTCCAAGCCTGAGCTACAGGCTTGAGCAATCGAGCCCCTATCTCGCTTATCCATGCAAAGCTATGGCTTTGAAGGGATCAGCATAAGAGATCAGTGTGTGCGGTGCTATAGCTCCCTGTGGGAGCTGTAGCACTGGAAAAAAAAGTGAAAAAAAAAGTTAACAAAGGTCATTTAACCCCTTCCCTAATAAAAGTTTGAATCACCCACCTTTTCCCATTAAAAAAAAAAGTGTAAATAAAAATAAACATATGTGGTATCGCCGCATGTGGAAATGTCCGAACTATAAAAATATATCATTAATTAAATCGCACAGTCAATGGCATACGCGCAAAAAAATTCCAAAGTCCAAAATAGCGTATTTTTGGTGATTTTTTTATATCATGAAAAAATGAATAAAAAGCGATTAAAAATTCCGATCAAAAATGGTACCGATAAAAACCGGCGCAAAAAATGAGTCCTCATACCGACCCGTACGCAGAAAAATAAAAAAAAGTTATAGGGGTTAGAAGATGAGAATTTTTAACATATAAATTTTCCTGCATGTAGTTATGATTTTTTTCTGAAGTACGACAATATCCTATATAAAAAGTGTATCATTTTAACCGTATGGACCTACAGAATAAAGATAAGGTGTTATTGTTACCAAAAAATGCACTGCGTAGAAATGGAAGCCCCCAAAAGTTGCAAAATGAAATTTTTCTTCAATTTTGTCGCACAATTCCTTTTTTTTCCGTTTCACCGTGGATTTTTGGGTAAAATTACTAATGTCTCTGCAAAGTAGAATTAGTGGTGCAAACAATAAGCCATCATATGGAATTTTATGCGCAAAATTGAAATCATTATGATTTTTAGAAGGTGATGAGGAAAAAATGAAAATGCAAAAACGGAAAAACGCTGAGTCCTTAAGGAGTTAAACTCCACATTTCATCCCCAGCCAAATATATATAATGGTCATTGGTGATTTTTTACTACTAAACATAAAAAAAATGAAAATAGAACAACCCTATATGCATTAGGTCAGAACTAGAGATGAGCGAACTTACAGTAAATTCGATTTGTCACGAACTTCTCGGCTCGGCAGTTGATGTCTTATCCTGCGTAAATTAGTTCAGCCTTCAGGTGCTCCCGTGGGCTGGAAAAGGTGGATACATTCCTAGGATAGAGTCTCCTAGGACTGTATCCACCTTTTCCAGCCCACGGGAGCACCTGAAAGCTGAACTAATTTATGCAGGAAAAGTCATTAACTGCCGAGCCGAGAAGTTCGTGACAAATCGAATTTACTGTAAGTTCGCTCATCTCTAGTCAGAACATAGCAACACAAAAAAGAAAAGAAAAAAAAAAGCATTTTGTTGTGAAAAGAGAAAAGAACATAAAAAGCTATATAAATTGGGTATTGCAATAATCGTACCAGCCAACGGAATAAATATAATTTTTTTTACCGCACATTAAGGTTCTTAAGGGGTTAAACAAGAGGTGTGTTTGTCAGAAGTGATTGAGAAGTCAAAAACAGTTTGTGTAACTCCCATTAACTTGAGTGAGAGCTGCACAAACATTGTTGCGGAGAGAGCTTATCTGTTTATGTATCTACTTGTACTTACCTTTTTACAATATAAAGGGGTATTCCCACATCATTAAGAGGCCTTCTTGGCCTTTGGCTGTCCGGGCATGCTGGGTGTTGTAGTTTTGCCACCTCTGGAGGTACACTGTTCGGGAAACATTGCTTTAATCTTTTCTTCCAGCTCTATGTATGATAAAAATCTATTTGGATGTTTATCCCCTTGTATGAAAAATATTTGACTGTATTAGATTTGTTTTATATGTTTAGTTAGTAACCAGGAGCCTGAGGCTTGGTGGTAATAAATCAAGTTCCTACCGAGGTTCCAATGATGCAGTTACAAGGAAGCTACGGGTTTGATGGACATGCAATAAATCATGACTCCATTACTGTACTCGTGTAATAACTGTGATCTTGAGTCACTGATCATTTATTTTATGATTATCAAAGGAAAATTGTTTATTCTACCTCAATAGAAGGAAAGTAATTGTATTTGCATTCTATCAATGAGAGAGTTGTTTAAATCATATTTATTTGCAGTGAACAAAGACCCCGTTGACCTATGAATATTCTCTGAATTTCAATTTTCATCTGCAGTGAAATTATACATATGTATTAGAACCCTGCCTTGAAATTCTATTCCATACATGTTTTGTAGATTAATAAGAAGCGTCAGTCAAGCATTACAGGGTTCTATGTTCATGTATAGTATAACATGTTATTTTAGATGATTCTTGTGATGGCTTATTAACTATGTTAATGTTACAACCCCATGATAATTAGGACTACAAGGACTAAAAGTGAGAAAGGCCTTTGGTAGCACAACATTCATATGAATTAAAGCTACTGTAAAGAAAAAAAAAATTATTATTTTATTTTAAAAAAAGGTAAGCTACATTAATGCCAGAAAGATACTTGAATCTTACCTTTTAAGAATAATAAAATAGACGTTTGATTGTTCTTCTCCCTCAAGTGTTCTTATCAGTTTCCATCACCTTCCGTATTCCCCTTTCAGCTTTTTTCTTTAACTTCTGTCAATCATTATATCAAATATGAGAAAATCACTTTTTAAATAAATATTGTAGAAAATCATACATATGAATGTGTGGAGAAAAGGTAGATCCAGGGGCGACTTTGTAAGACAAGAATAATAATGAATATGAGACAATTCTTTTACTTAAGTGTTATATCATCTGGTACAACTTTGTTACATCTGAATGTACTGTACTGGCCTCACTATTAAAGGGGTATTGGTATCCAAAGGATAGGGGATAAGGTGTCTGATCGCTGGGGGCCCGCTGCTGAGACCCCCCCGCGATCTCCCTGCAGCACCCGCATTCTATGCGGGGACTGTGTCTCCAGTTTCGGAAACCTTCGGGATTCCGGGACTGGGGACGTGACGTCACACCACGCCCCCTCTATTCATGTCTATGGGAAGGGGTGTGACGGCCATCACGCCCCCTCCCATATACATGAATGGAGAGGGCGTGACGTCACGTCCCCAGTCCCGGAAACCTGGAGGTTTCCGAAACCGGAGATTCAGCACCTGCAGGGAGATCACGGAGGTCCCAGCGACGGGCCCCCTGCGATCAGACACCTTATCCCCTATCCTTTGGATAGGGGATAACATTTTTTTTGCCCGGAATAGCCATTTAAAGTGAATCTCTCAGCTGATATTTATGCTATGAGTTGCAAACACCATCAGAAAATATATCAATCATACCTTTGTTTGTGTTGTTGGGTTTTTATCTGGGCTCAAGTGTCAAGGGGGAATGACTGAGCTGCCGAAAGAGAACCTGTGGTCAACCCCCGTATGAAATAACATAGTATTTTTATTAAATAAATAGCTTTGGGTTGTGGCCTCATCAAACACCTTTTTACAGTTTATTTCCTTAGATAAGTGGCATTATAGTTTCTCTGACAATTCAGGGAATCAGTCAGATGGGGAGAAACTTAGTTTTAATATTGGGAGTGACTATCATGTGATGGATTATACATCCAGGGGGTGTATATGAGGCAGACACGCCCCTCAATGTAAAACATTCACACCGCCTGACTGTATAATCCTGTCCATCATTCCTATAATTTCAATTCACATCCATTTGACTGGTTCTCCGATTTGTGAGACAAACTATAAACCCTAAGATATGTAATTAGGGAAATCGTAACTAAATAATGATATGACAATCTAAATTTTTTGGGATTGGCTATAGGTCCTTTTTAAATTCCACTGTATCGTAGAGGATTTGGAGAGAGGGCTTGACGCCCTGTACAGCAGTTAGGGAGTAGAGGGAGGGAAGAGGGGACAAGTAGGGAAGCAATGCTGCTACAAATAAGGAGCTAAGCTCCACCTTCTTGACACTTGAGCCAAAGGAGAAAATCTGAAGACACAGGTTACATCTCACAAATATGCAGGGGTTAAGACAATAGATGTGGAGAATTCACACTAAGATGGGCCATAAATTGTCCTGCTATAGGAATAAGACTAAATAGATAAGGATGAGGAAAAGGGGGGAGGGAGGGGGGAGCAGGGGAGAGACAGTAATTACGCAGGACAAAGTGAGATGCAAAAGAGAATCCAGTACAGTATAGTACAGGCTATAAGACATTTTGATAATGAGATAAGAAGCTCAAATCCACATTTACTCCCCTGTTTTTCTAGTCAAAAAACAGTATCATTTTGGCTTCAAATGTCTTTCTCTCTTGTGTGTTTTTGAAATTCCCTCTCAGTATCCTGATTGTAAGGTCATGTATGGAGTGGCCTGTTTGAGTAATATGGTGTCCAACTGGGGTGCAGTAGTCATTTTCTTTTTGGCGGTTGATGGAATGTCTGTGCAGATTCATCCTTTCGTTGAGTTTCCGGCTGGTTTCACCAATATAGCATCCCATGTCACACTTGGTGCATTGTATCATGTAGACCACATTTGGGGATGTGCAGGAGTATAGACCCCTAATGTTATATGTCTTGTTCTTGTGGGTGGCTTCCATCTTGGTGCAGATATGTTGGCAGAGTTTACAGTGAGGTTTGGTGCAGGGTTTGGTCCCATTCTCTGTGTCTGTTCTTTCTGTAGGTAATTTTCGTCTGACCAGCTTTTTTTGTAAATTGTGTGGTTGTCTGATTGGCGTGAAACAGCACCTCTGTAATTGTACAGATCACCGAGCACATCTGTGATTGTATACTGGATTCCATGCCAGGATTGATACTGATGTTATTTGCTCTAGAGGTCCAGTCTTGAAGTGGATACAAGTGTTAGCAGTGCTGGCCGCTGTGCCTCTATAGTGTGATATCCACCATGGTGCCTCTAACCACCACGCCTACCACTAGTGAGATGATGTCAGGATAGCCTAACTTACCTTGCAGCTATTCAGAAACATACCTTTTTACTGAAGCTATATGCATAGGCTTTTTAAAGCTTTGACCTCATCTCTATACTGTCTCCTAATTGACTGGCAGAGCTGTTTGAATGGCATTATGGGATTCCCTGAGGTCATGTGGCCTTTCCTTCTCATTTCTGCTATGTGGATCATGTTATTTTAGCAGGTTCTGATAAAGCTAAAGTACTAGAGGAAACGAACTTGGGTTCTACAGGTTCAGTTTGCTCATCTCTTCTTATAAACCTGTAACTTTTAGGGGGACATGCAAGAGTAAAAAAATATTTTTAAGCTTTATAGGTAATTCTTATTATATTCATTGTTAGTACAGGAATGCAGTGTTTAGATATTGACGGCTAAAGCAAAGGAATATGGGCTCTAATTGCTCTGTGTTTCAGAATGTCATGTATTGTACATGTGCATGTTCATTTCAAATTGTAAAGCTGATAAGTGGCAGGGCCACTCCGGAGCACAAGAGCTACGCCAGAATGTATAATCAATCACAGGTATTCACTCGGCACTCATCGTATGAAAACAACAGCACGGTTAATGACGATTCATTGATTAGACTTCATGGCAGGAAAGAAAATGGCAAGATTATGTTGTGTGAAGAAGTTACCAGCTCCATAATAAAGAAACAGGCGGAAGCAGGGAAGCAAATTATTTAGCCCGGTCATATTTTAACAAGGTATGCTTCCCTAAGCAGATAACCTTCAAGGCAGCTAAGCCTTTGTAGGAAAGATTTAAAACCATATTATCCAAAATGTCTTGCTGGTGTCCTATTAGTATCATTAATAATACTGAAAGAATTATTGAACAATACATAGCCATGAAAAGTCATGATTAATATCTACTCCTAGAGTTATAAATTATTAGCCGCATACATTTTTAATTATAGGAGCGTGAACGGCAATTTGGATGTCAACAGGAATCAGCAGAGATGTCTGAGAATTAACAAAGATCAAGCGCGTTGAACAAGCATACTAAAAGAAGCTTAACATGACAGTGTAGTTGGCGGTTATTTTTTTCAACAGCTATCGGAAAACATTACAGCTTTGCATCCTCTGAGACAGCAGGAGCAAAAGCGCATTGCAGAAGGTAAGAAGAAAGTTTGAAGAGGTGCAGAAATAACTTCTTCATTGTAACATACATGATTTTTTATGAAAGCTCAGCTGCCTCTCAATTACAACAGTTAAAAAGGAATAGCATAAGAGTCGACTTATATGGGGCACCAGGAGACTAAATGTGGTACATGGAATGTTGTAAAAAAAAGAAACTATGATGGATTTGTTTCGAAGCTCAGAATAGGGAACTCACAGCAGGCTGGGATGGTGAGTATAGAAATGTGAGGTTCTTTTTCCTTTTTAATAAGCAACAGAGAAAAGCTCCTTTTTGATCCTGCTGATGCTTATGTTCTGACACCTGCCACCAGCAGTACTTGGACACATCCTTTTTATTTTGTATTCCCTTTTAACTGTCTGGCAGTCACTTTGATATATTTCTGTCTATCTGTGATGCCAATGGAAGAAGGTGGTAATCTCACCTAGGATTTGTCATGACACAAGATGTTTTACCCGTAAGCCAAACCTGCTAATATACACCTGAATTAAGGCTTATTAGAATTGTGATTATACATTTCTTGGAGTTATGGTTACTAAGCAAGAGTCTTTTTTAAGTATGATGCACTCTTGATATTCTTCACTCCAGCGAGGGTTTCTAATAAATGGAGGCTTCTCCGACTGTATAGCAAGCAATGCATCAAACTTCAAGTGACAGAAGCAACATTAATTACAGATTGATATCTTTGCAGAGATGGTCATAAAATGATATCATGTATCAGAAAAGTTATGAAAATCTGATACTTATCATACCGCATAAGACAGTACTTATCCTATATTATATAAATGATCTTCCTGTTGTTGAAAAAGGGAAAAATGTATCATTTAATTTAAGTAATGTAACAACGAAATATGCCATATCATTACACAAATATAGTCATTTTTCAACAGTTTCTTGAGAAGTCATTTTCCAGAAAAGTATTGCATTAATTCCCAGGCCTGCAATATATTCAGATGCAGCAGTGATCAATGTTTCAGGTTTAGAAGATCAAGAGTTTTACCAAGGGAGGAGGAGGTGTCTGAGGGAGGTGAACTTGCCTTCTGCCACATAGGAAGAAACCAGTGTTTAAAATGGCACATGATATGATTTTATATAGAACTGGAGAAAATCCTATTTTAAAGAGATTTTAAAAAAATTAAAGCCAGATGCAAAAATACATTTTTCTATTTTCCATTTTCTGTTTGCACGATTTTATTTAATTTAATTTTTGTTGTACATTATTATGGGGCAGCCATGTTACCTAAGTTGTTTTCAAGACATATTCTTTACAGCAAGCCTTATGGACATAGACACAATAGAAAATAAATAATAAAGTCCTAGTAATTTGCAAAAATGTCTCCCTTGTGTCATCATGACATCATCACCCATAAGGGAGTGCATGCTGTCCTGTCAGCAACAGGGGAACTCCAAGCATACATTTTTATACATAAAAAATTTGAGTTCAAACAACACCTACATTTAAAAAAAATATATTATCATCTTTATTGAGAAAATATTAAACTAAAAAAACATGTTATATGCAGTAATGGAGAAGTGACACAATGGGCATGCAGTACAAAAATAGGGGCTACTATAGGTTGCTATATAATCAACAAATACAAATCATCCAAGCACAATAAAGATTTTTTGTATGTATAAATGGCAATGATAATTTACATCAAGATTAAAATATTACCGTATATACTCGAGTATAAGCCGAGTTTTTCAGCACGATTTTTCGTGCTGAAAACGCCCCCCTAGGCTTATACTCGAGTGAACTCTCCGCCTGTCAATCCCTTCTCAGTGGTCTTGCGGACCTGCGGACCTCCAGATGTAGCAAGAATACAACTCCCAGCATGCCCAGACAGCCATCGGCTGTCCGGGCATGCTGGGAGTCGTAGTTTTGAAACATCTGGAGGTCCGCAGGTTGAAGACCACTGCCGGGCCTTCGTCATCATTCAGACCCCCCTTTAGTTTTCTACTCACCTCCCCTCGGTGGGAAGGAAGGATGAGCTGGTCCGGGCCATCTATGCTGCAGGGACCGTCCGGTGGGGAGGGTTAGTCATTCCGGGCTGTCCATCTTCACCCGGAGGCCCTCTTCTCCGCTCTGGGCTGGCCCCGGCCTAGTGACGTTGTCTTGACGGCGACGCACAGGGACGTCCGTCCCTGCCCATGAACATCCCTGTGCGTCGTCGTCAAGGCACCGTCACTAGTCTGGGGCCGGCCCGGAGCGGAGAAGAGGCCCCCCCGGTGAAAATGGACAGCCCGGAACAACTAACTCTCCCCACCAGACGGTCCCTGCAGCATAGATGGCCCGGAACAGCTCACCCTTCCTTCCCACCGAGAGGAGGTGAGTAGAAAACTAAAGGGGGGTCTGGATGATGACGAAGGCCGCAGTGGTCTTCAACCTGCGGACCTCCAGATGTTTCAAAACTACAACTCCCAGCATGCCCCGACAGCATGCCGGGCATGCTGGGAGTTGTAATTTTGCAACATCTGGAGGTCCGCAGGTTGAAGACCACTGATGAAGGGATTGACAGGTGGTGAGGATGAAAGGGGGGGTGATGATGACAGGTGGTGATGATGAAGGGGGGGTGGGATGATGATAGGCAGTGATGATGACAGGTGGTGATGATGAAGGGGGGATGATGACGGGGGTGTTAATGACGGGGGTCTGGATGATGACGGGGGGGATGATGATATGGGGGGATGATGTATTTCCCACCCTAGGCTTATAGTCGAGTCAATAACTTTTCCTGGGTTTTGGGGGTGAAATTAGGGGCCTCGGCTTATATTCGGGTCGGCTTATACTCGAGTATATATCCAAAAATTGCAGTAATTGTACTATTTAGTCTCTCTATCATATACCAATGCAAAAAATACCTGTCGGGTAACCAATATTTTTTTAAATTTACAGTAAGTGTTGTTTGAACTCTAATTTTTTATGTATAAAAATAGACACAATAGAGTTGCAGAGACCCTATTCATTTCTATGGTAGATGTTTCTAGGCATGCTTTGTAACCTATGTAGATGTCCTTATACAGGCAGGGGGAGGTCTATGCTATTAAGAAAGGTGGATCATGTGTTATGTATGTACTGGCATCACCTTTCACTATACTCCTGTCTGTGACTATCTGTTATAATAAGAATACTTCTCAAAAGTGATCTTTACAGAACAGGAAGTTTCATTTTATTGTAAACCCAAGTGGCCAGAATATAAACTACAAGATATCAGGATTCTTAAAGGAGTACTCCGATGCAAATCTTTTCTGGGGCAAAAGAAGCATCAAGCAAAGTTATACAGTATTCTAATATACTTGCGCTTTCCATATGGCCCCTTTCCCGATCTTCTCCTGCATTTTTCCTGCACTTTACCTGCATTTGATGACGCTCGAACGCTTATTCCGCCGGCAACTTAGCCCGGTGACTCATACCTCCCAAGAGTCATTGCGGGCTCTGCCGGCCTCCCAGCCCCAAGTCGGCTTCTCCCCCCCACTAATATATTCATATATGCGCTGAGCTGCCATAGTCTCAGCTCAGCAAACGTGGAGGGGGCGTGATTTATTATAATTTCTGGAGGTGGCCGAGCAGGGGAGATACAGGCAGGAGCTGGCCGGATGTGACGAGCGGGCATGCTGGGAGATGTAGTTTTTACAGCGCAGGCCAGGCACATAACGCAAAAACGGCTGGGCCCTTCTACACGATTGAGGGCTCCATCAAAAGGTATTTTAATGGGCTACATTATGGCATTCATTTTTTTTTTGGGGGGGGGGCGGCATCGGATTTTTCCTTTAATTAACGTAGATAGTAAAATAGAAAACACAAATATAAGAATATTTGGAAAACAAAGGTTCATTGATATATTTGTTAAACATAAACACTTAGTTTGGTTGATGCATTCCCTTTAACTTAGAGTAATTCCAGTTTCATACGGGCACAATACAGTAACATCTTTCCATTCTGCTGACCCATATTGACAGCTGTCAGACCAGGGCTTGCTGCCATAATATGACACCTGTATGAAACTGGAAGAACTTTAGTGATTCCAAAAGGAAAGCGTTAAAGGAAATGTCTCACTCTAATACATCTGTAAGGTTTGTTCTTGAATGTACATCAGTTCAGCAGTAAACTGGTTAAGAGTATCTTTTTTGCTGGTATTGGTGTTTTTCGACCTCAGAACATCTATTTTGAAAATAGGCTATCATTGCTACCAAGTGTGTCTGTCATCTGCCGCTTCTGACTTTGAGGCTTTTAGTTTTGCTCCTTGATGACAGGCTTAGAAATGTGCACATTTTAAGAGTGAGGAGGAGGCCAAGCAGGTGCTGCTGTGGAAACATTAATATTAAAGGGGTATTTCGGCACTAAGACATCTTATCCCCTTATCCAAAGGATAGGGGATAAGATGCCTGATACCGCGGGTTCCGCCACTGGGGACCCCTGCAATCTTTCATGCAGCACCCGGCTATCATCAGCCTCCGGAGCGATCACGGGGCCAGAGTATCATGACATCACGGAGCCGCCCCCATGTGACATCATGATCTGCCCCCTCAATGCAAGTATGAGTCATCAGACCTGGAGCGATGTTCGCTCCAGAGGCTGATGATAGTGGGGTGCTGCATGAAAGATTGCGGGGGTCCCCAGCGGCAGGACCCCTGCGATCAGGCATCTTATCCCCTATCCTTTGGATAAGAGATAAGTTGTCTTAGCGCTTGAGTACCCCTTTAAGAAAAGAGACAACAAAGTATAGTTCATGTCTACTCAACAGCGAAATCCATTGCTACTGTTATCCATGGAAATATGCCTTTAGAATAGGGAAACAAATTGAGCAAGCATATTTGGTGTTTATTGACATGTAGCAGAGCTGAATTTGTCATTTATCTCTTTTGTGCAAGATGACAACTCACTGAACAAAAAAAAAAGAGCAATACATTTACCAGCAGCCCTATGGCCATGCTAAATAACTAATTCAGCTGTCACATTGACAAAGACCTCAATGTCTTTATATAAGGTATATGTCAACTGTTGTGTAAAATCTATTTTGCTTATGTTATTTTTTCTAAAACAATTCTGATTCTGTAACATCTTTATAATAGTTATTCATATCTATTGTGTTTTATTTATGTATGCTATCAATAGGAATCCTAAATATAAAATTTGAATTAACTTTAACAGCTAAATCCAAGAGCTGACTCTTTACTGATAAAGGTTGGAAATTTTCTGCAATAGTCTTTGGGCAATGCCAAAAATCCTTGGGAATCTTCATAACAACCACACAGTTGCACTTTACTTTTGTCGGCTCGTTCACACGGATGGATCCACAGCTTATTTTATGCTGCGGATCCGCCGACAATGGACACTACAGTGTGTGTCCATATCTGCCTGCTTGGAGCGACAATTTACGGCTACGAGCAGACACACTATGATGTGTGAGTCGCCGTGCGCATCCGCAGTATACTCACACACATAGCGGCTGCTCGGCCTAGCTCAGGAATCAGGGGGAGCAGCTGCGATGTGTGTGAGTACACTGCGTGCGCACATTACTGTGTGTCTGCTTGTAGTGGCGGATTGCCGCTCCGAGCAGGCACAGATGGAGTCACACTGTAGGGTCCATCGTCGGATCGGTCTGTGTGAACATGCCTGCTCACAAGATTAGCAGTTCTGTAGGTGTCTAACAGTTGCCCACCACTTCATATCCTTTAGAAACATTTGTACTTTTGACTTAGTAAATATAGTTGCTAAAGGACACAACTGGTGATTTTTCGATGTGATCAATATGTCATTTAGTATGACATGTGTCGTATCCTGCAAGTTCAAGTAAAAAGAAAGAAAAAAAAAAACATAATGCTGATGTTATGAGATAATATTCCCTTAGTGGCTAGTACATTTTATCCTGGCTGATCAATATGGATGAAGGAATTTATGGTAATAACCTTGGCGAAAAAAATCCCAGAAAGATGGCACTAAAATCACAAAAAAAAAAAAAAAAACATCACAGGAAAGAGGCCAAACTTACTGGTTACAGATACAAGGGCAGTTTAGGCGAGGGGGAGGTCGTACAGGTGCAAAATTCTGATGAACAACCACTTACATGCCTCCTATTCATGAAGGTGATAGCTGTTTAGTATTATAGTTGCACACAGATAGGAGTGCCAGTTACATGGAAGCGTGAAGTGCAAAACACTGGCTTACAACCTATTAGAGATGCCCATACTATTCAATCAGGCGGGCTGTCCAGCATCTTATATGTGCACCCCACAAAGCCCTGGCACCCCGGGCTCCCCCAACATTACAGAGCCAAACCACACCATAAGAAATACATATTCCATATGATAAACATGAGGTATTAGTTGATATTTTGAAAACATTTGCAAGCTCACAACCTACATCAAGGGTCTTCAATCTCTTGTTAGTCTACACTACACTAGCATGATAGAGAAAAAACGAAATAGGACAAAAATCACTCAAAATAAATCAACTGGCAACCTGTGTATGCCTTATCTGTGTTCAACTATAAGGGTACGTTCACAAGAGGGGATCCCCAGTGCGTATTGCGCTGCAGATCCGCCGCTGAAGGACCACTGTATGCTGCCTTTACAGGTGCCTGCTCGGAGCGGCAATACGCAGCTACAAGCAGACACACTGAAGTGATGTGCGAGTCGCTACGCATGCGTGGTGTACTCGCACACATCGCGGTCGCTCCCCCTGCTCTATGAGCTAGGCCGAGAGCTGCCGCGATGTGCGCGTATACTGCGCATGCGCACGGCAACTCGCACATTGCAGTGTGTCTGCTCGTAGCGGTGGATTGCCGCTACAAACAGGCACGTGTAAAGGCAGCATACAGTGGTCCTTCAGTGGCGGATCCGCAGCGTAATACGCGCTGGGGATCCGCTCGTGTGAACATACCATTATACTAAGCAGATACCCCCTCATGAATAGTAGGTGTGTGAGTGGTTTGTCATCAGTATTTTGTACCTGTGCGACCTCCCCTTATATAACATTGTGGCTGATCTGCATTTTAGTAGGAATAGATTTCTAACCTGCCCTTGTTGCAGTAGCCAGTAAGTGTGGCTTCTAATAACCCTGGTGGTCTGGGGTAGAAAGGGCCAGCATCCATGGTGGCCTAATGCATTAAAAGATAATTGCCTCTCTGATGGTTTAGAGTAGCAGAAGAGTTAATTTAAGCACATCCTTTTGTAGTGAAGGGGATAAGGTCAATGAGGGACATTTATCAATGTTTGCTTATGTATTATTTTTTTTAGTAATTTTTTCCTTACTTTTTTTTTGCTTATGTGTGACTTCTTTATCAACTGCTTTCAGCCTGTAGATAATTTTCTTTCAAGTAAGTAATTTTTCCTTTTTTACTTTGGTAGTAGCTTTTTCTGCTCCATGTTTGAGCTTGAGTAAATTTAGTCAATTTTTAACCCTGTTGAGATTTTTTTTTGCGCAGTTGCGACTGTCGCAGTTAATAAATACCTGACTACCCGTAGTCCATTTTAAAATTACTACTACGTAGTTCATTTTTGGAAAACTTGCTTTTCTCGCTTTCCAGTCAAAATGTCGCACGAAAAATCGCGTAGTCGCAGTTGCGACAATTTTGTGACAATTATAGTAAAGAAAACCTGACTAAACCAGTTGATAAATGTCCATAAATATGCCCTCGGTCATCTTAGCTAGTGATGGATTTTAACCAGAACCCCTGATGTTCTAGAATATTTGAGGGGTTCATACATTTATACCAGCATCCTCAAGCACTATAAAGAAGGTCTGGGTAAAATGTTGTACTGCCATGTCCTCATGACTCTCAGGTCTCCTGATGTCAGAGCTGTCAGTAACATAGAATGGAATAATACAATAAAGGTGGGAGCAGCTTGGGATAACATTCAAAAACACAGTATAATGTTCACATACTAATACTAATAGCAACAGAGACAAAGGGGGGTTATTTATCATTATGTTCTATTGCTTTTTTTGGTCTACATTTGCACATTTTTGTTATTTTTGCACTAATTGTGGCTTTTTTTTCCTTCAAAGTGCTAAAATCTGTCATTTGGACCTTTTGGTGTTGCTAGACCATTTTTTAAAGTGACGGATGCAGTGGTCATGAATTTATTATCTGAGTTTTTTTAGATTTTTGCACAAATTGCACAGAATTGCACAAAAACGCAAATCTAGACCACTTCCTGACCAGATTATACTATATAGCTCCAACCAGCAATCTCTGCCATTGCCTCTATGTTTATGCAGACTTGTACGGCAATAATTTTAGACTTCCATTGTACAATATATATCAACTACTCGGTATAACCAAACTCTTATACACTATAGAACAAACCAAGTTGACTACCACTTAGATAATTAAAAAATACCTTTTATTGAATTACACTTAAAAACGACAGCTACAATATTGTATACCATTCAATGGGAATGACCCATATAAGAATTCACATAAATAACCAGTATGGCTCAGAGACTAGGCATCATGGGAAGCACCATGTGGCAACTTACTATCTCCTTGTAAGTGTCACTATCTCCCCTCCTGCCCCTGTAGCTAGATATAAAGGTATGCGTTCACTCACCCATGTCAGTAGCTGAATTTGCACCTGGACCCCAGGGTCCAGCTACAAACAGCTGACCACTTGCAATTTACTGCTCCACTTTGAGAGCTATCACCCCGAGCATGTCAAACGAGCTGTCCCATATGAGACATTTTTAAGGCTCAAGAGAATAAACAGCAGAGACCAAGATTACCAAATACAAGCTGAAGAACTAAAGGAACAATTGCTCAAAAGGAGTAACCCTCAACAGGTACTTTTGAAAGCAATGGATAGAGCGGAAAAACAGAACAGAAAAGATCTGCTGTCAGGATGCACAAGGAAATATAAAAATACAGATAGAATTTCCACAAAATCCTCTTCTAAACCTCTTATTTATCATTCTCATTTAGATACAGCCCGATGGCTACCCAGATAAAGAAATCAATCTTTGATAATTGGTTCTTTATTCAAAATGACCCAGATCTTTCAGAGGTAGCGAGCAATAGACCTATGATAAGTTTAAAAAAAAAGTAAAAACCTAAAGGATGTTCTAGTAAGTAGCACTTACTAAAGTGCAAGGGTAAAGAAGGTTAATAAGAATTGGTTACAGAGGTCCCTTACTCCAGCGATGTACAAATGCGGAACATGTAACTGGTGTCCTTATCTATATATATAAAACTCAATGGGTGATATTTATGAAAGCTGTCTATGCCCCGCATCAATATAGACCAAACTTCAGAGCATTAGTCTGGTCTATTGTGCGACTAATTTATCAAAAGGTGCACGGCTCTTGATAAATTCTGTGCACAGACTTTGAGATCTATGCTTTAGACTGTATCTAAACCTGCTCCAACATGGTCTGACATTTCGGCATACTTTCAGCGACTTGTCGCTTTTGATAAATTCAGCACCAATGCATTTTCCAATGCACTTCCGTCTAAAATAGACTAGCATGCATCATGTTCTAAAAATCCTCTAGAGCAAAAGTTGCAGAAAAGTCACACATATTTAGACTGCGACTTTCTGTGCGACATATTTAGACAGGAAAAACCAGTCTAAATCCTTTGATAAATATCCCCCAATGTATGTATGTATGTGGGATAGGAGGACGGGATAGGAGGACGGGATAGGAGGTCGGGATAGGAGGACGGGATAGGCGGTCGGGATAGGAGGTCGGGATAGGAGGACGGGATAGGAGGTCGGGATAGGAGGTCGGGAAAAGAGGTCGGGATATAAGGGTCGGGATATGGGGTTGGGATATGACAACAATATATGAGGACAGGATATGAAGTCAAAATCTTCCTTCTTTTGTTTATTTTCCTCCCCAACAAGGATTAGGAAGGAAAAACCGGGCAACGCCGGGTACTCAGCTAGTGCCTATATAAATGAGACCATTTGTTTTGGTGGTGTTCAGATAGACCTAAAAGACATGAGATGTTGCAGAACCTTGTATGTAGTGTACGCTATTTTTTGTAGCTGTATGAGATTTTACATAGGATATGCAATACATCCTCTCCATATGAGGCTCAGAGAATATGTCAACTCAATTAGGACACATAAAGGCTCTACACATCTCATTACACATATCGTAGAAGAACATGCTGGTGACATAAAGGCGTTAAAATTTCTAGGTCTTAAAAAAATCATACAAGTTCCAGGTATGGATAGACACAAGGCATTCCTGAGATGTGGAGTGAAATGGATCCTACACACTAATGCGCAGGGTCAGTTGGGTTTAAACAATCTTTTAGACTTAAGTCCTTTCCTCTGAATCGCTTCCATGAAATAGGTCTGCGGATATTGCTATTGTCAATGTACTTATTGTTTTTAGTATTTGTCATGTAGTTAAGGATGTAGTTTTAGTGAGCACTAAGACAGATATGTGTTACACGCCCCTACCTGTGACGCAGTCAGCAGGAAGTGTATTTACCTGGCTGCCGGTGTCACAGATGCGGTGCGAAATAGCTATCACACACCTGTCTTGACCTGGCGTCCCGTCGCCATTTCTGTGTACTGTACCCAAAGAATTAAGAAGCTGGTTGTTGTTTGCAACATTCGGGAGTACGCCCCATTATTTCTGCTTGTGCCATTGTTCACATACTAACAGCTTCATCACATAGGGTGAAAATGAATTGGTTTACATTATGGGATATGACAAATTATGTAAAAGCATATACTTATAATATGAAGAATACATTTAAAAATTTTTTTGTAGTGATAAGAGCTAAAAATATAATGTTCCCTTTTCTTGGAGTGAAATTTCAATTCACGAGTAAATGCGTGTTCAGAAATATGTTGTTTACAGATAGTTTTCACTTAGAAAACACGTATGATGAATTGGTAGAATGGGAAAACCAATGTGCAAACATTCAAATGCAGGAAACAGTTTCATTTCTCTTTTTTTTATAGCAATCACTTTCAGTGTTTACATTTATGTATTATTCTATTCATTCGTATGCTATGATATTTATATATTTTATATTAAGTTGATGTTGTGTTGGTTTATACTAATGCAAACTAATTAACATTTGACCCTGTGATTTTGCTTTTAAGGTGTGTACTGCATAAACTACTACTGTATATTTAGATTTTATCTGACCTAAGAAAGAGGTTAATTGAATCATGAAAGGGTTGTCTGTTTAATAAATTGATGTTACAATTTTACATACAAATGCAATTCCACAGCTACTTTAAGCTCCTGGCAGCACATAACAACTTTTTATTTTACATTTTCACCAGAGTTTGTCCATATTGTTGATCCACGAGAGAACAGGATGACTGCAACAGTCAACACAATGCCATTATACAGTGGCAGATTAAGAATACTATGGACCCTGGGCTGCTTCCCAAATTTGGTCTCCCCTCCATTATGCCAAGTCTATTTTCAGTACCCCCCACTGATCAACTGATTAAATGAGTATTCGTGCTTGTGTGAATGAGACATATTTTTCATCACTACTGATATTTGGTAGCAGCTGTACCTAGTTTTACAGCTTGTCCCACATGGTTAATGGACTGAGCTGCAACGTTAGTTACAGCTACTACCAGATGTCATAGACCATATGAGTAAATTTGGGACTGATCAGTGAGAGACAGAATACACAATGACATAAAGGGACTCCCAGGTGACATCATCTTTGATCTCCCATCCACTTTCTTTCTCCATCTGGCTCAGACTGTCAGTAAGACGTATTACAGCAACAATTGTTATCTGCACATCTTGCTACTACCTCCAATGCTGCTTATATTGCTCCTTGCATAGTAATAGTGCCCCACATAGCTAGTGGCCCCTAATAAAATATTAGTCCCCTCACACAGTAAAAATTCCATCACAAAGTAACAGCTGCCCCTTTTATGCCTACACAAGCTTAAAATGATCTTTTTGTGCATCCACAAGGTAATATTAACCCTTTTCTGCACCCACAAGGTATTAATGCCCCCAAACCCTCTTGGTACACTGCAAGATAACAGCGCCCCCATGTTGCCTCCTTTGTGCGCATCTCAAGGTAATAATGCTGCTTTGTGCCACTAACAAGATAATAGTGCCTCTCTGCCCCCCCTCCCGAATCAATCATGCCCCCTCTGTGCCCCCTCACAAGGTTTTATTGCCCTCTCTGTCCCCATATACTATTAATCATGCCTCTCTGTTTCAACTGCAATGGTGCAAAGTTAAATAATATAACTGAAAATAGACACGTCCATTAAGTTCAAACAAGTAGAGAGTGGATGCTATATTTTTACATATGTATTAATGTTATTTTGTTCTAAGAATGTATCCAAGCCTGTTTCTAAAGCCCTCAATTGTTATTTGTTTGACCAGATTTTTAGGTAGACAGTTCTACACATCCACAGTTCTTATGGTAAAGAAGGCTTGTCACCTCTGGAGGGAATTTAACCTGGAACAGTTTATCCCTATTAGTGATGAGCGGCAGGGGCCATATTCGAATTTGAGATATTTTGCGGATATATATATATATATATATATATATATGTTCTCAAAATGTGCATATTCGCTATGTTCCTTCCCTCTTTTTCCATGCAAAAATTTATAATGAAATTTGCATAGTGTGCATGCGCGACTATATCTTTCACTCAAAAATAGGGAGGAATCAGTGTCCTCTGGAAGTGCTGATTTGTGTGAGTTGGTGTGGAGCACGAATATTTTGTATATGCAAAAAATGAACTCCCTGTGGAGCATACAGCAGCTGATAAGTACTGGAAGGATTAAGATTTTTTTTTATAGAAGTAATTTACAAATCTGTTTAGCTTTCCATATCCAGTTGATTTGAAAAAAAATAAAAAATTCCCACCGTACCTTTTTGAGTAATTTGATCACATCCCCCTTAACCCCTTAAGGACCAGGCAATTTTACACCTTAGGACCAGAGCGTTTTTTTTGCACATCTAACCACTGTCACTTTAAACATTAATAACTCTGGAATGCTTTTAGTTATCATTCTGATTCTGAGATTGTTTTTTGTGACATATTCTACTTTAACATAGTGGTAAAATTTTGTGGTAACTTGCATCCTTTCTTGGTGGAAAGTCCCAAAATTTGATGAAAAATTTGAAAATTTTGCATTTTTCTAACCTTGAAGCTCTCTGTTTGTAAGGAAAATGGATATTCCCCCCCAAAAAAATTTTATTCACATTTCCAATATGTCTACTTTATGTTTGAATCATAAAATTGACGTGTTTTTACTTTTGGAAGACACCAGAGGGCTTCAAAGTTCAGCAGCAATTTTCCAATTTTTCACAAAATTTTCAAACTCACTACTTTTCAGGGACAAGTTCAGGTTTGAAGTGGATTTGAACGGTCTTCATATTAGAAATACTCCACAAATGACCCCCATTATAAAACCCCCCCAAAGTATTCAAAATGACATTCAGTCAGCATTTTAATCCTTTAGGTGTTTCACAGGAATAGCAGCAAAGTGAAGGAGAAAATTCACAATCTTCATTTTTTACACTCGCATGTTCTTGTAAACCCAATTTTTGAATTTTTACAAGGGGTAAAAGGAGAAAATGTATAATTATATTTGTAGCCCAATTTCTCTCGAGTAAGCACATAACTCATATGTCTATGTAAATTGTTCGGCGGGCGCAGTAGAGGGCTCAGAAGCGAAGGAGCGACAAGGGGATTTTGGAGAGTACGTTTTTCAGAAATGGTTTTTGTGGGGCATGTTGCATCAAGGAAGCCTCTATGGTGCCAGAACAGCAAAAAAAAAAACACATGCCTTACCATTTTGGAAACTAGACCCCTTGAGGAACGTAACAAGGAATTAAGTGAGCCTTAATTCCCCACAGGGTTTTCACGACTTTTGCACATGTAAAAAAAAGTTTTTTTTCACTAAAATGTGTGTTTCCCCCCAAATTTCACATTTTTGCAAGGGTTAATAGCAGAAAATACCCCCCAAATTTGTAACCCCATCTTTTCTGAGTATGGAGGTACCCCATAAGTTGGCCTGAAGTGCACTACGGGTGAACTACAATGCTCAGAAGAGGAGCCATTGAGCTTTTGGAAAGAGACTTCGTTTGGAATGGTAGTCAGGGGCCATGTGCATTTACAAAGCCCCCCGTGGTGCCAGAACAGTGGATCCCCCCACATGTGACCCTTTCCATAAGTACGACAAAATCAAACCTATGTAAGTAGGGTATCATTTTAATCGTATGGACCTACAGAATAAATATCAGGTGTCATTTTTACCGAAAAATGTACTGCGTAGAAATGGAAGCCCCCAAAAGTTACAAAACGGCGTTTAAAAAAAAAATTTGTCTCACAATGATTTTTTTTTTCCGTTTCACCGTAGATTTTTGGGCACAATAACTGACATCATTACAAAGTAGAATTGGTGGCACAAAAAATAAGCCATCATATGGATTTTTAGGTGCAAAATTGAAAGAGTTATGATTTTTTAAAGGCAAGGAGCAAAAAACGAAAATGCAAAACGGAAAACCCCTCGGTCCTTAAGGGGTTAAAAATCCCCTAACACTATATCCACAGTCATTACCCTATCCAGGCTTCTGCTCATGTCTTCATAAATGCAAACTATATTGGTTTGACAACTTTTGTCGTCAGTAAAACCATGCTGGCTATCACGTATAATACTATTTTACCCCCTATTTGTTCCCCAGTAATGTTAGTCATGTCTTGCCCTGGACTTACAGACTAAACCAGTAGATCTACACTGCACACTTGGCTGTTTCCAGCTGTTTCTCTCTCTAAATAGGTTGACCTAATGCCATACCTATGCTAGAGACAGAGCACATTGTGTACATCAGGGATAAATCTGTTTAAAAAGAGAGAGCACACTGGGCACAGCCAAATGCACAGAGAAGGCTCTGCTGTGTCTCTCCCTGCTACTGAATGTACTCAGAGTATGGGCAGTAACTGGGAAGGATTTAGCTGCACTACTATACCTGGTGCTCTCTCTCTCTCTCTCTCTCTCTCTCTCTCTCTCTCTCTCTCTTTCTTTCTAAATAAGTTTACTCAATGCTCTCTGTTATTGAAAAATGTATTAACCCCTTCTGAACCCCTGACGTACCAGTACTTCATAGGACAGGTTAAGGGATGCGGACTCAGAAATTGGGTCTGCTACATAATCGTCAGAGTCCTATCAGCAGTGGACATCTGCTGGAAATTACTAAAATCATAGATGTCCTCTGATGTCTATCATTTAAATAGTTAATTGCGACAGTGATAGTGATTGAGGCATTTAAACATTAAAAGCAGGTCATCCCTAATGTTTAGTTGTCCCATCAGCTCACCTCCAGATGTCACCACAGGGTGCCGATGAGGCCTTACCTGTGCCTTGGTGTCATAAGCAAGCTTTAGCAATTGACCGCGATCAATGTAATGCAATAGCACTAACCAACAGCTTATCATTGGGCCCTAAGGGGCCAAATTTATTTTTTTAAAGTAAAAAATTTTTTTTTTAAATATAAAAGAAATCCCCCAATAAAATGAACTCTCCCCCTTTCCTTATGCTCCAAATAAAGCACAGTAAAAAATAAATAAACACATGTATTAGTTATCACCATGTACGCAATTACGGTATATGAAATATTAACTTTATACATTCCTGATCCTGCACAGTCAAAAGCTTAAAGGCAAAGAAATTCCAAATGCCCGAATTGCTGATTTTTGGTGACATCACATACCAGAAAAAAAGTAAAAAAAAGTGCTCAAAAAGACAAAAGTGGTACAGATAAAAAAAAAATAAAGCTTATGGCACCAAAAATAAACCCTAACCAAGCTCTGTAGGTGGAAAAAAAATTATAGTGATTAGAACACGACAATTAGGTTTTTTCACCTTAAGGACTGAACCCTTTTTCGCAATTCTGACCACCATCACTTTACGCATTAATAACTCTAAAACGCCTTTACCGAATATTCTGATTCTGAGATAGTTTTTTCGTAACATATTCTACTTTATTTTGGTGGTAAATTTTCGGCATTACTTGCATCCTTTTTTGGTGAAAAATCCCAAAATGGCATGAAAATTTAGAAAATGTAGCATTTTTCTAACTTTGAAGCTCTCGGCCTGTAAGGAAAATGAATATTCCAAATAAATTTTAGTTTTCTTCACAAATACAATATGTCCACTATATGTTGGCATCATAAAATGGACATATTTTTACTGAGCCCAGTGAGCACACTACCAGGCAGACAAAACTGCATTTTTTATAGAGTAAAAAAAAAAAAAATTAGGCAGAGAGGAGGTTAGGGATAGATGGGAAATAGGCAGGGACAGAGAGGGAAAAAAAAGGGATGGGGGGAACTACCCTTTAAACATGGTTGCATTTTATTGACTGCTTATTGATTAGACACGTTATGCTATAATCTGCACAGTATTACATACATACACAAAGATTTGTAGCTTTCTATTATCATTGATAATAGAAAGCAACAAATCTCTGTGTATTTATGTAATGCTGTGCAGATTATAGAAGACAAATACACAACAGGGTGTAAACTGAAAGTGAATTTATCCAAATCAAACCTCCATTGCATGGTCATTTCCAGATTGTCAGCAAACAGCTTGTGAGAAATACATCCTCCACCCTTTCCTGTCATATAATTTTTTTATGTGTTTGTGGACTTGTACTTTTTCAAAAATGTCTTAAAATATCTATAATTTCAAATGGTTTTGTAAATCGCAAACAAAATAAGGGCATTTCAATCTGCCAGGTGTGTAAACAGTAAAATACTTGTTTGGTCCTACTACTTGCAGATGGGATATTGATCAACTTGCTATTACCTGTGTTCCTACCGTACATACTCGAGTATAAGCCGAGTTTTTCAGCACGATTTTTCGTGCTGAAAACGCCCCCCCCCAGCTTATACTCGAGTGAACTCTCCGCCTGTCAATCCCTTTCAGTGGTCTTCAACCTGCGGACCTCCAGATGTTGCAAAACTACAACTCCCAGCATGCCCGGACAGCCATTGGCTGTCCGGGCATGCAGGGAGTTATAGTTTTGAAACATCTGGAGGTCCGCATGTTGAAGACCACTGCCCCCTTCGTCATCATCCAGATCCCCCCTTTAGTTTTCCACTCACCTCCCCTCGGTGGGAAGGAAGGGTGAGCTGGTCCGGGCCATCTATGCTGCAGGGACCATCCAGTGGGGAGGGTTAGTCGTTCCAGGCTGTCCATCTTCACCGGGGAGCCCTCTTCTCCGCTCCGGGCTTGGCCCCGGACTAGTGACGTTGCCTTGACGACGACGCACAGGGACATCCCTGCGCATGAATGTCCCTGTGTGTCGTCGTCAAGGCAACGTCACTAGTCCGGGGCCGGGCTCAGAGTGAGCGGAAAAGAGGGCCTCCCGGTGAAGATGGACAGCCCGCAACGACTACCCATCCCCACCGGACGGTCCCTGCAGCATAGATGGCCCGGACCAGCTCACCCTTCCTTCCCACAGAGGGGAGGTGAGTAGCAAACTAAAGGGGGGGTCTGGATGATGATGAAGGCCCGGTAGTGGTCTTAGACCTGCGCACCTCCAGATGTTTTGAAACTATAACTCCCAGCCGATGGCTGTCCGGGCATGCTGGGAATTGTAGTTTTGCAACATCTGGAGGTCTGCAGGTTGAAAACCACTGATTGAAGGGATTGACAGGCGGTGATGATGAAGGGGGAGGGGGATGATGACAGGGTGATGATGATGGGGGTCTGGATGATAACCTGGTGATGATGACGGGGGTCTGGATGATGACAGGGTGATGATGACGGGGGTCTGGATGATGACAAGGTGTTAATGACGGGGGTCTGGATGATGACAGGTCTTCTTTAAAGGGGTGCTCCCTCGGAAAACTTTTTTTTTTTAAATCAACTGGTGCCAGAAAGTTGAACAGATTTGTAAATTACTTCTATTAAAAAATCTTAATCCTTCCAATACATTTTATAGGCTGTATACTACAGAGGAAATGCTTTTCTTTTTGGATTTCTCTGACCACAGTGCTCTCTGCTGATCTCTGCTGTCCATTTTAGGAACTGTCTAGAGCAGCATATGTTTGCTATGGAGATTTTCTCCTTCTCTGGACAGTTCCAAAAATGGACTGCAGAGGTCAGCAGAGAGCACTGTGATCGTGACATCAGAGAAATCCAAAAAGAAAAGCATTTCCTCTGTAGTATATAGCCCCTAAAAAGTACTGGAAGGATTAAGATTTTTTAATAGAAGTAATTTACAAATCTGTTTAACTTTCTGGCACCAGTTGATTTAAAAAAAAAAAGTTTTCCACGGGAGTACCCCTTTAACTCTGACACTTTGAATATTGATCAATAGCCACTTGGAAGAGCTTTATTATCATTATACATCATTGAAGCAGGAATAAATTAGGGAAAAAGAGCCTAATTGTATATATGAGAAGGACATACTGCCCCGAATGCATAGCAATTGGCTATTTAATACAATTAATCATGTTGAATATAGGATGGACCCTACAGCTACTTCTCCCTTTACTCTTTGTATTCCCTAGTTTTATACTAAGTTCTTTACACAAAGTCATGGCTATATTTTGAAGTAATAATATGAATACTGGAGTGTGCTTCTGGCTGTTCCCATGATATTTTATATTTGGCTTTTCCCCCCATCTCCAAATGGGTTTGCAGATTCTGAAGTTCTCTTAGAATTTATACAGCAGATGTTGATGAGATCCCTTAAGAATTATTGTACAGAGAATGCCAACAGCAAATGAAAAAGAAAGGTCTGTGGTGGTGTAGATTAAGAAAAATCTACTAAATTCAAAGCTGCAGATGAATAAAGTAGTTCTCGTATTAACATAGGTTAATTAGGGCTGCTATTTTGAAGACAACTATGATAGAATATAAAATTGAGTTTTCCTAGTGTTGAAATTCTCCCATATTTCTAATTAAGTGTGTGTTCTTAAATCTTGACAAAAAATTTAACATGTTTTTGGGAAGAAAGATATTTTTTTACAAATATTTGGAAATTGCAACAAAATGTTACATAATTATTGCGACAGGAATGGTCCCCAAAGAGTTTAAAAACATCTATTAACATCTGATTAACAGATTCTGATCAGAAAACCGTCTTTCCCATCAGTCTATATGAGAGAAAGAGATACAGATACAGCATTTATGTATCTCTGGATCTCCCATAGAGATATATGGAGGGGGGCCTATCTGCTATCTGGTCGGCAGTAATCTGGAACAAAGCAGAGATCGCTCTGTGCATGTGGATTACAGGGGTGCTGGACAGGCAATCGCATGGGGTCTGGCCACTGGCATAGAGAAAAAGATGTATAGTATGGGAGTTCCCCTTTAAACTGACTCTTCTGGACTTTGACCTTTGGACCTGTTTCTAACTTTTCCGTGTTTAGCTAACCTTGAGCCTGTCTTTCCTATCCATCTCTTGCCCCTAAATAGGAAGGGACAATTATCCAATTGGGGCTTTTGTTATTAAGACGTGAATCCCAAGTATGTAGGGGTTGGGTTGTGGGTTCAATTCCAAGTTGACATAGATTACATTGGACATCACATGAGATTATACTACATAATGCCTTATTGGAAGATCTAGTTGATCTGGTTGCATTAAAACGAATGAACGAAGAAATCTCTACACCAGTGAAGTATAAATATGTATCTACAACTGTGAGACAATGTGCATGGGGCACCATTTAAGCATACACATTGCCCATCTTGTACCCACAGTTTTCCCCTGTGTTTTTGCGTTTTTTTCTGGCGTTTTTACCTTTGTGTGGCATTTGCCTTTTTTGGCCCCTTTTGCGTTTTTTTTTTACAAAATAGTTGGGTACCAAAAAAAAAAAAAAAAAAAAGAAAGGTTGCAGTAGGGATGTAAAAATGTTTTTAACTAATTGTTTATTTTTTATAACAAAATTTAAATACAATTTTTTGTAAAGTGTGTGTGTTTAACTTTTTTTTCTCTTTTTTTTTTTTCAATCTTTTTTATGTAGTACTACTACTCCCAGCATGGGACACACTGTTCCATGCTGGGAGTACTAGTACCTTAACTATAGACATATCGCCCCGGGTGTTTGTCTGACACCCGATGCGATCGTCCATTATGTAGCAGAGAAGCGGAGCAGCTCTGCAGCACTCACATCTCTGCTCTGCACTCTGAGTGATGTTCTATTCATAATTTCTGCCCAGAGCTGGATTGGCCGGATGGTTGCAGCCAATCACAGCTCTGAGGAAAAGATGAATGAATGAATGAGTGGCTGGCCCGGAGTATAGTGCAGAGCAGGGATGCGAGTGATGTATACAGTCGCTCAATCTCTGCTATAGACAGGACAGTCACAGCGGGTGTCAGTAGTGACACCCGCTGTGATGTGTCCTTAAGCAGGCACTACTACTCCCAACATGGAGCACACTCTGCTCCATGCTGGGAGCTGTTGTTCCTGCATTAATAGACAGATCGCAGCGAGTGTAACTTCTGACACCCACTGCGATCTGTCTATTAATGCAGGTACTACAGCTCCCAGCATGAGGCAGAGTGTGCTACATGTTGGGAGTAGTAGTACTTGTAGTTAAGGAAAGATCACTGCGGGTATCAATGCAGGAACAAAATGCAGGAACAAAATGTTACATAATTATTGCGACAGGAATGGTCCCCGCACCTGCTGTGATCCTCCTGAATAATGTATGGATGCAGCGGTCGCTCTCCTATGGTCCCCTGCACGGCCGTATATATACACATGTTCCTATTTCCCACAGAGAGCTGTGATGGGCTGGAACCATCTGGCCAATCACAGCTCTGCGGGAAATATGAATATGTGTATAAATACGTCAGTGCAGGGGACCATAGAAGAGCGCCGCCGCATCTTTACATTATACAGAAGGATCGCAGCGGGCGATCTGTCTATTAGTACAGGTACTACTCCCATCATGGAACAGTGTGTTCCATGCTGGGAGTAGTAGTACTACCTAAAAAATGTAAAAAAAAAAATGTGAAAAAACACATACACACTACATTTTTATTATTGTCGGCTACATTTTTGCGCTTTACCCGCTCACATAAATTGATCCCTGTTTAAAAATTAATAAACATTTCGTAATAAAAAAAGATACATTTCGTTAGATACAATTTTTCCATCACTACTGTATCTTTTTTATTATTTTTTTATGGTACCCTACGAAATTTTATTAAAAAAGGTATCTCCATAATTTTTTTGGAGTCCAAAAAAAGAATAAAAACCGCCTGCAAAAACGCAAAATTTAAAACCAACATGGAGTTTTCTTGTCGTTTTTGCTCTCCCAGAGACTTCTATGGGAGGAAAACGCCACGATTTCAGGGCAAAAAACGCCAAACTAGGTTTTGTCGGGCGTTTTGAAAATCCACCCTCTGAGCCCGAAATTGCTGAAAAACGACAAAAGGATTAAAAAAAATGCCAAACTGAAAAACGCCAAGTGAATCTGGCATTTTGCAGTTTACTATTGACTTGCAGCTACCATCTGGACGCTGCGTTTTTTCACTGAAAAAATGCAGTGGGGGAAAATTGGCGTTTTAATGGCATTTTTGCCAAAAAAACCTCTGTGGAGTTCCAGCCTTAATCTTATAAATGTAAAGCAAGAATTTCTTTCTGCTAGATTACTAAAATGTTTCGGGTACTGCTATTGCTTGCCATTGCCTGGGAACATATGCTCCTTTCCGTGTCATGAAAGTGTTTGGTAATTTGACAGCTAACTCCAGATTTTCACCCCAGCTCCGCACATCTGCCCTGTTGCACACACCTCAATCAACAGATTGACATTACATGTAACATGAGCTTCTTTAAAGTAGCTTGGCTTCCTAATAGATGATCTCCTTAATTTTTTTAATGTGTATAACAAGATGATGCAGCTGGCTACATTGCCTTTCCTCTTAAGAAAAAAGTGTCTTTGTGGCATTAAGCCTCAAGTAATTCAATACTGTCTGAATAGAAGATTACTCTGTAACCTAAGGACTCAAAACATACTGAGCAGATGTACTGTACTAAGGCTACCACCCAAGAAACATATTGCAATCATTTACTCTCCATGATGGCGGTATTTGTATAGCTGTTCTTTGTTTTGCTTCTTGAGCTCACCTTGCTTTATTGTTGCTTTTTTTTCTGCTCAAGGGGATATTGTTTCTTCACTTTTATTACCTATGTTATACATGCACTTTATTTCAGGTTACGCAAACAGTGCAATGTTACTTAGTTTCGGGCATCTCTACCAAGGAATGATCATTCTTTATAACTTTCATTTCATTTTAACACCTCGGATGCCAGAGGAAATATTCTGGATTAATAGCTTTATTACTCATATGGTGAAATCCAATTATACTTCTAATTACTGATCTTTTTTTATGAATTTTAACAAAAACCTAAAAAAAATGAACATTCATTTTCTAGATGACATTTTTCTTCTTTTTTTTACGTATTTGCTCTCCCTTGTAGATTTGTTAATGTTGGACATTATTACTGTTCTTTTTTTTTTCTTTTCTTTCATTGAAGGGGCTTTTGTCTATGTGTTGTGATTACTTTGCTGGTATTTTCCTTTATTTTCATGTATAAATGTCAATCTTTTCAGTTCTAGAGAAATGAACATAATATCCTGTAACTGGCTGAAAATGTTGTTGCGGACAATGGGGGAGATTTATTAAAACCTGTGCTAAGGAAAAGTGGAGCAGTTGCCCATAGCAACCAAACATATCACTTCTTTAATTTTTAGAAAAGGCCTCATAAAAAAAAAATCAAAGAAGCAATCAGATTGGTTGCTATGGGCAACAGTGCCATTTTTCTGCTGCACAGGATTTATTAAATCTCTCCAATGTGTGTTAATCTACAATGAAGTTTATTGTTTGTTCTTTATGTCATTATACCACATTTATAGATAACATTGGAACATTTAATTGTTACTCATGGTCCCGTAAAATTCATTGAGTTATGAGACTTGTGTTTATTACATTAAAAAAGAATAAAAGGGAATAATATGAACAGATTGTGTCTGTTATAAAAAAGGATTCTGTTAGCATTTTAAAGCTTTGCAGTTACATATAGCGATATAAAATAGCTATACTGGCTTTGTTCACAGTGCTTACTGTTATATAAATAACATTTCAGCATTTACAATTAAGACAAAATGATGGTGATAGCATGTCCTATAAAGTTGTTATGAGATTTTTAAACAGAAAAAAAGTAGCTTTTTTTTTTTTTAAAGAATTCTCTTGAGAACTCTTGGATCTTATTTGTAAAATTAGAATAATGAGCCATGTTGCTAATAGGTGAATAGATAACAATAAGGCCAACAAACTATGGAGCAATTGATTTTTACAGGAAGCCATAACAAACACCAGGACTTTCAACACATTGTAACGCTCCACTGGTGTGGACCCACTGTGCCACAAGTGGCAGCTGGCCAGGCAGGCAATAATGGCAAATTGACACATAATATAGCATCAGACACAGTAGAGCAGATGCAGAAAAAGCAGCTAGCCAAGATGGCTACAGGTAAAAACTGACTGGAAAAAGCTGCTTGCAGACAGAAGTTTATACACAGGAGAGACAGGTCATGTTCCAGGAGAAGTCCTGCAGACAGGCTAGATCAGGAACAAAGAATAAGCAGGCAGACAAAAAGACCTAGCAATGCAGACAATGCAGAAAACACAACATTGCTGAGGAATTAGGCAACAGGTGAAGCAGCTTTATATAGAGTGTGCCAGGCATGGATTGGTGGAGGATCCATTAGTGAGTGAAAACTGTCTCTATAAGATTAAGCCTGCGCTCACACATGGACCCTGGAGGACAGAGCAGGAGTAGGAGACACTCCAGAGCAAGAAGACCAGGAAGCACATCATATACATGGCACAGGGGATGTTGCCTAATGCTTGTAAGAACCAGGACACATGGTATGCTGGTGGTTGCCAACCAGCAGTGTTACACACATAATAGGGTTAATGTATCACTGCAACTCTTCCAGTTTAAAGAGTACCAGTCACCAAATAAACTATTCTAAACTAACTCAGGCTATGTTCCCTAACTACTCCTAACACCCCTCCTGCCCTTAAAAAAAATTCTGAACTTTAAAAAGCTCTGTATTATACTTTTCTTCTAAATCACAGTGCATTTTCCAAGCAGGAGAAAGTGGGTGTTTCCCAGCAGGCATGATATCACTGAATCCTGCTGGAGGGGCCACTTCCTCTGTCAATCAAGCTCAGTGCAGAGAAGCACTTCTTGAGTTTGGTCTCCTGCCAGGTCGGGAGGAGACCAAACTCACTGTATTCATTGTCGCAGGGAACAGAACAGAGCCACCTAGTGGCCGTCTTTCTATTACATTTGAAACATATTTATGTTGATCGTTTTGAAAGCAAGTGAATGGGAAAGTGTCTGCTAATTACTACAAGGAACACTATATTAAAGTTTTTTTTTTTGTGACAGGTACTCTTTAAAAAAAATCTGAATGTCCCTTCTTGACTTGTCTACCAGGAGGCCATAATAAGCCACAAGCATCTGCTATCAAATGTCTATCTGGCCCCATTTACACAGAGGTTGTTGTGCTGTAAGAGGTTTTTGTGCTGTAAATACCATTGGTTTAAGTAGTTCTCCACAGGTATGTTATTAACATTTTCATATAGTATACAGAAGCATACAGTATATCTGTCAGTGGCTTCCATTAAAAAGGGTCTTTTATAAATATACATATTTTTACCACCCAGATGCTCACATATACATGCTTTAACTAAAAACATGGACAGATACATACTGTATACACTACCTGTTGGATAAAACAATTTTAGCCCCTAAACTGCTGCCATTTTGTTACACTCTGCCAGGTGCAGCATAATCAAAAAAGGAACATATACCATGCTGTGTTACAGCTGGATTGTAATAAATTATCATGGCCTGTGGGATGACAATGACACCATGAAGGCTTATTTACTGGCCAGACTGCATAATGCTTTAGCATTGCGCTATGCCCAGATGACTCTTCACCAGTAATTTACGTGTAGCATAAGCTATTCTATGTTAAAGGCTCTGTTTCTACTCTATGGAGCACTGGCCAGATTATACATGGCATTTTTAGAATTCTATTAGTATTATGGCATAATGGTGGTTTGGGGGAGCTAAAAACTTGTGAGAGGACCCTTTAATATTATATATTAGACACAGTTACTTCTTACCTTTTTATGCTTAGTTCCTTGCTGGAGAATTCTGACATATTTTTCCTGCAGAGAAGAGGAGAAAATGGAAAAGTGTTGAGTGGGGCCCGGGCCGTATTTACAGCTCCTGCTGCCCTTGACACTCTGATTGGATACACTCCATTAGTGTAAGTTCAAATGAGCTGATCCACAGTGTATTTTACGCTGCCTTTAGATGTGCCTGCTCGGAGCAGTACTACGCCACTACCATTAGACACACTGCTGCGATGTGCAAGTTGCCGTGCTTGCGCGGTGTACTCGCACACATCGCGGCCACTCTCCCTGCTCCCTGAGGTAAGCCGAGAGCAGCCACGATGTGCGAGAATACTACACATGTGCGCGGCGACTCACACTTTGCAGTGTGACTGGTTGTAGCGGCGGATTGTCACTCCAAGCAGGCACCTGGAAGTGTAAAATACGCTGTGGATCCGCTCAACTGAACATACCCTTTGAGTAATTCCACAAGTTTTTGTGCAATTGTTTCATACAGATCTGTCAGAAATATGCAGCAAAATACGTGGGTTACAAGAGATTTTGTTGCAGATTTACCCTATGCACAGAAAGTGGTGAAATCAATCACAAAAAGACAATACAATCTCACCAGCAGTTCTTATCCACATGGATACAACCAAAGGGGGAAAATAGATTTTTTCTCCAGGCCACAGGTATATTAAATTTATATATTTTTAATTTTAAATTTTTACTTCCTTTACTTCCTTCCTGCTAGCCTTAAAGGGGTACTCCGGTGCTTAAACATCTTATCCCCTATCCAAAGGATAGGGGATAAGATGCCTGATCGCGGGAGTCCCGTGGCTGGGGACCCCCGGGATTATGCACTTGGCACCTCGTTTGTAATCAGACCCGGAGCGTGTTCGCTCCGGGTCTGATTATGGTCGACCGCAGGGCGGGCGGCGTGTGACGTCACGCCTCCGCCCCGTGTGACGTCACGCTCCGCCCTTCAATGCAAGCCTACGGGAGGGGGCGTGATAGCTATCACGCCTCCTCCCGTAGGCATGCATTGAGGGGCGGAGCGTGACGTCACACGGGGGCGGAGGCGTGACGTCACACGCCGCCGGCCCTGCGGTTGTCGGTAATCAGTCCCGGAGCGATCAGGCATCTTATCCCCTATCCTTTGTATAGGGGATAAGACGTTTAAGCACCGGAGTACCCCTTTAACACTGCTACCCTAAAGATTTTAGGCAATGTTTACACTGCATAAAAAAATTAGCTTATATATTTTTACACACGTTTTTGCGGCCGTTTTTCATCAACAAAAAAATGGCTGCAAAAAGGACAGCAAAAAGTTTTTGCATTTCTGACCACCGTCGCTTTACGAATTAATAACTCGAAAAACGCTTTTACCGAATATTCTGATTCTGAGATTGTTTTTTTGTTGACATATTCTACTTTACTTTGTTGGTAAATTTTCGGCGTTACTTGCATCCTTTTTTGGTGAAAAATCCCAATATTTCATGAAAATTTTGAAAATTTAACATTTTTCTAATTTTGAAGCTCTCTACTTGTAAGGAAAATGGAGATTCCAAATAAATTTTATTTTTATTCACAAATACAATATGTCCACTTTTATGTTGGCATCATAAAATTGACATATTTTTGCTTTTTGAAAAAATTAGAGGGCTTCAGAGTATAGCAGCAATTTTCAAAATTTCATGAAAATTGCAAAATCTGAAGGGACAGATGTTACAGAACTACAACTCCCAGCATGCCTGGGCAGCCTAGGCATGCTGAGAGTTGTAGTTTGGCAACAGCTGGAGGGCTAACGTTTGGGCATCACTGTAACTAACAGTGGTCTCCAAACTGTGACCCTCCAGATGTTGCAAAACTACAACTCCCAGCATGCCCAGACAGCCTTTGGCCGTCTGGGCATGCTGGGAGTTGCAGTTTGGCATTCCTAGTGGTTGCCACAGTAAAGATCACTTTACTTTCACTTTCATTCCCCCCCCCACCACCAACGTGGATTCCCTACCTGAGCCAGGATCCAACAGTCTCCAGCGACGATCGGGGGTCCCCAGGCATCTTCTCCTCCAGGTACCAGCCTCCATCTTCTCCCCACGTTCCCCTTGACATCCAGGGGTGGGCAGAATGGGGGGTTGCCATGGCAACCCCCTGTCCTGCCCTGCCATTGGTCAGAATCAGTTCTGATCAATGGCAGGGGATAGGAGGAGATCGCAGCACTACGACCTCGCTCCTATCCCTCAGGATGATCAGGGCTGTCACTGACAGCTCCGATCATCCCTATTTTCCGGGTGATCGGGTCACCAGAGACCCGATCAGCCCGGAATAGCAGAAAATTGCATGTCTGAATTGACATGCGATTTTCTGCGATCGCCGACATGAGGGGGTTTCAGGACCCCCCTCAGCGATGTGCCGGGATGCCTGCTGAATGATTTCAGCAGGCATCTTGGTCCGGTCCCCAACCGGCTAGCAGCGGGGACTGGAATTCCCACGGGCGTATGCATACGCCCCACGTCCTTAAGGACTCGGGATGCAGGGCGTATGCATACGCCCGGCATCCTTAAAAGGTTAAATGGGAAAAGGTGTGTGATTCAAACTTTTATTAGGGGAGGGGTTAAATGATCTTTATTCACTTATTTTTCACTTTTTTTTTCACTTTTTTTTCCGGAATGTGATAGCTCCCATAGGAGCTATAACACAGCACACACTGATTTTTTACATTGATCAGTGGTTTCTCCTCATGGCTGGATCTCAGGCACTGAGCAGTCATTCGGCGATCGGACACCAGGAGGCAAGGTAGGAGACCCTCCTCGTGTCTCACAGCTGTTCGGGATGCCACGATTTTGCCGCGGCTATCCCGAACAGCTCCCTGAGCTAAACGGCATTATTTTACTTTCACTTTAGACGTCTTGTTCAACTTTCAACGCCGCGTCTAAAGGGTTAATAGCGCACGGCTGCGCACTATTAGACACCTGGCCTGGCCCAACCCACCGTGGCCCCCGCGTTATAGACCGGGAGAGGACTCATGACGTACCAGTACGTCATGGGTCCTTAAGAGGTTAAAGGGATACTCAGCTGGAAAAAAAAAATTCAAATCAACTGGTACCGGAAAGTTACACAAATTTGTAAATTACTTCTATTTAAAAATCTTAATCCTTCCAGTACTTATCAGCTTCTGTATGTTCCAGAGGAATATGGGTAGTTCTTTCCAGTCTGACCACAGTGCTCTATGCTGCCACCTCTGTCCCTGTTAGGAACTGTCTGGAGCAGGAGGGGTTTGCTATGGGGATTTGCTTCTACTCTGGACAGTTCCTGATATGGACAGAGGTGTCAGCATAGAGCACTGTGGTCAGACTGGAAAGAACTACGCAACTTCCTCTGTAGTATACAGCAGCTGATAATTACTGGAAAAATTTTGATTTTTAAATAGAAGTAATTTACAAATCTGTAAACCTTGCTGGCACCAGTTGATTTGAATACATTCATTTTACACTTCTTTATCACTGGAGTACCCCTCTAAGGGAAGATGAATGGGGCCCTCTAGGACAAAGAGGTGCAGAGGCCTGGAGCTCGGGTACTAATAATAATGAAACACTTGCAACCATAGAAAAATAAGTATACTTACTAAACTACCCTGAAAATAATTCACTCTGAATTGTGTTTGCTTTCTATGAGTAATGGTTAACTTCAAAATAATGTTCTGCTACAACAAAATAGATAATAACTGAAATGTCCTTGTTTAATTAGATTATCACAATTTTCCAGTCAAGGATTATCCTGATCCTGTCTGCAACAAAAAGGACCCTATCCTGTATTTTTACTTTTGGAAATACCACCAAGGCTTACATTGCAGTGGCATATTTCTATCATGTATGGGGCCGATCTTTACTGGGTACAACCGGGATCTATTTCAAAAGCACTAGGAGCAAAGACCACATCATTTCTCAAGTAATAGCCAAAATAGAAAAAATAAGTGTTGGGAACACATAAAACTGATATTATTAAGATTATTAGTATTAGACTTCTTCTGTTAGTTTTACCAGCATAAACATAAAAGTATAGAATAGTTCTGCTAATTATTCATGTCTCATGACTTGGCTGATTTAATCCTTAAGGGCAATGGCTAAAGATTTTAGATTAAGTATTGAGATATGCATGGCTCTCAAGCTGAACTGTAGGTGTCTGAATTTGATGGAAACATGTGAAAAGGTTAACATTTACATAAGTCACAATACAATGCCAAACACAAATTTATGCTAATATTGACAATAGACAAAGCCACAATATGTTAAAGTGTACCTGTTGTCAACAAAACTTTTTATGTAATGTAGATAATACCATTATATGCATATTTGCAATATACATTGGTAAAAAATTGTGTATGTTTTGGGTGAAAAAAATGCTGTCCCTGCAGCTATTGCCTGTGGGTCTCTATGAGGAGTCCAAATACAGGAAGTGAGGGCGGGACAAGCAGGGATCTGTGCAGACTCCTGGCTTGTCAATCATCCAGGAGCACGTTATAGAGCCTCAGTGCACACTATCCTGCTTTTTCTTAGTGCACAGAGCCCTGCTTGTCCCCCCTCGCTTCCTGTATTTGGACTCCTCATAGAGACACACAGGCAATAGCTGTAGGGACAAAAATATACATATTTTTAACCAATGTATATTACAAATATTCAAATAATGGTCTTATCTACATTATATAAAAAGTTTTTGTTGACAACAGGTACACTTTAAAGGTGCAGGGGATCAACATGGGCATTCTGGCTGGTCTGCTGGTACACAACCCGATACACAGCATCCTGCAAAGTACTGTGAGTTCTGACATCCTTCTATCATAATCAGCATTAAAGTGGTATTCCAGGAAAAAACTTTTTTTTATATATCAACTGGCTCCAGAAAGTTAAACAGATTTGTAAATTACTTCTATTAAAAAATCTTAATCCTTTAAGTACTTATGAGCTTCTGAAGTTAAGGTTATCCTTTTCTGTCTAAATCCTCTCTGATTACACCTGTCTCGGGAAACGCCCAGTTTAGAAGTAAATCCCCATAGTAAACCTCTTTTAAAATGGGCATTTCCCGAGACAGGTGTCTTCAGAGAGGATTTAGACAGAAAAGAACAAACTTAACTTCAGAAGCTCATAAGTACTGAAAGGATTAAGAATTTTTAATAGAAGTAATTTACAAATCTGTTTAACTTTCTGGAGCCAGTTGATATATATATATATATATATATATATATATATAAAAGTTTTTTCCTGGAATACCCCTTTAACCTCTTCCCAACCCATGATGTTCATGTACATCATGAGTCAGGTGAGGAAGTATGGCATGGGCTCAGTAGTCAGGCTCACATCATAACTGGCAGAAGGCTTCAGCTGCTGTCATCTGCCAATAACAATGGTCATTGGAAATCATGCCAATGTCTGTCATTTAACTGTTTAGATATGGCGATCAATGGCAATGGCAGAATTTAAACTGTAAATGCTGCACATCCTTGGTGTCTATTGGGCCCATTAAGCCCCCCCACCCCCGGGCTCCGTGATTATTGCTACAGCCTGCAAAAGACAAGCTGTAACAAAGTTTCAATATGATAGATCAATGTCATGCAATAGCATTACATTAATTTATTATAAGCAGTCGACTTATTACTTTTAATACACCCCTGGAGGGAGCCTATTGTAGTGGGGAAAAAAAGTGTGGAAGTGGGAAAAAAAAGTGAAAAAAGAAAAAGTAAAATTAAAAATATATAGAAAAAAATTCCCTTCCCCTAAGAAATGTATAATCTTTTCCCAATCTATATATATATATATATATATATATATATATATATATATATATATATATATATATATAAAACTCAACGTGTGTGTGTGTGTGTGTATGTATGTGTGTATGTTCTAGCATCACGTCCAAACGGCTAAAGATATTAACATGAAACTTGGCACACATGTTACTTATATGTCAACAACTAACATAGGATAGGGGATTTAACCCTTACTCACCCCCATTTGCCAGGGGCGGGGTTTATGTTTAAAGTACCATACAAGTCAATGGGAAATATATGTTACTTCATAACTTCCAAACGGCTGGAGATATTTCGATAATACTTGGTCACATGTTACTTATATGTCCACTTAAAATATAGGATAGTTAATTTAACCCTTAACTACCCCCATTTGTGAGGGTCAGGGTTTTTGTGTAAAGTCCCATGCAAATCAATGGGAAATGTATCTTCCCCCATAACTTCCATACGGCTGGAGATATTTCAATACCTGGTATACATTACGGGTCAGGATATGAGGTCGAGATAGGAGGACGGGATATGAGGATGGGATAGGAGGTCGGGATATGAAGACGGGATATGAAGACGGGATAGGAGGACGGGATAGGAGGTCGGATAGGAGGTCGGGATAGGAGGATGGGATAGGAGGACGGGATAGGAGGACGGGATAGGAGGTTGTGGGATAGGAGGACGGGATAGGAGGTTGTGGGATACGAGGACGGGATAGGAGGTCAGGATAGGAGGTCAGGATAGGAGGTTGGGATAGATGGACTGGATAGGAGGACGAGATAGGAGGTCAAGATAGGAGGATGGGATAGGAGGTCAGGATAGGAGGTTCGAGATAGGAGGTTGGGATTAGATGGATTGGATAGGACGACGGGATAGGAGGTCGGGATAGGAGGTCGAGATATAAGGTTGAGATATGATGACAGGATAGGAGGTCGGGATGTGAGGACAGAATATGGGGTTGGGATATGACAACAATAGATGAGGACAGGATATGAAGTCAAAAGCTTCCGCCTTTTTTTATTTTCCTCCCCAACAAGGATTAGGAAGGAAAAACCTGGCAACGCCGGGTATTCAGCTAGTATACAAATAAAACATAAAAAATTAACATAAAAATATATGGTATTGTGATGTACAGAGTTGTTTGATATCTAAATTTGGTACCATTGAAATCATACTTACTCCTAGAATACAGTTAAAATGTCAGTTTTACAGCATAGTAAACTTCAAAAAAGAAATTGCCCCACAAAATTGTGCAATTCCATTTTTTCTTTCAATTTTACCCTACAAATATGTTTTTCCAGCTTTGTAATTGATTGTTTACTTGTTCACTACTTACCCTGATGCTTCCAATTTTCATATTTAGTAACATAGTTTGTAAGGTTGAAAAAAAGACAAGAGTCCATTGAGTTCCACCTAAAACTCTACTGTGTCGATCCAGAGGTATGCAAAAAAAATCTGTGGGGCTGATGCCATTTACCCCATGACAGAGGAAAAATTCTTTCCTGACTCCAATATGAAATAGCAGAATAAATTCCTAAATCAATTTTCCATCCCCATTAATCTAGTTATATTTTTCCAGAAAAACATCCAGGCCCCCTTGAACTTGCCTATTGAGTCAGACCTCACAACATCACATGGCAGAGAGTTCCATAGTCTCACTGCTCTTACAGAAGAATCTCTGTCTGTTATGATGGAGAAACCCTCTTTCCTCTAGATGTAGAGGATGTCCCCTTGTCATGGTTTTCGGCCTAGGTATAAAAAGATCACTAGAAAGATCTCTTTACTGTCCCTTCATATATTTGTACATTGTGATCAAATCACCTCTAAGATGTCTTGGTACTTTAATCCTCCCATACCATAGATTTGTCACCCTCCTCTGTACCCTCTCCAGTTCAGCCATGTCCTTCTTATTTACAGGTGGCCAAAATTGGACACAATACTCCATATGTTGTCTGAGGCAAAACTATGTCCCTGTCACAAGCCTATATGCCTTATCTTGATACATCCCATGTTAGCCTTGGCAGCATCTGCCTGGCACTGATCACTAAAGCTGAGTTAACTGTCCAGCAGTACCCCCAAGACCTTTTCGACAGAAGTTTTACCTAATGTCTTAATTTCTAACACATAATTGTACATTTTTATTTTACAGCCCAAGTGCATAATCTTACATTTATCTACATAAAATTTAATTTGCCACGTCTGTGCCCAAGCCTCTAGCTCCCCCAGATCCCTCTGTAATATTATTATATTATCCTCCTTTGTGGTGATCACCTTAACCCCTTAAGGACTCAGGGTTTTTCCGTTTTTGCACTTTCGTTTTTTCTTCCTTACCTTTTAAAAATCATAACCCTTTCAATTTTCCACATAAGAATCCATATTATGGCTTATTTTTTGCGTCACCAATTCTACTTTGCAGTGACATTAGTCATTTTACCCAAAAATGCACAGCGAAACGAAAAAAAAAAATCATTGTGCGACAAAATCGGAAAAAAAAACGCCATTTTGTAACTTTTGGGGGCTTCCGTTTCTATGCAGTGCATATTTGGGTAAAAATTACACCTTATCATTATTCTGTAGGTCCATACGGTTAAAATGATACCCAACTTATATAGGTTTGATTTTGTCGCACTTCTGGAAAAAATCATAACTACATGCAGGAAAATTTATACGTTTAAAAATGTCATCTTCTGACCCCTATAACTTTTTTATTTTCAGGCACGGAGCAGTCATTCGTCGATCGGACACCGAGGAGGCAGGTAAGGGCCCTCCCGCTGTCCGATCAGCTGTTCAGGACACCGCGATTTCACCGCGGCGGTCCCGAACAGCCCGACTGAGCAGCCGGGTCACTTTCAGTTTCACTTTAGAAGCGACGGTCAGCTTTGACCGCCGCTTCTAAAGGGTTAATACCGCACATCGCCACGATCGGCGATGTGTGGTATTAGCCGCGGGTCCCGGCCACTGATGAGCGCAGGAACCGACGCGATATGATGCAGGATCGCGGCGCAATCCCGCTTCATATAGCGGGAGCCGGCGCAGGACGTAAATATACGTCCTGCGTTGTTAAGGGGTTAAATGAGATCTTTAGTACAATTTTTTTCAGAATCCCCTGTGCCCGGGCTGCAAAATGTAACAAAGCAAACTTTAACTCACCTTTCGATGTTCCCCTGTTGCGCGCCGTTATCGGTGTCCCGGTCCTTCGGTGTCGGTCTTTCTGCTTTCTTGGGGATGATGAGTCATACTGCGCTCAGCATATCGCCGGGAGCAGCGATGTCCCAACTTGGCAATTGATAGGCTAAGCGCAGTGTCATCTAAGGAGCCCGGGCAGCAGGGAGAAGGCGGGATCCAGGCTATCATATGCCGAGGCGGGACATCGCTGCATCTAGCGATATGCTGAGGGCAGTATGACTCATCGTCCCTGGAAGCAGGAAGAAGATCGACACCAGAGGACACAGACACCAATATAGCACAACGGGGGAAAGTCGGAAGGTGAGTTAAAGTTTGTTTTGTTACTTTTTGCAGCCCGGGCGCTGGGAATTCTAAAAAAATGTGTTCTACAAATCTCCTTTAAGCTGTATTAATTAACTTTTCACTTCTTTTCTCCTTATTTTTTAAAAGACATACCACTTTTAATTTTCCATATACAGAGCCAAACTAGAGCATGTTTTTGTGGGACAAAGTGTTCATATCAAAAGTCGGCAAATATAATTGTTATCTGTTTTTTTAAGCAATACATTATAAGTAGAGATGAGCATATTTTTGAAAAATTGGATTCGTCTGATTCGCCACATTTTTTGAAAGTAGTCGCTTTGAGACGAATAAATTCATGGCAAATCAATATAATAAAGTGTGCATCTGTTTTTAACTTTTTAAACTTTTTTTTACTTTATTTTTTAAATTTTTAAGGTAGTACCACTACTCCTAGCATGGAACAGACTGTTACACGATGGGAGTAGTAGTACATGTACTAATAGACAGATTGCCCTGTGGTCTGACACCCGTTGCAATCCTCCTATATAATGTGTAGATGTGGGATCCCCTATAAATGTGAGATCCCCTGCACTGCTGTATATATATATATATATATATATATATATATAAATACCTCATTTTTTCATTTTTTGCACTATAGCTTTACAGCATTTCATGTTTTATCTGTATCTTTGTGCTAGCAGTGTGCTGCTGTATTCTCCTGTTGCTGTATATTTAGCCTAGCTGCGTGCACCTGTATGTCAGGTCCATATAGTAGTTTGGTATCAGTTGTGCTGGCTAACTTATCCTTGTTTGTGTTATGCATACGGGGGAGTGGCTACCTCCATGTTGGCTTTTGCACCCCACCCACCTCTATTAGGGGTGTATAAGGTGCTGGACGTCTCAGACCTTGCAATGCCTGTTAAACTGATTGCACAGAGGCACATTCACAGTGTAGGGTCCGTCCCAATGATGTCACCTTACCGTGGAGGGATGGTCCAAGCTATTTGGCCGCCAAATTGTGAGCTAAGTACCTCACTGTTTCATTTTTTCTTTTTTGTACTATAGCTGTAAAGCATTTCATGTTTTAGCTGTATCTTTGTGCTAGCAGTGTGCTGCTGTATTCTCCTGTTGCTATATATATATATATACTATATATATCTACCTATCATTCATATCTCCCGCAGAGAGTTGTGATTGGCTGGAACCATCTGACCAATCACAACTCTCTGTGGGAAATAGGAATCTGTGATGTGAAAAACGTTACATCGCAGAACATGGTGCAGGATCGTGCAGAAGAGCGGCCGCCCGCCCGCATCTATACATTATATAGAAGGATCACAATGGGTGTCAGACCCTGGGGCAATCTTTCTATTAGTACAGGTACTACTACTCCCATCATGGAACAGTCTGTTCCATGCTGGGAAAGTAGTACTGCCTTAAAAAATGTAAAAAATAAAAAAAAAAGTGAAAAAGTTAAAGCACACACACACTTTATTAAACACATTATTAAAATACCAATAGAAGACAAATGACACGGCACCCTGGAAATTTTGTGCAATCTGCAGCTTTATTGCTAGGAACGGGGTACACGATGATGCACAACCAACATGGTTGGTTGTGCATCATTGTGTACCCTACTCCTAGCAATAAAGCTGCAGATTGCACGAAGTTTCCAGGGTGCCGTGTCATTTGTCTTCTATTGGAATTGCATTGCCTTGCTATTTGTACACGAGCACCAGATAGTCTGCTGTGTGCCCGCTGATCGTCGGACAGGATCCAGCCCTGTAGTGACGTAGCCCCACAGGTGGAGTGGTGCTAACAATTCCTTTACCTGTGATTATTTACATTATTAAAATACATTACTAATAAAAAGTTTAATAAAATGAATTCTAAAAAATATATTATTTTTACATTTAAATGGCCCCTTTCTACATTTTTATTATTGTTGGCAAAATGTTTAGGTTCCTGCCACCCACATAAATTAGTCCCAGTTTAAAAATGTATAAAAATTTTGGTATAGAAAATTTTTTTTTTGTTAAATAAATTTTTTTACTGCAAAAACTCTGGAATCTTAGCCTTAGAGTAATAACAAAATGGAGTGAATGAAGAAATTCATTATTTCGAATCAGATGGAAATTCGTATTCGGTCAGAATCAAATTTTTCATGAAATTCAGAACGAATTTGAATTAATCCAATTTGATTCGCTCATCTCTAATTATAAGGTATAACTGACATGCCATCTTCGTTCTGTTGGGTCACCAATCCTAAATGTGTTAATCTTTTGTTTTATTTCACATTAATAAAAAGTAAAAAAAATTATATATATAAAAAATAAAAATAAAAAACTGGCGTAAAGGGGTACTCCAGTGGAATTTTTTTTTTTAAATCAACTTTTGCCAGAAAGTTAAACAGGTTTGTAAATTATTTCTATTAAAAAATTTTTAATCCTTCCAGTACATATCAGCTGCTGTATACTTCACAGGAAGTTCTTTTCTTTTTGAATTACTTTTCTTTCTGACCATAGTGCTCTCTGCTGACACCTCTGTCTATGTCAGGAACTGTTCAGAGCAGGGGAGGTTTGCTATGGCGATTTGCTCCTGCTCTGGACAGAGGTGTCAGCAGAGAGCAATGTGGTCAGACAGAAAAGAAATTCAAAAGAGAAAAGACCTTCCTGTGGAGCATACAACAGCTGATAAGTACTGGAAGGATTGAGATGTTTTAGTAGAAGTAATTTACAAATCTGTTTAACTTTCTGGCACCAGTTGATAAAAAAAAATGATAATAATTTCTACTGGAGTAAATTTGCCATAGTAGGATATCAATACGTTCGTTATCCCTTGGTGATGGTCATGTATAATTTGCATGATGCAGTGATATTTAAAAATGATGTTTTAAGTTCTATGTTTTTCTGCATTAAAGTTATTGATATGGATCAGTCTGTTGACAGGAGCATTATAAAACTACTAAGACTGTGTATACCAGCTGCACCAACAATAAAAGGAACAGATCATTACTACTAATTGCTTTCAGTAGAATTTTTAGCAAAACAGATGAATCCTAGTCATGGCTTACTTTACATTTACATGTCCAATGAATTCAGCGGTGTAATGATATAAGATCTCAGTAAATAGTTTTTCAATTGTGTCTTTCACTTATATTCTCTCTTGCACATTCACTTATACATTTTCTATTGCTGTCCAATGCCATCTTTTTATAGAACTAGGAAGGATATTGCCTGGACTATCTCCAGATGTATATAGACTCTTGTGTGTATTGCACCCTCTGTCTAACATACTGTAGCACATGCTCATTAAAGGGGTACTTCGGTGCTAAGACATCTTATCCCCTATCCAAAGGATAGTGGATAAGATGCCTGATCGCGGTGGTCCCGCCGCTGGGGACCCCCGTGATCTTGCACACAGCATCCCGTTACAATCAGTCCCCAGAGCATGTTTGCTCCAGATCTGATTACTGGCGATCACGGGGCCAGAGCATTGTGATGTCTGCCACGCCCCCTCCCAGAGGCTTGCATTGAGAGGGCGGAGCATGATGTCATATGAGGGAGGGGCCGTGACGTCACAATGCTCCGGCCCCGTGATCGCCAGTAATCAGACCCGGAGCGAACACGCTTCGGGGACTGATTGTAGGGAGGTGCTGCATGCAAGATCACGGGGGTCCCCAGCGGCGGGACCCCCGTGATCAGGCATCTTATCCCCTATCATTTGGATAGGGGATCAGATGTCTTAGCGCTGGAGTACCCCTTTAAGATCTCTACTGGGTTTTCCAACCATAGTAAATTAAAGAGGATAACTCACAGCAGAATCTTAGCAGAATAAAAGCAAACCACAGACCTTTTTAGATAAATGAATCTGTGTGCTTATAGCTGCTGAATGAATTAAATAACTGATGCATTTTTGTCCCACTACTCCAATCTCTCTTTCACTGACTTCATTGTAAAAATAGCCTCTGTGCAAACTACAAAAGCTATGATTGCAGAAATGTGAAAGGAAAGCTAAGTGTATGTTCATAACCTGCAGATGTATTCTATCGATCGGAATATTCTATTTAGAAAACAATATGCTAAATAAATGTACATACAGCAGACACAACCTCATTCAGATATATGGAACAAAAATGTTTCCAAGGACAAGGATTTAAAATTAAACATTTTTTTTTATCTTTCTGTCTACTTATTATAGTAAGAAAAACATTTTCTTCGTAAGTCTATGTGAAACATTTTGCTTACTTGCTGTACTTAAACACGGCGGCCAACACGCCTGCTCCATGTATCTCTATGGGAGAGGCAGAGATGCAGCGTTCCCCTCCTCTCCCATACAGCTGAAGTTTAATGGGGGGGGCATGACTGTCGCCCTCTTAGTGAGGTTGACGACGTACATATTAGCTGTGCAAAGCCGCGGCAGTTCTGGGGCCCCGTACCAGGGATCGCGGGGGGTCCCAGCGGTCAGACCCCCGCAATCTGAAACTTATCCCCTAACCTGCAGATAGGGTATAAGTGTTCTTTGGCTGCAGTACTCCTTTAACCCCTTCATTACCCAGCTAGTTTTGGCCTTCATAACCCAGTTTGTTTTTTAAAATCTGACATGTGTCTCTTTAAGGGTCATAACTTTGAACTGCTTTTACATGGCAAAGTGATTGTTTTTTCAAGACACATTGTATTTTATATAAGTGGTAAATTTTTGTTGAGACATGAAGCGATTTTTGTGAAAACTCTAAAATATTGTGAAAAATGTGTAAATTTTAATTTCTCTATGTTTGAAACTCTCTACTTGTAAGAGAAATAGTCATGCCAAATAAATTTAGTTATTAATTCACATCCACAACATGTCTACTTTATGCTGGCATCATTTGTTAAACATTCTTTTACTTGATTACGCCATTCTACAAAAGTTCAAAATCAAATTTTTTTGGGAACGATTAAACTTTGAATATATATATGTGTGTATACATATATAAATATATATATATATATATATATATATATATATATATTTTTTTTTTATTATTATTATTTTTTTAAACTTCTGTACAACAGCTGCTCCTAGTGTCTAGTGCACAAAAGATGCAGTAACAGGTTTAGGACACTGGCTGTTGTACAACTAAACAGCTCCTTTACAAAAATAAATTACTGTACTTGCTTCACCTGGAAGTAGAGCATGCAAGCGGACATAGAGGGGACAGCGTCGGCAGCTCTGGAAGGGGAAGGGGGAAAGGGGACAGGTAAGGGACACTGCGGACTCCTAGCAAAGCAGTATGTGTGTCCTGATCCCCATGATCGGGACACACACACAGTGCTGCTCAGGATTTTTATGTGCGAAATTCTGCCATCAGATAGTCACCATCGCGAGTAGCGGCCAGTATCTGCATGACATATAGATACATGTACATCATAGGTCAGGAAAACCTTCCCGGTAATGATGTACATGTATGCAGGGAGTGATGGAGAGATGGAGGCAGGGAGTCCCTCCGAGTCACTTGCACAAATGGCACGATACATGCTTAGTTGCTTGCACAGTGACCGCCGAATTGTCACCATTTGGTAGCGGGATGACTTCTGGCTCTCCACCTTATTGTGCCTTACCGGCACAAAATGGGTGCCTTTTTTACACCCACTGAGAGGGAGGACATTCTGACCTACTACAGAGACATCCTACATAGTCAGTTGGCCGATGAACCATCGTCCATCCTCTTGCAGGTCTGACTCAGGGGCCCTCTGCGCTCACCTTCCACTGCCATGGCTGCTGGGGAGGGGTGAGGTGGCAGGAGCAGTACCAGCTCCATCAGCAGCCTGAGTCTACCGTTCGCTGATGAGTACCTTTCTTCACCCACATAGTTAAGCAACTCATCAGCAGCAGGCAGACCTGGAGCAGGACCTGAATCAACAGGTGGTGGCATACCTTGACTTGACCATGCCAACACACCTTGAAGATCCGCTGGACTTCTGGGTAGCTAAACTTGATTTGTGGCCACAACTAGCAGAGTTTGCCCTGGATAAGCTGTCCTGCCCGGCCAGTAGTGTGCCATCAGAGCAGGTGTTTAGTGCGACTTGGGCCATAGTAACCCCAAGGAGAACTCGTCTGTCCACGAAAAATGTAGAAAGATTAACCTTTGTGAAAATGAATCAGGCATGAATCAGCCAGGATTTCCACCCACCAATGCCTGATGCATCAGAGTAGATTGACCATGGTGCCACACCAACACTTCTCAAATATGAATTTTGCTAAATATATTTAAGGTGCTGCTCCCCAGTTATTGGCGTCCCTCGGCATCAGACCACAAGTAAGTATTGAGGATATGAATTAGCTAAAACTTGACTTTTCTTAGGATAAAATATATGTAACCAAAATTTTTTTGAAATCAAACAAAAGGAAAGGTGTGCAAAAAACACCATGTGCCACATATACCACCAAGTATTGATGTGATGCAAAGACCTCTAAAAGGTGGAAGAGAACAATGTATGGTCCATTGTAACCGGTGGGGGTAAAAACTTACCCTGTAAGGCCCTACTCTCGCATTATTAATTCCCTTCTTGGCAAGTGTTACTCGCCCTAAAAAGTGCAGCCCCACACAGGAACCTCTGCCTATTTCCCACTACAAACACTTCCATTTTCCAGGGTTCTTAGGTGGAAATAGAGAGAGTTTCCTGTGTGGGGCCGCCCTTTTTAGGGCGAGTAACACTTGCCAAGAAGGGAATTAATAATGCGAGAGTAGGGCCTTATAGGGGAAGTTTTTACCCCGACCGGTTACAATGGACCATACGTTGTTCCCTTCCACCTTTTAGAGGTCTTTGCATCACATCAATACTTGGTGGTGTATTTGGCACATGGTGTTTTTTTGCACACCTTTCCTTTTTTTTTTATAAAAAAAAAAAATTTGGTCCATTTATTTTATCCTAAGCATATTATTAAAAGCTATGTTTTACGTTCTGCTTATCCTCAATACTTACTTGTGCACACTAACACTTTTACAAAAGAGACCGTTTGCTTCTACCTATCATCCTCAGCTACTATTCTGATCCTGCCACCTGCCTGATGCCACACATATGATGCCAAGTTATCCTTTTTATACCCACCTTCATCACCGGGTACTGGTATTGCCACCGACCGCACCACTCTTTCACAGGGTCACTTTCATGAATACTGATGCTGCCACTTCCAGGATGTCTCATTCTGCCACCATATGTTCTCCTCATGCTGATGCCAGCTCCAAACTGTCTCATACTGTCACCATATGGTCACATCATGCTTCCCCCACCTCCAGGCTGTGTCATTCACCCACTATATGTTTTTCTCATGCTGCCGCAAACTCCAGGCTGTGTCATTCAGCCGCAATATGGTCTCCTCATCCTTCCGCCACCTCCAGGCTGTGTCATTCAGCTACTATGTGGTCTCCTCATGTTGCCGCCACCTCCAGGCTGTGTCATTCAGCCACTATGTGGTCTCATCATGCTGCCGCCACCTCCATGCTGTGTTATTCAGCCACTATATTGTCTCTTCATGCTCCCGCCACCTCCAGGCAGTGTCATTCAGCCACTGTATGTTGTCCTCATGCTGCCACAAACTATAGGCTGTGTCATTCAGCCACTATGTGGTCTCCTCAAACTGCCACCAACTCCAGGCCGTGTCATTCAGTTACTATATGTTCTCCTCATGCTGCCGCCACCACCACGCTGTTTCATTCAGCCACTATATGGTGTCATCATGCTGCGGCCACCACCATGCTGTGTCCTTAAGCCACTATATGGTCTCCTCATACTGATGCCACCTCCAGGATCTGTCATTGTGCCACTCTGCAACAGTGATTCTAATAGTGACGCCTCTGATCTGCATGTCATACTAAATAACAGTTTTTATTTCACTAACCCAGCACACACCCTATATATGTTACAGTAAGGCAAAGTGTTCTACACCCCTATTGAGGCTTTCTGTAGGCCAGAAATAGCCTTTTTTAATAGCTATTCGCTGCAAATAAATTTGTCCGAATAGAATTTTTCATAAATTCCCTCATCTCTAGTTGAGAGTTCAAGTTGACTAGTAGGTTGGTGAGACATCACCCCAAAAAGATAAGATAACCTCCAAATCTTTTTCAAATAAAAAACATATGTTTGGTAAAGAAATTCTCCTGACATGTCCTCTATCAGTAAGAATGTTGGTGTTAGTATCAATACCAGTACAGGTAGTAGTAGAAGCAGTATCAGCAAGGAAAAAGGGTTGTGTGGTTTCAGAAGCTAATAAGGTCCTTGTGAACTGGTTGACTATTTCTTTGTCATCTACAAGTTTTTACTATTTTAAAACACTTTTTACCAATCCTGTAGGAAATCTCAAAAAAGGAGGATTTCAAATTTTTTTATTTCATTTTCAAAATTTAAAAACTATTTCTTCACTATCTACAAGTTCTTCACTATTCTGAAACACCAAAAAGAAATAGTTTTTGAAGCACTTGGAAAAATCCATTTTGTCTCTAGTACCTCTGGGTGCATTTTAACACCTACAGACATCTGCCAACAACCATAGATACTTTATGTAGCTTTATGTTAATGTTAAAAAGCATACAAAATCCGCTAGTGCAGTGCTTTTAACTTAGACTTAAAAACCCACTTTAAAACTACTTGAATACATTTCTAGGTGTTATACAGAACTTTTTAGCTCTTAGGCAGTGTTATACCCATTTTTTGAGGCTTATGTTATTGCTGGTTCACAGAGTACCTTTTCGCCATAAAACAAACTTTTTTGGAAAGTTCAGCAGGCCTTCCCAACCAAAGATTAGAAAATTTCACTCAATTCTAATATAAACCATAGTGTAAATACAGATAAAATGGCAAACAAAGGGACAGAGCTGGGTTAAGAGTATAATGGGCCTGGTGCTGCAGATTTTGATGGGCCTAAAAATGGGCCCAAATCAACAGCTGGATTGCGAACATTTATGGGTCACAGTGCAACTCCATTTACTTATATTATTTGCAACATTGTACAATACCTAGTGTAACATAGCTAGGTAGCCAGGTAGGTAGCTAGCTATGGTGGTTGTTAGCTAATTAGGTAGGAAGTAAGGTAGATACCATGTAGCTAGGTAGCTAGATAGCCATGTAAGTATGTAGCTAGGTAGCACTCATATCCCCTGTACACAATGCTCAGGCTCGGCTGCCCCATGTGCTGGGCCCCAATACTGACCTCTCCAGCTCCTGCCACCTGATGCCATGGTTCTGGCTGTAGGGCAGGAAGCGCTAGGAAGGCTTTGGTCTTTCCCTTCATGCTGCCAGCCACTTCCCCTACTACCTGAGAATTAAATGCTTTTCCAGACAGCCAAATAGATAGGTAGGTTGGCATGTAGGTTGGTAGGTAGACCGCCAGGTAGGAAGGTAGCCAGGTAGGTAGGTAGGTCCCCCTTTTGTGCAGTGATAAATAAAAAAATTATACAAATACATATTCTCCTTGTCCTTGTCCAGTATTTATGTGGATGAGTAAGTAAGTGGGTGGATATATTAATGTGCATAAAGAAGCCAAGGAAAGATGGAAAAATCTCCAAAAATCTCCAAAAGGCATCAAATTACAAATATGGTCTTCATGGAAGAGTCATCAGAAGAAAACCTCTTCTACGCCCTCACCACAAAAATCAGCGTTTGAACTTTGCAAATTAACATATAGACAAGCCTGATGCATTTTGGAAACAAGTTCTGTGGAGGTTAAAATTTAACTCTTCGGCCTTGGCCGGAATGAGCAAAGGTACGTTTGAAGAAGAAGGGGAGCAGAATTTAATGAAAAGAACCTCTGTCCAACTGTTAAGCATGGGGGTGGATCAATCATGCTGTGGGGTTATATTGCAGCCAGTGGCACAGGGAACATCTCATGAGCAGAAGGAAAAATGAATTCAATAAAATTTCAGCAAATTTTGGATGCTAACTTGATGCTATCTGTGAAAAAGCTGAAGTTACAGAGAGGATGGCTTCTAAAAATGGATAATGATCCTAAACACACCTCGAAATCCATGGGGGATCACATCAAGAGGCGTAAACTGAAGGTTTTGCCATGGCCTTCACAATCTCTTGACCTCAACATAATTGAAAATCTATGGACAGACCTTAAAAGAGCAGTGCTTGATAGACAGTCAAGAAATCTCAAATAAGTGGAAGACTTTTGTAAGGAAGAATGGGCAAAGATACCTCAAACAAGAATTGAAAGACTCTTGGCTGGCTACAAAAAGCGTTTACAAGCTGTGATACTTGCCAAAGGGGGCAGTACAAGATATTACCTCTGCATGGTGCCCAAACTTTTGCAGATGCCATTTGTTTGTTTTCTGTTATTTTGAAAGTGTAAATGATGGAAATAAAATCTAACTTTTGTTGACAGATTATTAGAATGTCTAATCTGTAATTTGATGCCTTTTGGAGATTTTTCCATCTTTCCTTGGCTTCTTTGTGCACATTAATACAAAATTTTACCTGGGGTGCCCAAACTTTTGATCCCCACTGTAGTAACTAGGTAGGTAGATAGCCAGGTAGGTAGATTTCTATATAAGTACTTGAACCGTCATATTTTCATGGGTCAATAAAGCACCTTATATTTTGCACCTTTACTCTGGGAGTGCTGCCGGACTTTATCTGTATACAGGCCGCGGCTGAGACTGTTACCCTACTAGCACCCCACAACTTGAAGTGTGATTGGCTTTGGTTTGCTGCCGTCTACATATAGCTTTAGCTATGTAAGTAGAGATGTAGCTAGATAGCTAGGTAAGTAGCTGGGTAGATGGACAGTAAAGTAGGTAGAAAATCAGGTAGGTATGTAGGTAGAAAGCCAGCTTGGTAGGTAGGCAGCCAGGTGAGTAGGTAGGTAGGTCAACAGCCAGGTGATAGGTAGGTAGATAAACAGCCAGGTAGATAGGTATGTAGACAGTCAGCTAGGTAGGTAGGCAACCAGGTGGGTAGGTAAGTCTCAGCTTAGTTTTATGCTAAGGTAGGAAGGTAGCCAGGTAGGAAGGTCCCCTTTCCCTTTTTGCCACAATAAAAGAAAAAAAAAGTCATATCTTGTCCAGCGTAGTTCCGCCTGGCCACATCCTCTCTCCTCTGCAGTGCAGGCCATAAATTCTGCCCTGATGTAGGCGCCGATGATGTGTCATTGACAGGCAGCTTTCAACTGCATGGACGCATTGAGTTGAAAGTAGAGTTCATCCAAGTATCAGGGACAAGTGTCCTGGATCCCTATTCGTGGACATGCACGGGCGGCAGAGAAAAATATATTTTATATATTTCTTTATTTTCCGGTTGGGCCTATTTCAAGGTAGGGACTGGGAATTCCAGGTCCATAAGCTAATTCGGCCCTGCTCAGAGAGCACACATGAGTATAGATATACATATATATATATATATATATATATATATATATATATATAGTAAATTTGGGTAGCCGTATTGGTCCAGTGATGCAGATGCAAATCAAAAAATCCAAAGCATCATGTTTCCACCCCCATGCTTCACAGTAGGTATGGTGTTCTTTGAATGCAACTCAGCATTCTTTCTCCTCCAAACACGACAAGTTGAGTTTTTACCAAAAAGTTCAACTTTGGTTTCATCTGACCATATGACATTCTCCCAATCCTCTTCTGAATCATCCAAATGCTCTCTAGCAAACTTCAGATGGGAACGGACATGTACTGGCTTAAGCAGGGGGACAGGTCTGGCACTGCATGATTTGAGTCCCTGGTGGTGTAGTGTGCTACTGATGATAGCCTTTGTTACTTTGGTCCCAGCTCTCTGCAGGTCATTCAATGGTCCCCCCCCCGTGTGGTTCTGGGATTTTTGCTCACTGTTCTTGTGATAATTTTGACACCACTGGGTGAGATCTTGCACAGAACCCCAGATCGAGGAGATTATCAGTGCTCTGGTATGTCTTCCATTTTCTAATAATTGCTCCCACAGTTGATTTCTTCACACCAAGCTGCTTGCCAATTGCAGATTCAGTCTTTCCAGCCTGTTGCAGGTCTACAATATTGTTTCTGGTGTCCTTTGACAGCTCTTTGGTCTTGGCCATAGTGGAATTTGGCGTGTGACTGTTTGAGGTTGAGACTCAAACATTTGCCATTAATACAGGTAACGAGTGAAGGACAAAGGAGACTCTTAAAGAAGAAATTAAAGGTCTGTGAGAGCCAGAAATCTTGCTTGTGTGTAAGTGACCAAATACTTATTTTACCGAGGAATATGCCATTTAATTAATTAGAAATCCTACAATGTCATTTCCTGAATTATTTCCCCGCCTTTATATATATATATATATATATATATATATATATATATATATATATATATTAAGCAGCGAGGCATCCATATCAGTAAATCCCTACAATATTTAAATAAAGCCCCATAATTAGACATGAGCATAGTTACAGTACTTTGATTCTGCACAAACCTCGTGGCTCGGCAGTTTCTGACTTTAGCCTGCATAAATTAGTTCAGCTTTCAGGTGCTCCGGTGGGCTGGAAAAGGTGGATACAGTCCTAGGAGACTCTCGTAGGAGAGCCATGAGGTTTGTGCAGAATCGAAGTACTGTAATTTCGTTCATCTCTACCCATAATCTTACAAACAGCATAATTAAACTTTTAGTAAGTAAGCCAAAAGAGGACAGAATGCTGGCACATACGGAACTAAGCAGCCACTAAGACATGCAGCGACACATGGGACGGGACTGGACTGACAAGAAGCCTGTAGCGGAGGTGCGAAGCTTGCACAGGAAGCATGGAGCGGAGACAAAGAACAAACAGAAGCCACATTCACCATCCAGGACTTTATTATCTTCCGGTCATAGACATGATGTTACAGGCGGGGGAGCCGGTTGGAGAGCGGGGACCCCGAACAAGCTGTTTTGTGCGTCTACGCGCACTTCCTCTAGCCGGAATGACGTCTTCTGGCGCCGCGTTCCTGTCTATAGGGGCGGCGTCAGGCAGGGGCGACTGTTCCGGGTCCCAGCTTGTTCGGGTCCCTGCTCTCCAACCCGCTCCCCCGCCTGTAACATCATGTCTAGATAATAGAAGATAATAAAGTCCTGGATGGTGAGTGCGGCTTCTGTTTGTTCTTTGTCTTCGCTCTAAACTTTTAGTAAGGTAAGTTTTCTGTCTAATTTAATTATTCATTGCTAAGCATGCCATTATTTTAAGGTGGTAACACACAGGGTGATGTTTTTTTTTTATCTGAAAATGGAGCGATGGAGTGACAGAATCATGTCTCACACACATAGATGGTGAAATTGGAGGAGATTTGCTATTCATCTGTTATGTCTAGCGTCCAGGATACACACAGACTGATAACAGCCATTAACTGACTGCATTTCCACCCTGTCTGATAACAATCTAATCAGTCTGGCCCTGATGTTGTTTTGAGGCCACAGGCACTTCTAGTTAGCAGCCATATATATTAAAGTGTGACAGTAAGAAGATCCAGTCAATGATCATTTAATGGGTATGATGGTCGAAAGTGTTATTCCTATTGGTACATAGTCTAATATAAAATTGAATATATGAAATAGAAAGAAGTTCTAGATGTTTAAGTAAAGAAAGAAATATATAGAAAGTGTCTGTTCTACCATTGTTGTGAAGAAAACATTTTGAAAATGATATAGGCAGAAATGGTTTACTGCATATACGGTATGAGGGAGATTTATCATTGCCTTCCTGACATTTTATTGGCTGAAATTTGCCACAACTTTTTTGCTCAGTTAGACAACTTTAACAAAAGTAACTGTGAAATACAGTGCTTAATTCTTGACTTTGCATCTTTTTTTTTTTTTTCTTAAGACACAAAAATATTGTGCAAACTTAAAAAAAAAAATTTCATAAAAAAAAATGCTAATTCATACCACTTCTGCCTTACCTTAGAAAAATGACATCCTACAGCAAGTTCTGATGGGATTTTTCATTTGTGTAAAATGTATCAAAGTCTTGCACTGTTTGGATTTTGGTGTTCAGAAGAAAAAGAAAAAAAAACTGCCAAAAATAAAAAAAAATTAAGGTTGTGAAGTGGCTGCACATAGACACATATTGATAACTTCCCCCTATGTCCTTCAAAAGAGTTCTATATGGTTTTAGTAAGAATGAGAATCCTTATTTCTTTGTCTTTATGAAATAAATCAGCAAAATATTAGTCTTATTGGGGGAGATTTATCAAAACATGTGCAAAGGAAAAGTTGCCCAGTTGCCCATAGCAACCAATCGGATTGTTTCTTTCATTTTCCAGAGGTCTTGTTAAAAATGAAAGAAGTGAGCTGATTGGTTGCTATAGGCAACTGGGGAAATTTCCCTCTGCCCAGGTTTTGATGAATCTCCCCCATTGTCCTTCATGACAACAAAGCATAGAAGAGTCTCACTGTCTCATGCAAGCTCAATGATTTGGAAAAGAACCACTGTCATTTTAACAGTGTAAATCTCTGGTAATATAGATTTGTAACAATGTGTACAAAAAAATTGTAACTACTACATTATACAATCAGTTCTCCAATGTTTTCAACTGTAAGCCTTTGCAGGCAGGGCCCTCTGTCCCTCTTTATCAGTATGTCAATTACTCGGTGTCACATTCACGCTATGTATTTGAACCCTTATGATATGTACAGCACCCTGGAACCAAGGGTGCTATAAAAAACAATAATAATAGTGATACTTAAAAATTTGCACATAAAATGCACTAAAATGGAGTAAATATCTGGAATAATGGGACTAAATGCTACTAATACAGATAAAGTGCCATGTGTTAGAGCAAATGCTAAATCCAAATACAGTGATCCCCCAAGTTACAATATGAAATGGTTCCAGGAAAATGCTTGTAGGTTGAAAATATATCTTGGAACCATAAGCCGTAATTGGTTCTTAACCCCTTAAGGACACATGACGTACTGGAATGTCATGTGTCCGCTCCCAATCTATAACGCGGGGCCACGGCGTGGCCCCTCGTCATAGCGGGTCGGGCCCGGCCTCTAACAACGGCCGGGACCTGTGGCTAATAGTGCTATTAAACGCCGCATCTAAAGTGAAAGTGTGCCGGTTAGCTCAGTGGGCTGTTTGGGATAGCCGCGGCATCCTGAACAGCTTACAGGACAGCAGGAGGGTCCCTACCTACCTCCTCGCTGTCCGATCGCCGAATGACTGCTCAGTGCCTGTGATCCAGGCATGAGCAGGCAAGCGGCAGAATCATCGATCACTGGTTTCTTATGAGAAACCAGTGATCAATGTGAAAGATCAGTGTGTGCAGTGTTATAGGTCCCTATGGGACCTATAACACTGCAAAAAAAAAAGTGAATAAAGATCATTTAACCCCTTCCCTATTAAAAGTTTGAATCACCCCCCTTTTCCCATAAAAAAAAAAAACACAGTGTAAATAAAAATAAACATATATGGTATCGCCGTGTGCGGAAATGTCAGAATTATAAAAATATATAATTAATGAAACCACTCGGTCAATGGCGTGTGCAAAAAAAAATTCCAAAGTCCAAAATAAGTCCTATCAATAAGTCCTATCAATGCAAAAATGGTACCGTTAAAAACTTCAGATCACGGCGCAAAAAATGAGCCCTCATACCGCCCAATACACGGAAAAATAAAAAAGTTATAGGGGTCAGAAATGACAATTTTAAACGTATACATTTTCCTGCATGAAGTTATGATTTTTTCCAGAAGTACGACAAAATCATTTTAACCGTATGGACCTACAGAATAAATATCAGGTGTCATTTTTACCAAAAAATGTACTACGTAGAAACGGAATCCCCCAAAAGTTACAAAACGGCTTTTTTTTTCAATTTTGTCTCACAATCATTTTTTTTTCCGTTTCACCGTAGATTTTTGGGCAAAATGACTCACGTCATTACAAAGTAGAATTGGTGGTGCAAAAAATAAGCCATCATATGGATTTTTAGGTGCAAAATTGAAAGAGTTATGATTTTTTAAAGGCAAGAAGCAAAAATATGAAAATGCAAAAACGGAAAAAACCCCGGTCCTTAAGGGGTTAAGCACCGGAAACACTAACCCGAAATAAAAATGAAAATAGAGATTAAAGAAAAATAGGCAGATAACTAACACAGCTATTGTTACTCCTTATTTATAAAAGTCAGAAAGAACTGCTGGAAGCTGTAAATAACTTGATATGTTGAGGACAGAAGTTTATTTAAGGTCTTGTATAGAACACACAATGTATCAGAAATAAAAACAAAACTTCTTCCTCTGATGTCCAAAGAAGCAACTGATCCTAGCACAGGAGAGAATAGTTTAGAACATGTAGTACCGCATTATGCTGAGGAGAGGCGCCACTAGACAGCCAATCAGTGTATGCACTTCAGTAATACAGGTGTTTTTCCAGTGAAATGCCAAATCTGATTGGCTGGATCTAATAGCCATTTACATACATCACAAATTCAGACTACCCCTGCAATTGTATGTTTTTCATGGTTTCAAGTTACAATGGTCTAAAAGGAGACATGGTTGGAACATAATAATGTTATTTACACTTGGTGGTTAAATGTTCTATCTTATTAGGTCATACATTACTTCACTTAATTTGGTGGATGTTTTTGCATCTGTCCCTTTGGTTACAGTTAGGTGTCAAGCCCCATTAGTCAGTGAAAAAGTAACATCTCACCAGTTAACAGCTATTCCTTGTTTATTTGGTGAAGCTGATGGTCTGATCCCTGGTATTCCAGGATATTGATGATTTTTGGGGCCTGAGAGCATGCTATAAATGGCAGAGACCATAGGGTCTCTTGGGTGTATTTGCTACAAATGGAATCCCTATTGATAGGCTACTTATGAAGTTCACACATTATCAGTGTGATAACATGTCTTCAGGAGTTACCTTTCAACATGAATCAAGCAAAAACAGAATAAATCTAACGAGTAAAGAATTTCAGCTTCCATTTTAATTATTTATATGAAAACTGTTTAGACTATGAATTCATTTATATATTTTAATAACTGAACATGAAAAGATACATTTCGTCCTTAGGATGTACAGAACCAGTTGCCAGATTTGGAAAATGACTGTTACTGCCTACCAGGGAAATAATTCATAAATGATGAGATGAAAATTGTTTCAGAAACTGTAGCAAAATAAAAGAAAAAAATGAATTTATAGAAAGATGATAATGCCCACCTTTGCCCCTTGTAGGTTTCCAGACTATAGGATTAAATTGATAATGTTAGTTTATGTTGAATGTGTTAGTTGAAGAAATAGTTAATGCTCTCATTTAATAGAAATGTAAAGACAACATGGTTTTGGCCTTGTGTGACCGGGGTGATTTCAATGTGACTCTTCATCTTCTGACTTCTGTAATGTCCGTAATGTGCTTTGTGTGCAATGAAATGGGAGATTTGGAGATTCCAAGACAAATAAGCACAGCATGTCTCTGTCATAGGACATAAATTCCCATTAAGGATATTTCCCAGCTTGTTAGAAAATGTTTAAGATTTGAACCTTCACTATGTTTAATATGTTCTTACCCTGGTAATCCCATACGTTTCATTAAGTTACTTGTTAAACAATCATAACATAGCATAAAAAGAAAAATTCCAATGTACTAAAAAATTATTAAAAAAATGAACAAAAGACTAAGAACATGCATGTTTATGTGAGTTCACATGTGAGTAAATCTACAGGTGAAACTCGAAAAATGTGAATATCGTGCAGAGGTCATTTATTTCAGTAATGCAACTTAAAAGGTGAAACTAATATAAGAGAGAGACTCATTACACGCAAAGCAAGATAGTTCAAGCCGTGATTTGCCATAATTGTGATGTTTATGGCTTACAGCTCATGAAACCCCCAAAGCTCCCCCCCCCCAATTACTATGATTTGGGGATCCATGTCATCTGCTGGTGTTTGTCCACTGTGCTTCATTAAGTCCAGGGTCTACGCATCCATCTACCAGGAGATTTTGAAGCACTTCTTGCTTCCTTTCCTTTTAAGTTGCTTTAATGAAATACAATGGACTTTTGAATGATATTCACATTTTTTTAGTTTCACCTGTATTCATAGATAAGCAAGGATGTCAACATTTTAGCTCTCAATTAACCCTTTACTTTTGTTAACCCGACCTACTTTTGTTGGGTTCAGTGCCAATATGTGGTGCAATGTGCCAAAATACACCTGCAACCATAGGGGTGTGATCAGCCAGAAAACGTGCACATTCTCACAAACCAACCTATTTACTATTGAAGTCCTACAAAATCCTGTGAATACATGTTTTTTTTCCCACCAAGAAAATTCTGGTCAGAACTTTCTCGATCTGTGAATCCTCATAGAGTGAAATCATACAAGTCTGGAACAACTCTCCGCAATAATAAAAACCCAACGCTCTTCAGGGTCATGCACTTAAATCATGCAAAATTGTCATCTATTATAAACTTTCATTGCTTTATTTTGTCATTAGCCTTGCAAGCTGACATTCTACACAGAAACACTCGGCATAAAATGCTTGGTCTAAAGATGGTTTTATGCCAGTTGGTCTTTACTATGTGGAATCCAAGTCACGTTATAACTTTAATACAGTGCTTAAAGATGTAGTCCATGCAAATGTGATTTATCTTCATGCTAATAAAAGAATAATATGTTTACTGGACTTGGCCATCTAGGAACTATTTGCTGCGCTATTACTACTTCTAATAAATGCCTCTAAAATCTTTACCCATTTACAGGTCTGATATTTAAAGGAAATAAAAAAGATTTAAAGAGGTAAAGATTTGTAAATTACTTCTATTAAAAAAAATCTTAATCCTTGCAGTACTTATTAGCTGCTGAATACTACAGAGGAAAGTCTTTTTTTGGAACACAGAGCTCTCTGCTGACATCACGAGAACAGTGCTCTCTGCTGACATCTCTGTCCATTTTAGGAACTGTTTAGAGCAGCATATGTTTGCTATGGGGATTTTCTCCTACTCTGGACAGTTCCTAAAATGGGCAGAGATGTCAGCAGAGAGCACTGTGTTCCAAAAAGAAAAGAATTTCCTCTGTAGTATTCAGCAGCTAATAATTACTGGAAGGATTAAGATTTTTTAATAGAAGTAATTTACAAATCTGTTTAACTTTCTGTCACCAGTTGATTTAAAAAAAAACTAAAGTTATCCACCGGAGTACCCCTTTAACCCCTTCCCGCTATTGGACGTATGCATACGTCCAGGCGAATTACACGTTCGCGCAAATGGACGTATGCATACGTCCAAGCGATCTCCTGCTCTGCCGCGGGCAGCGCAGGAGATCGCGGGTGGGACTCAGCTGTCAATCACAGCCGGAGTCCCACCGCAGCTGCCGGGGCCGCGATCGCGCCGGTCCCGGCAGCATTAACCCCATAGATGCCGTGATCAGTCTGATCACGGCATCTATGGTGTTTGCAGGGGGAGCGCTCTCCCCCTGCCCATCAATCGCGGCGCCGCGATAAAATAAGGGGGATCGGGGGTGTCCAAGACACCCTCGATCCCCCTTGAAGAGATAGGAGTGAGGTGGCAGGGTTGCCACCCCTCCTATCCCTGCTATTGATCGGCGGAGCGGCCGACCAATAGCAGACTGGGGGCGGGGGGGTTAAAGTTCGGTTCCCCGCGCTATGCCCGCCCATCGGTGTCCGGGCACAGCGGGGGGAACCGTGCAGTAGCGGCGGCGGCTGTGATCACGGCGGCGGTGGAGGTAAGTATGACGCCGCGTGTGCAGAGTCTGTTGCCTAGCAACATCTGCAGGGCGACAGTTTAGAGAGTGGTCTCTAAACTGTCGCCCTCCAGATGTTGCAAAACTACAACTCCCACCATGCCTTGACAGCTGTTTGCTGTGTTGGCATGCTGGGAGTTGTAGTTTTGCAAGATTTAGAGGGGTTCAGGCTGGAGATCACTGACAGTGGTCTCTAAACTGTAGCCCTCCAGATATTACAAAACTACAACTCCCAGCATGCTCAGACAGCAGTTTGCTGTCTTAGCATGCTGAGATTTGTAGTTTTGCAACATCTGGAGGGCCACAGTTTAGAGACCACTGTCAGTGATCTCCAGCCTGAACCCCTCTAAATCTTGCAAAACTACAACTCCCAGCATTCAGGAACAGCAAATGGCTGTCTCGGCATGCTGGGAGTTGTACTTGCGTGCATCCAGCTGTTGCATAACTACATCTCCCAGCATTCTCTTTGGCAATCAGTACATGCTGAGAGTTGTAGTTCTGCAACAGCTGGAGGCACACTGGTTGGGAAATACCGAGTTAGGTAATAGGTTCTATTACCCAACTCAGTATTTTCCAGTGTGCCTCCAGCTGTTGCAAAACTACAACTCCCAGCATGCACGTTCTGTCAGTGCATGCTGGGAGTTGTAGTTTTGCCCCCCCCCTCCCATGTGAATGTACAGGTTACATTCACACTGGCGGCGGATTACAGTGAATTCCCTGCTTCAGGTTTGAGCTGCAGCAGCCGCAGCTCAAACTCCTAGCGGGAGACTCAGTGTAATCCGCCGTCAGTGTGAATGTAACCTAAAAACACTACACTACACTAACATAAAATAAAGAGTAAAACACTACATATACACACGTACACTGCCCCCCCCCCCCACCACCACCACCACCCCTTCCCCCCCCAATAAAAATGAAAAACGTATCCTACAGCAGTGTTTCCAAAACGGAACCTCCAGCTGTTGCAAAACAAAAACTCCCAGCATTTCCGGACAGCCATTGACTGTCCAAGCATGCTGGGAGTTTAGCAACAGCTGGAGGCACCCTGTTTGGGAATCACTGGCTTAGAATACCCCTATGTCCACCCCTATGCAAATCCCTAATTTGGGCCTCAAATGCACATGGCGCTCTCACTTTGGAGCCCTGGCGTATTTCAAGGCAACAGTTTAGGGCCACATATGGGGTATCGCCGTACTCGGGAGAAATTGCCTAACAAATTTTGGGGGGCTTTTTCTCCTTTTACCCCTTATGAAAAGGTAAAGTTGGGGTCTACACCAGCATGTTAGTGTAAAAAAAAAAAACATTTTTGTACACTAACATACTGGTGTTGCCCCATACTTTAAAATTTCACAAGCGGTAAAAGAAAAAAAGCCTCCAAAGTTTGTAACGCATTTTCTCCTGAGGACGGAGATACCCCATATGTGGGCGCAAAGTGTTCTGGGGACGCACAACAAGGCTCAGAAGGGAGAGTGCACCATGTAAATTTGAGGTCTAAATTGGTGATTTGCACAGGGGTGGCTGATTTTACAGCGGTTCTGACATAAGTGCAAAACAATAAATACCCACATGTGACCCCATTTTGGAAACTACACCCCTCACGGAATGTAACAAGGGGTACAGTGAGCATTTACACCCCACAGGTGTCTGACAGATCTTTGAAACAGGGGTCTGTGAAAATGAAAAATAAAATTTTTAATTTACACAGCCCACTGTTCCAAAGATACGTCAAATGCCAGTGGGGTGTAAATTCTCCCTGCACCCCTTATTACCTTCCGTGAGGGGTGTAGTTTTAAAAATGGGGTCACATGTGGGGGGGTCCACTGTTCTGGCACCACGGGGGGCTTTGGAAATGCACATGGCCAAATTCTCTCTCCAAAAGCTCAATGATGCTCCTTCTCTTCTGAGCATTGTAGTTCGCCCCCAGTGCACTTCACGTCCACTTATTGGGTATTTCCATACTCAGAAGAGATGGGGTTACAAATTTTGGGGGGTATTTTCTGCTATTATCCCTTGTAAAAATGTAAAATTTGGGGGAAAACAAGCATTTTAGTGTAAAAAAAATATTTTTTTTTTTACATATGCAAAAGTCGTGAAACACCTGTGGGGTATTAAGGTTCACTTTACCCCTTGTTACGTTCCCCAAGGGGTCTAGTTTCCAAAATGGTATGCCATGTGTTTTTTTTTTCTGTCCTGGCACCATAGGTGCTTCCTAAATGCGGCATGCCCCCAGAGCAAAATTTGCTTCCAAAAAGCCAAATGTGACTCCTTCTCTTCTGAGACCTGTAGTGCGCCAGCAGAGCACTTTTCATCCCCATATTGGGTGTCTTCTGAATCGGGAGAAATTGGGCTTCAAATGTTGGGGGGTATTTTCTGCTATTACCTTTTTTAAAAATGTTAAATTTTTGCTAAACCAAGCATTTTTGGTAAAAAAAAAATTATTTTTTTTACATATGCAAAAGTCGTGAAACACCTGTGGGGTATTAAGGTTCACTTTATCCCTTGTTACGTTCCTCAAGGAGTCTAGTTTCCAAAATGGTATGCCATGTCGGTTTTTTTTGCTGTCCTGACCCCATAGGGGCTTCCTAAATGCGACATGCCCCCCGAGCAAAATTTGCTCTCAAAAAGCCAAATATGACTCCTTCTCTTCTGAGCATTGTAGTTCGCCCGTAATGCACTTCAGGTCAACTTATGGGGTACCTCCATACTCAGAAGAGATGGGGTTACAAATTTTGGGGGGTATTTTCTGCTATTAACCCGTGCAAAAATGTGAAATTTGGGGGGAAACACACATTTTAGTGAAATTTTTTTTTTTTTTTTTACATATGCAAAAGTCACCGAAACACCTGTGGGGTATTAAGGCTCACTTAATTCCTTTTTACGTTCCTCAAGGGGTCTAGTTTCCAAAATGGTATGCCATGTTTTTTTTATTTGCTGTTTTGGCACCATAGGGGCTTCCTAAATGCAACATGCCCCCAAAAAACCATTTCAGAAAAACGTACTCTCCAAAATCCCCTTGTCGCTCCTTCGCTTCTGAGCCCTCTACTGCGCCCGCCGAACCATTTACATAGACATATGAGGTATGTGCTTACTCGAGAGAAATTGGGCTACAAATTCAAGTATAAATTTTATCCTTTTACCCCTTGTAAAAATTCAAAAATTGGGTCTACAAGAACATGCAAGTGTAAAAAATGAAGATTTTGAATTTTCTCCTTCACTTTGCTGCTTTTACCGTGAAACACCTAAAGGGTTAAAACACTTACTGAATGTCATTTTGAATACTTTGGGGGGTGCAGTTTTTGTAATGGGGTCATTTATGGGGTATTTCTTATATGAAGACCCTTCAAATCCACTTCAAACCTGAACTGGTCCATGAAAAATAGCGAGTTTGAAAATTTTGTGAAAAATTGTAAAATTGCTGCTGAACTTTGAAGCCCTCTGGTGTCTTCCAAAAGTAAAAACATGTCAATTTTATGATTAAAATATAAAGTAGACATATTGTATATGTGAATCCCAAAAAAATAATATTTGGAATATCAATTTTCCTTACAAACAGAGAGCTTCAAAGTTAGAAAAATGCAAAATTTTCAATTTTTTCATCAAATTTTGGGATTTTTCACCAAGAAAGGATGCAAGTTACCACAAAAATTTACCACTATGTTAAAGTAGAATATGTCACGAAAAAACAATCTCGAAATCAGATTCATAAGTAAAAGCATTCCAGAGTTATTAATGTTTAAAGTGACAGTGGTCAGATGTGCAAAAAAGGGCTGCGTCCTAGAGGTGAAAATGGGCTGTGTCCTTAAGGGGTTAAGTGAAGGTAGGTTTATTTGTGTATTTTAATTCCCTTAAATTGTTGGTTTCCCTACATTTTCCACTTTTCCTACATTTTGCTTTTTTTTACACATGCTCTGACCTGTAGGGTTTTCCTCAGCTCAAATCCAACACATTTTCTGTGGAAACCTTAGTAAATATGTTTGTTTTTTGTGAAAATGTCGGGAACACGCCCCTTTTCGATGACCATGCACCCTTTTCCAGAAGGACACACCCCTTTTTGGGTTTTCTTAGTAAAATGGAGAGTTTTTTCAATTCTGGCAAAAATTCTGGCTAAGACAAACTTTGTGGCGTAATGCGCCCGAATCTGGCGCACAACCTGGCAAAACATGTTGGGTTTGCAATAGTAAATGGGGACCAATATGAATAAAATTATGCCCATGGGTCATGCGTTTCTATAACTGTACTGCTTTTTAACATGATAAGTATGCTTTTCCTAAGCTTTTCCTATTCTGACCCCCTGTATCTTTAATTATTTTTTGGTATGCACCGCTATATGAGGGTTCATTTTTTGTGATGTCATCATTTGTTTTTATCAGTATCATTTTGATTACAAAAATGGGATTACAACATTTTTTTAAACACATTTTTTTTTATTAATTAATTGACATTTTTTTATGTCCCCATAGGAGACTATTGTTAGAAATCATTAGAGTGCTAACACTAAATAATAGTATGTTATCAGCGATCTACTCAGAAGACTCTATCAGCAGATTGGACCCAGGACCCATACAGAGCAGGTGAGAACATCATTGGTCTGTTGTGGGGGTGCAGATATTAATAAATGTAAAACCACAAGCGCTCTAATTGGTCTGAGGGTGAAGGTTGCCTATTATGCTACCTGGTACAGTGTGGTGCCCTGCTAACCATACAAGTGAAAAAAATCTAAATAATATAAATAAATACTAAATAAGACTTACACTTAGATGACATTTTTCTTTAGATTTTATTCCACTAGATGTGGTGCCTTTGTGTACAGTTTTAAAACAATATAAAATAAGGCCTTTTGTGTTGGTTACTTCAGGATGACTGAAACACAATATAAGAGGTAGAGGAGTAGGATAATTAAACATTTGTCAATATGTATTGAACATAAATACTGTTGTATGCATACCTACGAGTGCATACCTAGTGCTTTAGTGCCCCAAATACTACTGTATGAGAGTTCACCCTGAGGTAGTTCCAAGTTGATAAAGTGCAATGTGCCAACCTAGAAAAAACTATTGTATATTCTATAAAAAACGGTACAGAGCCAACAACTTAAAATTTTAGTAACAGTCTCAGTAGTCGATATCCTACCCTGTTTGCATAATAATGAATAATATGCAGATGAACCTCAATAGGAACCTAGTATTTGTACCTGAGGACTTGCGTAATGATTCAGATGCAATGATCCTTTGTCTGGTGTTTCCGTACGAAATCCAGACCCCTTCAAGCTCAAGTCTTATATCGGATATGCTTGCTGTAAATCCGGTGGTAATGTTCTCCTTGGAAAGGGATGGGAGACTGCCCCGGTCGGTGGCATCTCTACCATACCTAGTCCTGCTGATAAGAGAGCTGGTCAGCTGACTGCCGCCAATGATGTTACTACGGAATTATGGATGATCCAAAAAACCTCCGACACATTTCAAAGACACACGGTCTCCTTCGTCTGGGATGGCTGTATGCTGGAAACCTCTGCTATTTCAAGCGCCAGTCTCATAACGCTTTAACTCTCTTAACATTGTAAGTATAAACATATTCTTTTGTTATTTCTCCAGGAAGCCGAATATCTTAAAGCCCGTGTTAAGTCCGTACGGAACTCCTGTGCTTAGCTCGAAAATTCCTTTTGACTCGGCCCTCGACATCTGGGTGATGTAGTTTCCCCCCTCCAATTCAGGGTAATTATTTCTAAGCCAAAAAATTCTGAATCTTTTGTTGAAGAGTTATGTTTTTATTTTTGATGTTAAGACAATGGGTGTCCATCGAAACCATGTTTATATTGTACATATGTTCACTCATTCTTTTAGTGCATCCAATATATATCTTGAAATAGCTGAGGTTTCCAGCACAGCCATCCCAGATGACGGAGACTGTGTGTCTTTGAAACGTGTTGGAGGTTTTTTGGATCATCCGTTATTCCGTAGTTACATCACTAGCGGCAGTCAGCTTATAAGCTCTCTTATCAGTGTGACTAGGTATGGTAGAGATGCCACAGGCCGGGGCAGTCTCCCGTCCCTTTTCCAGGAAAACATCACCACCGGATTTACATCTTCGAGCTCTGGATTTAATATGGAAACACCGGACAAAGGATTATTGAATCTGAATCATTATGGAAGTCCTCAGGTACCAATACTAGGTTCCTTTATAGGTTCATCTGCATGTTATTCCTGAAGATTATACTGAACTGTGTATATATATATATATATATATATATATTTTATACATAGATACACAAATTTTAATTCCCCCACTCCTCTACCACTTATATTGTGTTTCAGTCATCCTGCGGGCGTGCAGATATGTTGCACCGTGCCGATCAGGTAGGGGGACTGTCATGGTGGCTCTTAAGTGCCGCAATTGCTGTTGATCACAGAACTTAAGGGGTTATGGTGGACATCGGTACATTTTCTAATCAATGTCATTCACTGTGAATGCAAAGCTGCTGATAGCAGCCATCTCTCACAGTCTATGAATTGAACTCAGCTCTTGTGCTCACCTCACTCTGGTATTTTACGTACCATGGCACCAGGACAGACATTTATGACTATTGTCGCCAAGGGTCCATGGGTGTATTCTATAATTGCAACTCAATTTCAATGTAGTGAGGGTGCTGAGCTGCAATACAACACACAACCTATAAACAAGTGTGGCACTGATTTCTTTGGAGGAAACCAGCTATGTATTTTCTAAATCACAAATCTGGTGTTGATTAAAGGGGTATTCCATGATTTTTTTATTTGAATATTCTACAGGGGCTGTAAAGTAAGTGTAGTTCATAATATAGTGTCTGTATCTGTGTTTCATGGTAGTCTGGCCTGGACCGGCCTACAAGGATACCAGGAATTTTCCCAGTGAGCGTCCACCCTGTAGGTCAGCAGGGACCGCCCCGACATCTTATACATATGCTTGGCCACTCATTTCCAGCCTGGCCCTACAGGCTGTTTTGTTGCTAGGCCTTCCACCCCTCACTGGCACACAAGGTCCTGACATAGTATCAGTAGCTAATGGTAGGGTGGGGAATCAATTCTATCTACCTACCTATCTAATATGGAGGGGAGATCTATCCTATCTATTTAACCTTTCTATCTTATATGGAGGAGGAGAAGGATGAGGAGGGAGGGAGAGAGATCAATCCTACCTGCCTACCTATTTAATATGGGGTGGCTGATGTGTTGGAGAGAGAAAAGTGAACTCACATTTACAAACAAGGAATCATGAAAATTGTAATTGGAGGTAGGGAACTCCAACAGGAAATAACCATTTCACAAAAAGATAGCCACAGCCACGGATCCTTCCTAAGCATGTCCATTACTGTCTGGCAGGTAAGTTCTAAAGTCACCTTATGGTGGATAACCCATTTAATGTCTTTATATATGTTAATGTTTCCACTACCACAAGGGATTATGTACAGTACTTTTCATTAGGGACATAGATGCAACTTCCATAAAAATATTATTTGAAATTACCTGTTACGCCGAGCGCTCCGGGTCCCCACTCCTCCCCGGAGCGCTCGCAACATCCTCGCTACTGCAGCGCCCCGGTCAGATCCACTGACCGGGTGCGCTGCGATACCGCCTCCAGCCGGGATGCAATTCGCGATGCGGGTGGTGCCCGCTCGCGATGCGCACCCCGGCTCCTGTACCTGACTCGCTCTCCGTCGGTCCTGTCCCGGCGCGCGCGGCCCCGCTCCCTAGGGCGCGCGCGCGCCGGGTCTCTGCGATTTAAAGGGCCACTGCGCCACTGATTGGCGCAGTTGTTCTAATTAGTGTGTTCACCTGTGCACTCCCTACGTATACCTCACTTCCCCTGCACTCCCTCGCCAGATCTTGTTGCCATTGTGCCAGTGAAAGCGTTTCCTTGTGTGTTCCTAGCCTGTGTTCCAGACCTCCTGCCGTTGCCCCTGACTACGATCCTTGCTGCCTGCCCCGACCTTCTGCTACGTCCGACCTTGCTCTTGTCTACTCCCTTGTACCGCGCCTATCTTCAGCAGTCAGAGAGGTTGAGCCGTTGCTAGTGGATACGACCTGGTTACTACCGCCGCTGCAAGACCATCCCGCTTTGCGGCGGGCTCTGGTGAATACCAGTAGTAACTTAGAACCGGTCCACTAGCACGGTCCACGCCAATCCCTCTCTGGCACAGAGGATCCACCTCCTGCCAGCCGAATCGTGACAGTAGATCCGGCCATGGATCCCGCTGAAGTTCCACTGCCAGTTGTCGCCGACCTCACCACGGTGGTCGCCCAGCAGTCGCAACAGATAGCGCAACAAGGCCACCAGCTGTCTCAACTGACCGTGATGCTACAGCAGCTACTACCACAGCTTCAGCAATCATCTCCTCCGCCAGCTCCTGCACCTCCTCAGCAGCGAGTGTCCGCTTCCGACCTATGACTATCCTTGCCGGATAAATTTGATGGGGACTCTAAGTTTTGCCGTGGCTTTCTTTCACAATGTTCCCTGCACTTGGAGATGATGTCGGACCAGTTTCCTACTGAAAGGTCTAAGGTGGCTTTCGTAGTCAGCCTTCTGTCTGGGAAAGCTCTGTCATGGGCCACACCGCTCTGGGACCGCAATGACCCCGTCACTGCCTCTGTACACTCCTTCTTCTCGGAAATTCGAAGTGTCTTTGAGGAACCTGCCCGAGCCTCTTCTGCTGAGACTGCCCTGCTGAACCTGGTCCAGGGTAATTCTTCCGTTGGCGAGTACGCCATACAATTCCGTACTCTTGCTTCCGAATTATCCTGGAATAATGAGGCCCTCTGCGCGACCTTTAAAAAAGGCCTATCCAGCAACATTAAAGATGTTCTGGCCGCACGAGAAATTCCTGCTAACCTGCATGAACTCATTCATCTAGCCACTCGCATTGACATGCGTTTTTCCGAAAGGCGTCAGGAGCTCCGCCAGGATATGGACTTTGTTCGCACGAGGCGTTTTTTCTCCCCGGCTCCTCTCTCCTCTGGTCCTCTGCAATCCATTCCTGTGCCTCCCGCCGTGGAGGCTATGCAAGTTGACCGGTCTCGCTTGACACCTCAAGAGAGGACACGACGCCGCATGGAGAATCTTTGCCTGTACTGTGCCGGTACCGAACACTTCCTGAAGGATTGTCCTATCCGTCCTCCCCGCCTGGAAAGACGTACGCTGACTCCGCACAAAGGTGAGACAGTTCTTGATGTCAACTCTGCTTCTCCACGCCTTACTGTGCCTGTGCGGATATCTGCCTCTACCTTCTCCTTCTCTACTATGGCCTTCTTGGATTCCGGATCTGCAGGAAATTTTATTTTGGCCTCTCTCATCAACAGGTTCAACATCCCGGTGACCAGTCTCGCCAGACCCCTCTACATCAATTGTGTTAACAATGAAAGATTGGACTGTACCGTACGTTACCGCACGGAGCCCCTCCTAATGTGCATCGGACCTCATCACGAAAAAATTGAGTTTTTGGTCCTCTCCAATTGCACTTCCGAAATTCTCCTTGGACTACCGTGGCTTTAACGCCATTCCCCAACCCTTGATTGGTCCACAGGAGAGATCAAGAGCTGGGGTACTTCTTGTTTCAAGGACTGTCTTAAACCGGTTCCCAGTACTCCCTGCCGTGACCCTGTGATTCCCCCTGTAACCGGTCTCCCTAAGGCTTATATGGACTATACTGACGTATTTTGCAAAAAACAAGCTGAGACTTTACCTCCTCACAGGCCTTATGACTGTCCTATTGACCTCCTCCCGGGCACTACTCCACCCCGGGGCAGAATTTATCCTCTGTCCGCCCCAGAGACTCTTGCTATGTCTGAATACATTCAGGAAAATTTAAAAAAGGGGTTTATCCGCAAATCCTCCTCTCCTGCCGGAGCTGGATTTTTCTTTGTGTCCAAAAAAGATGGCTCCCTACGTCCTTGCATTGATTACCGCGGACTTAATAAAATCACGGTAAAGAACCGCTACACCTCTTATCTCAGAACTCTTTGATCGCCTTCAAGGTGCCCACATCTTTACCAAACTGGACTTAAGAGGTGCTTATAATCTCATCCGCATCAGGGAGGGGGACGAATGGAAAACTGCATTTAACACTAGAGATGGACACTTTGAGTATCTGGTCATGCCCTTTGGCCTGTGCAATGCCCCTGCCGTCTTCCAAGACTTTGTTAATGAAATTTTTCGTGATCTCTTATATTCCTGTGTCGTTGTGTATCTGGACGATATTCTGATTTTTTCTGCCAACTTAGAAGAACACCGCCAGCATGTCCGCATGGTTCTTCAGAGACTTCGAGACAATCAACTTTATGCCAAAATGGAGAAATGTCTGTTTGAATGTCAATCTCTTCCTTTCCTAGGATACTTGGTCTCTGGCCAGGGACTACAAATGGACCCAGATAAACTCTCTGCCGTCTTAGATTGGCCACGCCCCTCCGGACTCCGTGCTATCCAACGTTTTTTGGGGTTCGCCAATTATTACAGACAATTTATTCCACATTTTTCCACTATTGTGGCTCCTATCGTGGCTTTAACCAAGAAGAATGCCAATCCTAAGTCCTGGTCTCCTCAAGCGGAAGACGCATTTAAACGGCTCAAGTCTGCCTTTTCTTCTGCTCCCGTGCTCTCCAGACCTGACCCATCTAAACCCTTCCTATTGGAGGTTGATGCCTCCTCAGTGGGAGCTGGAGCGGTCCTTCTACAAAAAAATTCTTCCGGGCATGCTGTTACTTGTGGGTTTTTTTCTAGGACCTTCTCTCCGGCGGAGAGGAACTACTCCATCGGGGATCGAGAACTACTGGCCATTAAATTGGCACTTGAGGAATGGAGGCATCTGCTGGAGGGATCAAAATTTCCAGTAATCATTTACACAAGAATCTCTCCTATCTCCAGTCTGCCCAACGGCTGAATCCTCGCCAGGCCAGGTGGTCTTTGTTCTTTGCCCGTTTTAACTTTGAAATTCATTTTCGCCCTGCCGACAAGAACATTAGGGCCGATGCTCTCTCTCGTTCCTCGGATGCCTCGGAAGTAGAGGTCTCTCCGCAACACATCATTCCTCCTGACTGTCTGATCTCCACTTCTCCAGCCTCCATCAGGCAAACTCCTCCAGGATTCTCAAATGGGGTCACTCCTCCCACCTCGCTGGCCATGCGGGCATCAAAAAGTCCTTGCAACTCATCTCTCGTTTCTATTGGTGGCCGACTCTGGAGACGGATGTTGTTGATTTTGTGCGGGCCTGTACTGTCTGTGCCCGGGATAAGACTCCTCGCCAGAAGCCTGCTGGTCTCCTTCATCCTCTGCCTGTCCCCGAACAGCCTTGGTCTCTGATTGGTATGGACTTTATTACAGACTTACCCCCATCCCGTGCCAACACTGTTGTTTGGGTGGTCGTTGATCGATTTTCCAAGATGGCACATTTTATTCCTCTTCCTGGTCTTCCTTCAGCGCCTCAGTTTGCAAAACAATTTTTTGTACACATTTTTCGTCTTCACGGTTTGTCCACGCAGATCGTCTCGGATAGAGGCGTCCAATTCGTGTCAAAATTCTGGAGGGCTCTCTGTAAACAACTCAAGATTAAATTAAACTTCTCTTCTGCTTATCATCCTCAATCCAATGGGCAAGTAGAAAGAATTAACCAGGTCCTGGGTGACTATTTACGGCATTTTGTTTCCTCCCGCCAGGATGACTGGGCAGATCTTCTACCATGGGCCGAATTTTCGTACAATTTCAGAGTCTCTGAATCTTCTTCTAAATCCCCATTTTTCGTGGTGTACGGCCGTCACCCTCTTCCCCCCCTCCCTACTCCCTTGCCCTCTGGTTTGCCCGCTGTGGATGAAGTGACTCGTGATCTTTCCACCATATGGAAAGAGACCCAAAATTCTCTTTTACAGGCTTCATCTCGCATGAAAAAGTTTGCCGATAAGAAAAGAAGAGCTACGCCCATTTTTTCTCCCGGAGACAAGGTATGGCTCTCCGCTAAATATGTCCGCTTCCGTGTCCCCAGCTACAAACTGGGACCACGCTATCTTGGTCCTTTCAAAATCTTGTGCCAAATCAATCCTGTCTCTTACAAACTTCTTCTTCCTCCTTCTCTTCGTATTCCTAATGCCTTTCATGTCTCTCTTCTTAAACCACTCATCATCAACCGTTTCTCTCCCAAACTTGTTTCTCCCACTCCTGTTTCCGGTTCTTCTGACATCTTCTCCGTGAAGGAGATACTGGCCTCCAAGACGGTCAGAGGGAAAAAAAATGTTTTGGTTGATTGGGAGGGCTGTGGTCCTGAAGAGAGATCCTGGGAACCTGAGGACAACATCCTAGACAAAAGTCTGGTCCTCAGGTTCTCAGGCTCCAAGAAGAGGGGGAGACCCAAGGGGGGGGGTACTGTTACGCCGAGCGCTCCGGGTCCCCGCTCCTCCCCGGAGCGCTCGCAACATCCTCGCTACTGCAGCGCCCCGGTCAGATCCACTGACCGGGTGCGCTGCGATACCGCCTCCAGCCGGGATGCGATTCGCGATGCGGGTGGTGCCCGCTCACGATGTGCACCCCGGCTCCCGTACCTGACTCGCTCTCCGTCGGTCCTGTCCCGGCGCGCGCGGCCCCGCTCCCTAGGGCGCGCGCGCGCCGGGTCTCTGCGATTTAAAGGGCCACTGCGACACTGATTGGCGCAGTTGTTCTAATTAGTGTGTTCACCTGTGCACTCCCTATGTATACCTCACTTCCCCTGCACTCCCTCGCCAGATCTTGTTGCCATTGTGCCAGTGAAAGCGTTTCCTTGTGTGTTCCTAGCCTGTGTTCCAGACCTCCTGCCGTTGCCCCTGACTACGATCCTTGCTGCCTGCCCCGACCTTCTGCTACGTCCGACCTTGCTCTTGTCTACTCCCTTGTACCGCGCCTATCTTCAGCAGTCAGAGAGGTTGAGCCGTTGCTAGTGGATACGACCTGGTTACTACCGCCGCTGCAAGACCATCCCGCTTTGCGGCGGGCTCTGGTGAATACCAGTAGTAACTTAGAACCGGTCCACTAGCACGGTCCACGCCAATCCCTCTCTGGCACAGAGGATCCACCTCCTGCCAGCCGAATCGTGACATTACCCAGCACATAATGCTTTATTTAGATTAGAAAAACAAGATATTCAAGGGCAGGCATATATTTCAAAATTAAAAGAGAGTCATAGTATAATTACATCAGCCAACATCTGTCCCGCTAAATCAATCAATCAATCAATCAATAAATGAATAAATGTATTCATTAACTAATATTTTGATATATTAAGCATTACTGAAACATCATTGGATTTTTATTTTGTTCAACACATTAAACTAGTTGTTGTTACAGTAAGAATAATATAGTTAAGACCTGCGGCTCATCATACATTTTAATCTCTGCACAACTGTACCTTTAATCTGTCGAGCTTTGGTCACATTTTTGGAAAACACTTTAACTTCTCTGTCCTCCCCTGCAGGCTGGTTTCTCTTTGAATAATTTTCCTTTGCCAAGATCAGACTGAACAGAGAATTAAATATGTATGCAGCTCCAAATAACATATACACTGAAAGAATAATCCCACTTATTGCTCATAAAGTGTAGCATATTTATAGTGAAATGTCAGTTCAACTAATTATTTTAATACAATCATTAATTTCTGGATAAATTTAAACACCGGTGCAAAACATCACTAAATGAAGTGTTATAAAGCAATATTATTAAATAATATACAGGTAAAACAATGTAAAAGGGTTATGATGGTCACAAATGCATTCCATTTTATGCATTTCAAATTTATCTTAAAAGCTTGCAATTTGTACAAATTGGGTAAGTAATACATAAGAGGACTGGGCCATTTATGGATGCACAGCCCTTTAGAAACCCAGTAAGTCTCAAAAGAATATTATTTTGTTAAATATTTGAAAGAATAATTTATTCCTATGTGGTCAATTATGTACCTCCTGGAGTTCACTTGTAAATGTCACCTATAAATGCATACAAACTAACCTTCTAAATATGCATGAAAGAGTAACAAGCACTGCTTTCTGTTGGCCCACAGGACTTCACATTCCCTTCCCGAGAGGTCGTATGGCACAAAACAAGGCATGGAAATAGGTCTTACTGCTGATCCTGCATTATGTTTAGACTGTCAGTTATGAACAGAAAGTTTTCAACAAACTAATTGTCTAAAAGTAATATTCCTTTGAATAGGTCCAACACATTTTGCAAGTCGCTTTGAAGGCAGCGGAAACACTACAACAGAAATGGATTACTTTTAATACTGCAATGATAGTGAAAGATCAAAGGAATAGAACAATGGGAGTCCTTTCAATACTTATAAAACCCTCACTTGGAATGATGTAGGCGGCTTGGAAAATGTTCCCACATTTAACATCAAGATAATAGTGAATGGCCATAGGTTTTACTGAACAAATGCAATAAAGTGTTTGTGCAGTAAATGTAACTCACAAGCAATATGTGCTGTGTACAAGATGGGACCCATAGCAATTAACTAGGAAATCGGCTATCTTTACACAGTATTTGCACAGAGGGAAATGCAAGCTCTTAATGTGGATTTGATACAATGTTTTACCATTCTGTATAGTTTACTTACTAGCTTACATTTCATGAAGCACTTTTCCATGAGGAGGGAACATGAGCTAACATTACTAGACAGACAAAACAGAAAGGACTGTGCACAGCCTGACTGAAGCTGTAATGTGTAACATTTTAAATAGGGATGAGCGAATCGAATCTGACAAATCCAAATTCATTGCGAATTTCAGGAAAAATTAGATTCATAACGAATGCCAATATCGCTGTAATTCGATAGCGTGAATCGCTTAATTAAACTCCATTTAGTGCGGTCCAGGCTCCAGGGGCCAGGCATCTAAAATGGTCCACATGTGAGGACATGGGGCAAGGAATCCTGGGAAGGCGGGAACAGGGGTCGGCGAGAGGACCCTGAATCACATGCAGCATGCAGCCAATCAGCAGCCAGCCACCCCTGTGATGTCACAGCCCTATATAATTAGCAGCCATCTTGCAGTCAGTAACATCAGCATTCTATTACAGAGAGTTGGGGGCATACAGCAGTGTGTGTTGCCCAGAAAAGGATTTTTACAGCAGCAATTCACCTCCCAGTCACATTAGTGTTCTACTGCAGAGAGAGAGAGAGACAGAGACAGAGAGCAGTGTGTGTTGCACAGAAATTTTTACAGCAGTGATTCAACTCCCAGTCACATGAGCGTTCTATTGCAGAGAGGGACAGAGAGCAGTGTGTTGCACAGAAAAACTTTTTTACAGCAGCGATTCACCTCAAGCCCAAATCCAGCCTTGAAGCACTGATAGGGAAGGGAAGAGATGTGGGGGAATAAAAGTGGGAAAAAGGCAGGGGGCGCTCCCTTTCGTTTGTGTATATCAACTTGGTGTGACTGTAAGTTTGGACCTGAGGAAGGCACTCTCTGTGTGCCGAAACGCGTCGTCCATTGTGAAAAATAAATTTACCGTATTTTTCACCGCATAAGACGCACTTTTTCTTCCCCAAAACTGGGGGGAAAAAGTTGGTGCGTCTTATACGGCGAATACACCCCTATTGCAGCGGTCCCTGCGGCCATCAACGTGTGTAACGACGTGATGGCGGTGACGGAGAGTGAGGATACCCGGCCGGCAGCAGAGACATTCCGGAGCGACGGGGACACGGCAACAGCGATGGAGCGACATCCAGGGCAGCGGTAACGGGTCCGGAGCGGCGGGGTCACGTGAGTATTACCTCCTATGCAGTGGTCTTCAATCTGCGGACCACTACAGATGTTGCAAAACTAAAACTCCCAGCATGATCTGACAGACAATTTTAAACGTATTAATTTTCCTGCATGTAGTTATGATTTTTTCCAGAAGTATGACAAAATCAAACCTATATAAGTAGGATATCATTTTAATCGTATGGACCTACAAAATAAAGATAAGGTGTCATTTTTACCGAAAAATGTACTACGTAGAAACGGAAGCCCCCAAAAGTTACAAAGCAGCATTTTTTTTTCAATTTTGTCTGACAATGATTTTTTTTTATGTTTCACCATAGATTTTTGGGCAAAATGACTGATGTCATTACAATGTAGAATTAGTTGCGCAAATAATAAGTCATCATATGGATTTTTAGGTGCAAAATTGAAAGAGTTATGATTTTTTAAAGGCCAGGAGGAAAAAACGAAAATGCAAAAACTGAAAAACCCTCGGTCCTTAAGGGGTTAACCCCTATATGGTCTGCTCTTGCTGCCGCCAACTCCAGGCTGTGTCATTCAGCCACTATATGGTCTCCTCATGCTGCCACCAACTACAGGCTTAACCATTCAGCCACTATATGATCTCCTCATGCTTAAGCCACCTCCATGCTTTGCCATTCAGACACTATATGGTCTTCTCATGCTTCAGCTACCTCCAGGCTGTGTCACTGTACTGCCATGTGGTTTTCTCATGCTTCTGGCACATTAAATAAAACTTTTTAGGTTCATCTATTTGAAATATTCAATTTAAATGTTAAAACATATATTCAATCTTTTCAATTGCGAGGCCCTATGGTCTCGTCAGGCTGTTGCCACCTCCAGACTGGGTCATTCATCCACTATATGGTCTCCTCATGCTGCTGCCACCTCCACGCTGTGTCATTCAGCCACTATATGGTCTCCTCATACTGGTGCCACCTCCAGGCTCTGTCATTGTGCCTCTCTGTTGCAGTGATTCTAATAGCGATGACTGTAATCTGCATGTCTTACTGAATAACAGTATTATTTCACTAACCCAGCACACACCCTATGCATGTTACAGCAAGGCAACGTTTTCTATACCCTTATTGAGGCTCTCTGGAGGCCAGAAATAGCCATCTTTGATACAGATTCGCCACAAATAAATTTGACCGAACTACATTTTTTCGGAAAATGTAGTGAATCGGACGAATCGAATTTTTCAATAATTCGCTCATCTCTAATTTTAAACAGAAGAAAGCTCCTGACAAATATTGAGAGTCATACTCTTTATTATGCAATATATGTATGTTACCACTGGAAGTTATATAACATCTGACCATTCTTAAACAGTTCCAGTTAAAGTTCTTAATAAAAAAAAAAAGCTTGACCTCTACTTTATGTCATTAAACTGACCAAGTGTTATGACTGAACTGTGGCAAAAGCTTCAGCCTCTCCATTTACTTGGAATCCCATTGACAATCTAATCATTGGTACTGCCTTCACATTAATGATCCACAGGCACAGCATGGCTAATTGACTGCAAGATTTGTTCCCCAATCTGGCCTCTTCGGCATCTTAATTTAGGCGCCAGATTAATCTGAACTGTCGCATTTAAATAAATGGCCTCAGTTCAATTATCAATTTCTCTCTAATATATATACATGTAAAACTCTATGGGGTAGATTTATCAAGGGCTTTAGAGCTCTTTTTTTGCTTACAAAAGTCGCACAAAAAGTTGCATGTCCACCTAAGCAAATTTTTGTGTGACTTTTGGCTGTAAGCAAAAAGCTACAAAAGAGCTTACCAAAGTGAATTAAATTTTTCACTTTGCAGTGGCCAGGGCTTTATCAAGTGCGAAAGTCACACAAAAAGTTGCAACATGTCAAAAACTCTGTAAATGTAAGCTAGCTCGGAGCTTGCTTACAAAACGGCTTTTGAGAGCAAATTTTTATATTTCCCACTGGCAGCCGTGATCACAGCTTTAGCGAGGAATATACTTCAACTGTAAAAAGAAGCCCGGGCTTGCCTCACTCTGCAGCCGCTCGGACTCCGTCATATTTTCTCCCTGCTTCCCTAATATAATGACGGGGGGGGCACTGATTTACATCCCCGCCTCTTGTCTCCCACCTGCCCACGCTGCACATCTCTCATCTGTCTGCTAACTGTTGTAAGACTACACCTCCCAGCATGCCCTTACAGTGAGGGCATGCTGGGAGTTGTAGTAGGTAGCATGCGAAAGATGTGCGGTGTGGGTGGGAGACAAGGGTGGATGTAAATCAGTGTTCTCGTCATTAAGTTAGGGTAGCGGGGAGAAAATATGACGGAGCCCGAGCGGCTGCTGAGTGATGCCAGCCCGGGCTCCTCTTAACCTACCTCGGCACCACAGAGTTTTTCTAGTCTCTACTGTAATTTCACATTTCCCGCTTGGTCCCGTGATTGGCCAGGTCTGAGCAGCCAATCACAGTATGGGATATAGAAACTCCACGGTTCTGTCATATGTTAAAAGGAGCCCAGGCTGGTATCACGCTGTAGCCGCCCGGGCTCTCAGGAGTCCAGGGTGGCTGCAGAGTGATGCCAGCCCGGACTCCCACAGACGAAGGCGCAGAGTTTCTATTTCTACTGTAATATCAAATTTCCGCTGGGTCCGCGATTGGCTGTTTGGTCCCGCCCAATCTCAGGACCCAGCAGGAAATGTGAAATTACATATGGATAGAGATACTCGCCCGCGCTGTTGTGGCGCCCGGGCTGGCATCACTCTGCAGCCACCCGGGATCCATCTGATGCTATCCCCCCTACTCTATCTAACTTAATAAGAGGACGGGAACACTGCTTTACATCCCCCCTTGTCTCCCCCCCGCGCCGAACATCTCCCGCCAGCTACAAGACTACAACTCCCAGCATGTCTTCACTGTATGGGCCTGCTGGGACTTGTAGTCTTGTAGTGAGCGAGAGATGTGCGACGTGGGTGGGAGACAAGGGGGGGATGTAAAGCAGTGTCCCCGTTCCCTCATTAAGTTAGATAGAGTAGGGGGGATAGCATCAGATGGATCCCGGGTGGCTGCAGAGTGATGCCAGCCCGGGCTCCACAACAGCGCCGGCGAGTATCTCTATCCATATGTAATTTCACATTTCCTGCTGGGTCCCGAGATTGGGCGGGACCAAACAGCCAATCGCGGGCCCAGCGTAAATTTGATATTACAGTAGAAATAGAAACACTGCGCCTCCGTCTGTGGGAGTCCAGGCTGGCATCACTCTGCAGCCACCCTGGACTCCTGCAGACAGGCTGGGAGATGTACAGGAGCTGTCCCTGCCATCACTCAGCACTGCGGAACACACTGAGGGATGGCAGAGATGGCTCTTGCAAATCTCCCGGCCCGCCTGTAGGAGTCCCGGGCGGCTGCAGTGTTATGTCAGCCCAGGCTCCCCTTTCTATGGCGCCACAGAGTTTACTGTAATTTCAAATTTACTGTGACACGGGACTCGGCAGGAAATATGCAATTACAGTGATTTTCTGATCACCGCGGGCCAGGGAGTGGAGCGCATTCCCTGGCTTGCAGAACTACAACTCCTAGCATGCCTTTACAGTAAGGGCATGCTGGGAGTTGTAGCTGTGCGGCGGGGGCCGGTGACAAGTTTGTCACCTACCCTCTGCTGCACAACTATAACTCCCAGTATGCCCTTACTGTAAGGGCATTCTGGGAGTTTTAGTTGTGCGGCAGGGGGTGGGTGACAAGCTTGTCACTTGCCCGCACATCTCCCGCACCACATGACTACAACTCCCAGCATGTCCTTAGGGCATGCTGAGAGTTGAAGTCATGCAGAACGGGAGATGCACGGGTGGGTGACAATAAATGTATTAACCTAGTTTTCTTTTTTTATAATTTTTTTTAAACGTGTTGTGTTTTTTTAAATTTACTTAACAGGCTTAGTAGTGGAAGCTGTCTAATAGACGTAGTCCATTACTAAGCTGGGGCTTAGCGTTAGCACCAAAAACAGCTAGCGCTAACCCCCAATTATTACCCCGATACGCACCGGCACAGGGCTGCGGGGAAGATCCGGTTTCAACAGGCCCAGAGCATCAAAAATGGCGCTCCTGGGCCTAGGCGGTAACTGGCTGGCATAATTTAGGCTGGGGTGGGCCAGTAACGATGGTCCTCGCCCACCCTGGTAAGGTCAGGCTGTTGCTGTTTGGTTGGTATTTGGCTGAAAATAAAAATACTGGGAACCCTATGTGTTTTTTTTATATGTTCCCCCTATTTTTATTCTCAGCCAAATACCAACCAAGCAGCAACAGTCTGGCGTTACCAGGGTCGGCGAGGACAATTGTTACTGGCCCTCCCCAGCCTAAGTAATGCCAGCCTGTCACCGCCTAGGCCCAGGAGCGCCATTCTTGATGCTCTGGGCCTGTTGTTACTGGCTCCTCCCAGCACCCCTGTGGTGGGTACCGGGATAAAAATTGGGGGTTAGCGCTAGCTGTTTTTGTGGCTAATACTAAACCCGGCTTAGTAATGGATTCCGTCTATAGGACAGCTTCCACTACTAAGCCTGTCAAGTGAATAAAAATAAAAAAACACATGTTTAAAAAAAAATTATAAAAAAAAACACTCCCTCAAAAGCCCTCATTAACCATTTAATTAAAAATGCTGATCACCGTACTCCTCCAAATCTAAAGTAATCCACAGGATACATGGATCTGAAAGGAGAAGTAAAAAAAAAAAAAAGAGTTGGTACATTTAGGGGAAAAAAAGTGGTTAAAAATGTAATAAGCACACACATATATATATGTATATCTATATATATATATATATAGACGCGGTGGGACGGTCCAAGCTATTTGACCGCCGGCGGAGACAAATTTGTGAGCTAAGTGCCTCCCTATTTCATAGTTTCACATTTGCATCTATCACACCATAGCTGTATAGCTTTCCATGTTTTAACTGTATATTCATGTTTCATCTATATCTTTGTGCTGGTAGTGTGCTGCTGCATTCTTCTGTTGTTGTAGATATATATATATATATATATATATAGAGAGAGAGAGAGAGAGAGAGAGAGAGAGAGAGAGAGAGAGAGAGAGAGAGAGAGAGATTAGTTAGAAGTAGCCGTATTAGTCCAGTGATGCAAAAAGCAAAATCATCGGTAGTTGCAGTATCTTGTAATACCTTTTTTTATTGGACTACAAAATCTTGTTAGTCCAATAAAAAAGGTATTACAAGATACTGCAACTACCGAGGATTTTGCTTTATATATATATATATATATATATATATATATATATATATATATATAGCAATTTTTTTTCAAAGTGGCAAATTGGTGTTCTGAAGTAATATTTTATTTTGTTGCTTATGTGTGCTAAAAAAATGGTATTCAAAAGTGATTTATCGTTTTTTGCTTATGTAAGCCAAATTTATCAACCCCCTGTGATAGTATAATAAATGTGTTATACATAAGCAAAACCAAAATCAAGAAAAAAATGCCTTCAGAACTTGCTTAACAAAGCAACGATGATGAATGTCCCCGAATGTGTGTATGTGTGTGTGTTTGTTCCAGCATCACTTCCAAACGGCTAAAGATATTAACATGAAACTTGGTACATATATGTCAACAACAAACATAGGATAGGTAATTTAACCCTTAACCACCCCCATTTGCAAGGGTCTGGGTTTTTATTTAAAGTCCCATGCAAGTCTATGGGAAATATATGTTATTGCATAACTTCCATACTACTACGATAATACTTCCATACTACTACGATAATACTCGTCACATGTTACTTATATGCCCACTAAAAATATAGGATAGTTAATTTAACCCTAACCTACCCTCATTTGCCAGGGTCAGGGTTTTTGTTTAACCCCTTAAGGACTGAGGTTTTTTCGGTTTTTGCACTTTTGTTTTTTCCTCCTCACCTTTTAAAAATCATAACCCTTCCAATTTTGCACCTAAAAATCCATATGATGGCTTATTTTTTGCGCCACCAATTCTACTTTGCAGTCACATCAGTCATTTTACCCAAAAATCTACAGCGAAACTGAAAAAAAAATCATTGTGCGATGAAATTGAAGAAAAAACGCCAATTTGTAATTTTGGGGGCTTCCGTTTCTATGCAGTACATTTTTCAGTAAAAATGACACCAGATATTTATTCTGTAGGTCCGTATGATTAAAATGATACCCTACTTATATAGGTTTGATTTTGTCGTACTTCTGGAAAAAATCATAACTACATGCACGGAAATTTATACGTTTTGAACGTTATTTTGGACTTTGGAATTTTTTTACACGTACGCCATTGACCGTGCGGTTTTATTAATTATATATTTTTGTAGTTTGGACATTTACACACGCAGCAATACCACATATGTTTATATTTATTTTTATTTACATGGTGTATTTTTTATGGGAAAAGGGGGGTGATTTGAACTTTTATTAAGGAAAGGGTTAATTCACATTTATTAACTTTTTTTTTACACTTTTTTTTGCAGTGTTATAGCTCCCATAGGGACCTATAGCACTGCACACACTGATTGCCAGCACTGTTCACTGCAAAGCCATAGCTTTGCAGTGATCAGTGTTATCGGCGGTCAATTGCTCAAACCTGCATCTCAGGCTTGGAGCAATCAATCGCTGAAAGGACATGCCAGAGGCAGGTAAGAGGACCTCTGCTCGTGTCCCAGCTGATCGGGAAACCGCATTTTCACTGCGGTGGTCCCGATCAGCCCCACTGAGCAGCCGGGCAGCTTTCACTTTCGTTTTAGACGCAGCGTTCAACTTTGAACGCCGCATCTAGAGGGTTAGTAGCGCTCGGCACCACGATCGCTGCTGCGCGCTATTATCTCCGGGTCCCGGCTTCAGATACATGCCGACCCAATATGACGCGGGGTCACCGCGTGACCCCGCGTTATATCGCGGAAGCCGGCCAAGGACGTAAATGTACTTCCTTGGTCTTTAAGGGGTTAAAGACCAATGCAATTCTATGGGAAATGTATGTTTCAGCATAACTTTAGTACGACTGGAGATATTTTGCTAATATTTGGTCTTATGTTACTTATATGTCAAATAAAAATATATGATAGTAAAATTAAACCCTAACCTACCCCCATATGTTGTGAAGGATGGGGTTTTTGTTTCAAGTCCCATGCAAGTATATAGGACTTCTGGTGCCTTACTCCACAAGCTCTGCTCTGCATCTCCTGGTGAATGCGTCAGTCCAGCTGGCCAGTCACACCCTCCCCGCATTTCATGCCTCATCTTGCAAAGCCACACCCCTTTTATTTTTAGCTTACAATATCTTCACCACAACTCAGCCCCACCTGAGGACGGGATATGAGGATTAGAATTGAGGATTAGATATGAGGACAGGATATTGGGACGGGATATGAGGTCGGGATAAGGGGATGGGATATGAGCATGGGATATGAGGATTAGATATGGGGATGGGATATGAGGACGGGATATGGGGACGGGATATGAGGTCGGGATATGAGGACGGGATATGAGGATGGGATATGAAGATGGGATATGTGGTTGGGATATGAGGACAGGATATGTGGTTGGGATATGAGGACGGGATATGAAGATTAGATATGGGGACGAGATATAGGGACGGGATATGAGGTTGGGATATGAGAACGTAAGATGAGGTCAAGATATGAGGACGAAATATAAGGACAGGATATGAGGTCGGAATATGAGGAGGGGATTTGGGGTTGGGAGATGAGGAGGGGATATGGGGTCAGGATTTAAGGACAGGTTGCTTTTCCTCCCCCACAAGGATAAGGTAGGAAAAACCGGGCAGTGCTGGGTACTCAGCTAGTGTTTTATAAAAGAGCTGTAGGGAAACTGAGCAAGATCGCCAATATATATGACTGGGCTCTAACTCTCTAAGAAGAAGGGTCAAGTAAGATATCTCTGATATTTTATGGGGGATGTTCATGGTGGGTGAGGTGCAGTAAGAAGGCCAAATAGCTTGGTAGCTTAAACAAGTCAAGTTTTTACTTAAATGACTGATTTATCCACAAACTGATTCTCCCAAACAATATAGCAGGCAAGTGATAACTAGAGCAAGGGCAACCAACAACACTAAAGTATAATAGGGTACCTGGATCTTTTACTTTAGTGCAAGTCCTGAAGGTTTATAGCAACATAGTACTATGCATGGCTGGAAGTCCACCGAGATCCTAGTTTCTTGCTCTGGGGCCCTTGCAAAGCTTAGTCACAAAGTCTTGTTTTCTCCTTTCTACTCTCCTCTTTCTCTGCTTTTAGGTGAGGCCTGCAAAGGTGAGGTCCAGGAAAATATTCTTAACAGAAGATGTTATAGCCCAGAGCTATTCTGGGTCTCTAGATATCTCTTAGGCTCCTTTCACACTGCTGTTGCGCCTGTAGAGAACGGCCTCTTTTTTTTCTCCTCCGTCATCTAGACAACGGGCAACGAGGGTCCCAATGGATCTCATTATAGTCAATGTGGTCCATCGAGCACTATTGTTTTCTAGCGGGAGACAAAGACGGCACTTGCAGTAATTTTTCTCCCGCTATTCTCCCCTGATTTTCTGATGTGCGCTGCACTGCCATGTGACAATGGCAGTGTGAAAGGAGTCTTACAGGTTAAGAAGTTAGTGTGCTTTTGTTTCCTACACTAGATTCCGGTCCCTCTTATTAAAGAGGCGGAAAGTTGGAAGGTTCCCTAAGTCTTTTTGTGTGTATGTTAACACTTTGGGTCTTCAAACATAACAAATACAAATACAGTTATCACTACATATAAGATGAGAGTGGATTATAATTATTGCATCAAATGGTACAAAAGTATAAAATACATATAAAGTTAAGTATTGATTGGAGAAAAACCCAAGCACAGATCTTACAGAGATCCAAGCGGTATATTGTAGGTAATCTCAAAACTAAAATTTTTGGAAGGCACTACCTACAAACACAAGAACTCTACTGCATTTCTCACTTCATATAATTATGAATGAGGGCTTTTGAGCAATTCCAAAGTATGAGGTTTAGGGCACATGAACACAGGCATATTAAAACTCTGTACAAACTTCAAACTACAAACCCATATTATTTCACATTTTCTTCTATAGGTTCCTGTAAAATTCACTATTGATCTGGTTTCATACAGAGAAATGCAATACAGTGTTGTTGTTTTTTTTAAATTTTATTTAGGATTTAATGTAAATCTAGTGTGATATAAAATGTGCCATGCTTTATCAAATATGATATTATGAAGCTATTTTGCCCCAGAAGCATTGCTTTTAGGTGGGCATGTGTCCGTAGTAATGTGTCAAACAGATGCACCATGTAGAGTGCCTACAGCTTTTAAATTATCAAAATAAAATATTCACAGATTTTATTACTGCAAGTGAATAGTTTGAATGACCAAAAATATATTGTTAATGGTTATTTATTCTTTTATATGCCATAGTTGGCTTATGTTAGTTTTTTAAGTTCTACGTGAATAAATATATTCATGATACAGTTTGCTCTTGAACATCAGAACTTTTAACATTTAATTTTAAGGCACTTGCAAAAGATGCATGTGCACAACACTGGAGAAATGCTGCCAATACAGCTGCCAATAGAGTTAGAATTCCGTCAATTCGGCTCAGTTTCCCTACATCTCTTTTACAAAGCACTAGCATAGTACCCGGCACTGCCCGGTTTTTCGTACCTTATCCTTGTGGTGGAGGAAAAGCAACAAAGGAGAAAGCTTCTGTCCTCATATCCCATCTTTAAATCCTAACCCCATATCCCCTCCTCATATCCCGACCCCAAATCACCTCCTCACATTCCGACCTCATATCCTCTCCTCATATTTTGCACTCATATCTCAACCTCATATCCCATCCTCATATCCTGACCTCATATCCCATCCCTATATCCCGTCCCCATATCCCATCCCCTGATCTCATATCCCGACCTCATATCCTATCCCCATATCCCATCCCCATGTCCTGACCTCATATCCCAACCTCATATCGCGTCCTCATATCCCGTCCTCAAATCCCAATCTCATATGCCGTCCTCATATCCCGACCTCATATCCCTTCCTCAAATTAACACGTCATATCACAGCCTCATATCCCATCCCTTTATCCCATCCCCATATCCCGTCCCCATATCCTGTCCCAATATCCCTACCTTATATCCCAACCTCATATGCCATCCTCATATTCCAACTTCATATCCCGTCCTCATTTCCCAGCCTCAGATGGGGCTGAGTTGTGAAGAAGGAATTGTAAGCTGAAAATAAAAGAGGTGTGGCTTAAAGGGTGGGCATATCTTTGCACGATGGGGCATGGAATGCAGGGAGGGTGTGGCTTGTCAGCCGGACTGAAGCATTCACCACGGGATGTAGAGAGGAGCTTTTGGAGTAAGGCACCAGAAGTCCTATATACTTGCATGAGACTTAAACAAAAACTTAGTCATTCACATATGGGGGTAGGTTAGGGGTTAATTTAACTATTATATATTTTTTATTTGAATTATAAGTAACATGTGACCAAGTATTATAGAAATATCTCCAGCCGTACAGAAGTTATGCTGGAACATACTTTTCCCATAGATTTGCATTGGACTTTAAACAAAAACCCAGACCCTTGCAAATGAGGGTAGGTTAGGGTTAAATTAACTATCCTATATTTTTAATAGACATATACTCAACATGTCACCGAGTATTATCGAAATATCTTCAGCTGTTTGGAAGTTATGCAGTAATATCTATTTCCCATAGACTTGTATGGGACTTCAAATAAAAACCCTGACTGTCACAAATGGGGGTGGGTAAGGGTAAAATTACCTATCCTATGTTTGTTGTTGACATATTAGTAACATGTGTGCCAAGTTTCATGTTAATATCTTTAGTCGTTTGGAAGTGATGCTGGAACATGTAAACATACACACACACACACATTGGGGGAGATTTATCATTCAATATAGATGTTATTTTCCGTCTATCATTGGCGCTCTGATGACACAGTCATGTAATATTAGCGACATTTGTGAGACTTTTATAGGTGGCCTTTCCTAAGTTTTTGAGTAGCAGTACACCTTTTTCCGATTTAGACATGCAAATAAAAATTGTGCAAACCCTGATTTCCAGGCGCTAAAGTACGCCGATCAAAAGTACACGTACAAAACCTAGTAAGCTAGAGCTTTTCCCGCACGTGCAAAGCGTCGGGGAATTCATCATCTACAGTACACACTTATGATAAATTACACGCTGCAACGGAAAAAGTTAGACAGAAAAAAACGCAAGAAAAAAAGAGTAGGGTACACTCTCAATGATAAATCTCCCCCATTGAGTTTTATATACAGTATAGATTAGAGGGAAACTGATCATTGAACTGAGACCATTTATTTAAATGGGACAGTTCAGATTAATCCGCATCTCAAATGAGATGCCGAAGAGTCTAGATAGGGGAACACATCTTGCAGTCAACTAGCCATGCTATGGATCATTTTCGTGAAGGCAGTACCAATGATTAGATTGTCAATGGCATTCCTTGCAAATGGAGAGGCTAAAGCTTTTGCCGCAGTTTAGTCAATACACTTGGACAGTTTAAGGACATAAAGTAGAGGTCAAGCTTTCTTTCATTATAAACTTGAACAAATCTATTAAAACTGTTTAATTCTTAATACAATGTAATCTTAGACTAGACAGTATAAGGTTGCACTAGAAGTGGCTCATTGTGCTTTATAAATTTGGTACGTGTTTAGAGTGTCTAGTCTAAATTTACACCACCTATTTGTTGACTTAACCCGATGACGACCACCGACGAGTATAGACGTCCAGGTTGGCGGCCGTTCCCGCACCTGGACGTCTATACTCGTCCATTTTTCTCGTGGGTGCTGCCCAGTGCACCCACAAGATCGCGGCATGGTTCCGGCTGTATCACACAGCCGGGACCTTGCTGCACTGCCAGGACCGAAGTAAACTTCGGTCACGGCAGTTTTAACCCTTACAGCCGCGGTCGGAAGTGACCGCGAGCTGTAAGTGTTATAACAGAGGGAGGGAGCTCCCTCTGTCTTCTCTGCAGCACCCCGCATCGCGATCGCGGGGTGCTGTGTGTGGCCACGGCTGGCCGGGACCTGCCGCACTGCTGGGAGTGAAGTTCACTTCACTCCCGACAGTTTAACCCTTACAGCCGTGGTCAGAAGTGACCGCGCGCTGTAAGGAGTTCTGGCAGAGGGAGGGGGCTCCCTCTGTCTCTTCTGCAGCACCCCGGAGCATCGCGGGGTGCTGCTGCATACCTGGGAAGCCGGGGGTCCTACAAAGACCCCCAGGTCTGCCCTGGGTATTGCCTGAAAGGACGTGCCAGAGGCACGTCCTAATATGCTGCCTGCTAGTGAAAACTGGCAGGCAGCATATGACTGTAATGCTTTGGAATACTAAGTATTCCAAAGCATTGAAAAGTGTAAAAATAAATAAATAAAATAAAAGTGTAAAAATAAATAAAAATGTAATAAAAGTGTAAAAAAAAATTATATATATATATATATATATATTAAAAATACATTTAGTAAATGAATCTAATTTAAAAAAATGCATAATGTGTAGGATCGCATTGGCGGACATCCGCAGCATATTACATGTGACCTCCATGTGATCCTACACATTATGCAGCAGTCACGGTAATGAGCTCCCTGCTGCGGCTGGGTAGCTTTGTGTGTCCACTCATAGCGGCGGATTTCCCGCCAGCAGTCATGAGCGGACACACTGAGCTACCCAGCCGCAGCAGTGATGGATATATTCGCCATGAGCGGGTGCTTATTCCCACAACATGACGGATATATCCATCAGGAGCCTTAACTGTCACAGACAGACGCGTTATACTGCCAGCCGACCAAGGACCAATCAGAGAGGTCCCTGGTCCAGCCAATAACTTGTAGGGGTGCGGTATATAAATGGGGTCACTTGTGGGGGTGGGGGTACTGTTCTGCCCTCAAAGCCAAATGGCGCTCCTCTCCTTCTGAGTCCTACCACGTGGCCAAGGAACCATATATGGCCAAAGCGGGGGTATTTCCAAACATGGGACAAGCAGCTAAATAAAATATAGGGTGCATTTCTTTCAATATCAGAAGTGATGTACAAAAAATATGCCCCCCAAATGATGCATTTGTGAAAAATTGCAAATTTCGAATTTTTAACACTGACTTTGTAATAATTCCTGCCAAAAAACTATGGTGTTAAAATACTCACTGTACCCCCTAGCGAATACCTTGAGGGGTCTAGTTTTTAAAATGGGGTCATTTGGGGGGGTGTTCCTATGTTCTACTACCTTTTAATTTCTGCCAACCTTGCATAGCACACAAAAAAAGTTGTACTTTTCAAATTTTCTAAATTTTCAAAATTTCAAGTTAAATTGTTAGGCTTCTAACTAATTTAAAATGTTTATTAACCCCTTAAGGACTCGGGGTTTTTCCGTTTTTGCACTTTCGTTTTTTCCTCCTTACCTTTTAAAAATCATAACCCTTTCAATTTTCCACCTAAAAATCCATATTATGGCTTATTTTTTGCGTCGACAATTCTACTTTGCAGTGACATTAGTCATTTTACCGAAAAATGCACGGTGAAACGGAAAAAAAAATCATTGTGCGACAAAATCGAAAAAAAAAAACGCCATTATGTAACTTTTGGGGGCTTCCGTTTCTACGCAGTGCATATTTCGGTAAAAATTACACCTTATCATTATTCTGTAGGTCCATACGGTTAAAATGATGCCCTACTTATATAGGTTTGATTTTGTCGCACTTCTGGAAAAATCATAACTACATGCAGGAAAATTTATACGTTTAAAAATGTCATCTTCTGACCCCTATAACTTTTTTATTTTTCCACGTACGGGGCGATATGAGGACTCATTTTATTGCGCCGTGATCTGAAGTTTTTATCGGTATGATTTTTGTTTTGATCGGACTTTTTGATCACTTTTTATTCATTTTTTAATGTTATAAAAAGTGACCAAAATACGCTTTTTTGGACTTTGGAATTTTTTTGCGCGTACGCCATTGACCGTACGGCTTAATTAATGATATATTTTTATAGTTCGGACATTTACGCACGCGGCGATAGCACATATGTTTATTTATTATTTTTTTACACTGTTTTATTTTTTTTTATGGGAAAAGGGGGGTGATTCAAACTTTTATTAGGGAAGGGGTTAAATGACCTTTAATAACACTTTTTTTTACATTTTTTTTGCAATGTTATAGGTCCCATAGGGACCTATAACACTGCACACACTGATCTCCTATGCTGATCACTGGCGTGTATTAACACGCCTGTGATTAGCATTATCGGCGCTTGACTGCTCCTGCCTGAATCTCAGGCACGGAGCAGTCATTCGCCGATCGGACACCGGGGAGGCAGGTAAGAGCCCTCCCGGTGTCCGGTCAGCTGTTCGGGACGCCGCGGCGGTCCCGAACAGCCCGACTGAGCCACCGGGTCACTTTCACTTTCGCTTTAGAAGCGGCGGTCAGCTTTGACCACCGCTTCTAAAGGGTTAATACCGCACATCGCCGCGATCGGCGATGTGTGATATTAGCCGCGGGTCCCGGCCGTTGATTAGCGCTGGGACCGACGAGATATGATGCGGGATCGCGGCGCGATCCCGCTTCATATCGCGGGAGCCGGCGCAGGACGTAAATATACGTCCTGCGTCGTTAAGGGGTTAAAAACAAATAAATGACAGGGGATCTTTCTTTTTGCCAAGGTTATGCTCTCTTTTATCACACTCTATTAGACATAGCAATAAAGGTGTCTAAAACACATAATAAATGTGGGGCGCAACATGTATGTCACATTTTCAATAGTAAATCTGTGCTGACAACATTTTTAAATAAAGATGGAAATTTGTATTTATTTAAACTACATATAAGATTATGCTGGATTATAGTGTCTCAGTCACAGAGAATTCTATCACAAATAGGTACAGTAATAGAGAAACAGTTCCCTTTCAACATAGCACGGAAAGGCACCTAATATTTAACTGAAAGTAAACATAGGGAACTGAATTGTCATACTAAAATGCAAATCCTAAATATTGCAGCCTTATTCTAAGGATTAAAACTATTCAAAACCAATAGCACTAATGTATAAAAGTGAATGCCCCCTTGCCCCCTCCGATTATTCAAGTGTAATTGCAAATTAGATTTAGTTGATTAAACAAAGGCAAGCTAGACTGAGCCAATTCTGTTAAATCTAAACCACATCATACTGTATATTGATCCTTATTATGAGAGAGACCATTTCATCACACAATTTCTACAAGTATACTAAGCTTCTATGAAAATATTTTTTGGGAATGACAAATGTCTGGAAAGTTTTCTAAGGCTTGTGTGTTCTTTTAAGAGTGAGAATCATTCTCTCCTTTACATTATAACAAGTCAAACATAAAAGTGCATGACTATCTCAGATATCACAGAAGACATGATGGACAAATAGGTAATAAGCAGAACTCTTTGGACAGCATTGGTACCTTGATGCTTGTCGGGAAGCAAATTCAGTATTCGCTGTAAGATATTTCTGTAAAAAGTGGATTTAACTTGCAACAATTTTCTTCATAAGCGATGAACATTGTTAGGGTTTCAGGCTTTCATTTCCCAACCCATCTAGCTTGTAGTCAATGTGCCATAAACATCTAAGGTAAGGACAACAATTTAGGCTTTATACCAAGCAAATCAAATATTCATAATCTGAAACCCAAGAATAATTGTAATTATTTAGTGAGATAATATATTAAAACAATAATGTCTGAATGAATGAGGACATACAAATAATAATCATTCATACTATTTAAGGATTATAGGGGTACTCCGCTCTAAACATCTTATCCCCTATCCAAAGGATAGGGAATACGATGTTAGATCTCGGGGGTCCCACCGCTGGTGACCCCTGCGATCTTCGGATCGGCAGCGTGATGTCATGCAATGCCCCCTCCATTCATATGTATGGTAGGGGGTGGGACAACTAGTACACAGCCATCACGCCTCCTCCCATAGAAGTGAATGGAGGGGGCGTGGCAGCTGGCATCGCCAGTTATTGGACACGGTGTGGAGTTCGCTCTGCTCACCGTATGACAGGGGTGCTGGGGCAGAGGTTGAGGGGGTCCCCAGTGGCAGGACCCCTGCGATCTAACATATTATCCCCTATCCTTTAGATAGGGGATAAGATGCTTTCAGCATCTGTAAGTTGGTGAAGGAACATGTTATTTTTTTTTTTTTTTTTTACATTGATGTATGACAAGCTTAGTATTTGCAATCAGTTTATGTGTCTGGAGGACGGTGTACCACATGAAAAAACTTCCAGGGGGATTAGGTTGTGACCAAAATGGCTGAATGATATGTATCTCCCATTGTCCTGTGTTCCTCTTCAGCTCCAGGAGCTTCCACGCTGGCCTCTGATGCAGTGTCAGGTCTTAGTATGTGGCAGCATACCCCTTGATCTAATGCTCCCAGCATTAAAACCATGTATGCAGTATTAGAACCATGCATACCAGTATTAAGGAAGGTAAGCATACAGGGGAAGTCCCATCTATTGGGCGAAATTGTCTGAATTAATTTAAGGGTCTAGGCTGAAGTCTGAATTTATTTGTGTTGCTATTGAGGCTGAGAAATAAGGAAAGTGTATGTGTGTGTGTGTGGGGGGGGGGGGGGTTAGAGATAAATAGAAATAGAATTAGAGATAAATAGAAAGGAAAATGTCTGCAATCCGAGAGGACAGCACCTGCAAGTCTGTTATGGTAAATCCTTATGGAATTCATCAGATAACAATTAAGGAGAATCAGCCATGGACTACAATGAGAATTTTTGTATTTCATTTTTACTATGAAGCTTTAGGACTGTAGGTATCACATGACTAAATCATTACGGCTTTCTGTAGCCATCAAATAATTGACAATTAGGCTTTACCATTCACTTTGTTATTGATATTTAATCCCTACACATCCAGTACTGTGATGAATAGATACTGTCGGATGACTGTAGAAAAACAAGCCTTTTACAAAAAGGAGTGATAAAATAACAAATTGACAGGGTTTTAAGAAAGGGTGTTACAAGATTGTTATTTTATGGGTTATAGAAGTATTTAATAGTTTTAATACTCTATTCTCTTGTATAGTCTACAGCAGGGATACTCAACTGGATCCAGACCGTGGCCGCCAGTCATGTGGACCACCCACCGCTCTCCACTCATTCATTTGCATAGATGTCTTTGAATTAAATGAATAGCCGTGGCCAGAGCGAGGGAACACTGTGCCCCTTGCCCGGCGGCCCGGTGCTTTTCCTGTGATGCAGGTGGTGCGATTAGCGCTGCCAGCATCATCTGCTCTGACCAGGCCTCACTAAAAGAGGCCAGAGAAGTGGAGCAGCGTTGGACCTGGGATTGGGAGCCTATTCTGTCAGGTGAGCAGTCATTCCCCCACCTGTGATTCTCCAGTTTTATAGAACTACAACTCTGCATGCTGCAGTAATATATTCACGGGCACAGCATGTCTCAGTAATATATTCAGGGGTATTGTATGTGGCAGTTTTATATTCAGGGGAACAGTGTGTTGCAGTAATATATTCAGGGGTACAGCATGTGGCAGTATTATATTCAGGGGTACAGTGTCTGGCAGTATTATACCCAGGGGTAAAGTATGTGGCAGTATTATATTCAGGGGTACAGTGTGTGGCAGTATTATATTCAGGGGTACAATGTCTGGCCGTATTATATTCAGGGGTAAAGTATGTGGCAGTATTATATTCAGGGGTACAGCGTGTGGCAGTATGGCAGTATTATATTCAGGGGTACAGTGCGTGGCAGTATTATATTCAGGGGTATAGCTTGTGGCAGTATTATATTCAGGAGTACAGCGTGTCGCAGTATTATATTCAGGGGTACAGTGTGTGGCAGTATTATATTCAGGGGTACAGTGTGTGACAGTATTATATTCAGGGGTACAGCATGTGGCAGTATTACATTAAGGGGTACAACGTGAGGCAGTATTACATTCAGGGGTACCGTGTGTGGCAGTATTATATTCAGGTGTGCAGCATGTGGCAGTATTATATTCAGGGGTACATCATGTGGCAGTATTATATTTAGGGGTACAGCATGTGACAGTATTTTATTTAGGGGTACAGTCTCTGGCAGTATTCAGAAAATACAAGAAACAGTACATTTACATCCTCCAGCCACTAGGTGTGAATCAGGCCTCAGTGCTTTGCTCGGACGTTTACCAGTGGAAGACCTGGATAAGTGGACCCTCACTAATAATAGTTGAGAACACCTGGTCTACAGCATGATAAAATTGCAGAGTGCCTGTGTAGTAGTAATATCTGTCCACTATAATGTGTGGTGGTATTATTGATTATATTAGTGCTTGTATAGTGTTAATATACGTTTGGGTCTAAAGAAACCTTCTTTTGACATTCTCATTAAGTGTTTCTATATATTCCTCATAGTTTTTTTTAATTATTATTATTCTCGCTTCTACAATTTTTTTTTTTTATTTAAATGATAAATTTATGTAACACCAACAAATTCTGTAGCATTTTACAATTTGAAGGGTACAAATAAAGACAAGTATTAGGCATTGCAATGTTACATAATAAATATTCAAAAATAGGAGTAAGGATGCTGCTCTCAAGAGCTTACAATCTATGAAGTATGGAGTTAAGACAAAAGGCCCAGAGCTCTTTATTTATATAATTATCCAGCCATGTTTATAAATAGGGGAGATCACGAAGAAAGATGAGTGAACCAGTCACCAACCAATTTCTAAAGTGCATGAAGCTAAGGAGGAGAAGGGCACCATGGCAGGGGGTATGAAGACAGAGTGCTAAGATGTAGACAAATACTTTCAACATTATGCTTGTTTGCCGTGGACAGATGTTTACACATATTGGTTCACGGTATTATTTTGCAGGGCACTTGGCATGGCATCTCTCATGACCTTCAGACCAGAGGTCTTAAAACGTAAACACTTTAATATATACTTTTCTTCTGAGTTGATGGTGGGGTTTACATACTGTATATAAACGACTGACAAAAGGCATGACCGAATACAGCTAAACTCTCAATAGCATGTGCCAAAATGTTTCTGCTTCTTTCTACTGAACATAGCATTGGAATGATTGCCTGAAGCTGAGGATTGTGTGGTCACAAAAAGTATGTCTACATGACCACTGCGGCAAACAAGTTTGCTGTTTTATTGTGATACACACACACACACACACACACATAAATCTATCTATCTATCTATCTATCTCATATAATTCTATCTTTTATCTATCTATCTATCTCATATAATTATATATTTTATCTATCTATCTATCTATCTATCTATCTATCTTTGGTTCCAGGATTGAGGAGTTTTTATTAATAAGATAAACACTGTGTTTATTGTCTAAGTTTAAATGTTTGTTTTACTACAGTCTAAATCTTTAATTAGCAGCATGATCTTAATAATATTTTAGCAGAATGCAATTCATTTTTTGCACTTTTTTTTTACTGTTTATTGTGTAGAATTATCGTTCACTTTACAACACACTATTGTTTAATTTTATTGTGCATTAGTAATGTTCATTTTACAGCAGAATATTAATGGTAATTTTATTGAACTATATTTTCTTTAAACCCTTTTGTGCAGCATAAATGTTTAATATCAATCTTGTTTTGTATACTGTATAATTTTTTATTTCTTAAAGGAGTACTCCAGTGGGAAAAAAAAATTCATATCAACTGGCTCCAGAAAATTGAACAGGTTTGTTAATTACTATATAAAAAAATCCTAATCTTTTCAGTACTTATCAGCTGCTGTATACTACATAGGAAGTTGAGTTGTTCTTTTCTGTCTGACCGCGGAGCTCTCTATTTTTTGTAACTTTCTGGCACCATTTAATTTGGAATCCCCCCCCCACACTGGAATACCCCTTTCATATTACTTACATAGAATGCAGAAAGGGGTAGTAGCACTGGGCCTGCAGAATGGAATAACTATAGGCCAAGGTGAAAATACAGTAATGTAGGCCAATCTGCTTTCTCTTCTGTATGTGCGACCTTAAAATGAACCTGGTATGCATTCCGAGCAAAAGCAGGTGCTTCAAGTACATTATAGTGTAGGTGCTGAACAGCTTTACCGTTTGTACTCTATTTATATACAGTACTATTCATACTTGCAAATCAAACTGTAGATAGAATTGTCTCTTTACCAGAGCAACTGTGGGAGATTCAACAACATTTTTGAAAACTATATGATATTTTAAACCTTTTTCCCTTTCTGATATCGGCAAAGTAGCTCTTCTGTGCCTCATTCCTGCCAAACATAGAGCCCTTAATTCTATGCTTAGAACTACATGTGGTGTCCCAGTACCGCATTTCATACGTTACCGTGTGGTGAGGTCCCCAAAGACAGAGTTCCTAGGAACAGAGGGGGTTCTCTACCTTAGCTAGCCCCTCGTCACCCCATAGTTAGTTAATATTTATGTAAATAAACATGTAAATATGTCTATTAAAGATGATTCTTAACTTGTTTGCGTTGCAGGACCTGCGGGTAATGTGATCGGGTTGCAGAACTCTATGGTTTGCTGAAGGACCTTTGGTGGTTCTCAAGACATGTGATCACCCACAATGCAATGTAACGGTGAGTCACACCTGATTGGACCAATCCAAACTGGCCAGCCCCTACCCATATAAGGGAGCTGCGCCATCTTGATCGCTCTCTTTGCTCTGGATGAGGTAGGACCTCCGCAGCTTACAAGACAAATAACTAGGCCTAAGCCTTGCGGCCTAAGCCTGCGCTAGAGACGGATAGTTCATACAATTCCCTATTACCTCAGCAAGATCTCCGGACCTAATCAAACCCCTAAATCTGGCGGATCTATGCAAATACAATCCTCTAAAGCTAAAGCGAACTTTCCGTTCCTAAGCATCTGTCAATTACTTCGGTGCTGTTTCAATAGACTCTGTTATCTTGACTGTTACCGTTATTGCAAATGCAGAAAATTTTCAGTAAAGGTTCCGCAAGTTTTGAGTTCAGCACTGCTGTGGACAATCTAGTTATTTCACTCTCACCTATCGCTCTTGGGAAGGGTGGCGATAGGCCCAGCATTACTACAGAGTTTTAACCCTCACCCTGGCGTCACGAGTGACAAGGGTTAACAGCGCTCTTTCAGTATCTAGAACAGCAACACCCCCACTACCCTACACCCCACAAGGCTTTCCACACAGTTCCTCACCACAAAGCCTTTTTGGCGTCACGAACAGGATTCGGGTGTGTGCCTGCTGCTGTTGCCACTAGTGAAATTGTACTCCCCCTCAAAAAGTAACAGACTTTATTCATGTGTCGCAGACGGCAATACAGTGTACAGGAGCGGTGCGTGTGGTGCGAATTACAGGGGGGCCACGCGAAAAGTAAGGGGGGAGGCGAAGATTTATTTGCTGCAATGTGTAAACTGCGAAACTAATTTATGCTACGATCCTCTGGTCCGGTCAGCACGGGAGGAGTTAACCTGCTACCAAAGAAGCGCGCAAAGAAGTCCCACGCTGAGCCACGACCCGCCCCTGGATGTGGCTGCCAAGTTGCCGAAAGGGAGCTTGGAAACAGAGGAGTTGTTTCTGGGAGGACCGGAAGTCGGGGCTGCACCGATGACGTCCTTCCTGCCGGCCGCCATTTTGGGGAAGCCCAATATAAAAGACACCACGCACAGCGACCTCTTTAGTCTGCGCAGGGAGCTGGAGAGTACAGACATGGTGGAGAGCAGCATTCCACGTGGTGAGAACAGCAAAATGGCGCCGGAACAACGGAAAGTTGTGGCAGTCGCAGCCCAACTGTTCCAAGAAATTGCCGACCGTCTTCAGCGGTTGTGACTGGATGAAGAGGGGGCCTGCACTCTTCCCCCACTGCCCGATGACGACGATGACTGGCCGAACACACCTCCAGCGGAGAGCGCAGGGACACCTGGAGGTGCATCACTGGTGAGATTGTCCCCTCACCACAGAACTTGGGGCTCGTGGGCCGAAATCCCATCGGAGGAGTCTGCAGTGAGTACCCCTCCAGAGGCGGCCTTTTCCTCCTCCTCCAGCCCTGAAGCTGAAATACCCCTATCCAGATTGCCAAGTGCACGACCGTGCTCACCAGATTTGCCCCAGTGGATTTTTGGGGACGAGCCGGGACTCATCGAGTATATGCACGTGGTTCTACAACCTATACCTGGGAAGCCATTCCCACCAATTCCAGCAGCACAAAGGCAAAGGGCCCGTCAAGAAGCCGAGCTGGCTGAGCTGATGGATAAATTAAAGGCCCGACACAGAGAACTGTATGCCCCAAAGCATGTGCATTTGCCTCCTGAGGAAAGAATTCATTATCAGGAGAATACTAAAGAAATGGAAGCACTCTACATCCGCAAGTGAGATCATCCCCGAGAAGGGGAGGAGCCTTTAGAACGACGAAGAGCAACTGTGGCCAAGTTTGACAAGGTCAGAGGTTATGGGACACTCCTAGATTGCCATAAAGGGCAAACCATACTCGTAAACCGGCGAGCAGTACAGAGGCCATATCTTCACAAAAACTTCTACTCTCTGGAGGTGGGTGAGATAGTGGAGTACACCCCCGTCCAGAGCCTGCGTGGAGAATGGGCTGCAGTGGTCACAAGACCAACAGCCCCAACACAGCTTTCCTTCAAATACTTTCCGTATACAGATTGGGAATCAGATCCCTTCAACCCGAAATGGTCTGCTCCTGATGCTCAAGGAGGAGGAGTCTCTACAGCATCAATCATCTTCTTCATACAGCAAAGTGTCAAAACCTGCTCAAGACCAAGAAAGTAGGCCCAAATTGCCGACACCAAAGACCATACCTAGACCCTCTCGGAGGAATGAGAGTTTGTCTGTTCCAGAGGTACCAATGTATGTACCTGGGCCCTCTCGGAGCAATGAGAGTTTACCTCCTGCACAGGTACCAACATATGTACCAAGGCCCTCTTCCGACGTGGAGAGTTTGCCTGCTTTCAGGGTACCGACAAAAGTGCTCTGGCCCACTCCTGGCATGGAAGTGGGGCTAAAACCTTATGCACCAACCTTGATCCAGACCAGTAACCCTCTGGTCACTTTGAATCCCACTGTTTCCCACTCTACTCTCACAAAATGTGGTGTGGGAGAGTTACATTAACTCCTTGCCTGCTCCAGATATTGGAAGGTATAGGGGGTCTACAAGAGGCACAAGAAGATTCCGGAAAAATGTATTTTGAAGGACTGTAAAGTAATGTCTATTGTTTTTGTGCTAACCACTTTTGTTTTCCAGTAACCAAGTTCAAGACATGTGCCTAGCAGGACTGTGCTAAGATTGTTCCAGTTTCAAGTTCAGCAACGTAACCATCAAGCTTTGTGCCTGACCATTAGGTCAAGAGACTCCTAGCCAGTAGGAGATTCGTAAGTTTTGTGCCCGGCTGATTGTGGTAAGGCTGTGTTTCCCATGGACTCCTAGTGTAGGTGGACTGCAGATCCTTACACACCAGTTTTGTGTACATATCCCTGTATTCATAAGGACTTTCTTGCTAAAGATTGCACTTATCAGGTGTATGCACCTGAACCTTGTTGGAGTGTTAATAAATATGTAAGTCTGTGTAATAAAAATGTATATGGTTCCTGTACACAGAAAAATAGCTTTGTGTCTGTGTACATAAGACATAAGTAAATGTTGTACACGAAAATTGTCCGCTAGATGCACGTGTACACAAAAGAAACAATTGTCAGTAGTCCTTGTACACAAGTACATACACTAGGAACATTTACAAGGTGTTTTAGCAGTTGCTAAATGGGTGACTCTCCCGGCTCCTCCAAGAGTAGCATTGTTACAGTCGCCAATCGCTAGCATCGGTCTCAAAGGACTACACAGAGTAAACTACCCTTAAGGTACCAAGATTCACATTCAGTACCTGCACACATAGTACCTTCAATAACTCACTTCAATGTACTACCTTTGTCTTTTCAGTACACCAAATTCCTCACTTAAATGTACTACCTCAGTCTTCTCAGTACACAAAACAAAAAATATATATATCTCACATTCAAGAAACACTTTAGGAATTGTAGCCTATTGATATTCAATTCCTGCCACTGTTAGGTACACTCATATTTCTCTTCTCTTTATTACGTGTGTGAGATGCTCTACCTGGCCAGTATATGCTCTTCCGAGCTTAAGATTAAACACGTATTTCTAAAGGTAACCTAGGTAGGTTATACTGTTGTGTTCTAGGGGTAAGTAGTGTGTAGCCGATAGACCCTAGTAAGCTAACCTTATTGGTAGAGAGCCTCGGGCAAGCCAATATACCCTTCTGTGTACTAACAGGTGACTCATCGTGGCAAAAAGAAAAAATGTGGTGAGATTTCAAAAAAAAATTTAGACAGCTTGAGACTAAATGTATAGAAAGCTGTATATAAATGTCTAGTGAGCTTCATAAATATCTTAAGAACTACATAAATTTCTAGTTAGCCTCATAAATGTTATAGAGAGCTATAGAAATGTCTAAGGAGCTAGAGACTAAAGGTTTGATAGCTTCAACAATGTCTAGTAAGCTTCAAGATGTATACTAAGCTTCATAATGTCTAGAGAGATTCATATTGTCTAGTCAAGATACTAGAAAGAGTATCCAGAAAATATGAAGGTATTCAATGTTTATTCAGATTTTGTCAGGATGTATAGAAAGTATTAATAATCCTGTCCTAGTCCCTCTGCCTTAGGGGACAGGCGTTGGGGTCGACTTGTTTTAAATAAGGGGGTTTGGGGTGTCCCGGTACCGTATTTCATACGTTACCTTGTGGTGAGGTCCCCAAAGACAGAGTCCCTAGGAACAGTGGGGGGTCCTCTACCTTAGCTAGCCCCTCGTCACTCCATAGTTAGTTAATATTTATGTAAATAAACATGTAAATATGTCTATTCAAATTTTTACTTTGTTTGCGTTGCAGGACCTGTGGGTCATGTGACTGGATCGCAGAACTCTATGGTTTGCTGAAGGACCTTTGGTGATCACCCATAATACAATGTAACGGTGAGTGACAGCTGATTGGACCAATCCAAACCGGCCAGCCCCTACCCATATAAGGGAGCTGCGCCATCTTGATCACTCTCTTCTCTCTTCGCTCTTGGGTTGCTGACTCTGGATGAGGTAGGACCCCCGCAGCTTACAAGCCAAATTACTAGGCCTAAGCCTTGCGGCCTAAGCCTGCGCTAGAGACGGATAGTTCATACAATTACCTCAGCAAGATCTCTGGACCTAATCAAACCCCTACATCCGGCGGATCTATGCAAATACAATCCTCTAAAGTTAAAGCGAACTTTCCGGTCCTAAGCATCTGTCAATCACTGCTGTGCTGTTTCAATAGACTCTGTTATCTGGACTGTTACCATTATTGCAAATACAGAAAATCTTCAGTAAAGGTTCCGCAAGTTTTAAGTTCAGCACTGCTGTGGACAATCTATTTATTTCACACTCACCTATCGCTCTTGGGAAGGGTGTCGATAGGCCCAGCATCACTACAGAGTTTTAACCCTCACCCTGGCGTCACGAGTGACAAGGGTTAACAGCGCCCTTTCAGTTTCTATAACAGCAACACCCCAACTACCCTACACCCCACAAGGCTTTCCACACAGTTCCTCACCACATACACCTTATCCCATTCCCACCCAGTAAGGTATAGTTACAAAAAATAAGCCCTCATACAGCACCTTATATGGAAAGTTATAATGGTCAGAAAGGACAATTTTTAGTATACTCATTTTCTTACAAAAAGATGTGATTTTTTTTTAAAGCAGTGCATTAAAACAAAACCTAAATAATTGTTGTAATCGTATGAACCTACAGAATAACAATAACATGTCATTTTAACTGTACACTGACTGTCTGTCTTGTCTTTCCTTTGGTGTTTTGTCTGTTTGTTTAGTTAGGGCTCCTTTGTTTTGAAAAAACAAGTTTATTGTTAGAGTGCACATTCTGGTTGGAGGCCTTTTCCCAGCTATATGAGAGCATAGTAACAATACTTAAAGGGAACCTGTCATGAGATTTTGCCATATATAACATGTGGCAATACTTTATATACGGTAAAATCTCACCATCCTGGGGAGATGTTTCTACCGGCAGTGATGGTTAGGATAGGAAGTTAGAAAGTCTCCTCCGCCAACCCCAGAAGTAGTCCCCTGGGCAGGGAGCTATACTTACCTAGTCTAGCTGCTCGGCTGTAATCCTGCCCCCTCAACATGATTGACAGCCCATCAGACATGACAAAGGCTGTGCCTAGACTGTGAATCACACTGAGGGGGGCATGATTACAGTCTTAGCATTGGGATGAGGTGAGTATAGCTCCTGCCCCGGGGACTACTTACGGGGCATGTGGGGGACACTTTCTAACTTCATATCTTCACCATCCCTGTGGCAGAAATGTCTCCTGTGGATAGTAAGGAAGAGGATTTTACCATATATAATGCATTGCCACGTGTTATGTATTTTACTTTAATATAGGGAATTGCATACCTTTTTTAATCTCTCAATAAAACTCTTTGAAAGTAAAAAAAAAAAACAATTTTGTTCTCTACATATAGCAAAAATAATGATATCAAATACAAATCAATTACAGCATGTATACTAAAATTATGACACTTCAGAGCTGCAGGGGGATTTTCTCTGTGCTGAAAATGTACAAACACCAGTAATTGCTCCTGTGTGTTTCATTGTAAGCTTTTGTTGTACATAATAATTCACTATAATTCCATATAATGTGGCAATGTCACCTTTGTCATTTTTATAATAGCGACATACAGTACAAACATGCCATAAATTATATTACTTTTCATACATTCCCTTCACATAAAGCTTAAGGTATTTCTTCCTAACCTATTATATAAAAACACATGCACAAAACAATGTTGATCTTGGCAAATGCTCATCATGGATCAGTCCCTTATATGCATCAAACAAGCCAACAGTAATAGTGACCTGTGCAGCTAATAAAGCTGCATATAAAAGAAAAAAGTAGGCCAAAATAATTGCTTTTGATCCCTTCACTGCGGCCCCGTTTTCTGTAAGTTTTGGTTGGAGGAGTCATCTGTCAGTTATTGGTGTTGTAGGGACTTCTTAACAGTGAATGGGCCACAAGGAAGGGATTAGACATTTGGAAGTACAGTAAATTACTCTAATCATTCATATAGTTTATAAATGTATTATAAGGTGGTCAAGCCCTTTAAGGATTTACTAGTGGGTGAATGAGGAATTTGTTGTAGTAATAATGTGTTTAAGTTAAAGTGAATGGTCAATAAGTAAATATACAATAAGCATCATGAAAATGTGCTCTAGACCACAATTGGTTTCCTTATGAAAACAATTTAGGCAGTTAAAGCCAATTTATTTTGTTATTATTTTCAGTCTGTATCTAAGGACTTAATTTTAGAGAAATGTTAATCCAATTAAATTTTAACAAGTACCCATTCACTTCATGCATTTTTAACATGATTGGCACATGGTTACATACAATTACTTATACAGAATAACCCTGTTCAGATCATTTGACCTCCACACATGTCATTTCACCAACCTTTATTCACTTTAATTTGATTTCATTCATTGCAAATAGACAGCTTGCCTTAAAACTAATAGACACAGCTATTAATACCTGTACCATTTCAACATACTGTGATCTCTTTTTCTAAGACACTTTGACGCATAGCTTTATAAGGCAGCCATATTCCTTTTCTCTGAATGCTATTCTTAGCATTCAGAGAAAAGGAATGCCCTAAGACGACTAAGAATCATGTTTTAAGAATGATTCTGATATCTAAATAGTTTTCAACCTACTTGAACAGATGTAATATGTCTTATGATAATTTATATAGTTGTATAAGTACTGAACCAGGCATATAAAGTGTTAACACCTACACACACTACTGGGAACCTTCAAGAGGGAAGGGATTTGCTTTCCCTGGTCCAGACTCTTTATTAAAAGGGCAAGAAGGTGTAGTTAGTTATGTTATGTGCAGAGTAAGGAGGAGAGAGGAGTGTACAAGCCACTCTTCCTTTAAGAAATTGTGAGAAGTCCAAGACAGCTTAAAGGGGTACTCCGGTGGTCAATGTGTTTTTCTGTTTTTGACTTACCCTATTTGTTTTGTTTCATTTCTATTCTTGTTGTTTAGCCTACTCTATTTCCGTTCTTTGTTGTCTTTTTATCCCCCACTTTATTTTCCTATCTTTGCTTCTATTTCCTATTTCTTGCTGTGCTGAAAACTACAAATCTCGGCATGCCACATGCCTTGCTGGTTTGGGGCGGCTCCTTTTTTTTTGTTCCGCCCTTTACCAACCCTACAATTTTTTTCGGGTCAGCCCCCTTATACACAGCACACTAATATAATCAGCCTTGGTTGGGATACACTGTCATACACACACACAAAAGGGACTACAACTCCCAGCATGTGTCATTCAGGAGTCCCCCCTCCCCCTTCACATATAGGGGGACATTTTTTAAAACCTGTGCAGAGGAAAACTTGCCCAGTTGCCCATAGCAACCAATCAGCTTGCTGCTTTCATTTTTATGAAGGCCTGTGAAAAATTAAAGAAGCAATCTGATTGGTTGCTATGGGCAACTGGGCAAGTTTTCCTCTGCACAGGTTTTGATAAATCTCCCCCATAGAGATCATTCCCAGTATGAGATTTATTCCCCTGCAGTCCATACATCCCCAGCCCGTGCACCTTCTCATCCTCCCCTTCAGATAACACTTATCTTCTCTGTGAGGTCCTTCTCCTGTGCAGACCTGTGTCCTTAGAATACAGAGCAGGAGGGAGGGGAGGTTAGGAGCTGTGTACTCAGCTGGATGAATGAGGGGCGTGGCTTATTCCTCTCATACAGACAGAGAAAAAAAAAAGCTGTGACATCTTGTCCACAACAGACTCAGAACTGTGGACAACAGTAAAAGAAAACCCTCTGAACTACAAAACTTCCTGCCCAACAAACAGGTAAGAAAAACACACACATGCTGTCAAAACATATAACACATGTATACTGCAAAAAAACAAAACTTACAAAGAAGATGCCATATAGTCAAAAAAATTAACCACCGGAGTACCCCTTTAAGGTAATGCCAACTCCTACTAAGACTACAGTCCAGGACACCAGTTCAACACATTGGCCCTGATTTACTAAGAGTGGAGTGGAGTTTTCTTTGTGGATTTTAATTCCCTACAATTTTTTCCCCACAGTATTTACTAGGGCTTCCCTACATTTTGCACTTTTCCCTTCATTTTGTTTTTTTTTTTTACACATGCTCTGATCTGTCAGGTTTTCCTCAGCTGATGACATTTTCTGTGGAAACCTTCGTAAATATTTTGTTGTTTTTGTGAAAATGTCCGGGACACGTCCCCTTTTTGGCAGCCATGCCCCTTTTTCTAGTTTGTTTTCAGTAAAATGTAGAGTTGGTCAGGTTTTTGTTTCCAATTCTGATGCAAATTCTGGTGCAAATTCTGCCGCAAAGCGCCAGAATCTGATGCACAACCCAAAAGAACATGTCGGGTTTACAATAGTAAATCAGGGCTATTTTCCATTTTAGGGCCGGGAATGAGAATTCCAAGATATTGGAAACAAAGTGGACTTCTGTCCAGGCCTAGTACAATGTGTGTTTCTAACAATTACCCTCTAGAAATTGACCTCACAGGTGTGAGCCAGGCATTTATGCCATATTGTATGTATAAAACATGAGATTAGCGACAAGAAGGGATAGAAAAAAGTGGTACTATTCCAGGTACACTAGCAACACCAACATCTTGGTTAGTGTTTCTCTGTCCAAAAGCCTCCCTATTTTACTGTTTAATTGCTGATCTTCTGTAAGGAAACCTTGAGTTGTTACCACAACTCTATCATTGCAAACAACCATCAAGGGTACGCCAACACATCATCATCCAACACTTTCACATAGTCTGTGCCCCCGAAAAGTCAGAATTATAACTAACCGATAATTCAGTTTTCATGAGATCACGACAGCACCACATGAGATTGCCCCCTATGTGTATAGGAACAGGAAGCAAAAGAGAAGTTAAAAAGGCTAATCCCACCATACTCCCTCTGTGTTTATAAATTACTAAGTACGTACGTTTCAGAAGAAAGGAACTCAGGTGCATGTGGATCCGCTGGACCTGTGTGGCAGATGACTCGGACCGTACCAGGGAGCGGAGTCTAAGGTGCTGCTGGTTTTCAGCAGGGGCGTCGTCGTTGTGATCTTTCCTGTTGCGTAAGACGGGAACAATCCACTTGCATAGCCTCTTCGGCAAGAGGCGCAGGAAACTGTAGAGGTGGACGTTGAAACACGGGTGCCAGGCAAGGATATCTTCGTGTTCGAGCAGATTCCTTCTCTAAGCGCAGTTCTTCCTGCCTCTCAGCAAAACGCACACCAATACGTGTGGCCAGGTAGATAAGTTCAGTCAGAGAAGAAGTAAGACACGTGGAGCCAGGGCATCTTTAATCCTGCTTGACAGTCCTTTTTTGAATGTGGCACACAAGGTCTCATCATTCCATGCAAGTTCTGAGGCTAGAGTGCGGAATTGAACCGCATAGTCACCAACAGAAGAATTCCCTTGACAGAGGTTCAGCAAAGCTGTCTCAGCAGAAGAGGCACGTGAGGATTCTTCAAAGACACAGCGAAATTCTGCCAGAAAAGCCATCAAGTTGGAAGCTACTGGATCACTGCGGTCCCAAAGGGGTGCAGCCCAGGCCGGGGCTTTTCCGGACAGCAGGCTAATAACAAAGGCCCCCTAAGCATGTTCCATTGGAAACAGTTCAGACATGAGCACCAAATGCATGGAGCACTGTGTAACAAAGCCTCTGCATGAGTTGGAATCACCGTCATATTTAGAGGGAAATGGTAGACATTGCTGGGAGCCAGAAGACACTGCAGGAGCTGGAGGAGGGAGTGGGACAGGATGCGGATGCTGCTGTTGCAAGGCCAAAATCTGTTGTATCATAGCAGACAGTTGGATAAATTGCTGCGCCTGTCACGCCAATTGCAGAAACTGACGTACCACAACGGAGGGAACATACATGACTTCAGGCAGGGGTACCTCAGCGGGATCAATGGCCGGATCTTACTGTAACACGCACGTTTAAGAAGACAGGAACTTCGGTGGAAGTGGATCCACTGGACCTGTGTGGCAGATGACTGTGTGGCAGAGACCATACCAGGGAGTGGAGTCTAAGGTGCCACTGGCTTTCACCAGAGCCAGTGGCAAGTGAGATGGACTTGCTGGGGATGGCGGCACCCAGGTCGCTACCAATAGCACGGCTCCACCACACAGGTGGCTTAGGAGATGCGAAGCACTGGAGGGATAAGGCAGCTCGTAGTCAGGATAGCAGCAGGTCAAGGCAGGTGGCAGTGGAGCAAGGTCAAGTCACAGAGCAAAGGATCAGATACACGGCAAGGCAACTCTCATGAATGCTTTCTCTCAGGCACAAGGCAACAAATATCCGGCAGGGAAATGAGGAGGGCGGAGGAATTTATCAATGAGCCACAGGTGAATTACATTAATGAGTGCACTGACCCTTTAAATCTTAAAGCTCTGGCGCGCCTGCGCCCTACGGGACACACGCACCGGAGCAGAGAGGCAGAGGTGGGGGCAGGAGAAGCCCCAGGTGAGTGACGGACTGGGGCTCGCATGCGGGCAAGTCACAGCCCAGCCAGCAGCAGCAGGTAACGGGACCATACGCTCACGGCCAGTGTGTGCTGCCGGAGTGCATAACGTAACACATGTAAGAATAAGGGTGGAAAATGGATAGGTGCTATCGTGATGGACTCATGAAAACTGAATTATCGGTAAGTTATAATTCCGACTTTTCAGATTGTCCAATCACGGCAGCACCACATGAGACATACCAGATAAGTGTAGATTTAGGGAGGGACCACAGCCTGCAGCACCTTTTGACCAAACCCAAGGTCCTGAGAAGAGGCCACGTCCAGCTTATAATGCTTGAAGAAAGTGTGCGGAGAAGACCATGTTACCGCTCTGCATATCTGTTCTAGAGAGGCCAAAGCTCTCTCGGCCCCGTAGACGGAAACAGCCCTAGTCGAATGGGCTTTGATGCTTACCTGAACATCTTGACCCGCAGCAGTATAGGAATGACTGATTGCCGACTTAAGCCATCTGGAAATTGAGTTTTTTTCTGCCTTCTTCCCGCGATTGGTCCTTGATACTGAACAAACAGGATAGAATCTTTTCTCCAGGTTTTAGTAATCTTCAGATAATAATAAGACTGCTCTCCTGACATCCAGTTTACGGAACTCTTCCTCCTTTCTGTTTTTGGGACTGGCACAGAAAGAGGGAAGAAGTATTGAGACCTATGAAAATTGGATACAACTTTTGGGAGAAAGGCAGGATTATGTTTTAGAATAATCTTATCTTCGAGTACAGTAAGGTAAGGATAATCAATAGACAAGGCTTGAATTTCACTTACTCTTCTGGCAGATGTTATTGCCACAAGAAAAACTGTTTTCCAGGTAAGGAACCTGATATCTGAATCTGACAAAGGCTCAAAAGTTTTAGTTAGAGATGATAAAACAATATTTAAATCCCAAGGGGAAGTAAGATTAGATAATTTTGGTCTTTTTCTGGACATTACCGAAAAAACCTTTTGACCCATTTTTGTTTAGCTATGCTGACATAAAAAAACAGCCAAGGGCTGCCACCTGAACTTTTAGTGTTCTCAAAGATAAACCTAGATCAAACCCCATGGGTTAACTAGCAAAGAAAAACGATATCTGCACTCACCGCAAGAATCGCGACCAAGAGCTCCTACATGGAGATGCCGTTCGATCCGAGAAGTCACTGCTGCATAGCGTTGAGAAGCGATTACCGGTAATTTCGCACACTTAGCACTTCATCCGGCCAGCCACTAAGTGCGTGAAATTACCAGTAATCGCCTTCTGAACGCTATGCAGCAGTGACCTCCCGGTTCGAACGGCATCTCCATGTAGGAGCTCTTGGTCATGATTCTTGTGGTGAGTGCGGATATTTTTCTTTGCTAGTTACCCCGTATATTGATGCTACTATCTTTTGTTTATCCTAGCACCTCCGCTGCACCAGCTATATTTATTGGCTTCCTTTTGAGCTACTCCATTATCTTACGGTCCTCACACAAGTGCACCTGTCTAATAGTAGCCACCTCTACGCCTCTGTTCACACTAGATAAAAAACATCCTGCAGGAAATCTAAAATTCTAGGAATATCTGGGTTAAGAAGATTCGAAGGAGAGGAGCCACACCAGGAAAAAAATGTCATCCATTGTTTAAGATAAATGGAGCAAGTAGAATCCTTTTTACTTTTTAGGAGAGTGTCAACCACCTTTTTAGAGAGATCCTTTTGTTCTAGCACAAGCCTCTCAATAGCCAGGCTGCCAGTTGGAGGTTCTTTAGATCTTTGTGGAATAGAGGGCCCTGGGACAATAGTTCATCCTTCTGAGGTAGAAGAATAGGCTCCACTATGGCAAGTTCTTTTAGAAGACTGAACTAGCTTCTCTTCAGCCACATCGGGGCTATGAAGATGAATTTCCCTCTTCGTAATCTAACCTTCTGGCAAGCTCTAATGATTAGAGGAATTGGTAGAAAATCATAAACGACCATATTGGTTGAACGACCATATTTGTTGAAGAGAATCCACTGCCTCCGGGTTCTCTCTGTGATTGAGAGAGAAGAAACGGACAACTCTGAGATTCTTCAGGGAAGCAAAAAGGTCTATTTCTGGAAGGCCCCAAGTTTGAGTCAAAGAGAGAAAGACTTGAGCATTCAGGGACCATTCCCCTGGATCTAGAATATGGCAACTTAGGAAATCGGCTGATGGGTTGTCTACTCCTTTTAGATGTACTGTAGAAAGGGATAACACATTTTGTTCTGCCCAAATAAATATCTTCTCTGTTAGAATCTTTAGGGGTGTGTGTCTTGTTCCACCCTGATGATTGATAAAGTCCACTGCTGTAGTCTTGTCCGAGTAGACTTTTACATGTTGGCCCTCCACTGAATTTTTTGAAGTTTTTAAAGCTTTTAATATTGTTTTTAATTCTCAAAAATTCAAAGAACAGGTTCGGGTTTCTGGGGGCCAGGCACCCTGAATTTGGAGATCTTCCACCACAGCTCCCCAGCCCCACAGACTGGCATCTGTCATTATAGAGATAGATGGAAGAGGGATCCATGGTATCCCTACCAGAAGATTTTCCTTCTTCAGCCACCACTTTAGGGATTTATTTACAATAAGAGGAACTTTCATCTTGTTTTCTAGTGACAACTGAGAGCGATCCCAGGTTTTCAGTATTTGTGACTGAAGAGTCCTGGAATGACTCTGACACCAGGGCAACGCCACCACCAGAAACTGGAAACAGCCAGGGGAACCAGGGCACCCGAGGCCAGGCAATGAATTAGGCCCTCTGCATAAATTCCCGAAAGTCTCAGGTGACCGAAAGCAGGACCGGAGAGGCACCTCAGGAACAGGCCACGACCCGGTACAGGAAAGAAGAGAGCGAGACCAATGGCGACCGACTCACCCCGCCTTAACTCCACCAACGCAGCCAGCAGGGAAAAAAGGTACTGACCTCTCTGCACCCCTGCTCCATAGGAACAGGAAACTCTGAGGGAGTATGGAGGGAGGGACCTTTTTAACCTCTCTTTTGCTTCCTGTTCTTATGCAGATAGGGGGCAATCTCATGTGGTGCTGGCGTGAGTGGACGATCTGAAAACTACAAGTTACACCTAATGCAACCCTTCCTCCTATCTCTTCACTTTGTTAGCCTACTAATTGTGAGATGCCCATGAACACCCTCAAGCTATAGTGACCAGTGAGACACAGCATGAGAACTACACGCATCAAGCAGCCCCCAAGCCTCCTCTCTATTATTCTATTTGCACTCTGTGGGCTGCCACACTGTTATCCACTTATGTGAAAGAGAAAGAAATAGATCCCTGCCAGATACCTGCAACTTCTGGACCATTGCACACCCACAAAAATGCACACAGTAATGTCTGTACACATCAATTATTTCATTATGAAAGGGAACATTTATAATGTACATAATGTCACATCAATATGGTAGTAAATACAATGAAGTCACAACACAAGGGAAATAAACACAATGTCACAGTACACATATAGTTTATACAGTGATATTACGATACAGAAATAATAAACGGTGATGGGTAATTGTCATACTAATAACAGCACAGGAGCAATAGTCACAGTGCTATCATATTGCAGGGGTGATACATGAGGTGATGACACTGTACAGTGATTATGTATTCCATTAAGGAGATAACACATGAGGTGATATTAGTAATAATATTCAAAGTAGTGTCACAGTACATGGATACTAAACAATGAGAAATAATTGGAAAAAGGTTATTAATATGTCCAGAAAAGGTATAAAAAAACATAGTGCTGTCATAGATACAGGTTAAGGTTTACACTGATACAGTATCACAGTATGAAATAATGTGCCCATTCATTTCACAAAATAAACATAATGTTACAGAACAAGTATAATAACCATGGATTATAGCTAGATGCTAAGGTTTTAGTATTATACAAAAAAAGATTATGTAGCATTTTAAAACAAATACACATTGATATATAGTATGGAGGATAAAAATACAGTGATGTCACATAGATAATAACAGTGATGTCATAGTACAGGGTGGGCCATTTATATGGATACACCTTAATAAAATGGGAATGGTTGGTGATATTAACTTCCTGTTTGTGGCACATTAGTATATGTGAGGGGGGAAACTTTTCAAGATCGGTGGTGACCATGGCGGCCATTTTGAAGTTGGCCATTTTGAATCCAACTTTTGTTTTTTCAATAAGAAGAGGGACATGTGACACATCAAACTTATTGGGAATTTCACAAGAAAAACGCTGATGTGCTTGGTTTTAACGTAACATTAGTGGCTGTCCTAGCTTAATTCAGCAAGAACCCACACCGTAGCACTCGCCGCATGTCACTGGAGAGTGGCATCAGTCAAACATCCCTTCGGTGGATATTAGCTACTCACAAATGGCACCCTTACAAACTCCAGCTACTGCAGCATCTCAACGAGGATGACCCAGATTGGCACACTAAATTTGCAGAATGGGCAAAACAAAAATTGGAACAGGACCCTCAGTTTACGCAGAAGATTTTGTTCAGTGATGAGGCAAACTTTTATGTGAATGGTGAAGTTAACAAACAAAACCACCACTATTGGTCTGACACTAACCCACATTGGACAGATCCCTCCAAGACTGTTGGGACACAAAAATTGATGGTATGGTGTGGTATATGGGGTACAAAGATAGTGGGGCCATTCTTCATCAATGGAAACATCAAGGCTACTGGATATGCAAAATTGCTACATGATGATGTGTTTCCCTCTTTATGCACAGAAGCTGGCACATTTCCTGAGATTTTCCAGCAAGATGGTGCACCACATTATGGGTGTCAGGTCCGAGCATTCCTAGATGAACAGTTTCTTAGAAAGGGGATTGGTCATCGTGGGCCAGTTGAATGGCCCCCAAGGTCTCCCGATTTGACCCCATTAGACTTTTATCTTTGGGGTCATCTGAAGGCAATTGTCTATGCTGTGAAGATACGAGATGTGCTGCACCTGAAACTACGGATGCTGGAAGCCTGTGCTACCATTTCTCCTGTGGTGTTGCTATCAGTGTGTGAAGAGTGGGAGAAGAGGGTTGCATTGACAATCCAACACAATGGGCAGCACATTGAACACATTTTATAACTCATGAAAGAATAAAGTTACGTTAAAACCAAGCACATCATAGTTTTTCTTGTGAAATTCCCCAAAAAGTGTGATGTGTCACATGACCCTCTTCCTATTGAAAATACAAAAGTTGAATTCAAAATGGCCAACTTCAAAATTGCCGCCATGGTCACCACCCATCTTGAAAAGTTTCCCCCTCACATATACAAATGTGCCACAAACAGGAAGTTAATATCACAACCATTCCCATTTTATTAAGGTTTATCCATAAAAATTGTCCACCCTGTATAGAGAAGAAACACTTGCATTACTTTCTATAGTGCTAAGGTAAGATGTCATCTGTAGACATGGGTACATTTTTTTTAAATTTAGTTTAAGAAGAAACTAAGTATGCTACCACATGTCAAAGCATGTTTATATGTTTTTATTTATAAAGTATAAGCCTTGATTACCATTTTCCCGACTCCTGAGGTAGCAGAGGTGAGTCCATCTGCGAAATCAACACTACAAAGCAATACCATGGGGCTGGACCACTTGAGGTAAAATGAGGGCTTCCTTTTGGTGCCACCAATTGTAATTTGCAATGAGATCACCCATTTTACCACAAAATCTACAGTGAAACTCCCCCATTTTGCTACTTTTAGCAGTTTTCATTTCAACGCAGTGCACTTTTCAGTAAATGTGGCACATTAAAATTAATCTGTAGGTCCATATAATTACAATGATACCAAATTTATTCAGGTTTTCTTTTATTTTACGAAGTTTAAAAAATTATAACTTTTTGTACGAAAATATCCCAATAGCTCTTTTACTTTTCCGTATATATATATGGGTGTATGAGGGCAATTTTTTTTCTGCTGTTATCTTTTTTTTTATCAGCTTTTTATTTTTATTTTTTTAGTTATATGAAGTGAGCAAAAATCAGCAATTCTGGACTTTGGTATCTTTATATGTTCACATCATTGACTGTGTGGTTTTATTACCATTATGTTTTAATAGTTTGGATATTTTTGTATGCAGCATTACCAAATATGCTTATGTTTATTTTTTTTATTACATTTTCTTATTTAATAAACTGGAACAGGGGAATGATTCAAACTTTTATTAGGAAAGGGGCTTATTTACATTCAGAATTTTTTTTACACTATTTTGTAGTCTCCACAAGGGAATATTACTTGCAATCTTTCGATTGCATACACTGTTTACAGCATTGATCAGTGTTATTGGCACTCCATTAGTTCCGGAGCCAGAGAAAGATAAGATACCACCATTTGTCCTCTTAACTGAATGGTGTAGACATGCAAAAAGCAGAGGTACAGAGACAGCGCTATAAAGTGCAGTTTCTTTTGATGGATAACCGTGAGGTGCAGAATAGGTACATAGATCTTGCTCACCTTGCAGTGTTGCGCTAACAGGCACAACACTGTGAAGCACTTTAGATTAGTAGAGGTCAGGAAACAGCCAGCCGTCGATGCCGTTGTCATAACAGTGCGGAATACAAGTAGGCAGTCAGGATAGGGATGACCTGGCAGAGTTCTCCTTTCCCTGTAAAATTCATCTTGAGGCTTTCGGCGCATCACTCGAGGACACAATGGTGGTGAGGACAAAGCTATAGACAATGCGTTTCAAAGGTCTCTTACATCTTCCTCAGGGTTCCCTAATGAGCTCTGGTAAAGTGAAAGCTGAGCTGTGATTGGTTGCTGTGGGGAACTCACTCCACTTTTTCTCTCACACAGTTTGATATATTTCCCCCCCCTGTGTGTTTGATGTAATATGGACCTAAGGAAGAAGGAAGAGTTCTTTGAAATACGTTGTCCATACCATTACTGTATGTATTTACCTAATAAAAGACACTTTGTCCTTACCACCATCGTGTCCTCAGGTGATGTGCTGCAAGCCTCAAGTAGAATTTTATAGCTAAATGGTCATCCTCATCCCTATCCTGACTGACTACTCTTAACTGATCGGAACACACAATTTCATCATGGTGTGCCCTTATCAGCTCGCTGAGCTAGTATCAATATACCACCGACACCTTTGCTTACTTCTTGATCGGCATTGATGTCTAAATAGATAATGAGGGTCCCCCCATAGGGGACTATTGCATGCAATCTTCAGATTGCATACGCTGTTTAAAGGGGTACTCCGGCATTTAGACAACTTATCTCCTATCCAAAAGATAGGGGATAAGATGCCTGATCGCGCCACTGTCACGCCCCCTCCCATAGGTTTGCATTGAGAGGTGGAGCCGTGATGTCACAATGCTCCATCCCCGTGATCGACGGTAATGGGACTGATTTTAATGGGGTGCGGCGTGCAAGATCACGGGGGTCCCAAGCAGCGGGACCCCCGCGATCAGGCATCTTATCCCCTATCCTTTGGATAGGAGATAAGATGTCTAAGCGCCAGAGTACCCCTTTAATGCTGCTCCATAGAGCAGCATTGCTCAGTGACATTAGTGCTCCATTGCTCCAGCCTGCCATGGCTGACTTGTACATAGAGCGCCAATAGGACAGTGAGGAGACAGGTAAGGGCCCTCCCGCTGTTCAGAATTGTGGTCCCGATCAGCCCGAGCTACTTTTTAGCATTTTAGGTCAACTTTAATCGTGGTGGCTAAAAAGTTAATGTTAGGCATCACCCTGATTGCCGCTGGGACCATTTCTCAATGACACACGCTCAGCTCCTAAGAGTGCGTCATAGAAGGGGAGCAGGCTCAGGGCATACATGTATGTCCTGCGCTCTTAAGGTGATAATGGAAAGATGTGTAGCTTTTTCGGTGTTTTGAACCCATAATTGTTTTTTTCCTAAAAATACTGACCAAAATCCTGTGTGTAAACCTATTGTCCCTGACTGATGACACTAATAGTGCTGACACTAATAGTGGAATGTAGTTTTCTTTGTGTTTTTTTTTCCAAACAGGTTTTTTCCATGGTATTTACTAACTTGGCATTTTCCCTTTTATTTGCTTTTTGTACAGCTTCTCTGAGCTCAAATCCACCACAAGCTATGTGGGAAAATTAGTAAATATATTGGGATTTTTTAGGTTGCACATTCTAGTGCCCAAAGTATGCAACATTATTTGGGAGCAAAACTTGAAAAACAAACAAAAGAAAAACAGCCGGGATCACATTAATAAATGACCTCCATTGTTTCTATAATAGACTGCAAATAAATTACTTATGGAGCAAGTATTACTGTGTGCCAAGTCTGTATGTATATGATGAAGATGTAGTATATAACTATGCACACAGTGATAGAAAAAAACTGTGATCAAGATATCACTTTAAATTAAAAACACACAAAGTAATATCACAAAGCAAGATTTGCATATAGTGTTTTTATTTAAAAAAAAAAATAATGCCCATAGCCATATTTATATTAAAATTGCTTTCTGTGGTCACATACCTCAAGCGAAAACATTCACTGTCCATTAAAGTTGTCATATTGTGTGGATCTATTCAAATTGAACAAACTGACCATTAATCAACTTTCTTAGGTTTTGTTCTGAACATTCAGTGCCCTTGTGTTCAATGGTTTACATCAGTTTTATTAACAGATTAAAAATGCTTTATTGAGGGAGCTGACAGTGAGATGTGAGATTGTATGTTCTTCCTTACAAACAGCACAAACTATGTCATGATCAAAGTCAGCCCTTTACAGTACAAATTTATAAAAGTGAATTGTGCCTTGATCAAAGAGATAGCGTGAACCTAAGAAGAAAAAAACAGTGTTCATTGTTCATGTTCAGGAAGATGGAGAAGGTCACAAAGCCATCCTCAAAGGCTTTAGCATCCATCAAACTATGGTCAGGCAACCTTACAACTGTTATCTAATCAAAATCACTATAAAAAGTATTTCTACAATTTGTAGGTCACAAAAGCAACCATACTTCTCTCTGTGTGCAGTGTTAACTTCCAGACTGTCTTGATTTAAAGGGCATCCTTTATGTAGCCATTTGTAGACCAAAGGTACGAAAATAAACAGTACTTTGTGCATCTGCTCATATGGTATTTCTAAATAGTATCTCTTTCTAGTAGGATGTGAAGCTAACATATACACAGTCTTGACATCCCTTATCATCAACGACATGTGGCACTGCCGCTCCATTCATTGTCTATGGGACTGCTAGAGACAGCTAAGTGCTGTACTTGGCTATGTCTGCAAAACCCACAGAAAGTGAATGGATTGCAGTGCACACAAATAAGCACTGCTCCATTCTGATGGAATGCTCTAGAGCCCTGTTATTGAGATTGTGGGGGGTTCCAAAGGTCAGACCTCCTATGAACATACATTTACTCCTCTATTATGTGGATGGAGACAACCACATTAAAATTTTAACCTTTACACTGTATACAGTATATATTTACAGAAAAAGTCAATCATAAGGAATTAAATATGCATTTCTAGACATACCATTTTGTCAAAAATCTATAAAAGTTTACAGTCATGGCCTAAATGTTGGCACACCTGAAAATTTTAAAGAAAATTAAGTATTTCTCACAGAAAATGATTGCAGAAAATGATCCCTTTGTGTGTATTGGAATTAAACCAAAAAAGGGAGGAAAAAAAGCAAATTGGACATAATGTCACACCAAACTCAAAAAATGGTCTGGACAAAATTATTGGCACCCTTAACTTAATATTTGTCAATGAATAGAGAGAAAAAGAGTATGTCCGGCACCGCTAGTCCTAAAACAAAGGACAATGAACAGGATATAAGACAATTCCTATGTGTCTCTGTTATGCGCTGTGCAATGTCTCCTGGAGTGGTGCAGTATTCGAAGAACTGGAAGAAGAATAGCATATATTGGGAACAAGCGGTAAGGAAGACGCACTCACCCAGTTTCTTGCTGAGACCAATGGAGTAGCTTTATTCAAGCACTGTGCTGGTTACAGAGATAAGGTGCACAGGGAGCTGTGGATGGTAACAGGCAGGGTGTGTGCGGAGGGGGGGGGGGGGCAGCGGCTTAACTTAATATTTATTTGCACACCCTTTGGAAAAAATAACTGAAATCACTCGCTTTCTATAACCACCAATGAGCTTCTTATACCTCTCAGCCGGAATGTTGGACCACTCTTTCTTTGCAAACTGCTCCAGGTCTCTCTTATTGGAAGGGCACCTTTTCCCAACAGCAATTTTAAGGTCTCTCACAAGTGTTCAATGGGATTTAGATATGGACTCATCGCTGGCCACTTCAAAACTCTCCAGCGCTTTGTTGCCATCCATTTCTAGGTGCTTTTTGACGTATGTTTGGGGTCATTGTCCTGCTGAGAGACCCAAGATCTCAAACGCAAAACCCAGCTTTTTGACACTGGACTGTACAGTGTAACCCAAAATCCATTGGTAATCCTCAGATTTCATGATGCCTTGCACACATTCAAGGCACCCAGTGCCAGACACAGCAAAACAACCCCAAAACATCATTAAACCTGCATCATATTTCACTGTAGGTACTGTGTTCTTTTCTCTGTAGGTCTCATTCCATTTTCGGTAAACAGTAGAACGATGTGCTTTACCAAAAAGCTCTATCTTGGTCTCATCTGTCTACAAGATGTTTTCCCGGAAAGATTTTAGCTTACTCAAGTTCATTTGGCAAAATATAGTCTTGCTTTTTTTATGTGGTCCTCCTGGGTCCTCCTGGGTCTCCTGCCATAGCGTTTCATTCATTTAAATGTCGATGGATAGATTACGCTGTAACTGATGCTCCCTGAGCATGCAGGACAGCTTGAATATCTTTGGTACTTGTTTGGGGCTGCTTATCCACCATCAAGACTATCCTTTGTTGACACCTTTCATCATTTTTTCTCTTCCGTCCACACCCAGGGAGATTAGCTACAGTGCCATGGGTTGCAAACTTCTTGATAATGTTGCGCTCTATGGACAAAGGCAAATCTAGATTTCTGGAGATGGACCTGTAAACTTGAGATTGTTGATATTTTCCCACAATTTTGGTTCTCAAGTACTCAGACAGTTCTCTTCTCCTCTTTCTGTTGTCCATGCTTAGTGTGGCACACACTGACACAATGCAAAGACTAAGTGAACTTCTCTCATTTTATCTGCTTTCAGGTGTGATTGTTATATTGCCCACACCTGTTACTTGCCCCAGGTGAGTTTAAAAAAAGCATCACATAATTGAAACAATCTTATTTTTCCACAATTTTGAAAGGGTGCCAATAATTTTGTCCAGACCATTTTTGGAGTTTGGTCTGGACAAATTATTGTGTCTAATAATAATTGTCTAATTATGTCTAATTTTCTTTTTATTTCTCCCTTTTTTGGTTTAGTTCCAATACACACAAAGGGAATACACATTTGTATATCAAAACATGTGTTAATGCAATCCTTTTCAGTGAGAAATACTTCATTTTGTAGAAAAATGTCAGGGGTGCCAACATTTACAGCCATGACTGTATATATTGTACATCCTGGCAAAATATTAACCTTTCTAATGTAATAAAAACTTCTCCTTTTTGTAGAATTTATGGCATATAAAAATGCCACTAGGGGTCCCCATGCTATCCAAAAAGATAATTCTGCCTGTCTGCAGCATCATCTTTCCCAGCTGAGCTCAGTAAGTGAGGGCTGGACTGGCACTTCTCTGCATTGTCTCCTGTCCTGTCTATCAAACTCCTGTCTAAAAAAAGAGAGGAGGGGGTTACATAGCAGCCTGCAGTTACTGGATGAGGAGACCCGGCACAGCAGATTCAGGGAGGGAGTGAATGCATGGTGAGTGAAGGCGGGCTAAGGGATTGCCACAGAAATGACCCTTTCTAAGCTGTGGATGTCAGAATGAGTGAGGTGAGCAGCAGAACAGAAGGATTTGTGAGCCAAATACAAAGATAGACACATAAAAAAGACATGTAAAGAATCTTCATGACTTAGAGAGTAACACATAGAAGCATTTTTTTGTGATATGACAGGTATGCTTTCAATTAAAAATGATAGCAATGATATATATCTCACATATACTGTATAAGCTTTAAAAATATTCTGTAAAGCTGAATCTTTTTTTTTATTGTTTATTTTCAAGAAGTTTTTTTTTTTTAACTATAGATAAAGTAAAGAAAAAGTACAATATATACAGTAAAGGGGAAAAAAAGAAAACACATGTTAGAAACATATATCCAGTGTAATGACAACAATACATTATAGGCATCTAGTAATTCAATCCAAGAATTGTGTACGATAACAAGAGAATTAGGCTTTTCTGAATTTCAAGTGTCATATAACTAATATTTATATGATCTCTACAGATTATCATAGGTTGGATAATAACTGTTTTGGGAATGTTACCGAAAAAGAGACAGAAGGAAAGAAACCCCATGATGTACACATAAATCATTGTATAATATGGTATGCCATTAGAATTTGTAAAAAAAATATATGTAAAAATAAAGAACAGAATAAGAAGATGAGTAGGACAAGATAAGAGAAAAAAAAGGCTGAATCTTTAAAAATCAACAATGCCACATGCTGCTGGATAAAAAAATTACAACTTATTAATAATAATAATCTTAATAATAGTAATAATTAACCATTTACAAGGCTTGTAGATCAATTTTGGCTTTTTACGCTATAAGGATGACTATAAGCTATAAGTATATAAACTGAGTTATGTTTGTCTACCAGAGGACACTTCTGGTGGGCCTAGACAAAAATAGAAAAATGGACCAGAAAGTAAATGTGCATATATTTTGTAGAGATTGGGGTTGACTCAGGAAACCCTCATAAAGTAAAAAACAAAACACAAAAACGCTATTGGAAATGCAGAGTTTGTGGGTAGCAATGGTGACAATGAGAGTTAGAGTTTAAGAAGCTTTTCCTCAACCTTACCAGCTATCTCCAATGAGATGTCATCTTTGTTAATTATCTGGTCACAGCCCTAATAAACAAAAATATAGGCTTTGCACAGGTTCATAGTTAACAGTAGACTGGAGTCATGCCCACAAATCATACGCTTAAAATTACAGCTAATATTATTTAATGCTTAAGCTATGGGAAACTATGATCATGCGGCATAGTCAAGTGACTAGATAATCAAATAACTCTAGCACTGTCTATAGGCAACAATTAAAACATTATATACCATAGTCACGTAACTATGAACAACAGTACATCATCTTGACCATATTTTCATATTGTCTACATACGGTCACAATATTTATTAAGTAAGTGCCTGAGTCCTTCTTCTACCATTCATTCACCACTAAATACACACTTATTCCATTTTAAATCCTATAAACTGATTACAGAGATACTACATATCTTTCTTTCTCTATAGTAGTCCAGCGCATTATGTATGGTAGAAGGTGCTATGGTTTCTTTCTAGGTAATAGTAGAGACATTTTATGGCTGTAAACTCCACTTGTCATGGTTTGTTTCATTGCATCCTCTGGGTTAAATAAATTGTTAAATTTAATTCTAGCAATATCCAAACTGGTAATTGACCGGAATGTATTTTATTCAGAAGAAGCTATGGATTATGTCCCCAGTAAAATGTTGCTAAATAGAAAGCTTATATTAGAAAAACCCTTTGAAGGAAACTCTACAACACAAAAAAAACAAAAACAAATTTAACTTGACAAACCTCTTTGTGTCAATTCCCTGTGCACTCTGTAAGATTGAGTCCGTTGGCAATGTTTTATGCTTCAAAGTCAAGGAGGACAATGCAGGGGTACTTGACAGAGCACAGGGAAAATGTTTAATTTTCTACATTTGACAGTAGGGAATAAATAGGAAAGTCTTGTGTAGGTTAGCTAGCAGTGTAAAAGTGTGTAAGAACAGTTGAAAAGAAAGGGATATTAATGTTTCTTTGCAGTTAAAATTACTATTCCCTTAACTGATCTGTATGTTATCAAACCTTTATTGCTTCAAAACAACAGACTACTGTCAGGATCCGGGCTGGTAAGCAGGGAGGACACGGGTGGTGGATCCTCTGTGTCAGTGAGGCGATGGCGTGGGCCGTAGCAGGGGAATGGAATCTAAGGGGTTACTGGTTTTCACCAGAGCCCGCCGCAAAGCGGGATGGATTTGCAGCAGCAGGTAACCCCCAGGTTGTTCCACCCAATAGCGACTCAACCTCACTGACAGCTGAGACAGGCGCGGTACACAGGGAAAAGGCAAGAGCAAGATCGAACGTAGCAGAAGGTCTGGGCAGGCAGCAACGGTTCGTAGTCAGGGGCAACGGCAAGGGTCTGGGTACAAAGGCAATGGAACACACAGAAACGCTTTCACAGGGCACAAGGCAACAAGATCCGGCAGGGACAGGAAGGGGAAGTGGGTTTATATAGTGTAGGGAGTGCAAGGAACCAATTGGGCCAGGCCCCAATTAATGGTGCACTGGCCCTTTAAATCTGAGAGACCCGGCGCGCACGTGCCGGGACTCAGCAGGAGGACGGGGCAGGTGAGAGACACGGGGCGCGATCCGAGAGCTGCATACAGAAGCACGCCGCGAGCGCTCCGGGAAGCAGCGGGACCCGGAGCGCTCGGCGTGACAACTACGTGGAACTTTTGCTAAAAATAGGTTAAAAATTAACCCCTTAACCTCTTCAGGACATAGGGCGTATGGATACGCCCTGAATCCCGAGTCCTTAAGGACCGAGGGCGTATCCATACGCCCGTGGGAATTCCGGCCCCCACCGCTAGCCGGTTGGGGACCGGAGCCGGATGCCTGCTGAAATCGTTCAGCAGGCATCCCGGCATATCGCCCAGGGGGGTCATTATGCCCCCCCATGTCGGCAATCGCCGCATATCGCTGGACAATTCAGTCCAGCGATCTGCGGCGATTCCGGGTCAATCGGGTCTCCAGTGAACCGATGACCCGGAATTACTGGCTGTTCGGGGCCGTCTCTGATGGCCCCGAACAGCCAGAGCCTGCAGGGGTGAGGTGGCACTGGTGCCACCTTACGATCGCCCTGATTCGTCGGCCGACCAATCAGGGCGCCTGCTGCGGGTGTCACTCCCGCACCCGCTCCGGCCCTCTTCTGGAGGACGTGAGCGGGTGCGGGACGTGCACCCCGGGTGCTGGGGACCCCGATCCCCGGCGCCCCTGTTGGGATCGGGGCCCCAGGAGCAGCTGCGGCGGCGGGACTGACCTGCAGCGTCTGGATCGTTGGAGGTGAGTGACAGCCTCCTGCTGTTGCTTAGCAACAGCTCCCAGCATGCAAAAAGGGCACGCTGGGAGCTGTAGTTATGCAACAGCAGGAGGCAGACCACCACAACTCCCAGCATTCCCTTATGGGCATACTGGGACTTATGGTTTTGCAACAGCTGGAGGCACATTCTTTCTATGGAAAAGTGTACCTTCAGCTGTTGTCTAACTACAACTCCCAGCTTGCACAAACAGCTAAAGTGCATGCTGGGAGTTGTAGTGGTGCATCTGCTGGTTGCATAACTACAACTCCCAGCATGCCCGTTGGCTGTCGGTGACTGCTGAGAGTTGTAGTTTTGCAACAGCTGAAGGCACACTGGTTGTGAAACTCAGAGTTTTTTTTTACCTAACTCAGTGTTTCACGACCGGTGTGCCTACAGTTGTTGCAAAACTGCAACTCTCAGCAGTCACCGACAGCCAACGGGCATGCTGGGAGTTGTAGTTATGCAACAGCTGGATGCCCCCCCCCCCCCAATGTGAACGTACAGGGTACACTCACATGGGCGGAGGATTACAGTACGTATCTGGCTGCAAATTTGAGCTGCCGCAAACTTTCTGCTGCAGCTCAAATTGCCAGCGAGAAACTACTGTGAACCCCCCGCCTGTGCGACTGTACCCTAAAAACACTACACTACACTACCACAAAAAATAAAATAAAAAGTAAAAAACACTACATATACACATACCCCTACACAGCCCCCCTCCCCTCCCCAATAAAAATGAAAAACGTCTGGTACGCCACTGTTTCCAGAACGGAGCCTCCAGCTGTTGCAAAACAACTCCCAGTATTGTCGGACAGCCGTTGACTGTCCAGGCATGCTGGGAGTTTTGCAACAGCTGGAGGCACCCTGTTTGGGAATCACTGGCGTAGAATACCCCTATGTCCACCCCTATGCAATCCCTAATTTAGGCCTCAAATGCGCATGGCGCTCTCACTTTGGAGCCCTGTCGTATTTCAAGGCAACAGTTTAGGGTCACATATGGGGTATCGCCGTACTCGGGAGAAATTGTGTTACAAATTTTGGGTATTTTCTGCTTTTACCCTTTTTAAAAATGTAAAATTTTTGGGAAAACAAGCATTTTAGGTTAAAAAAAAATTTTTTTTTTACATATGCAAAAGTCGTGAAACACCTGTGGGGTATAAAGGTTCACTTAACCCCTTGTTACGTTCCCCGAGGGGTCTAGTTTCCAAAATGGTATGCCATGTGGGTTTTTTTTTGCTATCCTGGCACCATAGGGGCTTCCTAAATGCGGCATGCCCCCAGAGAAAAATTTGCGTTCAAAAAGCCAAATGTGACTCCTTCTCTTCTGAGACCTGTAGTGCGCCAGCAGAGCACTTTTCACCCCCATATGGGGTGTTTTCTGAATCGGGAGAAATTGGGCTTCAAATTTTTAGGGGTATTTTCTGCTATTACCCTTTTTAAAAATAAAAATTTTTTGGGAAAACAAGCATTTTAGTTTCCAAAATGGTAGGCCATGTTTTTTTTTTTTGCTGTTCTGGCACCATAAGGGCTTCCTAAAGGTAACATGCCCCCCAAAAACCATTTCAGAAAAACGTACTCTCCAAAATCCCCTTGTCGCTCCTTCCCTTCTGAGCCCTCTACTGCGCCCGCCGAACACTTTACATAGACATATGAGGTATGTGCTTACTCGAGAGAAATTGGGCTACAAATACAAGTAAAAAATTTGTCCTTTTACCCCTTGTAAAAATTCAAAAATTGGGTCTACAAGAACATGTGAGTGTAAAAAATGAAGATTGTGAATTTTCTCCTTCACTTTGCTGCTATTCGTGTGAAACACCTAAAGGGTTAAAACGCTGACTGAATGTCATTTTGAATACTTTGGGGGGTGTAGTTTTTATAATGGGGTCATTTATGGGGTATTTCGAATATGAAGACCGTTCAAATCCACTTCAAACCTGAACTGGTCCCTGAAAAATACTGAGTTTTAAAATTTTGTGAAAAATCGGAAAATTGCTGCTGACCGTTGAAGCCCTCTGGTGTCTTCCAAAAGTAAAAACACGTCAATTTTATGATGCAAACATAAAGTAGACATATTGTATATGTGAACCAAAAAAAAAATGTATTCGTAATATCCATTTTCCTTACAAGCAGAGAGCTTCAAAGTTAGAAAAATGCTAAATTTTCAAATTTTTCATCAAATTTACGGATTTTTCACCAAGAAAGGATGCAAGTATCGACAAAAATTTACCACTATGTTAAAGTAGAATATGTCACGAAAAAACTATCTCGGAATCAGAATGATAACTAAAAGCATTCCAGAGTTATTAATGTTTAAAGTGACAGTGGTCAGATGTGCAAAAAACGCTCCGGTCCTTAAGGCCAAAATGGGCTCCGTCCTGAAGGGGTTAAGGACCGGGGGTTTTTCCGTTTTTGCATTTTCGTTTTTTGCTCTTTCAATTTTGCACTTAAAAATCCATATGATTGCTTATTTTTTGCGCCACCAATTCTACTTTGTAATGACATCAGTCATTTTGCCCAAAAATGTACCGTGAAACGGAAAAAAAAATCATTGCGCGACAAAATTGAAAAAAAAAATGCAGTTTTATAACTATTGGGGGCTTCCGTTTCTACATAGTCCATTTTTTGGTAAAAAGGACACCTTATCTTTATTCTGTAGGTCAATACGATTAAAATGATACCCTACTTTGATAGGTTTGATTTTGTCGTACTTCTGGAAAAAATCATAACTACATGCAGGAAAATTAATACGTTTAAAATTGTTATCTTCTGACCCCTATAACTTTTTTATTTTTCCGTGTATGGGGTGGTATGAGGGCTCATTTTTTGCGCCATGATCTGAAGTTTTTAACGGTACCATTTTTGCATTAATAGGACTTATTGATTTTTTTATTCATTTTTAAATTATATAAAAAGTGACCAAAAATGCACTATTTTGGACTTTGGATTTTTTTGCGCGTACGCCATTGACCGAGTGGTTTAATTAACGATATATATTTTTATAATTCAGACATTTCCGCACGCGGTGATACCATATATGTTTATTTTTATTTACACTGTGTTTTTTTTATGGGAAAAGGGGGGTTAAATAATCTTTATTCCCTTTTTTTCCCACTTTTTTTTGCAGTGTTATAGCTCCCATAGGGAGCTATAACACTGCACACACTGATCTTTATTAGTGTTGCTCGCGAATATTCGCAATACGAATTTTAATCGCGAATATCGCATATTCACGAATTCGTGAATATTCGCGAATATAGCACTATATATTCGTAATTACGAATATTCGTTTTTATTTTTTTTATAATTTTTTTTTTACAGTACACATAACAGTGATCATCCCTCTCTGCTTCCAGCTTGTGTGGTGTAAAGAAGGCTCTAATACCACTGTGTGAAACTGGTGTGCGAATTTTCGCATATGCGAAAATGTACATATGCTATTTTTCGTATATGCGAATGTTTGCATATGCGAAAATAAAACGCGAATATTCGCGAATATATGACGAATATTCGTCCATATATTCGCGAATATTCGCGAATTCGAATATGGCCTATGCCGCTCAACACTAATCTTTATCATTGATCACTGGTTTCTCATAGGAAACCAGTGATCGATGATTCTGCTGCTTGACTGCTCATGCCTGGATCTCAGGCACTGAGCAGTCATTCGGCGATCGGACAGCGAGGAGGCAGGTAGGGACCCTCCGGCTGTCCTGCAAGCTGTTTGGGATGCCGTGGTTTCGCCGCGGCTATCCCGAACAGCCCACTGAGCTAACCGGCAGTTTTTACTTTCACTTTTAGCCCCGTGGCTCAGCTCTGAGCACGCGGCTAAAGGGTTAATAGCGCGCGGCGCCGCGATCAGCTGTTAGCGGGTCCCGGCTTCACTATGACGCCGGGCCTGCCGTGATATGATGCGGGGTTACCGTGTAACCCCGCGTTATATCACGGGAGCAGGACCAAGGACGTACCGGTACGTCCTTGGTCCTTAAGGGGTTAAATAAAAAAAGAAGGTTTGTGTCTAATGGACAAAAGTTACACATTTTTCTGCTAACCCCTGATTTAGTCAGAGTAAATTGTAGTTGAAATCTATGCCAGCTCTGAGCTGGTGTAGAATTTTAAAGTTGCTGCATGAGGTAGCTTCAAATGCGACTGGATTTATTAAAGGGGTACTCCACCCGGAGGATAGAGGATAATATGTCTGATCACGGGGGTCCTGGCGCTGGCACCCCCTGCGATCTCCCTGCAGCACCCATTTAGAATGCCGGCTGCAATGCCGGAGGCTCATGACATCACGCCATAACCCCTCAATGCAGATCTATGGGAGGGGGACTGATGTCACAAGGGGGGGAGGGGGCATGACCGTGACCTCACGAGCCTCCGGCACTGCATCGCTAGCCATCTGGCATAGAGCGAAGTTCGCTCCTTGCACCGGATGACTGGGGTGCTGCAGCCGAGATAGTGGGGGGGGGGTTAAGTAAATTATTAAGAAAAAAAAAATTAGATAACAATAATACTAACCACTATAAATCAACGGGGTTGAAGAGATGTTAGCATACAAAACAGGGATATTTTTTTTTCAATTTTTTTATAAAGCATTGTTGCACATATTATTATTATAAAAAAGTTAAGGCTGAAATCTGTTCAAAGGTTAACAAACTATGGGAATAATGAAAGCATAATGTTGACAATGTCAATGCACCCTTTTCTTGGAAGTTATTATTAATAATGATCAAGACGCTGGGTGAAAAAAAAAAAAACATTTTCCAATGCTATTTCTTTCTCTATTGGTCTAAAATTCGAAAGACTTATTTTCCTGAATTTATCGCACAGTGGAACTTCCAAGCGTCTTGTGTTTCCAAGGTCATAACCCTTCGATCAGAACACTGTTGGAGATCTACAGAAAAGTAAAAGAAAGAAGCATAGTAACACCAGAGGAATTTTATTGTAACACACATTTTAATAAAGATAGGAAATCCATTTCTATGCTACAAGATAAATTTCTCAGCTCCCCTCGCAATCTGACATGTGGAAATATAAGAAAATTATTGGGCCATTTGCAGTTTAACAGAATGGTAGAGTATTCTCACCAAACCATTTGACAGCTTTGAGTTGGAGTATATACAGTATGTGCATTTTTTGGGGTCTTTGGTAAGGGGTTCTCATCACGGACAAAAATCTTGTTTAATATCCCAACTGCAAGAATCAAGAGAAACAGGGAAGTATTAACTTTGGTTTAGAGAGGTGAAACTGCATGGGGTGCCCATTCTCATTTCTTATATATTTAATCTACTTACTGGTTGCTACTGTTAATGATTAGGGTCTTCATTCACAAAGAGCATCTCATTTATTGTGTACGGTGTCCATTTTAGGACAGCATCAGCCGTCAGCTGTACCTCCCTCATCCTTCATCCAAAACGGCATCCCGCCTCATCCCTCAGACCAGTCTATGTCAGGCTTCATTCAAAATGGTGTCCCGCCTCATCCCTTGGACCAATCTCCGTCAGGCTTCAGCGAAATCCCGCCTCATCCCTCCTCCTCATCCCTCCTCCTCATCCCTCCTCCGTCAGGCGTCAGGCAAACCCTTTGTCATCCGAAACTCTGTCAGGTGTCAGATGAAAATGAAAGTGCTGAGTCAGCAGAGCTTCGGCAGCTCCACAGACACTGTGTGATCGGCTTTCAGCACAGACACTGTGATTGGTTGATGGGAGGGTGTGTGCAGTGCACTCCCTCTCAACTGTTTGGACACACTTCTTTACAAACCCTAATCTACGGCCATTTTGGATGAAGCCTGACGGAGATTGGTCCGAGGGATGAGGCGGGACACCGTTTTGGATGAAGGATGAGGGAGGTACAGCTGACGGCTGATGCTGTCCTAAAATGGACACCGTAATTGTGCTATGCTCGTTGAAAATGCCCATGTGGATCTGAAAATATCTGCTAGCATGTAAACCATGCTTTGGGGTAGTTCAAGCCAAGGCCAAACTGGGGGTAAAAACCAGCCCTGGAAATAATTACATATCAGCCCCACAGCATTGCATCATTGTGCTAGCCACTGACCCCTACCCACAGACATAGTGCTTTATGCGGATATATATATATATATATATATATATATATATATAAAATGGCTGCACAAAATATATAGCAATCGCAGCATGAATCGCGGTAATTGTGGATTACGATATAGCTACTAAGCACTTCACTAAATTTTGCAACTATTTAGGCACTACAGGCAGGAGAAAGAGTGGGCAGCACGCCGAGCTGCGCGGCATGGGAGCCGACATGAAGTGAAACATAGGAGCTTAACCTGGCTCTGCCGTCGGCAAGTTCAACCCCTGTGCAGCGTGGCTTCAGCCCCCCATTGTGCGGCCCACTGTTCCTTCTCCCAGCAGTGCCTAGCGCTAGCGGAGGGGACTTAGCCGCTGCGGTGGGTATATGAAGCAAGCTCAGGAGCTGAGCTTTGGTCATACTGAATAATGCTGAACATCATCGATCAGGGTAATGTCCCTTTAGACGCCGCAAATCAAAGTTGATTGTGGTGCCTAAAAGGACGAAAACAAGTGCCGGTAGCTGATCGAGACACCCGCGGCAAAGCACAGCATTGATCTCTGTCTGTAATCAAAAGATTGCAAGTAGAGATGTTGCGAATTGTTGCCGGCGAACAGTTCCCGGCGAACTTAGCATGTTCGCGTTCGCATCGCTGGGCGAACATATGTGAGGTTCGATTCGCCCCCTATACTTTAACATTGCGGTAAACTTTGACCCTGTGAGTCAGAGTCAGCAGACACATTACAGCCAACCAGCAGCAGTCCCTCCCTGCCAGACCCTCCTACCTCCTGCATGGACGCCATTTTACCTTCATTCGGCATGATGCAGGCTTAGAAAGTGGAGGGACAGAGAAGCTGCTCCTGCTGTAATTGGGAAAGCGATAGCTAGGTTGCTGCTAGGTGGTGTATTCAGGGTCCACTTTACTCCTAAAGCACTAGTCTAACATCTGCTTTAAGGACAGCACCCAAAAAAGCGCTTTTTAGGGCTCAAATATCAGTCCGTGTGTCTTGCAACAGCTGGAGGCACCCTGGTTGGGAGGGGACCGCTGGTTAAAAGGGGTACTCCAGTGTAAAACTCAAGTTCCTTCAAGCAACTAACGACAGTATTAAAAGGGCTATAAGTTCAGTCCGTGTGTCTTGCAACTGCTGGAGGCACCCTGGTTGGGGACCTCTGCTTAAAAGGGGAACTCCGCTGCCAACCTTTTTTGCTCATTGTCACACTAGTGTAAATCACATTTGGTGTGACAGTTGTTCAAATAAAAAATAAAAAAATACCTTTTTTGGCTGTGAAATAAAACCAGTGCTGCCTAAAGGGGGGCTCTAACTATGTGCTGCCTAATATGGGGGAATCTATTTGCTGCGTAAAGGGGGATCTAAATATGTGCTGCCTAAAGGGGGCTCTATGTGCTGCCTAAAGGGGGCTCTAACTATGTTCTGCCTAACATGGGGAATCTATGTGCTGCCTAAAGGGGGGATCTAACTATGTGATGCCTAAAGGGGGAATCTAACTATGTGCTGCCTAAAGGGAGGCTCTACCTATGTGCTGCCTAAAGGGGGCTCTAACTATGTGCTGCCTAATATGGGGGAATCTATGTGCTGCCTAAAGGGGGGATCTAACTATGTGATGCCTAAAGGGGGCCTCTATGTGCTGCCTAAAGGGGGCTAAAGCACGTTATTCCAAAGAATTTAGGAATAATAGGTGATTTATGCCCTTTATCGATTAAAACCAGACTCTGCATCAACTATGTAAATTTCCATGGGAGTTTTGCCATGGATCCCCCTCCAGCATGCCACAGTCCAGGTATTAGTCCCCTTGAAACAACTTTTAAATCACTATTGTGGCCAGAAACAGTCCCTGTGGGTTTTAAAATTCGCCTACCCATTGAAGTAAATGGCGGTTCGCCCAGTTCGCCGGTTCGCGAACCGAAGATTTATGTTCGCGACATCACTAATTGCAAGTAATAGTCTTCATGGCAGTTTATTCCTAACAGTGTGTTTCCAGCTGCTGCAAAACTACAACTTCCAGCATGCCTGGATAGTCCTTGGCTGCCTGGACATGCTGGGAGGTATAGTTTTGTAACAACTGGAGACACACTGTTTTGTGAACACTGCCCTATGGGTACTAAAAAATTGTAAAAAGAAAAGGTAATCATTGTAAATGAGTTTCTCCCCTAATAAAAGTTTAAATCACCACCTTTTTCCTAAGTTTTAAATAAATATTGTAAGCAAACATGAACTATTAAAATATAACATTAACCCCATTAAGGACATGCGCCGTAAATTTAAGGCGCTACAGCGAGTTACTTCGCACACAGCGCCGTACATTTACATCACGGCTATGAAGCAAGCGCAGGAACTGCGCTTGTTTCATGCATGGCAGGTCCCGGCAGCTGTCAGCAGCCGTGGACCCTCTGGTAATGGCGGACATCAGTGATGTCCATCATTAACACCTCAGATGCTGTGATCAATACAGATCACAGCATCTGCAGCAGTCCGGCAGGGATCATATCAGCCGTGATAGCAGACGGGGGTCCCCTCACCTGCCTCCACCCATTCCTTGGTGTCTTTTCTTCCCATAAATGACCGCGAGCATCGGAGCGATGCTTGGGTCATGCGCGGCAGGTCCCGGCTGCCAGGGACCTGCCGGTAATGGCTGACATCTACGATCACGCGGATGTCCGCCATTAACCCCCTCAGATGCCAGGATCAATACAGATCACGGCATCTGAAGTGATGCGGTCACTAAAATGGATGATCGGATTGCCCGCGGCGCTATCGCAGAGATCCGATCATCCAGAAAGGCAGACGGAGGTGCCCTCACCGGCCTCTGCTGCCTTTCACGGGTCTGCCTTCCAGCAGAAGATGACCGATAACCCTGATCAGTGCTATGCCCTATGCATAGAACTGAACAGTATTAGCAATCAAATGATTCCTATAAATAGTCCCCTATGGGGGCTATTAAAGTGTAAAATTAAAAGTAAAAAAGTTAAAAACAAAAGTTAAAAAAATTTAAAAAATCCCCTCCCCCAATAAAAATGTAAATTGTCCCAATTTCCCCATTTCACCCCCAAAAAGTGTTAAAAAAAAGTAATAAACATATTGGGTATCACCGCGTATGTAAATATCCAAACTATTAAAATATAATGTTAATGGTACCGTACGGTGAACGGCGAGAATGTAAAAAAAAAAAAAAAAAGGCCAAAATTGCTGCTTTTTTTATTACATTTTATTCCCAAAAAAATTGATAACAAATGTATTAAAAGTTTTATTTATGCAAATATGGTATCAATAAAAATAACAGATCACGGCTCAAAAATTGAGCACTCATATCGCCGCTTATACGGAAAAATGAAAAAGTTATAGGTCTTCAAAATAGAGGGATTTTAAACGTACTTATTTGATATTTGCCATTTTTTTAAGCGCAACAGTAATAGAAAAGTATGCAATCATGGGTATCATTTTAATAGTATTGATCCAAAGAATAAAGAAAACATGTAATTTTTACCATACATTGTACAGCGTTAAAACCGCAAAATTGCGGTTATCTTTTTAAATTCCCCACTCAAATAGCATTTTATTGGTTGCGCCATACATTTTATGGTAAAGTGAGTGATGGCATTACAACGGACAACTGGTTGCGCAAAAAACAAGCCCTCATACTAGTCTGTGGATGAAAATATAAAAGAGTTATGATTTTTGAAGGCGAGGAGGAAAAAATGAAAACGTAAAAATAAAATTGTCTGAGTCATTATTTTATTTGTATTTACCCACAGAATAAAGAAAACGTAATTTTTCACATAAAGTGTACAGGGCAAAATTTATATTTTCAACTAAATTTCCTTAAACAAAAAAAAATTTTTTTAGGTTTTCGATACATTTTAGGGTAAAATGAATGATGTCATTACAAAGTACAATTTCTTTGCGCAAAAAAAAGCCCTCATACAGAACTGAATAGAAATATAAAAGAGTAATGGATCTTAGAAGGCGAGGAGGAAAAAAAAAAAAAATACAATTGGGGTACTCTGCGCCTAGACATGTTATCCCCTATCCAAACCACTCGGCTGCGGCACTCCAGACATCCGGTGCAAAGAGCGATCTTCGCTCCATGGCGGTTGACTGGTAATGCAGGGCGGAGGCTCGTGACATCACAGGCACGCCCCACTTGTAACATCACGGCCACACCACCTCAATGTAAGTCTATGGGAGGGGGCATGATAGTTCCGGCGCTGCACCCAACGCTGTAAACAAACGCCGTGTGCAGCAGGGAGATTGCTGGGGCTCCCGGAGGCGGGACCCCCGCAATCAGGCATCTTATCCCCTATCCTTTGGATGTCTAGGGGCAGAGTACCCCTTTAATGCCAAAATAGGCTGTGTCCTTAACCACTTAAGGACTCAGGGTTTTTCAGTTTTTGCACTTTGTTTTTTTTTGTACTTTTTTTTTTTTTTCCATAAACCTTTCAATTTTCCACCTAAAAATCCATATTATGGCTTATTTTTTGCATCACCAATTCTACTTTGCAGTGACATTTGTCATTTTACCCAAAAATTCACGACGGAACGGAAAAAAAAAATCATTGTGTGACAAAATCGAAGAAAAAACGCCATTTTGTAACTTTTGGGGGCTTCCGTTTCTACGCAGTGCATATTTCAATAAAAATGACACCTTATCATTATTCTGTAGGTCCATACGGTTAAAATGATACCCTACTTATATAGGTTTGATTTTGTCGTACTTCTGGAAAAAATCATAACTACATGCAGGAAAATGTATAAGTTTAAGAATGTCATCTTCTGACCCCTATAACCTTTTAGTTTTTCCACGTAGAGGGCGGTATGAGGACTCATTTTTTGCTCTGTGATCTGAAGTTTTTATCGGTATAGCACTGCACACACTGATCTCTCATGCTGATCACTGGCGTGTATTAACACGCCTGTGATCAGTGTTATCGGCGCGTGACTGCTCCTGCCTGGATCTCAGGCACGGAGCATTCATTCGTCGATCGGACACTGAGGAGGCAGGTACGGGCCCTCCCGGTGTCCTGTAAGCTGTTCGGGATGCCGCGATTTCACCGCGGCGGTCCCGAACAGCCCGACTGACTAGCCGGGATAGTTTCACTTTCACTTTAGAAGCGGCGGTCAGCTTTGACGCCGCTTCTAAAGGGTTAATACCACACATTGCCGCGATCGGCCATGTGTGGTATTAGCCACGGGTCCCGGCCGTTGATGAGCGCCGGGACCGACGCGATGTCATGCGGGGTTGCAGCGCGACCCCACTTCATATCACGGGATCAGGTGCAGGACGTAAATATACGTCCTGCGTAGTTAAGGGGTTAAAGGGGTACTCCACTCCACTGCATTTTCTTTTAAATCAACTGGTGCCAGAAAGTTAAACTGATTTGTAAATTACTTCTATTAAAAAAAAAACAATCCTTCCAGTACTTTTTATATGATTTATACTACAGAGGACATTCTTTTCTTTTTGAATTTCCTTTCTGTCTGACAACATGCTCTCTGCTGACACCTCTGTCCGTGTCAGGAACTGTCCAGAGGTTTGCTATGGGGATTTTCTCCTACTCTGGGCAATTCCTAAAATGGACAGAGGTGTCAGCAGAGAGCATGTTGTCAGACAGAAAGGAAATTAAAAAAGAAAAGAACTTCCTCATTAGTATATATAGCAGCTGATAAGTACTGAAAAGATTGGAATTTTTTATTAGAAGTAATTTACAAATCTGTTTAAATTTCTGGCATCAGTTGATTTAAAATAATTTTTTTTCCAGTAGAGTACCCCTTTAAGGGGGTTAACGAAACCGCATGACATTAAAAAATTCTAAAGTCCAGAATTAATAATTTTTTTGGTCACTTTATATGCAAGAAAAAAAATGTATAAAAATAGATCAAAAAGTCCCATCGAAACAAAAATAGCACTGTTAAAAACTACAGACCATAGTGCAAAAAATTTGCCCCCTACAGCCCCTTATATGGAATAATGAAACAGTTAGAGAGGTCAGTAGAGGACAATTTTAGGTTGGTGGGGGTGGGGGATTGATTGGTAGGTGGGGGAGTAGGTAGGTTGGAGGAGGTAGGTGGGTACTTTGCTCACTACTTACCAGTGTCAGGAGGACCGAGGACATATTGTGGTGTAGCAAGTTGGATATTCACAGGCCGGCACAGTATTAAGGGATACCAGCAGGCAGGCAGCAGGCCGTTACCCTGTGTTACGCATGCTCCTCTCTGCTGGCATCACATCGGGCGTAATGTCTGCTCTTCTCCCAGGCAGCCACTGCAGTACCCTTAAAGCCTTATTTTGCATCATTTTAAATTCAGGAAACAAGTCAGCAATTAAAAAAAGGAGGACAAAGTTGTCCATAGCCTTTAATTCTACCTATAGCAAGGGCTCAGGCCAAAATTTACCTTGTAAACCAACAAGAATTATTTACTGTTATAAGCAATTCAATAAATCCTTCCCTGCAGGGAAATTCTATGAAATGTTCCTTTGTTTTACTGCAATGCAACAAATATTTATGGTTAGTGATGAAATTACATTTACACTGTAGTACAAGAGCTTAAATGCTGAATAAAGAAGAATAAAATACTTTAGTTTCTGATGTTATTACTGTGCAATTTCTTGTATGCGTGAAGACTATTCTTTAAATACTGAGTTATTTGCACTGGTTCATTTTCCCAATCAATGATATGGTCATAATTTAGTGTGTTCTCTATTTAATAAAACAACAAAAAAAACTTCCTTCCTCCAATGGGTATTTAATTTACAGGACCATCGAAGTGTAAAATGCTGTATACACAGAGGTCTTGGCTAGGCTACATTTCATATGTCATCAGATACATTTCCAGTGTATATGATTTGGTTCCCAGACACCTTCTGGACTCTGAAATCCTATTAACAGCCTTAACAAATAATTCTGTAACACTGGGTTGCCCCAGTGCTTGTTTCCTCGGAAACCATGAGCCCCTTGGCACTGCCTGTAGGACATGGGGAATAAATTCATTAAAATGTTCAACTTTGTTTTGAGCCATATGTCTGTTCTAAAAAAAAAAAGTTTTCCTGCAAATTCACAGAAGTGGAACTCGTGCTTTGTTTTTATGTCTTCAACAGAAATGTTTGCTTCTGTCTAAACACAAAATAACATTGGATGCAGTTTGTTGAATGATAGGACGAGATTAGGAATTGATTTTTCAGCATAGTATTATCAAATAATAATTTCCCTGATGTCTTGAAGTTGCTTTCATGAAAAGATATACTTCACCTTGTGCCATTTCCCGTAATTACAAACATGCTTCTAAAAGTTACTTTTAACAAGTATGTGTTTACAAGAACAGTTAATACCGACAGAAGCCCACATAAAATAATGTACTCAAGTTTAAGGCTCTGAGTGTTTCCCACTCTGAACAAACAATAAACAAACTAAAGAAAGGGGATTATGTAAGTGTCAATTCCGTTTTGCATCTCACCACAAAATGTATTATGGTGGTTACTACTGTATCTATGGAACAGAAAATTAACTCACCAAAATAGGCAAAACTATGCATGAATTAATCCGGCAAAATGTTTATTCTTACGTTAATCTATTCTTTAAATAAAAGAATAAAAATATTCTATATTAGGAGAAAGTCACAGCAAACTAAAATGAGTTCATAAAGTTCTCAGATGTTTTCATTTTTCCACATTTTGTTATATTAAGACCTTGTGCTAAAACAACAACAACAACAACAATAACAACAAAAAAAAACTAATTTTCCCCCCAGTATGCAATAATGACAAGTGACAACAGAAGAAGTAAAGTTTCGTTTTTTTTTTTTGCTAATTTTTAGTAAGGAGAAATTAACATTTCACATTAACAAAAGTATTTAAACCCTTTGCCATGACACTTCCCATTTAGGCCTCCCATTTCTCTTGACCATCTTTGGAAACCAATCTAGGCTTTATGGAAAAATAGCTAGAAAAAAAGTATCCTTATACTTCTCAGTACAAGACAAATATATAGCTGCCTGGAGTTTGCAAAAAGCCCATGAAGAACACTAAGACTGTGATTGATCAGATTCTCTGGTCTGATGAAACCAAAATTGAACTTTCTGTCCTTAATTCTAGGCATCATATCATGAGGAAAGGCACTGCTCATCCCATGCCCAATATCATCCCTACAGTGAAGCATTGTGGTGGCAACATTGTGTTGTGGGGTGTTTTTTAGCAGCTAGGACATGAAGACTGTCAAGGATAAGCAAAATGCTGAATAGAGTAAAATCTATAGAAATTCCTATTGAAAACTTGTTCCAGGGTTCTCTGGACCTCAGACTCGGCCTTAGGTTCACTTTCCAACAAGGCAGTGACTCTAAACACACAGCCAAGACAACACAGTGGCTAAGGGACAACTCTGTGAATGTCCATGAGTGGCCTATCAAGAACACTGACTTGAACACAATACAACATTTCTAGAGAGACCTGGAAAATGGCTGTCAATTGACGGTCCTCATCCAACCTGACAGAGCCTTTGGGGATCTGCAGAAAGGAATGGCAGAAAATCCCTAAATCTAGATGTATAACTCATTCATCATACTCAAGAAGACTGGAGGATGTAATCACTGTCCAAGGTGCTTATAACTAAACAGTGCATAAAGAGTCTGAATACTTATGTCCATGCAATATATATATATATATATATATATATATATATATATATAAATATATATATATATATATATATATGTATGTATATATATATATATATATATATATTATTTTTAAATACATTTGAAAAAGAATTCTGTAATTCCATTTTCACTTTGTCATTATAGGGTATTGAGTGCAGAATGAATACATCCTTAATAAGTTCTGTCTTTGGTAAAGACTCATGCTACCTGATTAGACCATTTTGCTAGTAGAAATCCCAGAGATGTGTTGCTAAAGGGGTACTCCGGTGGAAAACTTTTTTTTTTTTAGTCAACTGGTGACAGAAAGTTAAAAAGATTTGTAAATTACTTCTATTAACATTCTTAATCCTTCCAGTACTTATTAGCAGTTGTATACTACAGAGGAAGTTCTTTACTTTTTTGGATTTCTTTTCTGCCTGACTACAGTGCTCTCTGCATACATCTCTGTCCATGTCAGGAACTGTCCAGAGCAGGAGAAAATCCCCATAGCAAACATATGCTGCTCTGGACAGTTCCTAAAATGGACAGATGTGTCAGCAGAGAGCACTGTGGTCATGACAGAAAATAAAACTTCCTCTGTAGTATACAGAAGCTAATAAGTACTGGAAGGATTAAGCATTTTTAATAGAAGTAATTTACAAATCTGTTTAACTTTCTGGCACCAGTTGATTTAAAAAAAAAAAATGTTTTCCACTAGAGTACCCCTTTAAATTATACTTATTTTTTCCATCTATTTGTCTATTTTGTCTATAAGAGACCAAGGTACATTTTTTAATTGTCTTGGTAGTGGTAGCGCTATGACAGTAGCTATATCTTGATAATTGAAGTTAATGAGTAATCAGTATCACCTGTACTAACCGATTGCAGCATAATGTTGGCCGGCTGCACATGTGGAGGAGAGCCATTATTCTGCAGAGTGGAGCTTCATTATGAAGCATAGGAGCACATGGGGAAGCAGTACTTAATTTGAAGATTAAAGATGGACATCACAGTGCACAAAGGGCTTGGGAACATCCCCATGCACCAAGCTCCTGATTAGCATTAAGAGAAAGAAGACTATCACCGGAATGGAGGCATGGATTGTGGATCAGTAAGTATCATTTTCATAAGTATCAATGGCAATATAAGCCAATATCAGTGGGGGTGATACTGATGACAGATTCCAAGATTCCAATTGTTGGTGGTGTTAAAGGGGGGGGGGGGGGGGTTTATCATACATGCATGCATTCTGGGAGTAGGGTGTCAGTAACACAGTCCACAGGGCAATCTCAACTCACTGGGAAGAAGGGCAGAAGAATGAGCAAATAGCAGTCCAGAGGATAAAGCTCTGGTTCTGCAACTCCCCACTCCAATGTCCATATCATAGTCTCTGGTAAAGACGTCTTCAATATCCCAAGAAGGCTAACCTAATCTCCTGTGCCTCACTTCAATGTAGCAAAGGCCTTTCAAGCAATGGGGTTTTTGTCTACCAGGGAAGTGCATTACTCAGCTCCTTATCTCTGGGACCTCATGCACCAACTCCTCCCTTCATCCTCCCCCTTTTTTAAATATCCCAGAGTGAGAGGCACCTGGGACAATGAACATATTTTTTTTCTGGCATTTTTTGGAAAACTGCCACTGCAGTTTTTGAGCCAAGGCCAGAAGTCCATTTAAAAGGAATGGGAAATATAACGGAAGGATTTATACTTCTCCTTCCTGTTGGATCCACTTCTGACTTTGGCTTAAAAACTGCAGTGGTAGTTTTGCAAAAATGTAGGTATGGGGTGGGTGCAGCTCACTTAATCTAAATGTAACCGAGGTTACTGAGATGAACTCCCACACCCCAGGAGTGAAAAGACAAAGTGAGAAAACAAAACAAAACAGCAAAAAAAAAAAAACTCATTATCTTGTATTCCACATAGGCTGCTCAAGAAAGGATGTCTATTCTGAAATATCCAGCCAATTGATCTATTTTAAACCTACATTGCTGCCTTTTACTACTATTAGTATTTCAGTTCTAACTGCCTTTCCTACATCTGGTGTCCAAAATCCCCAACATGCTACCAGGCATCCATGAGGACACTGTCCCACCTGGCCCATCTCCTATCACTTATCATTCTACCTATTGGAGCGGTGCAGTCCACGATTCTTCCAACGTAGCAACACAGATCGCTAATCTCAAGGAAACAGCGCAGTCCGCGAATCGTTTCTATCTTCCACATCTCCATGTACCTGCTAAGAGCTAGTGCCGCATGTGCGAACTAGAGAATCCTCATCGGACAGTTACATTGCGAGGAAAGGACTCACACGGAGCGGGTAAGATCTATCTTGTTTTCTTCCATCGGATTATCAGTCTATTTGTTCAGCGGCTAACAGAGGAGCCTGCCAGTGGTGCACAATGGGCATTAACTTTTGCTATTTTTTGGTTGTTATCTACTATACCATCAACTATCTCGCTTGCCCTACAAATACCGCCAATAACAGTCAGTACCCACATTTGTTATCTACTATACCACCTATGAATATAGCAAGTGGGTATATGTTATATATGGATGTTTGCTAAAGACTTTACCCATGGAGACTACAAATCCCAGCTTTCCCTAAAAAGTACTGTTCAAGCTGTATCACACAAAAGGCAGTTACTGTTCTAGGGCTGGTTATATTCTAGATCCCAGCTCATTCTAAACAAAGTAGATATATACTAGCAGCATTTTATATATTCGTATTGTTTTATGATTGTATTTTATACAAATTATTATATGTATTGGTTGTGAGTCACAACACCGATTAGTTCACCAATATCTTAAAGGGGTACTCCGGTGGAAAACATTTTTTTTTTTTTTATCAACTGGTGCCAGAAAGTTAAACAGATTTGTAAATTACTTCTATAAAAAATTCCTAATCCTTCCAGTACTTATTAGCTGATGAATACAACAGAGGAAATTCTTTCCTTTTTGTAACACAGAGCTCTCTGCTGACATCATGAGCACAGTGCTCTCTGCTGACAACATTTGGCCCATAAAATGTGTGCCTAAACACTTTTCTGTGTAACTTTTCGGTTTACAAGTGTAAGGAAATTGTGCAAATCCACAGGGGTACTCTGCCCCTAGACATCCAGGATAGGGGATAACATGTCTGATCACGGGAGTCCAGCTGCCCCCCCCCCCCCCAAGCATGCACCCTTCATCCTGCATGTTATGTTCAGAATGCTGGGATGGCTGTGATTGTGATGTCACACAATGCCCCCTCCATTCATGTCTCCCTTGGATAGGGGATAGGATGTCTAGGGGCGGAGTACCCCTTTAAGGCATTTTAATTTTCAAAATTGCAGAGGTAACATATTTATAAACTGTGAATGTGGCACATAATGTTTCAAACCCCTCAAAAAAATCGCAAAACTGCCTTTGGAGAGCACTTTTGAAAAGTCGCATAAAAAGTCGCAAGAGAAGGAATCACACAAAATGGTGTTCTGAAGTGATTTATTTATTTATTTGCTTATGTGCACCAAATTTAAAAAGGACATGACTTTTTATAAATTTGGCAAAGAAAATGTAAAGAAAAGGCAAAGCCAAAAAATTGCTAAAATAACTTACCAAAGAGAGCCTTTAAAAATCTCACTCATAGTATTTGCCAACTTGGACTAAATGTTTGAAAATGTGCACAGTCTGGTATAAAGATGACTCATCAACTATATATTTGTATATAATTGAATATCATATGGGGAAAACATATGCTGGTAATCTATACTTCTTCAGTACAGAGCAGACCTATCTTAAGAAAAGTACGCTCATGTTATTAAAAGTTTGCAAAGAAAAACAGCATCATTTGCATTAAACCCCTGGGGCTTCTTTCACACTGCCGTTATGACACAGCAGTGTGACGGACGTCGGGGGAGTCGGGAAGAATAGCGGGAGAAAAAATACTGCAAGTGCCATCTTTTTCTCCCGCTATTCCTGTCAAACAACAACGGCGCCCGAGGGCCCCCATAATAGAGAATTGGAGCCGTTGGGACCTGTTGCTCCCTGTTGCTCCCTGTCACAAGAATGGCTGATAAAGTCACACACAAAAAATGAGACTTTAACAGCCATTCTGTTCATGTTTCTCTTCATATTGTAAAAATCTTGAAAAGAGACTTTCCTGGCAGGAGATCCTGGTCTTCAAGCTTTCAACATCATCCACTTTCAACATCAAGCTCTTCCTGCCAAGGATTTTTATTTTGCTTCCACCTTTCCTGTTGGATTACAACTGCTGGGGAAATCAGTGGAGGAATTTGCATAACTCCGCCCACTTTCTTCAACTGATTGGATTTTCTTCAGGATTCAACCTTGCTTTTGGATTTTGACCCTCTCTTTGACCCTCCAGCCTGGATCCTCTTCTCCTGATGCTCCCAAGGCTACTGGAGCAGCTCTCCTCATCGGCTCCTAGGCAAGGAGGCCACTCCCAGCCCCGCCAGGGTTCTCCAACCCTGGAGCCTTGGATAAGGCAGACCGTTGTCCTCAAGCTGAAGGAAGTCGATGGGAGGATCCCTGATATGAGCCAGGATATTTTTGGGAAGAATATGGTCCTAAAACAGGGATTCTCCAAATCAGAAATGGTAAGCATTCAGCCCTTTTTCACTGGAATGTTTTATGTTACCTTTGTCTCCATTGGAATCTGTCAACCTTACTGGTATATGGTGAAATCTGTGAGGTCGGACTCCCCCTTTGCCCGCTTTGTTGGGAACTGTCCCATGCAGAGGGAGGAGAGGAGGATTACAGTTTCAATGAGAGACCCAAACATCCCAGGACCTGAAATCAAGTGTTTCTGTACTATGCTGAAGGATCCCACCCACATCCTAGATGGAAATGGTTTTTGGACTGGCAAGTGGTTCGTGATTGTGCACCTGAACAAGGACTCTTCATCACCACATGGGGTTCAACACCTGCCCCAGTCCTTTTCTTTGGGGAACTCTTCAGGCCAGATTTTCTACCCGGACATACCAGAGGCGTGCAGGTTCTTTTGAGTGACAGGACATTTGACCAAGGATTGCCCAAAGACCAAGACGTGCAACCTTTGCGGGCAAGCAGTCCATATCTACAAGGATTGCCTTCAGAGGAAAAGCAGAGGTATAGGAGAAAAAAGCTGCGATGGCGCTCCCAAGGAAATAACCCGAAGTCGTGGGTATTGGTGAAAAATAAATAAATAATTTATTCTTACAGCATAAGAAATAAAAAAAAATAATAAATATAATTATATTTATAATTTCCTTTGATTTCTTATGCTGTAAGAATAAATTATTTATTTATTTTTCACCAATACCCACGACTTCGAGTTATTTCCTTGGGAGCGCCATCGCAGCTTTTTTCTCCTATACTTCTGCATTACTCTACGTACTCTCCTCTGGGCTTCATCCCTACGCTGCTGGCCTGCATACCAAGCTACCCCACCTGGGTACCCACCTACACCGGCTAAAGACCTACACCGCACCCGGCGCTACCTCCGCTTTTATTCCTCCATTTATTGCTCAGAGGAAAAGAACATGGGCATCTGTTGCAGCCCCGAAGCCAGCCCTGGCTCAGGAGCCAGCAGCACAGAAGGCCAAGGAAAAAATGGCTAAGAAGGAGGGTAAGAAGGCAAAAGCTATCACCACCCCAGCCCCTACCCAGCCCATCCCTACCCAGGTCCTTGCTATCCCTTCCTCCCTGGCCCTTCCCCGACCCCTCTGCCCTAGCCCCTCCCATCTCTCCCACCGAGGAGACAGCTTTCCACTATCCCCCCTGAATTCAGGGCTGCTGTCTCCTGTCCCCTGCCCCACCCTGCCTCCTTTCTCTCCTGGCCCAGCAGCACCTAACCCACCTCCAGCTGCTGGTGCTCGTCTTTGGAGGAAAAGCCTCTGCTTCCTCCCCATGGTACCAAGCAGAGGAAAAGAAAAGGAAAGGACAATTCAGAAGCCGAGTCCTACAAAAAGAAGTTCATCTAGGCCTGCGAGACTCCCCTGTATTCAGATGATGAGGAAGAGGAGATAGAGCAGGTCATAGCATAGTCGGTGGAGCAGCTGTTCGCTGACCCAGAGGTCCACCAGCGGTTCGACGTGCCACAGAACCCTGTCTACGTCAAATTTTTGGAAGGAAGTCTGGAGAACCCACGGGTACTGATAGACATCGGCGAGGAGGATCCGCCCGACCGGAGTGGTAACTAGTATTGTCTGCACTAACCTTCTTTTTATTCCCCATGGCTAATCTAAACATCTTTAGCATTAATGTGAGGAGTATTAGGAATAGGATTAGACGTCAGACTGTGCTTATCTTTTTAGATTATAAGATGTGTGATGTGTATATGTTGCAGAAATGTGCTTTGTTTTCTTCTAGGTCCGACAACCATCTGCCCAGGCAGTGGTCCCAGGGCCCCTCCTACTGGTTTGGTGGGGGGACGACAGCAGGTCTGCAGGGGTGGCCATCCTCGTTAGGGGAGGTAGTTTTACACTCGACTCCGTCTGGGAGCTCGTCTGTTGCAGAGTTCTTGTTGCAGATGGCTCCTGGGCAGTTGAGCCCATATGGCTCATCAATGTGTACGCTTCTCTGGCCGGGTTGGTTGCCTGGAGGTTTTCCAGACCCTGCAGACCAAGCTTGCAACCACTAGGGCAGTAGTGTTGGGTGGGGATTTTGACTGCTTCATTGAAGCGGACGGGCGCAGTTCCAGCACATCTGCCAGACTGGACCCTTCCTCCAAGCTGCTGAACGAGATGGTGACAGAGGCATCCTTGCAGGACGCTGTAAAGTATACGTGGAGCCTCCCCTATGGCTCACTCCGTTCTCGGATAGACTTCATATTCACATCTAGAACGGTCAAGCAGGTTAAGTATTTTATGGTCCCCTGCTTCTTCTCTGACCACAGGGCCATTCGATTTCAGGGGGTTGTGGGCCATGGTTTCCCATCTGGACCTGGCTCCTGAAAGTTGAATTGGGCCCTGTTGGTGCAGAGGGAGGTCCTGGAGGAACTTACATTGTGTGGCGAAATGACCGCGGCCATGGACAATTCCTTGACGGTGGGGAGCTGCTCTCTGCCTTTAAGCCGCCAGGACCCCATGCAGTGATGGTCTCCTGGCCGAGCTCTATGTAACGTTGGGGGACCTGATCTGTCCGGACCTGTTGGAGGGGTACGAGGAGATGTTGGTAGGGCAGAATGCCTCCGTCGTTGAGGGAAGTGATGATCACGATCTTGTATAAGCAGAAGGGGGAAAGATGTGACTTGAAAAACTGGCGTCCCATCTTTCTCTTGAATGTGGACTACAAGATCCTTGCCAAGGTGCTAGCCAACAGGCTGAAGTCTGTCATCGGGCAGATCGTCCACCTGGACCAGACCTGCAGCATTCCCAATTGCAGGATTGCTGGGAGTTGTAGTTTTGCAACAGCTGGAGGCACACTGGTTGGAAAATACTGAGTTAGGTAATGGAACCTAATTTAAGGTTTTCCAACCAGTGTGCTTCCAGCTGTTGCAAAACTACAACTCCTAGTATGCATGGGCTGTCAGTACATGCTGGTAGTTGTAGTTTTGCCACAGCTGGAGACTTGCCACCCCCCCCCCCATGTGAATGTATTGGGTACATTCACACCGGCAGGAGTTTACAGTAAGTTTCCTGCTTCATGTTTGAGCTGTGGCAAATTTTCCACAGCAGCTCAAACTCCTAGCGGGAAACTCGCTGTAAAACACTGCCCATGTGGAAAAAAAAATCATTCTATGACAAAATTGAAGAAAAAATGCAATTTTGTGACTTTTGGAGGCTTCCGTTTCTACGCGGTCCATTTTTCAGTACAAATGACACCTTATCTTTATTCTGTAGGTCCATATAATTAAACTGATACCCTACTTATGTAGGTTTGATTTTGTCATACTTCTGGAAAAAATCATAACTACATGCAGGAAAATGTATACGTTTAAAATTGTCATCTTCTGACCCCTATTACTTTTTTATTTTTCTGCGTATGGGGCGGTATGAGGGCCCATTTTTTGCAATTTGATCTGAAGTTTTTAGCGGTACCATTTATTCATTTTTTCATGATATAAAAAGTGACAAAAAATACGCTATTTTGGACTTTGGAATTTTTTTTGCGCGTACGCCATTGACCGTGCGGTTTAATTAATTATATATTTGTATAATTCGGACATTTCCACAGACGGCGATACCACATATGTTTATTTTTATTTACACAGTTTATTTTTTTTTTTATTGGGAAAAGGGGGGTGATTCAAACTTTTATTAGGGAAGGGGATAATTTATCTTTATTCGCTTTTTTATCTTTATTCTGGCACCATAGGGACTTTCTAAATGTGACATGCCCCCCAAAAACCATTTCAGCAAAACTTGCTTTTCAAAAGCCAAATGTGACTCGTTCTCTTCTGAGCATTGTAGTCCACACGCAGAGCACTGTACGTCCATGCATGCGGTATTTCCATACTCAGAAGAAATGGGGTTACAAATTTTGGGAGGCATTACCCTTGTAAAAATTTCAAATATGGGAAAAAAAACTGCATTTTAGTGAAAAAAAAAATCAATTACACATCCGACTTTAACGAAAAGCTGTCAAACACCTCTGGGGTGTTAAGGCTCACTGTACCCCTTGTTACATTCCTTGAGGGGTGTTGTTTCCAAAATAGTATGCCATGTGTTTTTTTTGCTGTTCTGGCACCATAGGGGCTTCCTAAATGCGACATGACCCCCAAAAGCCATTTCAGCAAAATTCCCTCTTCAAAATCCCATTTAAAACTACACTAACTTTAAAGCCCAAGTAGCACCGTCAAATAAAATTAAAAAAAATCCCAGAACACACAAAAGTTAACAGTTACACAGTAACAGTTAATCTTAACAAAACAGTTCCTGAAAAATAGGGAATCCACAAATATAACAGATGAAGGAAAAAGAAGCTGAAAATGTGTGTATTAACTACTATTTACATAATACTATTACTATTACTAATACTATTTACCATGATGGTTCCACTCCTGGTTTTAGTAAAACTACTAATCAAAATAAGACCACAAAGAAAAAACTATTGGTGGTAGCAATGTGATTTTGATCCAACAACGTGTTTCATACGCAACTTACTACAAGCATTTCCATTACTTTAACCACTCTTTGAGAAACTGACTTTTGTGTTTAGGGTCTTGCTGCATGACATACCTTCAGTATGGATGGATGGCACTATAACAAATATGATGCCAATTTATATTTCATACTTTTATCATTTATAATGAAAAGCTGCTCTGGTCAACATAACAGCATATCATCCACAAACGCCACAAATATGTTCTATTTTATGATGGTTTTTATGGTTTCATGCAAGCGCTTTTTTTTTATTGCTAAACTTTTCATTATACAATATAACACAGTAAATACACGTTAACAATTATCTATATAATCAAATACTATTTTGGCTAATGCAAAGAACCATTTTTATCAACAAAGTGTAATATAGTTGAATTTTAAACTGTTCAACCTTTAAAAGTTACTTTTCAAGGACAAAATATTTAACTGCGATTATCTTATTTCCTATAATTTATCCTATCCTTTATTTGGCTTTAGTTATTTTGTTTGTTATATCTAGGTCAAGGACTTATTTACGTAAAAATGATACAGAAAATTATGGATAGGTTATAATTTGTTAATACTATTACATTTGTAGACAGTGATTTGTATGACTTTTGTCATACAAATATTGAGTATTACTATAAAATAAAACATTTATTTGGTGAAGTATACTTCCTGTGTCTTCAGCTTGGGGCTAGTTGCTTAACGTTCAAACAGAAATCTGGAAATTCATAATTTCTAAAAGCATTGTTTCAGATAGAGAATATTGATGTCTAACACACAGCCTTTGTGGGCTTGATGCTTTCATCTTTTTATGTTTAAATCCTTGTTAAGTTTTGAAAACAAACTGGCATTTTATATTTCTGTTTGCAGGGGTTGAAGCTCAGCATAGATAACCCTTTCTTCAATCCCCTTTTACATTCTCTTTGCTAGTATGAAAGAGTTTTCTTACAGCTTACATTCATATTCAAAAACCATGAGGGAATGTCTGCATATTTCTAGAGCAAACTTGTTTAATAAAATAATAAGGCAGGAGATGTTTGGAAGTTACAGAAATTGCCTTTTGATATCTGTGCTGAATTGTACAATTGTAGCCTTGTTTTTGAGAATCTAAGGTGTTCTGGAAAATAGCAAAATAAGTTAAGGCCACTTGTGAGGTCCTGTGTAGAAGATTGATAAATCATTTACAAGCTTATAGAAAAGTGACAGCAAAGAACAAGAAAATATATTTGTGGAATATACTCGTCTATTTGAACAAATGGTCAAAAGATAATTTAATAACAAATATATTTGTTTTGTAATGGTGCTGAATTTACTTAGCCGTAATTTTTACTACTTGTAGTACACATTTGCATTTACAGAGAATGTATCATCTTGCTTTGTTTTTATTTAATTTGAGTTTAATTAGAGCCAGAGACTAAGCCATTTTTTTTTTCTAATTTGTTTCTGAGCTGACTTTAACAGGGTTTAGGCTGGGTTCACATATGTCCGACATCCGGCTCAGCCTAGATCTCAACACAACTGATGCCACAACTGATGAAAAGTAGTCATCAGTTGTATGGCATCTGTCGTCTATTGTTTCTTGATGGTGGACAGGGGAACGCAGTATTTCCCTGTCCGGTGCTCGCCGGCGTGTAAAACCATCCAGTGTCAAAATTGAGATGCTGGATGATTGCGAATTGTCCCATTTAAATTAATGGGTTCAGTTCTAGCACTAGTTTTCACTCCGGTGCAAGTTGGAGGGAAACTATGCCGGACACCTGATACTGTATATGTGAACCCAGCCTTAGAGATATGCTTTATATCAAGCTCCGAATAGAGGAGCAGACCCTAGAAACTTCCAAGGTAGAATTTTTTGGCATGTTGTGACCTGTACAGAGGTTGTAATGCTACAGGATTACCTCCAGGTCAGCAGTAGAAGCTTCATCCAACACAGTAAAACTGGTTATAAACTCTGTAGAAACTGGAGGAAGAGACATGCAAGCTTGTGCACTGGCAGTTCCAGACATCGTCAAGTAAAGACCACAGTGTTCATACAAGAGATCCTTCATAGGTTACAAGTAGTTTGGCTGCAATACTGGCACAGATTGTAGAAGGTAGGCAGAGCCATGTTCTGGTGAAAAACAAAGTGCTGTATAGTGTATTAAAATGTACAAGGGGGACACAGTCCTCAAGTCTGGTCTTAGGTATTTCTATATATGAATACGTATGTATAATCTCAGTCAGAATAATAGTGAAAAATATATTACATTTATTTATAATCAATATACATGTATGTAGTAGACACAGTCTGCAGGAGGAGCAATCTGCAGGAGGAGCAATCTGCAAGTCAGGCCTATGGCTGCCGTATATCGGTTCCTGGTTTTATTTATCTGGCCAGGTAGGTTAGTTGATAGGACCCGCATCACTTGAGAAACCTTGGCGTGGTATGCGGGCTCAAGTGTGTCCTTCATATAAGGATATACTGGCTAATGTCTCAATTTTACATCAGTTTTGAGGTATAGCTAATGTCATTGTTTACATTAACCACAGCAGTGAAACCACATTGTGATCCATAGGTGCGGGTCCTCCACTCCAACGTAGGTGCACAACTGCACTTGGGGTTGGGCACCTTGTATTAACCTTGGATCACATCAATTTCTGTGATTGTACAGTCTGCAGTGGCCTTGAAGACGTGCTGAGGAGATGATAAATTTATAGTACATACAGCATTAAAGAGTATTTATAAAACTTATAAAATATATAAAAAATGAATAATAAAAGGTAAATATAATAGAACATATACAGCTTATATTATGCCATGTTAAACTGGCCAATATATCTTTTGTTTTCATAGATTTAGCATAGTTAGTGGTAGGGGGGATAATCAGCAATAGTTATAAAATGCCCAAAAATAATTTTCCGTAGTATAGTTGTATTATACAATTCCGGTAAGTGCTATGCACTAATGTCTTAGATTCCTGTGGAGGTGAATGGTTAAATGGTTTAGATACTATGTATCATGAAAGTCTTCCTTTTAGGTAGATAGTGAGTATACACAGTATCCACTGCGTTTCACACTGCTCCAGATGGGGTCCCACAGCGATCTCACACTTACCCGCTGCGGCTTTCCGTTTAGACGCTGCTGCTTCTGCGGGTCGTCAGCCTCTGTATGCCTGGGGAGATGTCTTGTGGCTGTAGTGAGATGGATCTTGCGTAGAGGCAGTGGCATGCTGCAAGGTAAACAATGGCGTCTCCCATGTGTGGTGAGCACGCTGAGACGTGTAGTTGCTGAAGTTGTAAGTGAACTTACATATATATGCCCATTATATTATTTATACGGCCATATATCTACGTTCACTTACAACTTCAACAACTACAAGCCTCAGTGTGCTCACCACACATGGGCCGCCACCAGACCTCTCCCTCCCAGGCATACAGACACTGACGAGAAGCAGCAGCGGCCAGGCGTTTAAAAGGAAATCCGCAGCAGATAAGTGTGAGAGCACCGTGGGAGCCCGTGCGGAGCGGTGAGAAGCACAGTTGATACTGTGTATACTCACTAACTAAAAGGAAGACTTTCATGATACATAGTATCTAAACCATTTAACCATTCACCTCTACAGGAATCTAAGACATTAGTGCATAGCACTTATCGGAATTGTATAATACAACTATACTACAGAAAATAATTTTTGGGCATTTTGAAACTATTGGTGACTATCCCCCCTACCACTAACTATGCTAAATCTATGAAAACAAAATATATATTGGCCAGTTTAACATGGCATATTAAAAGCTGTATATGTTCTTTTATATTTACCTTTTTTACATTAATTTTTTATATATTTTATAAGTTTTATAACTACTCTTTAATGCTGCATGTACTATAAATTTATTATCTCCTCAGCACGTCTACAAGGGCCCTGAAGACTGTTCTCATATGTGTGTGTGTTCATATATAGAAATATCTAAGACCAGACTTGGGAACCGTGTCCCCCTTGTACATATTTTATTTGATTCAGGTTATAGGGATACAAAACCTTACCACACCAGTACTCGTCTGGCAAAATATATACAGTATTGTCTTTTTCATTGTGCCTTGGTTGAGCTGCCCAATCCCGTTCACGTTTATATTGAAATGTAACATTGCTCAGTTAAATTGTGCTTTGTGAGAGACATTATAAATAGAACACAGCCTCTGCTTGGTTCTGTTGTATGGGACATTGTACTCTCTGTAACCCTGGGAGATTACACGTGAGGGATAGGGAGACTCCCCTTACACAGATGTGACAATGAAGTAAGGGTTAACTCCTTTTAAAAATCTGTATTCACTAGTATGCTAAATGTTACTCAGAATCTGTGCCAATTCCTCTGCAAGTGTCCAGTACATGGTCTTATCTTGTCTTATTCATATACTGATGTCACCTTCCACTGCACATCTGCTCATGGTGATGACAAGAAGAATGCAGAAAAGAGATCTTTTAATTAATTTATTAATATTTCATTTTTTAGATATGTATTGCCTACAAAAAATGGCAGTATCGCACTATGACACAATGTGTAAATTAGGGAAATGTGAAAGTGCAGACAATTCTCACTGAATGTATTAACAAATCAGCAGTTACTGCATAAATTGCTGATAATAAAAAGGAAGTGTAGCAGAAAACAGGATTTCAACTGTGTCTAACACCATACACTGGCTCTATCTCCACATTGTGGTCATTCTTCAATGGTGATCGGATGAGTGGACATTTCCTGTGGATCAGAAAGTGGAGATCAGCTGGGATCTGTTAAGCATCAGAGTGACAGCAACAGAGGACCCCTTTAAGTAGAATAAAAAACATGTGTTCTCTGGGCATACAAAAGTTGTTATGTTATATAGTTTTAAAGGCGTTATTTGGCAGAAAGGGTCTTTAAAAGAATGCCCATTATACATCACATAAAAAAATAAACCTGTACTTACCTCCTTCTGCGAATGAGCATGAAAGAAAGCGAGTGATGTCAGAACCCAGAGTTTTGTAATGCCCTCACTGCCACCAATCACTGGCCACAGCAATGCCCCACCTAGGCCAGTGATTGGCTGAGGGCAGCAAGACATTCTGGGCCCCGATGTCACTCCGAGTCCAAGCATCATTTTTTTTTACTAGAAGAGAATCACAGCCAGGGACCAGAGCAGGATACTGGAGGCACTGCAGGAGCGCTGGAGGTAAGTTAAGGTAATGTAGACTGGACATTCTTTTAAACTTTCCCCTTCCCGCTGGATAACCCCTTAAAGAGGAACTGTCATTATGAAAAACATTTTACACTTTGTAGTACTACTGATAAGATGACTTTTTTAAATATACATTTATTTTTTTTAAAAAGTCAATTTTACTAAAATGTTTTAAAGAAAATAGCCGCCACTAGGGGTAATCTATCTTTCTGCAGAAAGACTACTTTGTATTTTGCAGCATACTAGATACCGGCCATAAAGTGTGTTGGTATCCAGCATAGGAGATCACCGTTGCACCACTGCAGCCTTCAGCTGTTCCTAAACTACAAATCCCATGATTAGAGTCGTAGTTTTGCAACAGCTGGGTGTACAATCTTTGTAAAACTCTGTGAGAGCTGTGTATTCTCCGGCTGTGTGCCTCCAGCTCTTGCAAAACTACAGACAAAGGATGTGTGGGCATGCTGGGAGTTCAAGCATGCTAGGAGTTGTAGTTTTTCAACAGCTATAGGCAACACTGCTCTAACACAGTGTTTTACAAACACGGCAGCTCAAGCTGTTGAAAAACTACGACTCCTAGCATGCTTGAACAGCAAAAGCTTTCTCTGACTCCTGAATGACAAAGAAGCTGATCAGACATTCAGGAGTCTTTGAAAGCTGAATGACAAACATAGTGACAGCTATGTTTATTTGCATCGGAACAGATGTATGCATAAAAGCTACTGTGCAGTGATTTTTAGACTGCCAGGTTGCTCCCAGACTCAGAGCAGATGAGTGAGAGTGAGGGAGCGAGATGGACATGCCCCCTCCATAAGGCAAGAAGACAAAGTAAGTCAGCAAGATATACATGCTATTTGTTAGGAATATATAGGTTCTAGACACATAAACATTATTATTATTTTTTGACACTATGACAGGTACGCTTTAAGCCAAAATAACTCACATTTGTTAACACACTCCTTGTAAATTTTACATTTTTACATTTCATTTACATATTTATGCATATGTTTGCTGTAATACCTTGGGGTGTGCAGTGTTTCTGATCCAGCCTAATTTTTTTTATTATTTTGTTTTCAACTTCAATACAGTTCAGCAGCTAATATGTACTGGAAGGATTAAGATTTTTTAATAGAAGTAATTTACAAATATGTTTAACTTTCTGCCACCAGTTGATTTGAAAGAAAAAAGGTTTTCACCGGAGTACCCCTTTAAATGTCTCTGTTGATGCCATTGTCAGCTTTTGCATCGGTGTTCTTAAGAGTTATTAGCAACATGTCCGCTATTAGTGTCGTCCCCCAGCTACTGAAATAAGCTAGGGGTTGCCGGGTATGAAACAGGGTTGAGTCAGGAGCCCACTCCATACACCCTCAGTGGCACAATGATGCATTAGATTTGCCAGGGGTTGCAAAGGGGTTAATAATGTGTAAGGTACTTTTATAAGGATTGAGTAGGGGATAAGATGTTAGATCACGGGGGTCCTGACGCTGGGGACCCCCACTAGCTCCGAGCCAGCAGCGGCGGCATCCGTAACATGGAAGCTTACAGCTTCCGCATTCGTAACATCACACCTCGCCCCATCCATTCATGTCTATGGGAGGGGGTGTGACGGCTAGTACATAGCCATCACGCCTTCTCCCACAGACGTAAATGGAGGGGGCATCACAGCTTGCATCGCCAGAAATCTGGCACGGAGCGAACTTATACATTATTAACCCCTTTGCAACCCCCTTTGCACTGAATGACAGGGGTGCCGCTGTGGCAGCTTGCATCGCCAGTCATCTGGCACATCCGCACCTTACGCATTATTAAGCAATCTAATATCTTAACCCCTATCCTTTCGATGTGGGATAAGATGTTTCCAGTGGAGTGCCCCTTTAAGAACCCAAGGTATTAGGCTGGGTTTAGACTAAGGAATCTACAGGGTGGCTGAGGGTGGCCAGCACCGTTTGAATCAGTCCCTACTAGTACTGTGCTGACATTGCCATCCCCATAGACGTCAAGGTTATTCTTTTGGTGGCCGAATCTAAATGGCAGAGGTTCAGCCTCTAAAATGTTGCAGTGTGCTCTGTGCAATGGAATCCTATTGACAGCAAAGGGATTCTGCTGCACCAAAATTTCTGTATGAACTTTGCCTTATGTATTATCTGGAAGCTGTGTGCTTGATGAAGGTTGATGTATATGGGTTCTATCTGGGATTATTGTAACCATGATTAATAATTCATAGTAATCATAATGGATTCCCTTGTGATTATGTTGCATTTTTATTAGTTTTGTACTCATACTTTCAAACCCATCCCGATCCATGACGTACCTGCGAGGCTATCAATTTGCGCAGGAGTGAGCTGCGCATTTACGTCAGGTAACTCGGCACCAATCTGATTTGGTATAGAACGTACTTTGCTTAGATAGGAGTGACAGACTGTGTGATGTGATGTTGTGGTGCATGATGGGACAATTTGATTGGTTGTTGCAACATCAATCTATGGCTGGTCACCTTGTCAATCATTTTTGAACCAATCCATCGCTACATGTCTGTGATTGGACATAGAACAGAGTGTGACATCACTGATAGGAGGTTATAAATACCCTGGTCAGGCTTGTTTTGACAACATTTGCCCAAAAGTCCTTAACAAAGCCACTGCTGTGGTGAAACATCAGACGGGTGCATGCATCTAAGATTTTAAATTACTCTGCAATAGCTCTCATCTAGTGAGTTGGGTATGGACTGCAGCCATGCCACTCAATGATAATTAATTACTATTTGCAGCAAAGCTGTAATTGTGCATGGATATAAAATACAATGAGAACTTAATGGCAGAAACATTTTAATTGTTTATTGAGGCAATTTAAAGTTACATTTTAATATAAATTGGTGGATGGTAAAATGGGATCTTAGTGACCAAACTGTGTTCTGGTTTCCACATGCACAGAATGGATGTTAGCATGTGTACTCCATACATCTCTATGGGAGAGTAGAATCCCTGTACTCGCGGATCTCCAGGACACATTAAATGCAGCGAGTGGGCGTGTCAACCACCACTTCGTGGGGTGGTTCACATAGCTTTGTGCATGGGGAGAGCCAGACACTGGGCAGGAGATTGTGTGTGTGTGTGTGTGGGGGGGGGGGGGGGGGGGGGGTACTGGTGCAAGGGACTGGTGACAATGTAATTCCCTAATTTGCAAGCAATGTTTTATTATTTTTATTTGTTTTACCATGTTCTGTTACTTCTACAGTATTAATATATTCTTCCATGCTAGGTGCATCAATTCTAGTCTCCTCAGCTCAAGCATTGTACTTTCACAGCAAATTTCATTGCAAATGTTATTCATTGGTATGTAGAGTACTCAGAGGAAACTCACATGTAGGACATACAAACTTCATGCAGAAATTGCCAAGGTTGAGTTTTGATCAGAGAAGTTCAAGATAGTAATGTTAGTCCTTTTCAACCAGATGAAACATTTGCCTTATCTGCTGCAGATAAGTGAAAAAAAAAAAAACAGCTTTAAATAAAAAACAAAGTATGTCGGAACTTGCAAGTGTGTTTGATGCAAAGCATGTTTTATCTTAAGTCCAAAATCCCAGAAGAAAGGAGAGCAGCAGTGCCAAAAAATTATAATTCCTTTCCTCAGTTGTGCTCAACAACAAACCAAGTTTAAAGCATTTTCTCATATAGGAGAAATAATTAGGCACTCTACAGTACAGTTTTTGACCTTTCATTGACTCATTTGATATACAGTATTAAAAGCCAAGCCATGCACCAAGGAATATATTTGTGAGTCATATAAAATGTCAAAGAAAGTACTGTGAAACCATACAAAATTGCACTAAAAAGTTTTCTATATCAGTGGTCTTCTCTAAGAAAATGGCACACATGCATTGTATATGAAGCTGCTGGTAAGAGTAAAGAACCATGGTTGCCTCTCTTGGGCAGCTCCATAGGCAATAAATGAAGCCATGGCACGCATGCATGAGTCAGGGCCCTTAGTGCCTATGGAGATTGTGGGGGATTCAATCTGACAATTATAAGATACATTAACTTGGAATGCCCCTTTAATCTTCATTTGATCCCATTTTGTAATATACCAATCAAACCTGGGAGCTTATAAAAATAGAAATCTTCTCGTTGTATTACAGGAGATGAACTTTCCTGCCTTCCCCAAATTGCCTTGTGTTTGGCTGTAAGACAACTATCTTAAGCAGGAGCCTCTCTAATAGATCAAACACATCATTAAACTATGGCCCTTGGCTAAGTGTCCCCCATTACCCAACCCCCCCCCCCCCCCTTTTTGGCCTCTCCTTCTAATAATCCAAAGATGTTGTCTATTGGTTTTCTACAGGAACGTTTCAGGTTCTTTTAGAATACAAACTTGAAAACACCTAGGGCAACTATCTTTCTTATTTCATTTTCTTTATTTCTATGTTTAGTGTTCCTTTAAGCTATTACATCTCCATTAATAAAAATGTGGTTCATACTTAATAATTCTTGCCAGTGCATTAGACAGCATAATATGTACACTGTCTTATACAACCATTTAAACAGGCATTACCATTTGCAAAAACTTTTTTATATAATATGGATAATAACATATGTACCGTATTTATCGGGGTATACCACGCACCGGCCTATAACACGCACCCTCATTTTACCAAGGATATTTGGGTAAAAAAAGTTTTTTACCCAAATATCCATGGAAAAATGAGGGTGCATGTGTGCGCGTGTATACCCTGATACACCCCCAGGAAAGGCAGGGGGAGAGAGGCCGTCGCTTCTCTCCCCTTGCCTTTCTCCCCCTGCCTTTCCTGGGGTCTAGAGCCCTGCTGCTGGCCCTTCTCTCCCCCTGGCTATCGGCGCCGCTGCCCGTTCTGTCCCCCTGACTATCGGTGCCGGCAGCCAGGGGGAGAGAACCGGCGCCGACAGCCAGGGGGAGAGAAGGGGCAGCAGCACCCATTTCCGGCGCCGCTGCCCCGTTGCCTCCCCCCATCCCCAGTGGCATAATTACCTGTTGCCGGGGTCGGGTCCGCGCTGCTGCAGGCCTCCGGCGTGTGTCCCCTGCGTCTTTGCTATGCACGGCGCGGCGCGGCGCACTGACGTCATGCGCCGCGCCGTGATGCGCATAGCAACGACGCAGGGGACGCACGCCGGAGGCCTGCAGCAGCGCGGACCCGACCCCGGCAACAGGTAATTATGCCACCGGGGATGGGGGGAGGCAATGGGTGCCGCTGCCCCTTCTCTCCCCCTGGCTGTCGGCGCCGCTTCTCTCCCCCTGGCTATCGGAGCCGGCAATGGGGCGCCGGCACCGATAGTCAGGGGGACAGAACGGGCAGCGGTGCCGATAGCCAGGGGGAGAGAAGGGCCGGCAGCAGGGCTCTAGACCCCAGGAAAGGCAGGGGGAGAGAAGCAGGCAGTGACGGCCTCTTTCCCCCTGCCTTTCCTGGGGGTGTATCGGCATATAACACGCACATAGACTTTAGGCTAAAAATTTTAGCCTAAAATGTGCGTGTTATACACCGATAAATACGGTATATTTGTAATATCCATTGGTTAAAAAAATATGTGGTGTCCCACTACAGGTACATAGTCCTGTATTACCTGTAGACCCTGTCAGGTTGAGTCCCTCAGTGACCTGGGGGCTCCCCTGCAGGGACTCCTTGCATTATCTTGCTAGTTTATCAAATGTGGTGTATGTTACCTTAAGACCATAGATAGGATTCTAATGTATAGATAGTATATAGTACCTTTGGAGGACTCCAAGGACCTGTGTGAGTAAGCTGATCACATGTTATGTTATACTGTTATATGATTTGTTGTAATATGTTAACCCAGAGAGCGCCAGGTTTAACCTTTGACCCACAGCTTGACCAATGGGGTTAAGTCCAGCCCCTCACTATATAAGGGGCAGCCATCTTTGATTCATTCTCTTGACTTATGTGCTCATAGCTGCAACATCTAAGCCCTTCCTGAAGCAGCTACCAGAGAATCTCAGGACAGTGTCCAGCATCTGGAGTTCCACAAAGCTACAACTCTCCAGTAAGTCTCAAGTCTATGTCTGCTGTCACTGAAGTTAGTCAAGTCCTGCACATAGTCAAGTCCAGTCTAATAACAGTCAAGTCTAAATTACAAGTCCATGTCAAGTCTATTACAGATATTGGTCCAGCAAGCTGCAAGGTCCTCTGGGCACTGGTCACCTCTCTGGGACAATCTGGCCATAGCTGTGAAGATAATTACAACTGTCTTCTATTCAGTAAAGCCTTCGTTTTCCCAGTACTGGTTGTGGACTCTTTCTTCACTGCTAGCCCGTCGGATTACGGTGAATCCAGGTGTGTGGTGTTCCGGAACCCGAAAACCACACTGGCGTCACAAACATAGAGGGGTTAATACCACCAGACCCCCGGGGTTACTAACATCTGATCCCACCACTCACTGCAACACCCGTGGCCCTGCCACTACTCACCATAGTGGCACAGCATAAATGTGCATATTTTTGGGTGAAAATCAGTTTTGTCCCTTCAGCTACTGTCTTTGTGTCTGTGCAGAGACAAAGTGCAGGAAATGTGGTCAGGACAAGCAGGGCTCTGTACACTGAGGACAAGCTAGGCTCTGTACACTGAGGACAAGCAGGGCTCTGTACACTGTGGACAAGCAGGGCTCTGTACACTGAGGCTCTATGGCATGCCCCCGGCTCACACAGCAAGCTGAATGACAACCCTGGAGCCTGCACAAAGCCCTGCTTGTCCTACCCACGCAATAGCTATGCATATTTACACATTTAAACAATAGAACTTGGCCTGCATTCAAAGTCATCCTTCTCTGACCCCTCAGTGCTTCGCATTGACATCTCTTGACCTACAAGTTAGATGGAACAGTGGGTCAAAATTACCATTATAGGATGTCAGATCTCGGATATTACTTCTGCAGCAACATACTTTTTGAGACATTCTGGGGAAAATGCGCTTTAGTATGAAGGGGAATAGGAGTGCAGCAGAGGCTAGACAACTGCTGGTAGTAAAGGATTCAACTTTTATAATAACAAATAGGGCAATTTGCCACAAAGCCTTAGGCCATCAAACAGTGTGTTGTCTTCCTGTTCTCATTCCATATAGCATGGCTTTGGTTGATAGATTCAAGTAAAGAGCTGGTCAGTGCAGTAATGGTGTACATTCGCAGCAATAACAAAGTTAAAGATTGGTAAAAGATCAAGGACTTAGACTATAGACTTAGGTTAAAAACTTCAAATATGGTATTTTTTAAATACTACCTGTTCTATGTGCCGAACCATAGATGCAAGATCTAGCAAGAGATTAGTTTATAAAGTTCCTCTCTCTACTATATTTGCCCAGTAAATTTATAAAAAACTGTATGAATTATTTCGAGGTTTTAGGGAAATCCAAAATACTGAATGTGAACATAGCCTAACCCAACAAGGATTGCAGCACCTCCTATTGCTGCACTGGGATAAAGCGGTCCCCAGGCCAGGCTGACAAGCCTCTCCAACTGTCCCTGACCATAGAAAAAGCTTTTCTCTAAAGAAAAAAAAAAGCAATGAAATCCAGAGAAACTTTGCTATGCTCGGCTTGCGCTAGCCTGGTAACGGCACTATAACACTAGAAGAGAAAAGGAAAAAAAGGCATTTTGAGGAAATAGGAACACTGAGAACAGTGGCGTCCAGCCCAGAATACTTTGCAGCTAATATCAAGATCATATGACCACAGCTTAGCCAATGATTGCTTCCATATAGCTTGCAGGCCAATCAGGAGACAACATAGGAGTGGGATTAAGAAACTTAAAACCACTCAAATCTATCCTGCCAGACATGGCCGAACCTACTCTCCACAATACTTAATTACACGCAGCTGCGCCGCTTTTATAAAACTTCTTAAACTAGCCTGAACCTTTACCACCTCCTTACATCTTTGAAAGCCTGTGTGTCTTCATGTCGCCAATACAGTGGCCGGTTAGTGCACTTTATAACCTCATTTTAGACTCTTCCCACTAACCTTCCATCTTGGATGAGAGATGGTGGTCCAAATCACTTGGGAAATTGTTCGAAGGTAGGTTCTCTGCCTCACCGCCTCTAATACTTATCCTCTCCTTCCTGTTCTATTCTGTTTTCTTCCCTACCTTTCCTTTCTGCCCCTTCCCACTGACCTTCTTCCTCTCTTCCCATACTTTTAGTTGTAATTACCCTACAGTCAACCACATAGTTACTGTAGGAATGAGTATGCCTTTCTAGGATTACTTCCTGTAGGTACTTTTGGCAATTTCTAGCAGAAAAATAAGCAAAAGCACAGAAGGCAGGCACCAGTCACAAAACTTTTTGTTTTTGTTTGTGTTACCGTGGGGCATTGATGAGTATTGTAATGGGAACTTGCGTTAACCCCCCTACATGCAAATGTAACAAACATAAAGCAATATCAGTAAACACACAAAATAATCACATATATCTATATGTTGATAAGTGTGTGTGAGGACCTTGAAACGCATAGTCCACAGCGCTAGAATAAAATAATTTACTTTATCCTTTTGGGTTATTGGATTTATTTCCATCATCAATTGAGCGCCAGGAGGATCAACTTTCCAAGGGGTAATTTGCTGCTTTTCATGTGTGCATTCCCCGACTGCCCCGAATTACCTCAGTGACAAGAACGATCCAGGCTGCACTCCAATTCCACACCCGGACATTGGGTAACAAAAGCTACTACAGGTGTTGTGCTCTTAGCATAACACAAAAAGGTGAGCACCTTTTTTTCTCTTGTTGCTAGTGGTTACCTCCGCTCCCTCAGAGTGACGGCACATAGTTGTGCTTTTGTCTGTTTTTGTTTTTCATATATCTCGAATTATTCTAATGATTATGCTCCGTTACCTTTATTTCATTTATTGGAAAATATAAAGTACAGATTTTCTTACAGCCTAGATCCGTAAACACCACAAAAGTGTTCAGTGGTTTAATCTGCTATTATAGGTTTATGTGTCCTAATGCCAGAACATAGCTTAAAGTTGCATTTTACTGTTTGTGATAATGGCATGGTTTATATATCTGTTACATTAGAAAAGCTTTGTAGATACTCCCTCTCAGCTATCTTAATCTTTCAATATGGACATATTAACCTTACTTTAACTCTACCCTCAATGTCAGTTGCAACAGCAGTTTTTCTTCTTTATAAAAGCAGTTCTTCTAAATATATGTCCATAACTCCTATAGGCACAGATCATAAAAATCCTATCAGTACTTAAATGTAATTTTTATTTAGATAGATTAGAAGGCTGATGAAAAAAGGCCACTACCAGGGGTATACTGGATGCAAACAACGGTTCCAGACTGTAGTGAAATATCCAAAACTTACCAGGATAAATTAATTCATAACCCAAAAAAATCAAAATACACTGCTTCACATAAATGGTCTGTACCCAGGGCTCAAGTTCTGCAGGAATGCATGGGTACTGAGTTCCCACACTTTTTAACAACAGGAACACAGTTCCCATTAACAATAGTCCTGCAGAACCGGCCCTTGAGTAGAAATCTTGGATGAGTTCCCTGACTTTTTTTTTCCAGGACTTGACCTCTGTCTGTACCAATAAACCCAGTATAAGATTCAGGTTAGATTAGACCTGATGTGGGATGCCACTCCTCCTTCAGCTGGTCTTATCAACTCCACGGTGCTTATTCATTGGTCTGTGTCATATCTGGCAATGCTCATTATATTTCCATTCCCAGAGGAATCATATTACACCGGGTTTGACTGGGACCGGTAATAGGACTGCAAATTTTAGACTTAGGAGCCCATTTCGGTTATGTGTGTTGATGGCGGAGCCACAAAGGGGAGGGGTCAAGTGTCAATCATATTTGGGTATAATAATAGGGTACATAATGGAATATGTATATATATATATATATATATATATATATATATATATATATATATACAGTACAGACCAAAAGTTTGGACACACCTTCTCATTCAGAGTTTTCTTTATCTTCATGACTATGAAAATTGTAGATTCACACTGAAGGCATTAAACTATGAATTAACACATGTGGAGTTATATACATAACAAAAAAGTGTGAGAAAACTGAAAATATGTAATATTCTAGGTTCTTCAAAGTAGCCACCTTTTGCTTTGATTACTGCTTTGCACACTCCTGAAATGGTTTTCACTTCACAGGTGTGCTGGTGTGGAGAAGGAGGTGTGATGGTGACACTGTTGGGATTTATTCAAACAGGACAATGACCCCAAACACACCTCCAGGCTGTGTAAGGGCTATTTGACCAAGAAGGAGAGTGATGGGGTTCTGCGCCAGATGACCTTGCCTCCACAGTCATCGGACCTGAACCCAATCGAGATGGTTTGGGGTGAGCTGGACCGCAGAATGAAGGCAAAAAGGGCCAACAAGTGCTAAGCATCTCTGGGAACTCCTTCTAGACTGTTGGAAGACCATTTCAGGTGACTACCTCTTGAAGCTCATCAAGAGAATGCCAAGAGTGTGCAAATCAGTAATCAAAGCAAAAGGTAGCTAGAACCTAGAATATGACATATATTCACACTTTTTTGTTATGTATATAATTCCACATGTGTTAATTCATAGTTTTGATGCCTTCAGTGTGAATCTACAATTGTCATAGTCATGAACCAAAGAAAACTCTGAATGAGAAGGTGTGTCCAAACTTTTGGTCCGTACTGTGTGTATATATATATATATATATATATATATATATATATATAGTACAAAATATATATATATAATAATTTGGTATCAACTAAAGTGCTTTGTCTGTATTGCACATACGGGGGAGTGGCTACCTCCATGTTGGCCTTGCACCCCACCCACCTCCATTAGGTGTATATAAGGTGTGTTGGATTTTCCATATACTGCCATGCTTACTGAACTGTTCACACAGAGGCATATTCACAGTGTAGGGTCTGTCCCAATGAGGCCACCTTATCGCGGTGGGACGGTCCAAGCTATTTGACCGCCGGCGGCGACAAATTTGCGAGCTAAGTGCCTCACTATCTCATAGTTTCACATTTGCATCTATTTAACCATAGCTATATAGCTCTCCATGTTTTATCTGCATATTCATGTTTCACCTATATCCTTGTGCTGGCAGTGTGCTGCTGCATTCGTCTGTTGCTGTATATTTAGCCTAGTAGCGTGCACCTGTAGGCCAGGTACAATATAATAGTTTGGTATCAACTAAAGTGCTGGCTGACTTATTCTTTGTCTGTATTGCACATACGGGGGAGTGGCTACCTCCATGTTGTCCTTGCACCCCACCCACCTCCATTAGGTGTATATAAGGTGTCTTGGATGTTCCAGTTCCTGCCATGCTTACTGAACTGTTCACACAGAGGCATATTCACAGTGTAGGGTCCGTCCCAATGAGGCCACCTTATCGCGGTGGGACGGTCCAAGCTATTTGACCACTGGCGGAGACAAATTTGCGAGCTAAGTGTCACACTATCTCATAGTTTCACATTTGCATCTATTACACCATAGCTGTATAGCTCTCCATGTTTTATCTGCATGTTCATGTTTCACCTATATCCTTGTGCTGGCAGTGTGCTGCTGCATTCTTCTGTTGCTACATATATATATATATATATATATATATATATATATATATGTATATATATATATATATATATATAGATAGATAGATAGATAGATAGATAGATATAACCAAATCCTGTATACTGAGACCAATATAATCAATAGTGCCAGTATACAAGGAGGAATATTATCACCTTATATATTACCATCATACTGCTACTGGCCGGATCCTGTATACTAAGACCAATAATATCAATAATACCAGTATATAAGAAGGAATATTATCACCATACATATTACCATCATACTTTTACTGATCAAATCCTGTATACAGAGACCAATATTATCAATAATACCAGTATATTAGGAGGAAATATTTCCCTCCTACCGTGACCATATAGTGACAGAGACATCAGCTCTTTGATAGGTGTCAGTCACTTTCCTTTTTCTTTTCCATCCGGCCCAGATTGTCATTATGATTTCTTCCATCCTCAACTTGTCTCCACAGAACCTGCTAGAGTGGATAGATAAGTGGATGACATCCCTCTACCTGCTGAAATCCAGCAATACATCAAAATTTTATTTTATGTATTTTTTTGCATAAGTAAACTGTAGAACTCATGCACTTACCAAGGTATCTGTTAGTACATACCTGCACATTCACAAATACAAGGTTCCACAATGCTGCTAGCTCCATCTCCATTGAAATTACCAATAAAATTAGCCCATATATTAGGGTGTTTTCTTTTCTTAGAAGCTGAAAATCTGTTCAGGAAGCACTAAATAGAGGCAAGTGAACAACAATGGTGAGTGCCCCATGTATAGATTCTATTTAGCATATCTTCCTAAGACCATACAAGCCTGGCTCTTTTTGTTTTAGCAGGGGAATTCCACAAGAAGAGCAGTGGCCCTGACCATGTCCCAGCTGTCAATCATTCCTAAGTAGGCGTGAATAGAAGATGAATAGGTGTGACTACAGCTCGGGACACATTGACTTGTTCTGAAAGCTGCACATCCCAGTTACTAGTTAGGGCTTATTTACATACAATGGTTTACAGGGTTTTGACTATTTTATTGGACAGCAAGGAGGACATCCAGACATGATTAAGGACCTGATCTTCAGATGTATAAAGTGTTGCTGATACTGATAAAGTGTTAATCCCTTACGGACACAGGATGGAAATGTACACTGCTCAAAAAAAATAAGGGAACTCTAAGATAACACATCCTAGATCTGAATGAATGAACTAATCGTATGAAATACTTTCGTCTTTACATAGCTGAATGGGCTGACAACAAAATCAAACAAAAATGATCAATGGAAATCAAATGTATCAACCCATGGAGGTCTGGATATGGAGTCACACTCAAAATCAAAGTGGAAAACCACATTACAGGCTGATCCAACTTTGATGTAATGTCCTTAAAACAAGTCAAAATGAGGCTCAGTAGTGTGTGGCCTCCACGTGCCCTACAATGCCTGGGCATGCTCCTGAGAATGTCCTCCCAGACCTAGACTAAAGCATCCGCCAACTCTTGGACAGTCTGTGGTGCAACGTGGCGTTGGTGGATGGAGCGAGATATGTCCCAGATCAATTGGATTAAAGTCTGGGGAATGGGTGGGCCAGTCTGTTTCTGACCGTTTGAGTGGACACATGCACATTTGTGGTCTGCTGAAGGTCATTTTGCAGGGCTCTGGAAGAGCTCCTCCTTATCCTCCTTGCACAAAGGCGGATGCTGGGTTGTTGCCCTCCTACGGCCTCCTCCATGTCTCCTGGTAGTGCCTCCATGCTCTGGACACTACGCTGACAGACACAGCAAACCTTTTTGCCACAGCTTGCATGGATGTGCCATCCTGGATGAGCTGCACTACCTGAGCCACTTGTGTGACACGCCCCCTCCCATAGGCTTACATTGAGGGGGCAGAGCATGACATCACAATACTCTTTCCCCGTGATTGACAGTCATCAGAACTGGAGCAAACATGCTCCGGGGGCTGATGGTAACGGGGTACTGCATCAAAGATCATGGGAGTCCCCAGCGGCGGGATCCCCGCGATCAGGCCTCTTATCCCCTATCCTTTGGCTAGGAGATAAGATGTCTTAGCGCCGGAGTACCCCTTTAAGTGTTCCCTTTATTTTTTTGAGCAGTGTAGTCATTTCTTCTTAACTGCAATGGAGGCGGGCCCACTGCAATATGTGCAACACTTTCTCCCAGACGCTCTGAAACAAGGTCTGTGTGAATGATGCTTGCAGTCAGTTTCCCTTTAATGTATATACAGGCTTACTACAGCTACAGTCTAGGTACATTACTTTATATAAATTAACATTATATTTCATACTGCTCATGTCAATATCTTTCTGTAATATGTCATAGTCATTGAGAGGGTTAAGTGCCCCAATTAAATTATTTTCTTTTATTTTTTTTCACTGTTCTTATGAAAGATGAGGCACAATACATAAAACAATAAGATAAAAGAAAATGTAAGGTCAATACAGGTAACAAATGATTTCTTATGTTACATCTTTACTATCTATTCTATCTGTAAGGTTATTAGCAAAGATTCTCCTCCAGTACCAATACCTGAAAACAAACTATTGTGCAAAGGCTATTGTAGAGAAACTATAGAAAAAAAGAGGGAACAGAAAAAAAGCGCAGCAATGTGCTGTTACTCCTAGTAACTGAAAATGAATGTGAAGAAAAGCAGTTCTGCTCACCTTTGGGTGTTGCACTACGGGTACAACACCATATAGCGTAGTGAATGGAAAGATTGGGAGTGCTGCCACGTCACCTTCCCCGTCTTAGGATGATCCTAGGCGGTCTTGGGAATAGAAAGAACTGTGGTCTGCATTGCAGCAGAAAATGCCGCTGCGTTCAGGCTCTCTTCTCGCAAGTGTAGATCAATCCAGGGTCGGATGCGAATCAAATCCAGAGTGGGAAATGATATAGGCAAAAGGATTTTATTTGACATAAAAGAATAAAAAATAATGATAATAAGAAAGGCCGTAACATGGGGGGTGGGACAACGCGTTTCAAAGGGCGTGATCCCTTCTTCGTCAGGTCCAATGGTTATGCAGAAGGAGATGTCGTCATTTATACTGGTGAATAAAAGGCCGCGAAAATCATACACAGGTGTTGCGGAACAGTAAATCTCTTAAAATAACATATCCTCAGTTCTAAAACAGTAAAAAATTAATAAAAATCCAAAGGATTTTAACAAAACAGTTTGATGTTATAAAAAAAACAATGAATAAAATATGTAATTGTATTTATAAAATTGTGCATAAACGCAATACTGCAGTTACTGATAGCCCTCTCTTTGTGCAGAACCTCAGTGTACTGGTATGCTAGGGAAAATGCAGACTCTGTTTAGTGCAACAAAATGGAACCTGTCCATTCTTAGTATGGGAGACTCCAGGAGAAAAAAGAGAAAAAAAAAACACAGCTGCCCATCTATGTTGCACACATTCCAGATGGTATAAAACAATTTATATTTTTATGTATGATTATTTGTATTTTTGATATTTATATTTTTTATATCATATCTCCAGGGAATTTAGTATTATCTTAGTTTCATGCGCTGGCCAGATTTAGCAAATCAATTCGATTGCTTCATTAAGCTCGTGAGGTTGTAACATTTGGAGATGGTAGATCCAATACATCTTTTTTGCCAGAGCTTCCAAACGGTTCCCACAATTTTCGGGGATATGGTCTATAGGTAAAATGGTTATGCTATCATCAGTTCCTCCATGTTTTGTCGACAGGTGCCTGGAGAGACTATGGCACATGTAGTTCTTTTTAATATTACATCTATGTTGATTTAATCTAATGTGTAACTGTTGTGATGTCCGGCCCACATACTGTTTTTCACAGATACAGGTAACAAGATAAATGACAAATTTGGTCTGACAGGTCATATGGAACTTTGTGTACGAGCTAGAAAACTCTATACTTCCATCTTCAATTTTCCGACAGCAGAGGCATCTTCTCTTGGCGCATTTATAAAACCCTTTCTTATATGAAGATTCTATTGTATTATCTTTTTTGTAGGTTTGTCTCTTCAATTTACTTGGAGCAATGATATTTTTTAAGGAAGGCGCTTTCCTGAAGATAAGTCCCGGGTGGGATGGTATAATGTCCTTCAGGTATGGGTCACTTTTAAAAAGATTCCAATGTTTGTTCAGGATGTTTTTTATTTTATGGTGACCCACAGAGTAAGTAGTGATAAAATTGATATTGTAATTGGCCTTCACTTTTTCTTCTGTAGATTGGACATCTAGAAGTCCGTCAACAGCTGGAAGTGAGCCGGGACCAGACGACAGGCATTCCTCTTGGGTAAGTCCTCGTACTTTATTATATGCATCATTTATAAGCGTTTTTGGATAGCCCTTGGCTATAAAACGATGTTTTAGAATTATGGATTGTTTGGAAAAGGTACTTGAATCTGTGCAATTTTTTCTGACCCGGCGGAACTGGCCGTAGGGAATATTCTCTTTCCACTTTTTGTAGTGTCCACTGAGAAAAGGGACATAACTATTTGTATCTACGGTCTTAAAAAATGTAGCCGTTGTAATTTTATTATTTTCATGGGAGATCGAAAGGTCTAAGAATTCAATAGTCGTGTCTGATATATTAGGGATAAAATTAATGCCCCAGTTGTTTTTATTCATATCATAGATAACATTTTCAATTTGTCCTAATGAGCCTTTCCAGAGTATGAACAAATTGTCTATATAGCGTTTATAGACTATGGCGTGTTCCTGGAAAAGGGTATTTTTGGAAAGGTGTTCTTCCTCAAATTGTCCCATAAACAAATTAGCATACGATGGGGCGACTCTTGTCCCCATCGCCGTGCCTCGGGTCTGTTGCATGGTTATCCCGTCATAGATGAAAAAAATATTATCTAAAATTAATTTCAGACAGTCCATAAAAAAGGTCACTTGTTCTGGGGGTATTCTAGAGTCGGCTTCTAGGAAGGATCGTGTACTTTTTAGACCTAGTTCATGTTTAATATTGCTATAAAGAGCAGATACATCCATAGTTACAAATAGCATGTTTTTTTCCCATGGTATATCTTTTAATATTGTGATTAGCTGGTCCGAGTTCTTTAAATAGCTCGGTAGGTTCTGGACATAATCCTGTAAGACTAAATCCAAATATTGGGAGATGTTACTGGTTGCGCAAAGGCTTTTGTACAATCCAAATATAAAAACAGTAGCATTGTTAATGCCCAGATTCACACTGAACTTATTACAAATACTGATCAGGTTAGATATTAGGTAGAGAAGAGCGAATCGAAACTGACAAACCCAAATTCCTTACGTATTTCATGAAATACTCGATTCACAATGAATGCGAATGTCTCTGCGATTCTATTGCCCAAATCGCTTCATTAAACTCCATTTACTGTGGTCCAGGATCCAGGGCATCTACAATGGCAGATCCACATGTCAGTACATGGGGCAAGGAATGCTGGGAAGGTGGGAGGGTAAGGCGGGAAGGGAAGTAGGTGGGATGACCCTGAATCACATGCAGGATGCAGCTTATCAGCAGGCAGTCACCCCTGTGATGTCACAGCCCTATATAAACGGCAACCATTTCGCGGCTCATCATATCATTCATTACACTGCATATAGATAGGACGGACATTGCTGTGTGTGTGTTACACAGAAAAGCTAATTCCAGCAGCGTTGCACATCTTAGTCAGCATTCTGGTGGACAGAGAGCAGTGTTTTTTTTCACTGAAAAAGATTTTTACTGCAGCCATTAACTTCCCAGTCACTTTCTTCAGCATTGTATTACAGAGAGGGGCAGATAGCTGTGTGTTGCCTCATACATTTCAACAAGCTACCTCAACTTCATAAACCTTAGCAGAGGAGGCAGGAATAATATTTCAGCGCAATTCTCTGTCTTTGTTCCACAACAAATCATCTGCTGGTTATACTAGTCTGCAGACGATGTAATACCCAGCAGTCTTTTCCTAATAGTCTTTGACAGAGTGAAATTTTGTGTTTAGTACACAGCTTTTTTTGTACTGTAGCACTGTTGTGTACTGCTGTTGTTGTGCAAAAATAAGTTTTTTTTAAGCGTGCTGTACCGCATTTTTCTGCCCTCATAAGTGCATACCACATATGTACATCTAAATAGTGTACTATTTTGTACCTGTTAATCTGTCAAGGGCCTACATACTTTGAAAGGACAGCTAAAAGTAATCACCGGCTGGTGTTTTACTCAAATAGTTTTTGAAGCGTACAGTAGCACATTTTTGTGCCCTCATAAGTGCATACCAAATACTTACATCTAACTAGTGTACTATTTTGTACCTTTTAATCTAAGGGCCTACATACTGTGAAAGGACAGCCAAAAGTTATCACTGGTTGATGTTTTACGAAAATACGTTTTTTAAGTGTACAGTAGCGCATTTTTCGGCCCTCATAAGTGCATACCACATACTTAATTCTAACTAGTGTACTATTTTGTACCTGTTAATCTGTCAAGGGCCTATATACTGTGAAAGGACAGCCAAAAGTAATCACCGGTTGGTGTTTTACGAAACTAAGTTTTTTCAAGTGTACAGTAGCGCATTTTTCTGCCCTCATACGTGCATACCACATACCTACATCTAAGTGGTGTACTATTTTATGCCTGTCAATCTGTCAAGGGCCTACATACTGTGAAAGGACAGCCAAAAGTAATCACCGGCTGGTGTTTTACTCAAAATTTTTTGAAGCGTACAGTAGAACATTTTTGTGCCCTCATAAGTGCATACCACATCCCAACATCTAACTAGTGTACTATTTTGTACCTTTTAATCTGTCAAGGGCCTACATACTGTGAAAGGACAGCCAAAAGTAATCACCAGCTGGTGTTTTACTCCAATTTGTTTATTAAGCGTACTGTAGCGCATTTTTCTGCCCTCAGAATTCTACCCTCAGAAATCTGCTAGCTGTCATCCTTGAGAAAGCCACACTTAGTGGTGAAACATGTAGGATGTTAGCAGATACACAGTTTTAATTGCACTAATATCCACTGGCATATAAGAAGTTAAGTGCAAATGCCTCCAATGTCGGCAAAAAAAGCCCTTAATCAGCACTAGCTCAGTACTGAACATCATTTTCTTAACTAGTTCTGAATAGAACAGTTGTTTTCAAAAAATCGGAAAGGATAGTGGATTACATCCAGTGGAATTAGTTGTGGTTTTAATATTCCTCCCTTGGTGAATATATAAATGAAAGAATAAAAGTTACGTTTTATAAGAGTAGGGATTATGAGGATTCCAATGCCTTATGGGCACACTTGTTGTTTAGTACCCTCCCCTCCTCTTGGGGCATTATTTAGTTGTTGTTAATCTGTCAAGGGCTTACATACTGTGAAATGCTAGCCAAAAGTAATCACAGGCTGGTGTTTTACTCCAATACGTTTATTAAGCATACTGTAGCTCATTTTTCTGCCCTCATAAGTGCATACCACATACCTACATCTAAGTAGAGTACTACTATATACCTGTTAATCTGTCAAGGGTCTATATACTGTGAAAGGACAGCCTATAGTACACACCTGCTGCTGTTCTAGACAAATACTGTTTTAAGTGTAGTGAAGCGTATTGTACTCTCCTCATATATGCAATAAGTATGCCAGGCAGAGTAGTGCCAGAATGTGCACAGTGGAGTGTCAGAGACCCTACGTCAACAGTCGGTGGGTTCCTCAGACCCAAACCTCAGTTGGCCTGGCCCTCATGAAGTTGCTGCATCCTCAAGGCTCTCTCATTGTGCTGCCATGTGACATGTGACTCCTTGTTAAATTTGGTCCTTTGTTCCCACACGTCGGGGTGCGGGTTACTAAAACTTGGGAGTTAAAACTTCAGTTTAAAAATCCTCAATTTCAATAAAAAAAATCTTACATTTCAATGGTCTCCTCATGCATTCAGCCACCTCCAGGCTGTGTAATTCAGCCACTACATGGTCTTATGATTCAGGCACCTCCAGGCTGTGTCATTCAGCCACTATATGGTCTCCTCATGCTGCCACAAACTCTAGGTAGTCATTCAGCCACTATATGGTCTCCTCGTGCTGATGCCATCTCCAGGCTCTATCATTGTGTCGCCATGTGACATGTGACTCCTTGTTACATTTGGTCTTTTGTACCCACACGCCGGGGCCCGGGACCCTAAAACTTGGGAGTTAAAATTTCTATTTCAAAATCCTCAATTTAAAAATCTTAAATTTAAAAATCTTAAATTTCAATGGTCTCCTCATGCTTCAGCCACCTTCAGGCTGTGCAATTCGGCCACTACATGGACTCCTCATGCTTCAGCCAACACCAGGCTGTGTCATTAAGCCACTACATGGTCTCCTCATGATGCCACAGACTCCAGGCAGTCAATCAGCCACTATATGGTCTCCACATACTGATTCCATCTCCAAGCTCTGTCATTGAGCCACCATGTGACATGTGACTACTTGTTAAATTTCGTCTTTTGTACCCACACGCCAGGGCCTAAAACTAAAACTTGGGAGTTAAAATTTCAATTTCAAATTCCTCAATTTCTAAATCTAAAATATCCATTTCAAAATCTTAAATTCCAATGGACTCCTTATGCTTCAGCCAACTCCAGGCTGTGTCATTCAGCCACTATATGGTCTCCTCATGCTTCAGCCACCACCAGGCTGTCTCATTCAGCCAATATATGATTTACTAATGCTGCTGGGCCTGGGCCCAATAATATGGTAGCACTAGCTACCATAAATCTTCAATTTAAATTTCAAAATTCATCTTTTAATCTTAGGGATTATGAAGCCCTAGTGTCTACTCATGCTGCTGCCAGCTCCAGACTGTGTCATTCAGCAACTATATGGTCTCCTCATGGTGCCAACACCTTCATGCTGTGTCATTCAACCACTATATGGTCTCCTCATGCTGCCAACACCTCCACGCTGTCATTTAGCCACCATATATGGTGTCCTCATGCTGCCAACACCTCCACGCTGTGTTATTCAGCCACTATATGGTCTCCTCATGCTACCAACGCCTCCATGCTTTGTCATTCAGCCTCTATATGGTCTCCTCATACTTATGCCACCTCCAGGCTCTGTCATTGTGTATTTCACTACCCCAGCAGCAAAGTGTTTCTATTTTTATGGGACTTTTTTTATCTCTTTTTTTTATTATTTTTTATGGTACATGAAGTGACCAAAAATGCTAAATGTTTAAATTTTTATTGTGTATGTCATCGACATTTAGCTACATTTACATTTTAATAGTTTGGACATTTACACATGCGGTGGTACCACAATGATTATTTTTATTTTTTATTTTATTATTTATAAAATGGGAAAAGGGGGGGATTCAAACTTTTATTAGGAAGGGATTAATTCACTTTTATAAAAATTTTTAACACTTTATTTATTTATTTTTAGCCCCCATGCGGGGATACACCATGCAATCTGTAGATTGCATATACTGATTAATGCTAATCCATAACATAGCATTGATCAGTATTATCAGTGCTCTGCTGCTCCAGCATGCAGAGCCTGGCTAGAGCAGCAGAAGACGAGGAGGCAGGTAAGGGCCCTCCTTTTATTCCCTTGGTCCCCAACAGCTTAAGGCCAAAATGGGCTGTGTCCTTAAGGGGTTAAACCTGAGGCTGCTGCTGTTCTAGTGGTTAGCCACATAGGTAGGCAGCAGTGTGAGACATCCAAGGCAAATAAAAAAAATGCACCACTCTTGAAAAGAAGTGCTCCAAGGTAATGTAGAAGATTATTCTTTCCTCCAAATAAAAGAGTTGTCAGAATAATGAATCATCTTTTACATGTCCTTGGAGTCCAGTGCTTCTTTTGAACAGTGATGCCTTTGTGTGTGTTCCTTGAGTTTCAGATGGCAAAAGGAAATTTTTTTGATATTCATTAATTTTGGAGAACTAGTAGCCTAGTAAGGCAAAATCAAGGTCACACATAGGGTGTAAACAACTCGTACTTGTGAAATAATTTGTTCCCATTTAACCCCTTAAGGATGCAGGGTTTTTTCCGTTTTTGCGCTTTCGCTTTTTCCTCTTTACCTTTTAAAAATCATAACCCTTTCAATTTTGCACCTAAAAATCCATATGATGGCTTATTTTTTGCACCACCAATTCTACTTTGTAATGACATCAATCATTTTACCCAAAAATCTACAGCATTCTCTTTAATTTGTAGGTCCATACAATTAAAATGATACCCTACCTATATAAGTTTGATTTTGTCTTCCTTCTGAAAAAAATCATAACTACATGCACCAAAATTAATTTGTTTAAAATTTTCATATTCTGACCCCTGTAACTTTTTTATTTTTCCACGTATGGGGTAGTATGAGGGCTCATTTATTGCGCCATGATCTGAAGTTTTTATATTTTCCATTTTTGTATTTATCTGACTTTGGGTCACTTTCTATTCATTTTTTCATGATATAGAAAAGTGACAAAAAATACGCTATTTTGGACTTTGGAATTATTTTGCACATACGCCATTGACCATGCGGTTTAATTAACAATATGTTTTTATAGTTCGGACACTTATGCATACGGCGATACCACATATGTTTATTTTCATTATGGTTACATATTTTTATATGGAATTTTGGAAAAGGGGGATGTTTTAAACTTTTAATAAGGAAGGAGTTAATGGGTGTTTTTTTAAACTTTTTATTTAACTTTTTCTTTTTACACTTTTAATCCCCTTAGGGGACTTTTAGGAGGAATCACTAGATTCTCCTACAGATCAATGTGGTTTCATAGAACCACATTGATCTGTTTGCTCTGCGCTCAATTCATAAAGCCTGGTCCTTCCAGGCTTTATCATTCTCAGTGCAGGAGCTGGCAGTAAAGGAGAAGTAAGCCCTCAGGCTACCTCAACAGTAGATCGCACCCCTGCAATCGCGCTGCTGGGGGGTTTAAATGTCAAAGTTAATAGCCGCCCATGGCAATCGCCGCATGTCGGCTATTAATGTCAGCCCCCAGCTACAGGAATCAGCTGGGGGCCTGCCGGTATGACGCAGGCTCGAGTTGGGAGCACGTATCATACACCGCTTGTCGTCTCAGGATGAGCCGGCTCGTCCTTAGTCGGCAACCGGTTAATCAGGAATTAAAAATGATACATACGTAAGATCAGCTGAAAGAAGCTTCCTATACATAATACAGTCTAACACAAAGTGGTCTATGCATTATATAAACTGCCCAAACCTATCCTACATAATCTTTTAGATGAAATACTGTTAAAATCAAGAGAGGGTCAGTAAGATATTGGTAAATTGTTTCAACAGACTGTTAAAACTACACAATACCCCCTGATCTTTTGGGGCCATGTACTTAATCCCATAAAATGGCTATCATAGGGGAAATTCATTAAAACTTGTGCTGAGGAAAAGTAGACCAGTTGTCCATAGCAACCAATCTGATGGATTCTTTTCTTTTTCAGAAGCTTTTTAAAAAAATGAAAGAAGCTATTTGATTGGTTCTTATGGGCAACTGGTCAACCTTTCCTCAGCACAAGTTTTGATGAATTTCCCCTATCTTGCTTAAAAAGTGTTGTCAACAATTAGGCTGGCTTTGTTTTGATTTTGCTTGACTCATCCCTGACAGGAAGTTTTATAGTCCTTTAATTTTTAGTGTGGCATTGTCTCTGCAGCTCCCCAGCTCTTTCCTCCCTCCTGAGACAATGCATCATCCTCTGCTGTATCAGGAGGCTTGACTGTATCTAATCTTTTACTTTATCACCATCCCCTGAGTGATGTCACCATCTCTGACCAGCCCCTTCAGCCCTGTCCTATACACAAAATGAAACTTTATTGGGTCATTTAGGAAAGAATGAAGAAAAAGTGAGGTGGTTACCTTATTTACATTCAATAAAATACATATTACAGATAAATGATGCACGTATTAAAAACACTTTAAAGGGGTCGTCACAGAATTAAAAAACAGATGTAATTTCTTTAAAAAACAACTCCCCGCCTGTCTCCAGGTTGGGTGTGGTTCTGCAGCTCAGTTCCATTAAAATACATTGAGCCAAATTGTAATACCACACACAACCTGGGGACAGACACAACACTGTTTATGAAAGAAATTACCTCTGTTTTTCTATTTCTGGATAACCTCTTTAAAGAGTACCTGTCACCAAACTAAACTTTTAATATATTATTCCTTATGTAATTATAAGACACTTTGCTATTTACTTGCAATTAAAATTCTCAACCATTATATGTTTTTAATGTGATTAAAAAATGTCCACTAAGGTTGCCCTGTTCTGTTTCCTGCCGCAAGTCAAACAGTTAGTTTGGTCTCCTCCCGGGCTGGCAGGAGACCAAACTCAGGAAGTGCATGCAGGGCATGGTGAGGCACAGCTCTTGCAGGCTTCAGTGACGTTGCGCCTGCTGGGAAATGCCCACAGGAGGTAGGTGTTAAGAGTAGTTAGGGAATATAATCTTAGTTAGTTTAGAAAATAGAGTTTGATGACAGGTACTCCTTAATTCTAATGGTATTGGCACCTATTAGCAGTTATTAGCAGATTTGGATGTCCTTGGTGAAACCTAATATACCCCATTTATAAGTCAATTGAGTCTACTGAATGCTGTTAGTTCTTGTTACATATCAGATCTGCCACAGTATTTTGTCTTCCTTCAGAAACAAGTCACAAGGTAGATGCCTTATTAATCAAGTTCATATATGTTAAATTAATATTAAAAGATAAAGATTATAAACAACATTTTTAAATTATGTTATGTTATGTAGTATAATTTATGCTCCAGATAATTTTTACTTGTAATATATTAATTCATCCATAAAAAAATCTGTAGAATTATTAGCTGAATTTCAATGATTTCGCTGTACCTGTAAATATGTGAATACAGTTTGAAAATATTTCACACCCAAATGTGAAAACAGTGCAACAGAATTCTAAGATGATGCAAGAGCATTATTATTTTTATATTTTACATATATTTACAAGTCTTATTATATGGGTGATGGCTCAGGTTAATGCATTTGGTTCATGGCATAAAAAGTTTAAAATGTATTAATGTACATTTTATTTTATTATAATATTAATAAAATATAAAAAAGAAAAATGTGTGGCCAAATTTGAAAATGCAATATTCATAAACTTTGTAATATTTTCTTGTAGCATCCAAACTGGATAAAGTTAAAGCTATGGTTCCTTCCCATTATACTTAATTTATTAAATACTGTTAATTCATACTGTTAGAAAAAAACACTAAAATATATAATGCTCTGGCCTACAATGTTTTCATGGCACTTTTCCTTATTTGGAGTGTTTCTTAAGTCAGTCTTTGTGTTTACTATTTTCTCCCATTAACCTACATAATTTTTTTTCCTGCTAAATAAAAACCAAAACAAAAAACAAAAAAACTGATGTGTACATATGTATTGAATTTTTTTTTCTAATTCTTTCACATCCCTGTATTGTATGATCAAAAAATAACTATTAAGAAGACAAACACCACAGACAAAATACAATCAATAAATTAATGTATGAAAACACCACATAAAAGTATACCTTCACTAAAGCTCTCCTGAATGATATGACAAGATAATGGAGAAACTCTAGTGCTCACTGCCTAGGTATGCTGGCTGTATGACATGTGGACAGTATTTCGCATGGGTGGAAGAGCTTTAGAGGAGGTAACGCATCAACTCATATGGGTAATTGACAACACTTCCCATCATGCACCTACTTAACCTCTTAAGGACGTAGGGTGTACCTGTATGCCCTGTGCTCGCTCCCCTGCTATGACGCAGGGTCACGAGTTGACCCTGTGTCAAAGCAGGGTGGTCCCGGTGGCCGCCAGGACTTGTGTCTAATGCCGGACATCACCGATCGCAGTGATGCCCGGCCTTAATCCTTTAGATACGGCGATCAAAGTTGATTTCTGCGTCTTAAGTGAAAGTAAAATTATTCCGACAGCTCAGTTAGGCTGTTCGGGACTGCCACAGTGAAATTGCGGTGTTCCGAACAGCTGAGACGATGGGGGTCCCTACCTGTCTCCTCTCCATCCGATTGGCAATCTGCTGCTCCATGCATGCTCAGTAGGCTGGAGCAGCAGAGCGCCGATAACACTGATCAATGCTATGCTATGGCATTGCATTGAACAGTGAATGCAATCAGAAGATGGCATGCAATATTCCCCTATGGGGACAAAAAAAATGGTGTAAATAAGTTAAAGATAAAAGTTAATAAATGTAATTTACCGTATATACTCGAGCATAAGCCAACCTGAATATAAGCCGAGGCCCCTAATTTCACCCCAAAATCCCAGGAAAAGTTATTGACTCGAGTATAAGCCTAGGGTGGGAAATACATCATCCCCCCCTGTCATCATCCAGACCCTCATCATCATCACCCTGTCATCATCCCCCTTTCATCATCACCGCCTGTCATCATCCCGCCTTCATCATCCCCTTGTCATCATCCCACACCCCCCCTTCATCATCCCCTTGTCATCATCCCCACCCCCCTTCATCATCCCCTTGTCATCATCCCCACCCCCTTCATCATCCCCTTGTCATCATCCTCTTGTCATCATTCTCTTGTGAACTATCCGCCCTCAGTGGTCTTCAACCTGCGGACCTCCAGAGGTTTCAAAACTACAACTCCCAGCAAGTCCGGGCAGCCATCGGCTGTTCGGGCTTGCTGGGAGTTGTAGTTTTGAAACCTCTGAAGGTCCGCAGGTTGAAGACCACTGCGGCCTTCGACATCATCCAGCCCCCTCTCACCCCCTTTAGTTCTGTACAGTACTCGCCTCCGCTCGGCGCTGGTCCGGTGCTGCAGGACTGTCCGGTGGGGAGGTCGTCTGGTGGGATAGTTGTTCCGGGCTGCCATCTTCACCGGGGGCGCCTCTTCTCCGCGCTTCGGGCCCGGAATAGAGGCGTTGCCTTGACGATGATGCAGAAGGACGTTGGTAATGAGCGTACCTCTGCGTCGTCGTCAAGGCAACGTGACTATTCTGGGGCCAGGCCCGAAGCGCGGAGAAGAGGCCCCCCCGGTGAAGATGGCAGCCCGGAACCACTATCCCACCGGACGACCTCCCCACCGGACAGTCCTGCAGCACCGGACCAGCGCCGAGCGGAAGTGAGTACTGTACAGAACTAAAGTGGGTGAGAGGGGGCTGGATGATATCAAAGGCCGCAGTGGTCTTCAACCTGCGGACCTCCAGAGGTTTCAAAACTGCAACTCCCAGCAAGCCCGGACAGCCGATGGCTGCCCAGGCTTGCTGGGAGTTGTAGTTTTGAAATCTCTGGAGGTCCCCAGGTTGAAGTCCACTCAGGGTGGAGAGTTCACTCGAGTATAAGCCGAGGGGGGTGTTTTCAGCAAGAAAAATCGTGCTGAAAAACTCGGCTTATACTCGAGTATATACGGTAACAATTTCCCTAATAAAAGTTTGAATCACCCCCCTTTCCCCATTAAAAAAAAATATATGTTAACAAAAATAAGCATAAACATTTTTGGTATTGCCACGTGCGTAAATGTCCGAACTATAAAAATATAATGTTAATTAAACCACACGGTTAATGGTGTATATGTAAAAAGAATTCAAAAATTCTGAATTTTGTATTTTTGGTAATTTTGTATACCCTAAAATATATATAAAAAGCTATCAAAAAAGTCCCATCAAAACAAAAATGGTACCAATAAAAACTACAGATCACAGTACAAAAAAGAGGTCTCATATAGCCCCATATGTGAAAAAAAAAAAGTTATAGGGGGTCAAAATATGACAATTTTAAACATACAAATTTTGGTGCATATAGTTATAATTTTTTTGAAAGTATGTACTCGAGTATAAGCCGAGTTTTTCAGCATGATTTTTCGTGCTTAAAACGCCCCCCTTGGCTTATACTCAAGTGAACTCTCTGCCTGTCCATCCTTTCTCAGTGGTCTTCAACCTGCGGACCTCCAGATGTTGCAAAACTAAAACTCCCAGCATGTCCGGACAGCCATCAGCCATTTTCATCGGGGGGCTCTCTTCTCTGCTCCTGGCCCGGCCCCAGACTAATGACGTTGCCTTGACGACGATGCACAGGGACTAGTCACTAGTCTGGGGTCGGGCCCGAAGTGCGGAGAAGAGGGCCCCCCCATGAAAATGGACAGCCCGCAACGACTAACCATCCCCACAGGACGGTCCCTGCAGCATAGGTGGCCCGGACCAGCTCTCCCTAACTTCCGAGGTGAGGTGAGTACAAAACAAAAGGGGGGGGGGGGGCTGGATGATGACGAAGGCCGCAGTGGTCTTCAACCTGCAGACCTTCAAAACTACAAGTTTTTCACTGGGGCATAAAAAAATCAGAGATTGCAATAAATAATTGACTGGTTTTTATAAATGATTTCCCATATGAATCTCAGCTGTTCCTGATCTACAGCATAATGCTTATAGATTAGATATCATTTTAATGCAAAAAAATAAATAAATGCTCTCCAATGTCATCATGGCCTCTTTGCAGATGGAGTCTTTTTACTTGTTGTGAGCAGTACTTGTGTAATTTATGTGACTGGTAAGCAACTGTATTTGGTTACCAGAACTCAGTTCTCCTGTCTTTATCCACTGACATACACAGAAAGTAGTCCCTCACACAACTCAAGAGAGCTCTCTAATCCATAGAGTCAACAATCAAATGTTCTCATATGAAAAAATATAACTTTTATTTAATCCATTTCAACATGAAATACACAGTAACAGCAAATGGGAGCCCATATACTGGCCAATACCTAGTGCTATGGTTTCACTTGAATTTTCTCCTCCACTATTATCATTCATTTATCTATTATTATTTCTTTCTTTATGCCCATCTTTAAGCCTGTGTATGTAAAATAGTACTTCTCCTAGAACCATTTTATTCTTTTCTAAGAGAGAGAAAAAGAAAGAAATAGATTTCTGTGCAATAATAGTTCTCTCTCTTTACATATGCAGTGAGGCAAAAAAGTATTTAGTCAGCCACCAATGGTGCAAGTTCTCCCACTTAAAAAGACAAGAGGCCTGTAATTTTCATCACAGGTATACCTCAACTATGAGAGACATAAAATCACATTGTCTGATTTTTAAAGAATTTATTTGCAAATTATGGTGGAAAATAAGTATTTGGTCAATAACAAAAGTTCATCCCAGTACTTTATTATATACCCTTTGTTTGCAGTGACAGAGGTCAAATGTTTTCTGTAAGTCTTCACATACTGTTGCTGGTATTTTGGCCCATTCCTCCATGCAGATCTCCTCTAGAGCAGTGATGTTTTGGGGCTGTCGCTGGGCAACACAGACTTTCAACTCCCTCCAAAGGTTTTCTATGGGATTGAGATCTGGAGACTGGCTAGACCACTTCAGGACCTTGAAATGCTTCTTACGAAGCCACTCCTTTGTTGCCCGGGCGGTGTGCTTGGGATCATTGCCATGCTGAAAGACCAAAAATCATCTTCAATGCCCTTGCTGACGGAAGAAAGTTTTCCCTCAAAATCTCACGATACATGGCCCCTGCCATGATTCTTTCCTTTACAGGGATCAGTTGTCCTGGTCCCTTAGCAGAAAAAAAGCCTCAAAGCATGATGTTTCCACCCCCATTCTTCACAGTAGGTAAGGTGTTCTTTAGATGCAACTCAGCATTCTTTCTCTTCCAAACACAAGTTTTTTCCAAAAAGTTCTACTTTGGTTTCATCTGACCATATGACATTTTTCCAAACTTCTTCTGGTTTATCCAAATGCTCTCTAGCAAACTTCAGACGAGCCCAGACATGTATTGGCTTAAGCAGGGGGACATGTCTGGCACTGCATAATTTGAGTCAGTGTGTTGGAGTTTTAGGTTTTAATTGGATCAACTTTTTAATCTGATCACCAATGGTAACGTTTCTACGAAACGTAATGAGTGGAGGGTTGCTGACAACCTCTTGGAGGTCGGGGTACGATTCCAACATGAACCAATTGCGGCATATAGCATTTGCCACAGCTTGGTTCATGCTGGAATTGGCAAGGGAGAAGGTGAATCTCCTAGGGGAAGCTTTTTGCTGTTTCCTAAGATATAGGAGCTGGGTACGATCAAGTGCCCTTACTTTATTGAGACTAGACTCAACTACATCTATGGGATATTTTCTTATTTGAAGACGATGTTTTAAGTCTTGTGTTGGGTCTTGAACGTGTGATCCTCACTGTTATTGCAATGTAGTCTGAGAAACTGGGAATATGGAACACTGTACTTCACGTGCTGGGGGTGGGAGCCATGACAATGAAGTAGAGCATTCTTTGCTATTGGTTTGCGGAACCCTTCCGTTATGAGGGTACCGTTCTGTGCCTTTAGCTTGATGTCTAGAAAGTCAAGCTCGCTGCCTCCAAAAACAGCTGTGAAGAACATATTCTCTCTGTTCGTGTTATTCAGATACGCGACAAAATTGAAGAAGTCAGCCTCTGTAGAATCCCAAATCACCAAGATGTCGTCGACAAAGCGAACGAACATCTTGATGTATTTGCAGAAAGGGTTGGAAGAGGAGAAAACGAACCTACATTCAAGGATGGAGAGGAACAAATTGGCAAACGTGGCCGTCCCAGTCTCCTGCCTATACCAGTCCTCGCTATCCTTGAACGTATTGTGGGTCAGGATAAAGAGGAGGGACTCGCAGACGAAATCAATGAAGTCACCGCTCTTACCTATCTCAACAAGGAATTCACGCACAGCCTGTACACCTGCATCATGTGGAATGCGGGTGTACAGGCTCTCGACATCCACTGAGGCGAGATTGAAAGTGGACCATCCGGACCGGCACTGGGGCTCCCAGATTGATTGCCCACATGCTAGAAAACATGCAGGTAATAATACTGATCTAAAGTTCTTAGGGCTTGAGAAGGTCCCACCCCTCCGAGATGGAGGCGATCGTCATAGGGTCCTCTTGCAGAAAGAGGCCCGTTGGATTGTGCGCCTCAATGCAATGCAAAGGTAATATTGGACTCAATGACAAGAACGAATATAGTTCCTTCCTTTAATCCTTATGCTTACTGATGTGATGTCCTTTGTTGATTTTTTGTGTTTCTTTTTTTGTGCTTCTTTTTCACTGTTCACATGACTTTCCCATACTTGTCACATGACCCTGTATTGTGACAGGTTGCCTAGCGACTGCGTCACGCCGTCTCTATGTAATGTGGCGACGGCGCACCATAGACGTCCATCCGGCTAGAGGAAGTGCGCCCACCCTGCTCCCCCGCCTGTATCCCGCTTGATGTCACCGCCGACTGAATAAAGAAGTTTTTCTGAATGGTGAGTGTCGCCTCTTTCCTTTATCTTCCTGCTGAATCCAACCTATATAAGTAGGGTATCATTTTAACCATATAGACCTACAGAATAAAGGTAAGGTATTAGTTTTACCAAAAAATGCACTGCGTAGAAACGGAAGCCCCCAAAATTACAAAATTAAATTTTTTCTTCAATTTTGTAGCACAATTAATTTTTTTCCCCATTTCGTTGTGAATCTTTGGGTAAAATGACTAATGTCACTGCAAAGTAGAATTGGTGGCGCAAAAAATAAGCCATTATATGGAATTTTATGTGCAAAATTGAAAGCGTTATGATTTTTAGAAGGTGATGAGGAAAAAATGGAAATGCAAAAACGGAAAAACCCTGCGTCCTTAAGGGGTTAAGGGTTAACTATATAAATAGCAAAAAAGTTAAAAAAGAAAGTGTAGGCCCTTTAAAAAATGATGAGGAAGAAATTATAAATGGGGATCAAGAAAAAGCAAATATATTAACCAAATTCTTCTCCACTGTATTCACTGAGGAAATTGAAATGCCAGGTGAAATACAGCAAAATAAGGTAAACTCCCCAAGACAGGTCACCTGTCTAACCCATAAAGAAGTACAGTGCCGCCTACAAAAATCAAAATAGACAAATCGCCAGTTCCAGAAGGCATTCACCCCCGTGTTCTAAAGGAATTAAGTAATGTAATAGACAGACCCCTGTTTTTAATATTATGGGACTCTATAGTAACAGGGACTGTTCCCCAGGACTGGCACATGGCAAATGCGATGCCAACATTTAAAAAGGGGTCAAAAGGTGACCCAGGGAATTATAGGCCTGCTAGTTTAACCTCCGCTGTATTTACATTGTTTGAGGGTTTTCTAAGAGATGCTATTTTGGAGTATCTTGATAAAAATATGTGGTGGCCCGGTACCGGATTTCATCCGTTACCTCGTGGTGAGGTCCCCAAAGTCAGAGTCCCTAGCTACCGGTGGGGTCCTCATCTATAGTTAGCCCCTAGTCACCCCTTTAATAGTTAAAACTATTCAAATTCTAAGTGTATATATGTATATAAAGTGTACTTGCCTTGTTGTAGTATCGCAAGACCTGCGGGTCACGTGATGCATTCTAAAACTCTATGGTTTTATGGTTCAAGGACCTTTGGAGGAAGTCAGGTGATCACCCACATGCATTGTAACGGTGAGTGACAGCTGACTCGGACCAATCCAAAACGGCCCTGCCCCTGCCCATATAAGGGAGCAGCAGCCATTAATCAGGCTCTTTCCTCGTGGGCTGCTGATAGAGGAGGATCTGCGCAGCTGTCGTCAGCAGTGACTAGGCCCAAGCCTTGCGGCAACGGCCATCTTACAAAACTGTAAGTTACCTCAATCCCTGTTAAGTCTGCAAGATCACCGGACCTAAACAGACGCCTAAATCCGGATGGATCTCTGCATCAATCCTAATTCTAATAATCCTTTGGATAAGCTAATGGTCCGCAGCATCTGTCAATCACTGCCGTACTACATAGAGACTATATTGCTAGGACTGTTGCTGTTAATTGGATGTACCGCAAGTACCTCAGTAAAGTTTATACAAGTTCAAGTTCATCTCTATTTTGGACATTCATTCATTTAAGCACGCACCTATCGTTTCTGGGAAGGGTGGCGATAGGCCGAAGATTTACCTCAGCATATTAACCCTCACCCTGGCGTCCAGAGTGACAGGGGTCAAGTTAACCTCTCATATACCGAAGCAACACCCCAACTACACTACACCCCCAAGGCCCTACCACAAAGCAATGTATGACTCCATATCAGCATGGCTTTATGAGGGATCGGTCCTGTCAAACTAACCTGATCAGCTTTTATAAGAAGGTGAGTTCCAGACTGGGCCAGGGGCAATCGCTGGATGTCGTATATCTGTATTTTTCCAAAGCATTTCATACAGTGCCTCATAAAAGGTTGGTGCATATTAATGAGAATGCTTGGGTTGGGGGAAAATGTGTGCAAGTGGGTTAGTAACTGGGTCAGTGATAGAAACCAGAGGGTGGTTATTAATGGTACTTAATCTGATTGGGTGACTGTTACTAGTGGGGTACCACAGGGGTGAGTATTGGGTCCTGTTCAATTTAATTTATTTATTAATGACCTTGTCGAGGGGTTGAATAGTAAAGTAGCAATATTTGCAGATGTTACTAAACTCTGTAAAGCGGTAAACACTATAGAGGACAGTGGACTGTTAAAAAAGGATCTGGATAGGTTTGAGGTTCAACACTGATAAATGTAAGGTAATGCACATGGGGAAGAAAAATCTGGGCTGGGATTATGTATTAAATGGGAGAACACTTGGGACGACTGACGTGGAAAAGGACTTGGGAGTCTTAGTTAACAGTAAATTTAGCTGTAGTGACCAGTGTCGGGCAGCTGCTGCCAAGGCAAATAAAATCAGATGGAGCATAAATAGGAGTATAGATGGCCACGACAAGGAAATAATTGTACAAATCACTAGTCTGATCACACATAGAATACTGTGTACAGTACTGGGCACCAGTGTACAAGAAAGATATAGTGGAGCTGGAGAGGGTTTAAAAATGGGCAACCAGAGTAATACGTGGAATGAGAGGACTACAATACCCAGAAAGATTATCAGAATTAGGGTTATTTAGTTTAGAAAAAAGAAGGCTTAAGGGAGACCTAATAACTATGTATAAATATATCAGGGGACAATACAGAGATCTCTCCCATGATCTATTTAGGGTTATAGGTTGAACTTGATGGACTCTGGTCTTTTTGCGACCTTATGAACTATGTTACTATGTTACCAAGAGAAACATGTTTTGTAATCAATAGCCATGAATAAAATGTTTATTTTCATATATGCAGTAGAAATACTTCTATTGGTGTGTATTCATCAAATGTATCTAAATATCTAAATACTTTGGGTGGCTCTGTTTATAATGCTTTTTATCAGGAGAAAATCAGCCATTCAGAAGATATTCATCTTGTTGCTAATATACACTGCTCAAATAAATAAAGGGAACACCAAGCTAACACATCCTAGATCAAAATGAATGAACTAATCGTATGAAATACTTTCGTCTTTACATAGTTGAATGTACTGACAACAAAATCACACAGAAATGATCAATGGAAATCAAATTTATCAACCCATGGAGGTCTGGATATGGACTCAAAACCAAAGTGAAAAACCACACTAAAGGCTGTTCTGACTTTGAAGTAATGTCCTTAAAACAAGTCAAAATGAGGCTCAGGAGTGTGTGCAGCCTCCACGTGCCCCTTATGACCTACAATGCCCTGGCATGCTCCCGATGAGGTGGCGGATGGTCTCCTGAGGGATGTCCTCCCAGACCTGGACTAAAGCATCCCCCAGCTCCTGGACAGTCTTTAGTGCAACATGGTGACGGTGGATGGAGCGAGACATGATGTCCCAGATGTGCTCAATCGTATTCAGGTCTGGGGAACGGGTGGGCCAGTCCATAGCCTCAATGCCTTCCTCTTGCAGGAACTGCTGACACACTCCAGCCACATGACGTCTAGCATTGTCTTGCATTAGGAGGAACCCAGGGAAACCCGCACCAGCATATGGTCTTACAAGGGGTCTGAGGATCTCATCTCGGTACCTAATGGCAGTCAGGCTACCTCTGGCAAGCACATGGAGGGCTGTGCGGCTCCCCAAAGAAATGCCACCCCACACCATTACTGACCCAATGCCAAACCGGTCATGCTGGAGGATGTTGCAGGCATCTCCAGACTGTCACGTCTGTCACATGTGCTAAGTATGAACCTGCTTACATCTGTGAGGAGCACAGGGCACCAGGGGCAAATTTGCCAATCTTGGTGTTCTCTGGCAAATGCCAAATGTCCTGCACGATGTTGGGTTGTATGCACAATCCCCACCTGTGGATGTCGGGCCCTCATACCACCCTCATGGAGTCTTTTCTGACCGTTTGAGTGGACACATGCACATTTGTGGTCTGTGGAAGGTCATTTTGCATGGCTCTAGCAGTGCTCCTCCTGCTCCTCCTTGCGCAAAGGCGGACGTAGCGGTCCTGCTGCTGGGTTGTTTCTCTCCTACAGCCTCCTCCACGTCTCCTGATGTACTGGCCTGTCTCCTAATAGTTCCTCCATGCTCTGGACACTATGCTGACAGACACAGCAAATCTTCTTGCCACAGCTCGCATTGATGCGCCATCCTGGATGAGCTGCACTACCTGAGCCACTTGTGTGGGTTGTAGACTTCGTCTCATGCTACCACTAGAGTGAAAGCACCGCCAACATTCAAAAGTGACCAAAACATCAGCCAGTCAGTTATTGCAAGGGTAAGGACAGCATAATGTAGGAGGTTCCGGTGCGGGGCCGCCCTTATTAGGACGATAATTCCGCCTAGCGAAATGGTTTGAGAGAAGGACCATTATAGGGACTGATAGGCTCCAGGTCCCCCGCCCCTCCAGTTGTCCCTCCCTGTACCCTCCCTGTGTCATCGGGGGTTAGGGCTTGCCAGATACATACTGTTTATATTTTTCTACCTTATAATTGTTTTTGGTAGTTGTGTATATCCTTCTATCCTATAAGTGTTGTTGGCAGTTTGCTGTATTATCTAACAGACTGCATTTGTTACTAGGTGGATAGCTACGATCTGTGCTATATGCTTTATCAGACGTATTAAGAAATATAATGTTATTTATCTGCCAATAGTTTCATTTTCTACACTTGGTAAGCGTACTTATATTTATATAAACTTTTGTGGTACCCCTTGTTTTATCGGCTTGAAATTAAAAGTTATGTTTTAAATAGTCTATTTTTCTGTGATTAAAAACATCAGCCAGGAAGCATAGGAGTTAAGAATTGGTCTGTGGTCACCACCTGCAGAACCACTCCTTTATTGGGGGTGTCTTGCTAATTGCCTATAATTTCCACCTGTTGTCTGTTCCATTTGCACAACGGCATGTGAAATTGTTTGTCAATCAGTGTTGCTTCCTGAGTGGACAGTGTGATTTCACAGAAGTGTGATTGACTTGGAGTTACATTGTGTTATTTAAGTGTTCCCTTTATTTTTTGGAGTAGTGTAGTCATTTCTTCTTAACTGCAATAGAGGCGGGCCCACTGCAATATGTGCAACACTTTCTCCCAGCCACTCTGATACCAGGTTTGTGTGAATGATGCTTGCAGTCAGTTTCCCTTTAATGTATATATATTTACAGGCTTACTACAGTTTAGGTACATTACTTTATAGAAATGAACATTATATTTCATACTGCTCATGTCAACATCTTTCTGTTATATATCACAGTCATTGAGAGGGTTAAGTGTCCCAATTAAATTAGCTAACATTTATTATTTTTTTTTTACTGTTCTTGTGAAAGATGAGGCACAATACATAAAACAATGAGATAAAAGAAGATGTAAGGTCAATACAGGTAACAAATAATTTCTTGTGTTACATCTTTACTATCTATTCTATTAGCAAAGATTCTCCTCCAGTACCAATACCTGCAAACAAACTATCGTGCAAAGGCTTTTGGACAATCCAAATATAAAAACAGTAGCATTATTAATGCCCATCAGATTCACACTAAACTTATTACAAATACTGATAAAGTTAGATGCCCGCTACCTCTTGATAAAGCTACTTAGTAGCGAAACATGCCGAGGGGGGCAGAGTAGGGACTTTTTTAATCTCACTAGCGGAGGCCAGCAAATGGAATAGCATGTAACTACAGGCATGCTTTCCTAAAAATATCAGCAAGACAGGAGTATAACTCCCCAAAATCATAGATCTTAGAAAAGCTATGTAACTGGCCCGAGCTGAGTGTAATTTTAAAGTGTGTGCAAATTCTTCTTTTTTGTTACAATTTAGTAATTTTCTAATAAAGCTTGTGGGAACACTGTTTATACTAATATATGGGAACATAGGGATTTTTGGGTTCCAAATAGGAATCTATGGGAAATATTGTCATGCCCCGCACGCACTTCCTGTTTGGTATCCTGCCAGGCCATGAGGAGACCAAACTAACTGTTTGACTTGCGGCAGGGAACAGAACAGAGCCACCAAGTGGCCATTTTTTCAATCACATAAAAAAATATAAAGGTTGAGAATTTTAACAGCAAGTAAATAGCAAAGTGTCTTACAATTCCATAAGTAACAATATATTACAAGTTTAGTTTAGTGACAGGTACACTTTAATCATACTGTGCTATGATATATCTAGTTTCAGAATAGTAAATACTTGTTGCTGCTAAACACTTTTCTAATGGCGTGATTCATTTAAACTCTTTCCTCCCCACCTAAATAATCAATAGATTTACATGTGTTTATGAATGTTCCTCTTCAGTTAACTTGTGTCCTATTGTACTTACTAGGGCAGCAATTATCGGCCAAGTTGCACCTCTTACAATACTGTGGGACACTGTCTTTGATCATTGATATACAACCTGTATGCATCTATACAGAAACATTACCTTTCTCTTTCCTTGTATGTTTACAGTGTGTACTTTACTAGGTATAGCTAGTCTTTTCTTCACCTGTGAAAAGATTAGGTTAGCTGCCCTAACCCTGTAAATATATTTTTACAAACACAGAGAGAAGGGCAATAAACTATCTCCAGAATTCTTAGTCCCAACACATCACATCAAAAAGGCCAATCCCTGCCATATGGCACCAATGAAAACTACAAATCATGGCTCAAAAATCCCAACACTCACACAGCTCCAAAGACATAACTAAATTATGGGGGTCAGATTAAGGCAAAGCAAAGTTGTATTTTTTTTGTTAGTTTTTTAAAGGTTTTAATTTATTTAATAATAGTAAAACATGAAAACATATATAAAGCACCTATGTAAAAATAAATCACGGAAATCATATGTAAGTACAGTGTAGAAAAACGTTGAACATATACCTGATTATGTTAGAATAGGAAGTTACAAAGTGACTAGTGCAGCAAATAAAGAAAGCCAGTGAGAAAGTAAGAAAGATATATGAAAGGTAAATGCAGAGTAAAAGTTGAGTACACAGGAGCCCAATTACCCACAAATGGTTCCACATCATCATATACAGTGGGGCAAAAAAGTATTTAGTCAGCCACCAATTGTGCAAGTTCTCCCACTTAAAAAGATGAGAGAGGCCTGTAATTTTCATCATAGGTATACCTCAACCATGAGAGACATAATGAGAAAAAAAAATCCATAAAATCACATTGTCTGTTTTTTAAAGAATTTATTTGCAAATTATGGTGGAAAATAAGTATTTGGTCACCTACAAACAAGCAAGATTTCTGTCTCTCACAGACCTGTAACTTTTTCTTTAAGAGTCTCCTCTGTCCTCTCCTCATTACCTGTATTAATGACACCTGTCCACAGCCTAAAACAGTCACACTCCAACTTCACTATGGCTAAGACCAAAGAGCTGTCGAAGGACACCAGAAACTAAATTGTAGACCTACACCAGGCTGGGAAGACTGAATCTGCAATAGGCAAGCAGCTTGGTGTGAAGAAATCAACTGTGGGAGCAATTATTAGAAAATGGAAGGCATACAAGACCACTGATAATCTCCCTTGATCTGGGTCTCCATGCCAGATCTCACCCCATGATGTCAAAATGATCACAAGAATGGTGAGCAAAAATTCCAGAGCCTAGCCAGTCTCCAGATCTTAACCCCATAAAAAACCTTTGGAGGGAGTTGAATGTCCATTTTTCCCAGTGACAGCCCCAAAACATCACTGCTCTAGAGGAGATCTGCATGGAGGAATGGGCCAAAATACCAGCAACAGTGTGTGAAAACCTTGTGAAGACTTACATAAAATGTTTGACCTCTGTCATTGCCAACAAAGGGTATATAACAAAGTATTGAGATTAACTTTTGTTATTGACCAAATACTTATTTTCCACCATAATTTGCAAATACATTCTTTAAAAATCAGACAAAATGAATGATTAAAATAATGATACAAAAACAGTGGGATATAAATACAAAAAGCAGTGTGAACCCAGACTTAGCAAGCAAGAAGGAGAAAAGTACAATACGTTTAATTGGCCTAGTCCTTAAATAGTGCACAGTCATTTCAACAAATTTTGCATAGATCATCAGTACAAGTAAATGTAGGAATCTTTGTAAGGCTTCATTCACACTGCCGTTATGTCCCGGAAGTACAGCAGCCGTTAAACAACGGTGCCCGACGGACCCTATTATAGTAAGCGGGATCCATCGGGACCCGTTGTTGCCCTTTGTGCTCCGTCCCAATAATGGTGATGAAGCCAAAAAAAAACTTTTTTAAAAGAGCCTAGCGGACGTTTTTTAACGGAGTGCAAAGGCAGTGTGAAATAAGCCTAATATATATTTAATAAAATGCTTGTTATTGTCACGGTGCCGGCTGGCAGGTGGTGGATCCTCTGTGCCAGAGAGGGATTGGCGTGGACCGTGCTAGAGGATCGGTTCTAAGTCACTACTGGTTTTCACCAGAGCCCGCCGCAAAGCGGGATGGTCTTGCTGCGGCGGTAGTGACCAGGTCGTATCCCCTAGCAACGGCTCAACCTCTCTGGCTGCTGAAGATAGGCGCGGTACAAGGGAGTAGACAGAAGCAAGGTCGGACGTAGCAGAAGGTCGGGGCAGGCAGCAAGGATCGTAGTCAGGGGCAACGGCAGAAGGTCTGGAATCACAGGCAAGGAACACACAAGGAACGCTTTCACTGGCACTAGGGCAACAAGATCCGGCGAGGGAGTGAAGGGGAAGTGAGGTGATATAGGGAAGTGCACAGGTGTAAACACTAATTGGAACCACTGCACCAATCAGCGGTGCAGTGGCCCTTTAAATCGCAAAGACCCGGCGCGCGCGCGCCCTAGGGAGCGGGGCCGCGCGCGCCGGGACAGAACTGACGGGGAGCGAGTCAGGTACGGGAGCCGGGGTGCGCATCGCGAGCGGGCGCTACCCGCATCGCGAATTGCATCCCGGCCGGAGGTGGTAACGCAGCGCCCCGGGTCCGTGGAACCGACCGGGGTGCTGCAGTGAGGGAAGTGTAGCGAGCGCTCCGGGGAGGAGCGGGGACCCGGAGCGCTCGGCGTAACAGTACCCCCCCCCTTGGGTCTCCCCCTCTTCTTGGGGCCTGAGAACCTGAGGATCAGACTTTTGTCCAGGATATTGTCCTCAGGTTCCCAGGACCTCTCTTCTGGACCACAACCCTCCCAATCCACTAAAAAAAAAGTTTTTCCTCTGACCTTTTTTGAGGCTAAGATCTCTTTGACAGAGAAGATGTCCGAGGAGCCGGAGACAGGAGTGGGAGGAACAGATTTAGGAGAAAAACGGTTGAGGATGAGAGGTTTAAGAAGAGAGACGTGAAAGGCATTAGGGATACGAAGAGAAGGAGGAAGAAGAAGTTTGTAAGAGACAGGATTAATTTGACACAAAACTTTAAAAGGACCAAGATAGCGTGGTCCCAACTTATAGCTCGGGACACGGAAACGGACATATTTAGCGGAGAGCCATACCTTGTCTCCAGGGGAAAAAATGGGAGGAGCTCTTCTTTTCTTATCTGCGAATCTCTTCATGCGAGAAGAAGCCTGTAAGAGAGAATTTTGGGTCTCTTTCCATATGGTGGAAAGATCACGAGAAATTTCATCCACAGCGGGCAGACCAGAGGGCAAGGGGGTAGGGAGGGGGGGAAGAGGGTGACGGCCGTACACCACGAAAAACGGAGATTTGGAGGAAGATTCAGAGATTCTGAAATTATACGAGAATTCGGCCCAAGGTAGAAGATCTGCCCAGTCATCCTGGCGGGAGGAAACAAAATGTCGTAAATAGTCACCCAAGATCTGGTTAATTCTCTCTACTTGTCCATTGGATTGAGGATGGTATGCAGAAGAAAAATTTAATTTAATCTTGAGTTGTTTACAGAGAGCCCTCCAGAATTTAGACACAAATTGGACGCCTCTATCCGAGACGATCTGTGTAGGCAACCCGTGAAGACGAAAAATGTGTACAAAAAATTGTTTAGCCAACTGAGGCGCTGAAGGAAGACCAGGAAGAGGGATGAAATGTGCCATTTTGGAGAATCGATCAACGACCACCCAAATAACAGTGTTGCCATGGGATGGGGGTAAGTCAGTAATAAAATCCATACCAATCAGAGACCAAGGCTGTTCGGGGACAGGTAGAGGATGAAGAAAACCAGCGGGCTTCTGGCGAGGAGTCTTATCCCGGGCACAGATAGTGCAGGCTCGCACAAAGTCCACCACATCAGTCTCTAGAGTCGGCCACCAATAGAAGCGAGAGATGAGTTGCACAGATTTCTTAATGCCCGCATGACCTGCGAGATGGGAGGAGTGACCCCATTTGAGGATCCCAAGGCGTTGGCGTGGAGAAACAAAGGTCTTTCCTGGAGGAGTTTGCCTGATGGAGGCTGGAGAAGTGGAAATCAGGCAGTCAGGAGGAATGATGTGTTGAGGAGAGAGTTCAATTTCAGAGGCATCTGAGGAACGAGAGAGAGCATCGGCCCTAATGTTCTTATCAGCAGGCCGAAAGTGAATTTCAAAATTAAATCGGGCAAAGAACAGAGACCACCTGGCCTGACGAGGATTCAGCCGTTGGGCAGACTGGAGGTAGGAGAGGTTCTTGTGATCGGTGTAAATAATAACTGGAAATCTTGATCCCTCCAGCAGATGCCTCCATTCCTCAAGTGCTAATTTAATGGCTAGAAGCTCTCGATCCCCGATGGAGTAGTTCTTCTCCGCCGGAGAGAAGGTCCTGGAAAAAAAACCACAAGTAACAGCATGCCCGGAAGAGTTTTTTTGTAGAAGGACAGCTCCAGCTCCCACTGAGGAGGCATCAACCTCCAATAGGAAGGGTTTAGATGGGTCAGGTCTGGAGAGCACGGGAGCCGAAGAAAAGGCAGACTTGAGTCGTTTAAAGGCGTCTTCCGCTTGAGGAGGCCAAGACTTGGGATCGGCATTTTTTTTTGTTAAAGCCACAATAGGAGCCACAATGGTAGAAAAATGTGGAATAAATTGCCTGTAATAATTGGCGAACCCCAAAAAACGTTGGATGGCACGGAGTCCGGAGGGGCGTGGCCAATCTAAGACGGCAGAGAGTTTATCTGGGTCCATTTGTAGTCCCTGGCCAGAGACCAAGTATCCTAGAAAAGGAAGAGATTGGCATTCAAACAGACATTTCTCTATTTTGGCATAGAGTTGATTATCACGAAGTCTCTGAAGAACCATACGGACATGCTGGCGGTGTTCTTCAAGATTGGCAGAAAAAATCAGGATATCGTCCAGATATACAACAACACAGGAGTATAGGAGATCACGAAAAATTTCATTAACAAAGTCTTGGAAGACGGCAGGGGCGTTGCATAGACCAAAGGGCATGACCAGATACTCAAAGTGTCCATCTCTGGTGTTAAATGCCGTTTTCCATTCATCCCCCTCTCTGATGCGGATGAGATTATAAGCACCTCTTAAGTCCAGTTTGGTAAAAATATGGGCACCTTGGAGACGATCAAAGAGTTCAGAGATGAGGGGTAGGGGGTAGCGGTTCTTAACCGTGATTTTATTAAGACCGCGGTAGTCAATGCAAGGACGTAGAGAGCCATCTTTTTTGGACACAAAGAAAAATCCGGCTCCGGCAGGAGAGGAGGATTTACGGATAAAGCCCTTTTTTAAATTTTCTTGGACGTATTCAGACATGGCAAGAGTCTCTGGGACGGACAGAGGATAGATTCTGCCCCGGGGTGGAGTAGTGCCCGGGAGGAGGTCAATGGGACAATCATAAGGCCTGTGAGGAGGTAGAGTCTCAGCTTGTTTTTTGCAAAAAACGTCCGCAAAGTCCATATAGGCCTTAGGGAGACCGGTTACATGAGGAAGCACAGGGACACGGCAAGGTTTACTGGGAACCGGTTTTAAGCAGTCCTTGGAACAAGAGGGCCCCCAACTCTTGATCTCCCCAGTGGACCAATCCAGGATTGGGGAATGGAGTTGAAGCCAGGGAAGTCCAAGAAGGATTTCAGAAGTGCAATTGGGGAGGACCAACAGTTCAATCCTCTCATGATGAGATCCGATGCACATTAGAAGGGGCTCCGTGCGGAAACGTATAGTACAGTCCAATCTTTCATTGTTTACACAATTGATGTAGAGGGGTCTGGCGAGACTGGTCACCGGGATGTTGAACCTGTTGACGAGAGAGGCCAAGATAAAATTTCCTGCAGATCCAGAGTCCAAGAAGGCCACAGCAGAGAAGGAGAAGGCAGAGGCAGACATCCGCACAGGCACAGTAAGACGTGGAGAAGCAGAGTAGACATCAAGGACTGTCTCACCTTTGTGCGGAGTCAGCGGACGTCTTTCCAGGCGGGGAGGACGGATAGGACAATCCCTCAGGAAGTGTTCGGTACTAGCACAGTACAGGCAGAGATTCTCCATGCGGCGTCGTGTCCTCTCTTGGGGTGTCAGGCGAGACCGGTCGACCTGCATAGCCTCCACGGCGGGAGGCACAGGAACAGGTTGCAGGGGACCAGAGGAGAGAGGAGCCGGGGAGAAGAAACGCCTCGTGCGAACAGAGTCCATATCCTGGCGGAGCTCCTGACGCCGTTCGGAAAAACGCATGTCAATGCGAGTGGCAAGATGGATGAGTTCATGTAGGTTAGCAGGGATTTCTCGTGCGGCCAGAACATCTTTAATGTTGCTGGATAGGCCTTTTTTAAAGGTCGCGCAGAGTGCCTCATTATTCCAGGATAATTCTGAAGCAAGGGTACGGAACTGTACGGCATACTCGCCAACGGAAGAATTACCCTGGACCAGGTTCAACAGGGCAGTCTCAGCAGAAGAGGCTCGGGCAGGTTCCTCAAAGACACTTCGAATTTCCGAGAAGAAGGAGTGTACAGAGGCAGTGACGGGGTCATTGCGGTCCCAGAGCGGTGTGGCCCAAGCCAGGGCTTTTCCAGACAGCAGGCTGACTACGAAAGCCACTTTAGACCTTTCGGTGGGGAACTGGTCCGACATCATCTCCAAGTGTAATGAACATTGGGAAAGAAAGCCACGGCAAAACTTTGAGTCCCCATCAAATTTATCCGGCAAGGATAGTCGTATTCCAGAAGCGGCCACTCGCTGCGGAGGAGGTACAGGAGCTGGCGGAGGAGATGATTGCTGGAGCTGTGGTAGTAACTGTTGTAGCATAACAGTCAGTTGAGACAGCTGTTGGCCTTGTTGCGCAATCTGTTGTGACTGCTGGGCGACCACCGTGGTGAGGTCAGCGACAACTGGCAGAGGAACTTCAGCGGGATCCATGGCCGGATCTACTGTCACGGTGCCGGCTGGCAGGTGGTGGATCCTCTGTGCCAGAGAGGGATTGGCGTGGACCGTGCTAGAGGATCGGTTCTAAGTCACTACTGGTTTTCACCAGAGCCCGCCGCAAAGCGGGATGGTCTTGCTGCGGCGGTAGTGACCAGGTCGTATCCCCTAGCAACGGCTCAACCTCTCTGGCTGCTGAAGATAGGCGCGGTACAAGGGAGTAGACAGAAGCAAGGTCGGACGTAGCAGAAGGTCGGGGCAGGCAGCAAGGATCGTAGTCAGGGGCAACGGCAGAAGGTCTGGAATCACAGGCAAGGAACACACAAGGAACGCTTTCACTGGCACTAGGGCAACAAGATCCGGCGAGGGAGTGAAGGGGAAGTGAGGTGATATAGGGAAGTGCACAGGTGTAAACACTAATTGGAACCACTGCACCAATCAGCGGTGCAGTGGCCCTTTAAATCGCAAAGACCCGGCGCGCGCGCGCCCTAGGGAGCGGGGCCGCGCGCGCCGGGACAGAACTGACGGGGAGCGAGTCAGGTACGGGAGCCGGGGTGCGCATCGCGAGCGGGCGCTACCCGCATCGCGAATTGCATCCCGGCCGGAGGTGGTAACGCAGCGCCCCGGGTCCGTGGAACCGACCGGGGTGCTGCAGTGAGGGAAGTGTAGCGAGCGCTCCGGGGAGGAGCGGGGACCCGGAGCGCTCGGCGTAACAGTTATTCCTCCTATCAAGCTTCTTTCTTTCCTCCCTCTCCTGCCAGACTGTCTTTAACTTAGTTATTTTGCTGTCTGCTGTGTTCATCTTGCAGCTCACTCAGGAATCCAATGTCAAGTACTACCAGCATAGCCGTAGCTGCCATGAGGTGACTGAGGCAGTCGCCTCAGGTGCAGCTATAGCCTCTGTAAAGGGGTGCAGACATGCTCCCCTTTTTTTTCCTCCCAGGACCCCGGCGGCTGTTGCAGTGTGCGGGCCTGGTCACCTCAGGCACAACTGCGCCTCTGTAAAGGAGCGGTGGCGCAGATGTGCTCCCGAGGTGCAGACTTGCTTAACTACCAGGCAGCCTGAGGCTGGGCCCTTTTAGAATGCCTCAGTGTCCACCTGGGAGTAGAACATGTCAGCGGGACATTGCGTCACTGATGACGTGCGACGTGTTCCTTGCAGGCCAACAGAGAGGAGCATGCGGCAGATGCGCATGTGCCCTCCTCAGTGCCTCATTGCGTCCTGGGCCTTCCTGAGCTGCCATCTGATTGCCTGAGCTGCTGCTGCTGAATGTCGCAGTGCCAGGTGGCAGGCCCCATGTTGAAAACACCTGCCACTGCTTCCAGTGCCACCCACCATATAGGTACCCACCCCATTGGCCTGCTCCATTACCTGCCTGCCATTGCCACCATAAGCATATAGCTAACCACCGCACCTACCTACTTCCCTCCCCCACACCTGCCTACCCCAATAATCCCCCCATCTGCCTACCCCAATAACTACCCTGGCCCCACATACCTAACCACCCCCCTACCTAATTACTGCATCCTTAAGGTACGTCCAGAAGAGCGGATCCACAGCGTACTTTATGTCTGTCTGACGTATCTGCCGTCGAAGGACCCCTACAGGGTGCCTTTAAATGTGCCAGCTTGGAGCAGCACTACGCCGCTACGAGCAGGCACATTGCTGCAATGTGCGGGTCGCTGCGCATGCACGGTGTACTCGCACACATCGCACCCTGCTCCCTGAGCTGGGATGAGAGCAGCCCCGATGTGCGAGCATTCTGAGCATGCACGTGGCGACTCACACATTGCAGCTTGTCTGCTCCTAGCGACGTATTGCCGCTCTGAGCAGGCACATCTAAAGGCACCCTGTAGCGTGGAAACGCTGTGGATCCACCCATCTTAATGTATCCTTAAAGGGGTATTTTGGAAAATGTATCCATTATCCATAGAATAAAAAGGGGTAAAAGTTTAAATGGGGGGGGGGGGGGGGTTGGGGATAAATTTTCCTAACCCGCAGTACATCTTAGGGCCTTAAAGTAGATCTGTCATCCAGATATTTTTTCAGCCATTAAGCCCGGGCTGATATGATATAAAACAAACTGGACTTACCTGGCGTTGCTCTTTTCTTGTCCCGGCATTACCACTCCAGTCCTCCACTGCTGTCTTCTTCCCAGTTGCCCATGGTCAATGCATCAAACTGCAGCTCAGATAACTGCCGGCCAAGGCTGAGCGGCAGTGTGATGTATTGAGCCCTGGCCCTGGTCTTCATCCTGGTGCCGAGGCTTAATGTATCACATTGTCACTCAGTTTATCACCAGACATGGCGGGACATCGCTGTGGCCAGCAATTAGCTGTGACATGTTGACCAGGGGCAACCAGGAAGAAGACAGTAGTGGAGGACTGGAGCAGTGATACTGGGGCACCGAGGAAGCTGCAGCAGTTGAGTGCCAATTGTTGTTTTAGATGCTGGCAGCCTGGGCATAATGGAAGAAAAGTTTTTTTGCCCCACTAATTGTACTTTGTAATGAAATCACTCATTATACCACCAAATCTACAGTGAAACTAAAGTCAAATTATTTGAAGGGGGAAAAAAAAAAAAACATCATTTTGTAAGTTTTGGGGACTTCCCTTTCTATGCAGTGTGCTTATTTGGTAAAATAAAAAAGTATAACTCCATATCTTTATTCTATAGGTCCATATGATTATGATGCGCAATTTGTATAGGTTTGTTATATTTCACTTATATTTCACTATGTTAGAAACATTATAACTTTTTGTATTAAAATCAGTATGTCTAAAATTGTCCTCTTCTGACCCCTATAACTACCGTATTCTTTTTCTCCACATACAGGGATGTATGAGGGCTCACCTCCAGCACTCCTGCTGTGCCCTTCTATGGTCCCCTGGTGCAATCCTCTTCCTGAGCTGCAGTGTGATGCTTGGACCTGGAGTGACATCGGGCCCCAGTGTGTCATGCTGCTGCTTAGCTGGCCGAAGCGGAACATCACTACGATCAGTGGTTGGTTCAGCAGCAGTATGACACACTGGGCCACAATGTCACTCTGGGCCAAAAACATGCTTTAGCTCAGTAAAAGTATTGCACCCCGGGACCGGAACAGGGCACAGCGGGAGCACTGGATGTGAGTAGAGTTTTTTTTTCCTATAATGTAGTATGGGCATTCTTGTAATGCATCCCTGTAACATTCTCATCCTGTATTTAACTCCCAGAGCTGTAGTCACTATTCAGCTGAAGTCACTGTGTACAAACATTTCATTACTTAACCTGTACTGATCTTGAGTTATATCCTGTATTATACTCCAGAGCTGTAGTCACTATTCTGCTGGTGGAGTCATTGTGTACATACATTATATTAATTATCCTGTACTGATCCTGAGTTATATCCTGTATTATATTCCAGAGCTGTACTCACTATTCTGCTGGTGGGGTCATAATGTACATACATTACATTACTTATCCTGTAATGATCCTGAGGCATGTCCTGTATTATACTCCAGAGCTGCACCTCTATACCTATCCCACCTACCTACCTACTCCCTCCCCCACCTACCTACCTCTCCACATCTGCCTACCCCCACATACATAACCCACCAACCCACCTACCTAACCGCCATCCCACCCACCTTTCTACTTAATTAATGAATCCTTACTTCAATAAGGGATAAGTGTTGAAACAGGGGGGGGGGGGGGGGGGGTTGCCATCTCAGGCGCGAAAGGAGCTAGCTACAGCTCTGACTACCAGTCTATGAAAAAGGGAGAATGGAGTGATGGGAACACATATTCTGCGTAGAGGTAGAGAAAAAGACAGAGAAAGAGACAATGCAAACAGCTAAGTATGGTTCACAGTGCCAAAATGTGTGGAATGTCTGCACAGACAACACGGGTGGGCATTTTGCACACTTGAATAATCCGTTGGGCGCTAGGACTGCTCAGAAATGCATTGCTGTCTCATAGATGGCAATGCATTTCCAAGAGAAATCTGCAAAACGCCAGAATCTGCGAACGCCAGAATCGGAAATTCTGCCGCAGAACCATCTACTGGGGAAATTCCACTGTATTAACAGTGCAGCAGAATTAAATTAACTAGACTTGTGCACAAGAAAAATTTTCGTTTCGTTTTGTTTTTTCGTTTTGGATAAAATTTTCGGTTCGGTAATAATTTCGGTTTTGATGTTTTCGGATACATTCGGTATTGGGGTGTTCGATTTGATTTTTCGGATACATTCGGTATTCGGGTTTTATTTTCTTTTGAATACATTTGGTATTCGGGTACATTCGGGTAAATCTTTTTTAAGCAGGGGGCCATTATTGGGAGCGTGTGTGTGCAGGAAAAGAGGGCAGCCGCAGAGATCGGAACATTGGAAGACAGGTAAGATAATATAATTTTATGTGATTTATTATTAATACATAATGTAATGTTGAATGAATGAATGAATGAATGAGTAAATGAATGAATGCTGTATGAATGATTGATGTGTTTGATCGATGTGTTTGATTGTGGGGTGATTTATGTATAACATGTCATGTCACTTGCGCTAACACTGTTACTGTTACCAGGGTGCCTCCAGCTGTTGCAAAACTACAACACCCACCCAGCATGCCCTGACAGCCAAAGGCTGTCTGGGCATGCTGGGAGTTGCAATTTTGCAACAGCTGGAGGCACACTTTGGCAAACATGCGCAAAGCTTTTTAATTCATTTTCAAATTCCGCTCGATTTTTTCAGAAATGGGTTAGTAGGTCAATGACATGCATAGTAATTGCTGTGGGAACATTTTTTCATTCATAAAACCGCAGACTTAATTAGATAATTGCCGTTTAGGATGTTTGGGGTCCCCACGTTCTAAACTGCAATTATCCAATTAAGCCTGCGGTTTTATGAATGAAAAATGTTCCCACGGCAATTACTATGCATGTCATTGACCTACTAACCCATTTCTGAAAAAAGCGAGCGGAATTTGAAAATGAAGTAAAAAGCTTTGCGTATGTTTGCCAAAGTGTGCCTCCAGCTGTTGCAAAACTGCAACTCCCAGCATGCTCAGACAGCCTTTGGCTGTCAGGGCATACTGGGTGGGTGTTGTAGTTAATAAATTATTAATACATAATGTAATGTTGAATGAATGAGTAAATGAATGAATGAATGCTGTATGAATAATTGATGTGTTTGATCGATGTGTTTGATTGTTGGGTGATTTATGCATATCATGTCATGTCACTTGCGCTAACACTGTTACTGTTACCAGGGTGCCTCCAGCTGTTGCAAAACAAGACACCCACCCAGCATGCCCTGACAGCCAAAGGCTGTCTAGGCATGCTGGGAGTTGCAGTTTTGCAACAGCTGGAGGCACACTTTGACAAACATGAGCAAAGCTTTTTAATTCATTTTCAAATTCTGCTCGCTTTTTTCAGATATGGGTTAGTAGGTCAATGACATGCATAGTAATTGCCGTGGGAACATTTTTCATTCATAAAACCGCAGGCTTAATTGGATAATTGCCGTTTAGAACGTGGGTACCCAAAACATTCTAAATGGCAATTATCAAATAAAGTCTGCAGTTTTATGAATGAAAAAATGTTCCCACAGCAATGACTATGCATGTCATTGACCTACTAACCAATTTCTGAAAAAAGTGAGCGGAATTTGAATATGAATTAAAAAGCTTAGCGCATGTTTGCCAAAGTGTGCCTCCAGGTGTTGCAAAACTGCAACTCCCAGCATGCCCAGACAGGGCAGGGCATGGGCATGTCAGGGCATGCTGGGTGGGTGTTGTAGTTTTGCAACAGCAGGAGGCACCCTGGTAACAGTAACGGAAACAGTGTGTAGCGCAACAGTGTTAGCGCAAGTACCAATAATTTTTTTTTAATGAAGTCTTTACTTTCATTTACGGATAACAAATGCATTCGTTATTTTGCAATTCGTATTATTGTGGCTATTCGGGAATGTTCAAAATATGTTTTTGTGCATTCGGATCGGTCCGGATGCCCGAAAACTGTAAAATTCCGTAAATTAGACATTCATGCCGAAACGAATTGCACATGTCTAAAATTAACATTTTAACAGAATTAACATTTAAATCAATGGGACTCTGTTGCAGCATAATGTCCATGCAGAACACTCCAGTGGAATTCCACACAAACATTCCACTGTGTGAACATGCCCTAAGAGGTCTTACCTTAGGGCTTTTTTAATTGTTTAGACTGCTCATTGCTTATTTATTATATTTCAAGGCTGCAGCTGCTATAGAGAGACCTAAAAGTGTAGGATCTCTACCTTTGAGTGTACAGTGTATTGAAGACACTCTAGACATTAGGCTTTGCCCATCAACTCTGGGAGAACAGAAAATTATAGATAAAGCCTGCAGCGCATAAATTTAAAAAAAAAAAAAAAAAAAAAAAAAAAATAATAATAATAATAATAATAATATATATATATATATATATATATATATATATATATATATGTTAAATAATGGCGGGGAATAGAATAGTTCTACTTCTCTTGTACACACACAGGGCAGCTTATTCTGAAAAGTAACCTAAAAGACATATGATAATATGAAATATAAAATATAATATGAAACGTATTCAATAAAAAATAGCACATTCTGAGGCACATTTTTAGATTGCATTTCAATTTGTACTTGCCTTATTAAACTGTAACTGTGTATAAACTACCTGTGTATGACTGTATGCACAACATGTATGCAATTACTCGTGTACTGTGCATAAAGCACACTCCTACCTATTACTGTACATGCCATGGTCATAAATATGAGTTATACATTTGATCAGAATATTAATGCTTAAATTAGATTTGTACGCTGTTGTAATCCTCCAATACTATAATAACCAATAATTAACGGTTTTCTTTTTTATCCTAATATTGTAGATTTATTTTCCGATTAGCTTCCTCAATTCCTAAATGGACTTGTGAGCTGAATGTTATGTATTTAAATGCCACCATGGCACTCAGGAAGCAGGTATTTTATCCAGATTAGTTAAGCATTTTATATCAAGTATTAATAATTAGGTGTAAAGGTTTATAATTCAGTGTAAGGAATAAAAGACGGCTGATCACATGCCGCTTCCTCTTAGCTTCCCTTTGGATGCTGCGTTAAGCTGTCTGGTAGAACAAAAGTGTTTATTATAGGTTTAACATTAATTGAGAGCCAAGAAGAATTAGATTTAGGCATTAGACAGAAGCTGGAACTGGTGGGATGGAATTGAAGCATTAGTCATTGTTCAGATTATTATTTTTTTTCCCAGCAAATATCCTAATGAGCTCATTAATGATATATGGAAAACATTTATCCTGACTTTTTTTTTCGCAACCCTTAAGAAAACATTTTTATCTCCACAATATGTTAGCTAGCCGGTCACAATCCCGGACCATATGCTGAAATGAATGCAAATTCGATAATAAGTCGACTCTCCACGTGCAGTATCCTTGGTAATGCATAATTTGCCACATTGTTAACAAGGCGAATGCTATGCAAAATGTTGTATTATGATCTCTATGCCCTATGGTATCTTCAGTCAGGCTTAACACTTTCATATGCATGACACCTATTAACATTCTTTTAAATGGCCAGCGCCAGCAGGGGAAGCAACTCTTTTATGCCATTGAGTACGGGACTTCATCTGAGCATGCTCATTCACTGGAGATAATCACTGGAACCAAACTGACTTCTTGCAGAGAATGTGACTCCACTCTCAGCAAGGGATCAAATTGGAAATGACTCGGGGCAAGGTTTGCTAAGCTGGAAAAAATGAATTAGATACACTCCTTAGACTAACCTGAAAAGATTACATTTGAAGGAGAAAAAGAAATCTAAAGAGCAGGAGGTTGCATTCTGTCTGCACCTGGGGATTAGAATTTGTCTGTAGGTTTAAATATGGACTCCCTGTGATTCAGATCAAATCAAAGTGTTTATTGCCATTTTGCTACAGGTATACTGCAATTAACCTATCCGATTGAGCTGCTTTATTGTTAAGAAAGGCTATTTAGAGAGACAGCTCATCCTGACCTATTTTTTTTTCCCTTTCATGTCCATTATATTCTGAAAATGTTTTCCTTCATGGTTCTGCGTACACTATTTCTCATTTAATTGAAGGAAGCATTGTAAATATGCAACATGAATGTTATCCAAAATTCCATGAAATGATGATGAAACCATGATTTAGCATAATTTGCAACTAAGAATTGGCAAATTTAAGCACTTCAACTGATGCTTAACGACATCTCCCATAATGCTTAGCTTATTTGAGGTTCACTGAAAACGATGGAAGATTTGCCATTATCTGGCAGAGGTTAATGGGAAATGCAGTTCAGCTGCAACTGGTGTGTATTGAAATCTGAATCATGCAACACTAACTGTAATAGAAGTGAGTGGAGTTAGATCATGTTTTTTTTTTTTTTTTTCATTATTTCAGCCGCTTTGTTGCCCCCCCCCAAATATACAGAAAATGTACATAGATATGTAGCAGTAGCATGCAATAGTCAGTGATTCTTTGATTATATGGAAAAAGTAAGAGCTTCAATTTGATTAGCGGTGGGGGAGGTTACCACAAACCTTTGAAGTGTGTTTCTCTGAAATATACCTATTTCATTATTAGAGTGTAGGGCTTGGGAAGAACGATAATTATATATCTAAACAATCAGTAATTATTCATACAGACACCTATAGCGAGGTTGCTTTGTTTCATAATATCCAGAGATAGAAGTAAACCTGACTGCACATATTAGCTATAGGGTCCCTCAGAGAGCGGCAAGGGGGAAGTGGTAATGCTAGTGTGGTATTTGTCCTAAGTGCTGCTTGTCAGGATAGTGACACTCTCTTTTAGTATGAAGGGTATTTAAATACTATACATAGCTAGGGCCACAAATAAAGGAAACCTTTGCTACCTGGGTATTCTGGATCTTCTATTTCCTGTTTGGGTCTTGATATTCTGCTTGACCCAGGATACAAGTGTGTTATTGACTATTTTACTATCCACAATAGATGTAAACACCACAATTACTGTGTCAATTTTAGGACATCGTCAGTTGTCAACCGCAACTCCATCCTTCGTCAGGTGAACGGCATCCTGCCTCCTCCCTTGGACCAATCACTATCAGTCTTCAGCCACAACTCCATCCTCCATCAGGTCAAACGACATCCTGTTTCTCCCCCTATGGACCAATTGCCATCCTCCGTCAGGTGAAATGGCATCAAGCCTCCTCCCTCACACCAACCACCATAATCTTTCAGCCACAACTCCCTCCTCCCTCATCCAAAACTCCCTCGTCCAAAACGCCAGCATGCCTTAGATGAGTCTCCCTCAGACGCAACTTTCTGCCGCATGGCAGAGCCGACGCTGCACTGCATGTATAGCAGAGGCGAAACTGTGAAACTTGCACGTGTATACTACAGACACTACATGTGCTGCAGAGTATGTATAGCAGAGCTGACATTGAATAGCGTGTACAGCAGAACCTGTATAGCAGAGAGCCGACACTGACTGAGCTCTGCTACACAGCAGGACAGTTTTTCATCTGAGGGATGACTGAGTTTTGGATGAGAGACTTTAGGATGACAAAGGAGGAAGGAGGGAGTTTCAGCTGATGCCTGATGGAGATTGGCCCGAGGGAGGAGGCGGGACGCCGTTTCACCTGAGGTAGGATGGAGCTATGGCTGACGACTGACGAAGTACTAAAATGGACACCGTACACAATAATGCAAACAGTTTTATAGTTGTCTTGCCAAAACTGTATCTGGTTGTCGGGCAAGTGAATGTTTCCACTGTTACATTTTCTGTCTCCAGCTGACTATCTTTTGGGTCAGCCTGCAGGTCTTTCTCCAGCTTCACATGGTGGTTCCTAAAACCAAAAGAGGATGACAAACACTGGAAGGGTCATTCCTGACTCCACTAGTGATTCCTCGATACACTGAAAAGTATTGTACAGAGGAACTGAAAGGAACATCAAGAGTACTTTAAATAGCTGTGTGCACTGCACATTTGCTACTTTGTAATTCTAACCTTCCCTGTTAAAAGCAGAGGTAGTGGCTGGAAGTTTTATACATTACAGTATCATGTCCAGTCCAGTCTGGATATTCTACTCACAGATTGACCAGATGGCTGTCTGCACTTCTCTACCTAGAATCTAGCTATGGTCCTATTATTAGGGCTTATTTGAATCCATTCATACAGTACATTAATTCACCACCTACCTACACCACTCATACACACTGTGACCACTTACATAGACACACATGCATGCACGTGACACACTTGGACACACAATTTCTGCATAGTCGCACATGCAACACGCAATCATCATATAGTCACACATACAACACACAATCATCTTATAGTAACACACAAAGCATACAATCACCACATAGTCACACATACAACACACCAACTAGATAGCTTTAGCATGCTTGCATACATAGAGTTACATATATACATGTTCTAATAGAAATGAATGGCTATTTACCTTGCTGCTGGTGAGGCCTGGAAAACACATGAAATGACTTGACAGAGGGTGACTATGGAGGTCACTTCATCTTCATTTCAGGAACCCATGCGTGTCTCTGTGTAGATTATGGCATTGCATGGGGATGCAGGGCAGTAATGGGAAAACGCCTACTCACATGGCAATAGCTAAGGCCAGGTTCAGATATACCCAGCAATCTGGTTCAGTAAGCCAAGGCTAAAACTGTTGATAACTGATGCCACAAATGATGTCAAAGTGTTTCAGTTGGCATCAGTTGCCCAGTATCCAACACACAGTTATTTTTGCAGGCCAAACCTGCAACATTTATTCCCCAGTCTGGTGTCATGAAGCATGTCTGGCGATGCAGTGTAAAAATTGTGGTGCCGGACAGGGGTGGACTGAAACCTCCTAGGGCCCCGGGCAATAGAAGTTCATAAGGCCTCCATGTGCCCACCCTTAATTGACACCCAGACCACATAAAATATAATTACATTCACCTCCTGTACAGTCTGCTGGGGGAAAAAGTACTGTTGTTGCTTCCATGGCCACAAAACTACTAATGGAATTGAAGCACCACTCCAGTAATTGACGGGCAGAAGGGAATCACAAAATGCTGGTACTGTTGGTTCACTGGTGTACACTTACTTGGGGAAGTGGATTCAGCGTAGCCATGCGTCGGGCACTAGAGAGACAGGCTTCCCGTAGTTTCTGAAGTCTGGCTGTTCTTACTCTTCCCCATCAGTAAATATAAGCAGCACAGCAGTGAGTACAGGCAGTAAGTGCATGTCATTGTGGTGCCCCTGAACAGTACAATACAACCAAAAATTACAGCCTGTAAGTTACAGAGTTGTGGATTGAGAGAATGGTACAACAGAATTGTGTCTTTTTTTTTTTCAATGTAACCCTACATTTTTTTTAATTTTTTTGGCTTTGCCATAGATAATGTTGTAGAATTAGTGATATCATGAAAAAGTACAATTTGTCCTGCAAAAAAAAAAAAAAAAATGTCATATCGGTCTATTGCTTGATTCGTGTTATGTAATGACATGTAATACAAGCTGAGCTCGTCTGCCTGTTTAAGAGGGTTCATACTGTTCATACTGTGCTCCAGATGATGAACCCACTAAATATATTTAAAAAGGACCTAGATGGCTAGAATTTTTTTATGTAATAAAAAAGTTCATACAAATTAGCTTCCACCTCATTAGTTTATTTTCCCTTCCTTTGGATCAATATTGCAGTATAATAGGCTGAATTGGAGCATTAAAAATTATGTTGCTATGGTACATGAAATCTATTTAGGCAATTAATAAAAAAAACTACTGACTATTATAATATGGCATAAAGCCAACAGCAAATACTTCCAATACAATAAATACAGTATGTGTCTATTTCTCTATCTATCTATCTATCTATCTATCTATCTATCTATCTGTCTGTCTGTTTGTCTATCTATCTATCTATCTATCTATCTATCTACAGATGTAGCCATCATCATCTTGATCCCTGGTACATTAAGATAATTTTACTGCACTTCTTAAGTTGATATAAATTATCCGAACACATTTCACACACTTACACACAATTTTAACATTACTTCTCAATTACTGGTACCGAGGGTGTAGTAGTAATAATAATAACAATAATAATAATTATTATTTCTGATGCATTAGGCTCTTTCTGTCTGTCTATCTATCTGTCTATCTATCTATTTTCAGCAGTGTACCTTTAGGAATGTTTCTGTGCTACCTTCACTAATGCCAATAAGAAACACAACAGTCTATCCCTCCCCAGCCCAAAATCACTTTAATCTTAGACGTTAACAAAAATTTTCAGCTTGAAGAATACCATTTGGCGCTGATATTCAAAATACTACTTTAAAAGTGTTGTTCTTTACCAAGAAACAGCTGCCAGCCATATGGTTCTGATTCAAGTGCGAACATTCATAACATTTACATCAATGTCATCTTTGATACACAGTAGTATCTGCAGCAAAAAGTTAGAAAGTCACATGTAAGATTACTGCTTCACAGTATTGTTCTCAAACAGTCAATGGCAATGGTGTGGCACAAATAATAAATATAGGGTTTTTTATTTAATTGATTTCACTGTTTTATTTACATTTTTATGACTTACTCAATTATTTTTCGGAATTCGTCTTCTACTAGCTATCAGCTCTACATATTCAGCAGGATTTTGTTTAGAACATTTTCAACATTTCTTCTGCTCATTACCAAGTAAACCTATTTGATATTCTGGAAAGATTCTACATCTCAATTGTCATCATGGCCCTGTAAAATGTGCTTAGCTGTAGCAGATAGTTAGTCTTCTTCCTACACATGAGAAGAATTACAAGGTTCTATTTTTAAACATTGTTGATACATTGTATTGTTTTAACTGAAAAGAGGTAGACAAATAGATCAGGTTCTGCATCCAGCAATTTGCTCTTCTCCTTCTTTTCTACTTTTTGTGAACAGATCACTATACATGAATAAGACACAATATATTCAAAAGGAAGAAAACAATTCCCAATATTTTCATGTTAGAAGGAGTCTGAAAGACTGTATACACTGCTCAAAAAAATTAAGGGAACACAAAGATAACACATCCTAGACCTGAATGAATGAACTGATCATATGAAATACTTTCGCCTTTACATAGTTGCATGTGCTGACAACAAAATCACATAAAAATTATCAACCCAAATGTATCAACCCATAGAGGTCTGGATATGGAGTCACATTCAAAATCAAAGTGGAAAACCACGCTACAGTTTGATCCAACTTTCATGTAATGTGCTTAAAACAAGTCAAAATGAGGCTCAGTAGTTTGTATGACATCCCTACAATGCCTGGGCATGCTCCTGATGAGGTGGCCAGTCTGTGGTGCAGCGTGGCATTGGTGGATGGAGCGAGACATGATGTCCCAGATGTGCTCATGATGTCCCAGATCAGATTCAGGTCTGGGGAATGGGTGGGCCAGTCCATAGCATCAATGCCTTCCTCTTGCAGGAACTGCTGACACACTCCAGCCACATGAGGTCTAGCATTTTCTTGCATTAGGAGGAACCCAGGGCCAACCGCACCAGCATATGGTCTAACAAAGGGTCTGAGGATCTCATCTCGGTACCTAATGGCAGTCAGGCTACCTCTGGCAAGCACATGGAGGGCTGTGCAGCCCCCCGAAGAAATGCCACCCCACACCATTACTGACCACACCAAACTGGTCATGCTGGAGAATGTTGAAGGCAGCAGAACGTTCTCCACGGCGTCTCCAGACTCTCTCACATCTGTCACATATGCTCAGTGTGAACCTGCTTTTGTCTGTGAAGAGCACAGGGCGCCAGTGGCGAATTTGCTAATCTTGGTGTTCTTTGGCAAATGCCAAATGTACTGCATGGTATTGGTCTGTAAGCACATCCCCACCTGTTGACATGGGGCCCTCATACCACCCTCATGGACACATGCACATTTGTGGCCTGCTGGAGGTCATTTTGCAGGGCTCTGGCAGTGCTCCTCCTTCTCCTTCAGCAGGCATCCAGGGCAAACGCCGAGGGGGGCCATGTAGGCCCCCCATGTCGGCGATCGCCGCAAAACGCAAGGGAAATCGCCCTTGCGATCTGCGGCGATACCGGGCTGATCGGGTCTCTGGGACCTGACCGCCCGGTAATTTCGCATGATCCCGGCTGTCACAGACAGCCAGGACCATGCTGAAGACTAGGAGCGAGGTGACAAGCCTGCCACCTCCTCCTATGCCCTGCGATCCGTCGGTTAACTAACCGACCAATCGCAAGGGGGGGGGGGCGGTTACTTCCTCCCGTCCTGCCCGGCCCCTTGAAGTCCGGAGAGGACGGGAGGAAGACCGGAGGACGCGGCGGGGGACGGGGGAGTGCTGGGGATCGGCCCTGGTACTTACCTCGTCCCTGAAGACCCAGATCCCGGCGGCAGAGACGGCGGCGGCGACAGGTGAGTTCCTCTTCAGCCGCGGTCGTGCCCTTTACAGCAATGCACGTCGCCGTAAAGCGACATGCATTGCTGTAATGGGACCCTGTAAACTACAACTCCCAGCATGCCCAGACAGCCCTTGGCGTCTGGGCATGCTGGGAGTTTCAGTTTTGCCACATCTGGAGGTCCACAGTTTGGAGACCACTGTGCCCTTCCAGATGTTGCAAAACTACACATCCTCAGCATGCCCTTACTGTCCAGGCATGCTGGGAGTTGTAGTTCTGTAACATCTGGCCCTTCAGATGTTGCAGAACTACAACTCCCAGCATGCCTGGACAGTTTTGGCATACTGGGAGTTGTAGTTTTGCAACACCTGGAAGGGCACAGATTGGGAACCACTGTATTAGTGGTCTGCAAACTGTAGTCCTCCAGATGTTGCAAAACTTCAACTCCCAGCATGCTGGGAGTTGTAGTTCGGCAACATCTGGCTCTAAAGATGTTGCCGAACTACTACTCCCAGCATGCCTGAGAATGCTGGGAGTTGTGGTTTTGCAACAACTGGAGGCACACTGGTTGGGAAACATTGTCTGTTTCCTAACTCAGTGTTTCCCAACCGTGTGCCTCCAGCTGTTGCAAAACTATAACTACCAGCATGCACTGATAAACTGTGCATGCTGGGAGTTGTAGTTTTGTAACAGCTGGAGGTCCCCCCCCCCCTGTGAATGTACAGGGTACATTCACATGGGCAGGGGGCTTACAGTGAGTATCAGGCTGCAAGTTTGCGATGCAGCAAATTTTGCGCGGCAGCTCAAACTCGCAGCGGGAAACTCGCTGTAATCCCTCGCCCGTGTGACTGTACCCTAAAAACACTACACTAACACAAAATAAAATAAAAAGTAAAAAACACTACATATACACATACCCCTACACAGCCCCCCTCCCCTCCCAATAAAAATGAAAAACGTCCGGTACGCCACTGTTTCCAAAATGGAGCCTCCAGCTGTTGCAAAACAACAACTCCCAGTATTGCCGGACAGCCGTTGACTGTCCAAGCATGCTGGGAGTTTTGCAACAGCTGGAGGCACCCTGTTTGGGAATCACTGGCGTAGAATACCCCTATGTCCACCCCTATGTAAATCCCTAATTCAGGCCTCAAATGCGTATGGCGCTCTCACTTTGGAGCCCTGTCGTATTTCAAGGCAACAGTTTAGGGTCACATATGGGGTATTGTACTCGGGAGAAATTGTGTTACAAATTTTGGGGGGCTTTTTCTCCTTTAACCCCTTATGAAAAGGTGAAGTTGGGGTCTACAACAGCATGTTAGTGTAAAAAAATTAATTTTTTACACTAACACGCTGGTGTTGCCCTATACTGTTCATTTTGACAAGAGGTAAAAGGGAAAAATGCCCCCCAAAATTTGTAATGCAATTTCTCCCGACTACGAAGATACCCCATAAGTGGGCGCAAAGTGCTCTGGGGGCGCACAACAAGGCCCAGAAGGGAGAGTGCACCATGTACATTTGAGGTGATTTGCACAGGGGGGGCTGATTGTTACAGCGGTTTTGACAAACGCAAAAAAAAACCACATGTGACCCCATTTTGGAAACTACACCCCTCACGGAATGTAATAAGGAGTGCAGTGAGAATTTACACACCACTGGTGTCTGACAGATCTTTGGAACAGTGGGCTGTGCAAATTAAAAATTGTGTACAGCCCACTGTTCCAACGTTCTGACAGACACCAGTGGGGGGTAAATGCTCACTGTACCTCTTGTTACATTCCTCAAGGGGTCTAGTTTCCAAAATGGTATGCCATGTTGGGGTTATTTTGCTGTCCAGGCACCATAGGGGCTTCCTAAATGCGACATGCCCCCCGAGCAAAATTTGCTCTCCAAAAGCCAAATATGACTCCTTCTCTTCTGAGCATTGTAGTTCGCCCGTAGTGCACTTCAGGTCCACTTATGGCGTACCTTCATACTCAGAAGAGATGGGGTTAAAAAATTTTGGGGGTATTTTCTGCTATTAACCCTTGCAAAAATGTGAAATTTGGGGGTAAACACACATTTTAGTGAAAAAAAATATATATTTTTTTACATATGCAAAAGTCGTGAAACCCCTGTGGGGTATTAAGGCTCACTTTATTCCTTGTTACGTTCCTCAATAGGTCTAATTTCCAAAATGGTATGCCATGTGAGGTTTTATTGCTGTTGTGGCACCATAGGGGCTTCCTAAATGCGACATGCCCCCTGACCAAAATTTTCTCTCCAAAAGCCAAATATGACTCCTTCTCTTCTGAGCATTGTAGTTCGCCCGTAGTGCACTTCAGGTCCACTTATGGGGTACCTTCATACTCAAAAGAGATGGGGTTACAAATTTTGGGGGGTATTTTCTGCTATTAACCCTTGCAAAAATGTGAAATTTGGGGGGAAACACACATTTTAGTGAACATTTTTTTTTTTTTACATATGCAAAAGTCGTGAAACACCTGTGGGGTATTAAGGTTCACTTTACCCCTTGTTACGTTCCCCAAGGGGTCTAGTTTCCAAAATGGTATGCCATGTGGGGATTTTTTGCTGTTCTGGCACCATAGGGGCTTCCAAAATGCAACATGCCCCCCAAAAACCATTTCAGAAAAACGTACTCTCCAAAATCCCCTTGTCGCTCCTTCGCTTCTGAGCCCTATACTGCGCCCGCCGAACACTTTTCATCGACTTATGAGGTATGTCCTTACTCGAGAGAAATTGGGCTACAAATATAAGTATACATTTTCTCCTTTTACCCCTTGGTAAATTGGGTCTACAAGAACATGCGAGTGTAAAAAATGAAGATGGTGAATTTTCTCCTTCACTTTGCTGCTATTCCTGTGAAACACCTAAAGGGTTAAAACGCTGACTGAATGTCATTTTGAATACTTTGGGGGGTGCAGTTTTTATAATGGGGTCATTTGTGGGGTATTTCTAATATGAAGACCCTTCAAATCCACTTCAAACTTGAACTGGTCCCTGAAAAATAGTGAGTTTGAAAATTTTGTGAAAAATTGGAAAATTGCTGCTGAACTTTGAAGCCCTCTGATGTCTTCCAAAAGTAAAAACACGTCAATTTTATGATGCAAACATAAAGTAGACATATTGTATTTGTGAATACATTTTTTTTTATTTGGAATATCCATTTTCCTTGCAAGCAGAGAGCTTCAAAGTTAGAAAAATGCAAAATTTTCAATTTTTTCAGCAAATTTTTGGAATTTTTCACTAAGAAACGATGCAAGTATCGACAAAATTTTACCAATAACATAAAGTAGAATATGTCACGAAAAAACAATCTCGGAATCAGAATGATAGGTAAAAGCATTCCAGAGTTATTAATGTTTAAAGTGACAATGGTCAGATGTTCAAAAAACGCTCCGGTCCTAAGGTGTAAAATGGCCTGGTCCTTAAGGGAATAAGTGTTCCCTTTATTTTTTTAAGCAGTGTAGTAGATTAAGAGGATTGATAAACAATTACATATATGTTTTCAAGCAGATGTTTTTCCTTTAATGAACTCATAATAACCTGAGAGAAAGTAAGAAAATAATGAATTCTTATTAACTGTAGAGGAATAATTGTTTTGTAGTAGCTGTATTCACTCATCCACTAAGATACTTCAAATGGTTTACTTTTAATCACTGGAATGTAGATTAAATAGGCCATTTAGATTCGTTAAAAGTTATGTTGCAGTGATGAGTTATATTAGCAATCCACCTATAAATATGTCTTCTGTACGGATACATAGGTGGAAGCAGAGTTCTTTGTTTGTTGAACACAATTCTCAATTCGTCATTGTAAAGTATTGGCACCACAACACCACAATACACTAATGATTGAGTAGAAAAACTATAGTGGTATCATTCAATGTACTTTTCTGTAAAAACTTTAACCTATAATAAGGTTTAAAGAGAACCTGTAAGGTTCCCAGGGCCTCACACATGACTGTAAGTCATTACGTCCCATCCCTCATCCCCTATCACATTGTAGTGGAGAACAGTAGGGATGCGTGAATCGAATCTGACGAATCCGCATTCATTACGAATTTCTTCATTAAACTCCATTAAACTTAGTGCGGTCGTAGCTCCTGGGCTTCTAACATGGAGGATCCACATGTGAGGACATGGGGCAAGGAATCCCGGGAAGGTGGGAACAAGGGTAGGCGGGATTACCCGGAATCAATTGCAGTATGCAGCCTATCAGCAGCCAGTCAACCATGTAATGTCACAGCCCTATATAATCGGCAGCCATATTGCGGCCAGTCACTACAGCCTTTCACTGCAGAGTAATATATAGGGACAGACAGCGCTGTGTGTTGCACAGAAAAGCTTTTTTCCCAGCAGCGATTAACCTCCTAGTCAAGTCCGTGTTCTGTTGCACAGAGAGAGAGAGGGACAGAGAGCAGTGTGTGTTTCACAGAAAAGCATTCTTACTGCAGCGATTCACCTCTCAGTCACTGTTTACAGCATTCTATTACAAAGAGGGACAGAGAGCAGTGTGTTGCGCAGAACAGCAGTGATTCATCTCAAGCACAAATCCTGCCTAGAAGGACTGATAAGGAAGGGATTGAGAGAGAAAGTTAAATTTTGGGTGTAGTACTCAGCTACTGTGTGCTGCAGCACTGGTGGTGTGTACTGCTGGTGTTGTGCACAAATACTTTTTTATGCGTACTGTAGCGCATTTTTCTCCCCACATAAGTGCATGTCACATACGTACTTCTTAGTGCTGTACTATTTGGTTCCTGTTAAAGTCTCAAGGGCCTAGATATTGTGAAAGGCCAGGCAAAGTACACAAATACCTTTTTAAGCAGACTGTAGCACATTTTTCTCCCCTCATAAATGCATACCCCATACATACTCCTTAGTGCTGTATGATTTGGTTCCTGTTAAAGTCTCAAGGGCCTAGATACTGTGAAAGGCTAGGCAAAAGTACTCACCATTTGGTGTTACATAGTTACATAGTTAGTACAGTCAAACAAAGACATATGTCCATCAAGTTCAACCAGGGAATTAAGGGGTAGGGGTGTGGCGCGATATTGGGGAAGGGATGGGATTTTATATTTCTTCATAAGCATTAATGTTATTTTGTTCCATGAATGTATCTAATCCTGTTTTAAAGCTGCTAATTGTTCCTGCTTTGACCAGTTCCTGAGGTAGACCGTTCCATAAATTCACAGTCCTCACGGTAAAGAAGGCGTGTCGCCCCTTGAGACTAAACTTTTTCTTCTCCAGACGGAGAGAGTGCCCCCTTGTCCTTTGGGGGGGTTTAACCTGGAACAGTTTTTCTCCATATTTTTTGTATGGGCCATTAATATACTTATATACGTTTATCATATCCCCCCTTAAACGTCTCTTCTCAAGACTAAACAATTGTAACTCCTTTAATCGCTCCTCATAGCTAAGATGTTCCATGCCCCATATTAGTTTAGTCGCGCGTCTCTGCACCCTTTCCAACTCCGCAGTGTCCCTTTTATGGACAGGTGCCCAAAACTGAACAGCATATTCCAGGTGAGGCCGTACCAATGCTTTATAAAGGGGGAGTATTATGTCCCTGTCCCTTGAGTCCATGCCTCTTTTGATACATGACAATATCCTACCGGCTTTGGAAGCAGCAGCCTGACATTGCATGCTATTCTGTAGTCTGTGATCTACAAGTACACCCAGATCCTTCTCTACCAGTGACTCTGACAGTTTAATCCCCCCTAAGACATACGATGCTTGCAGGTTATTAGTACCCAGATGCATAACTTTACATTTATCCACATTGAACCTCATTTGCCAAGTGGATGCCCAGACACTTAGTCTATCCAAGTCATCTTGTAACTTATGCACATCCTCTATAGACTGTACCATGCTACAAAGCTTGGTGTCATCTGCAAAGATAGAAACAGAGCTGTTAATACCATCCTCTATATCATTGATAAATAAATTAAACAACAGCGGGCCCAGTACTGAACCTTGGGGTACACCACTAATAACCGGGGACCAATCAGAGTACGAATCATTGACCACCACTCTCTGGGTACGATCCATGAGCCAGTGTTCAATCCAGTTACAAACTAAAATTTCCAAACCCAAAGACCTTAACTTACCTGTCAGACGTCTATGAGGGACAGTATCAAACGCTTTAGCAAAATCCAGAAACACTATATCCACAGCCATTCCTCTGTCAAGACTTCTACTCACCTCTTCTACTCACCTCTGCAAATTAGATTGGTTTGACAACTTCTATCCTTAGTAAACCCATGCTGGCTATCACTTATAATACAATTATCCCCTATGTATTCCTGTATGTAATCCCTTATAAGTCCTTCAAACAATTTACCCACAATGCACGTTAAACTTACCGGTCTATAGTTTCCTGGGGAAGACCTAGAGCCCTTTTTGAAGATTGGCACCACATTCGCCTTGCACCAGTCCCTTGGCACAATACCAGACACCAGATAATCTATTAATATCATGAACAGGGGTACAGATATTACTGAACTTACCTCTCTAAGAACTCTTGGGTGTAGTCCATCCGGCCCTGGGGATTTGCTTACATTTATATCACTTAACTTATCTTGTACCATCTCTACATTAAGCCAGTTCAGTACATTACATGATGTGTTACCAGCACTGACCTGGCCAATGTCAGCTCCTTTTTCCATAGTTTATACAGAACTAAAGAACCCATTCAGTAGCTCCTCTTTCTCTTGATCGCCTGTGACAACACAAATACTTTTTTAAGCGTACTGTAGCGCATTTTCCTCCCCTCATAAGTGCATACCACGTACGTACATCTAAGTGGTGTACTTTTTTGTTCCTGTTAATGTCTTAAGGGCCTAGATACTATGAAAGGCCAGCCAAAAGTACACAATTGCTGGTGTTGTAGACAAATACTGTTTTAAGCGTACTGGAGCACATTGTCCTCCCCACATAAGTGCATACCACATACATACAGCTAAGTGGTGTACTATTTTGTTCATGTTAAAGTCTCAAGGGCCTAGCTATTGTGAAAGGCCAGGCAGAAGTACTCACAGACTGGTGCTGTACACAAATACTTTTTTAAGCGTACTGTAGCGTATTTTACTCCCCTCATATACGTACTAAGTATGTCAGGCAGAGAAGTGCCAGGGCATGCATAGAGGAGTGGCAGTGGCCTAAATTCATCAGGCAGAGGTCGCAGCAGACTAGTTGCGAGTGGAAGCAGGAGTCACAGCGAGAGGCCTAGTATCAGCTAGCGGGCGTGTTTCGACCAGCAACCCATCTGCCACCATCGATTGGTTAACACGGTCTTCCACTTCATCACAAGTGACATCTGACACCCCCAGTCAACCGTCGGTGGGTTCCTAAGACTCAAACTTAATTTGGCATGGCCCGGGAGCAGTCCCTATCCTCCCATTGTCTCTGTCCTCTGGTGTTCCCTCCCCTTCAGAAGTATCTTACTCTGTGGGTTCAGCTCCACTATTTAGTGAGGACGATCTAGAGGACAGTCAGCTACTGCCCAGCCAATAAGTGGAGGAGACATAAGCCGCTTCCGATGCTAGGCGGACAAGTAGTGATGAGGAGAGTGGCGTGGGAGGAGGTGTTATGAGTAGAGATGAGCGAATTGAAGTTGACGAACCCAAAATAATTACGAATTTCATGAAAAATTCCATTCGCAACGAATGCCAATATCGCCGCATTTCGATCGCGTGAATCGCTTCATTAAACTCCATTTTACAGCATTCCAGGCTATTGGAGACCTAAGATGGCGGATCCACATGTGAGTACATGGGGCAGGGGATTATGAGAGGGTGGGAATCAGCGGCGGGATTGAAGGTAGGCGGGCTGATCCTGAATCACATGTAAGATGTAGCCTATCAGTGTTCTCTGACCCCTGTGATGTCACAGCCCCTATATAATCATAAGAGCCATCTTGCCTCTCTTCATTTCATCTATGCACTCAGATGGAGAGGATGGGACTGTGTGTGTGTGTGAATAGCTCATACCACAGCGTTACAGTGCAACTGCTAGTCACATCAGCATAAGGGAAAGACAGGAGTGCAGAGTGCTTTGCTCTTACACTGAGAAGGATCATTGATAGCTAAACCTCCTATTCACGTTATTGAGCATTGCAGCAGATAGGGGCAGATAGCTGTCAGCTGCCTCATACAGATCTCCAAGCTGCCTGAACTTTCTGAAGCATCTTATCTCCTCATTTCTCAGCCCAATTGAGTTTATTTTTTTTGCTCCACAAATCTTCTGCTGCTCAGAATTGTGTGACAAAGTGCAATTTATGGTTTAATCCCTGGATTTTTTTTGTGGTGCTGCACTGTTGGGTTTTGCTGCTGTTCAGAAATATGTGATTTTTCAGTGGACTGTAGTGCATTTGCATTTTGTACCTGTTAATCTGTCAAGGTGCTACATACTGTGCAAGTCCAAACAATAGTATTCACCGGCTGTTTTTATTTTAAACATAGTTTTTCTGCGTATAGTTACGCATATATAACTGCACTCATCAGTGCATACCGCATAGGTACATCCAAGTATTGTACCATTTAGTACCTGTTAGGCTGTTAAGGTGCTCCATACCGTCAAAGTCCAAACAATAGTATCCACAGGCTGGTGTTTTACAAAAATACAGATTTTTTTCTGCGTATAGTTAGACATATTACTGCCCTAAACAGTGCATACCACATAGGTACATCCAAGCATTGTACCATTTAGTACCTGTTAATCTGTCAAGGTGCTCCAAACCGTCAAAGTCCAAACAATAGTATCCACCGGCTGGTGTTTTACAAAAATACAGATTTTTTTTCTGCATATAGTTAGGCATATTACTGCCCTCATCAGTGCATACCACTTAGGTACATCCAAGCATTGTACCATTTAGTACCTGTTAATCTGTCAAGGTGCTCCAAACCGTCAAAGTCCAAACAATATTATCCACCGGCTGGTGTTTTACAAAAATACTGATTTTTTTCTGTGTATAGTTAGGCATATTACTGCCCTCACCAGTGCATACCGCATAGGTACATCCAAGTACTGTACCATTTACTACCTGTTAAGCTGTCAAGGTGCTCCATACCGTCAAACTCCAAACAATAGCATTCACCGGCTGGTGTTTTACAAAAATACAGAGTTTTTTCTGTGTATAGTTATACTTACTACTGCCCTCATCAGTGCATACTACATAGGTACATCCAAGTATTGTACCATCTAGTACCTGTTAATCTGTCAAGGGCTTACATACTGTGAAAGGACAGCCGTAAGTAATCACCTGCTGCTGTTCTAGACAAATATTGTTTAAAGAGTAGTGTAGCGTGTTGTAATACCCTCATAAACTCACTACGTATGTCAGGCAGAGAAGTGCCAGGACGTGCACAGAGGAGTGGCAGAGGCCTAATTACTTCAGGCAGAGTTGGCAGCAGACTTGGGGCGAGTGGCAGCAGGAGTCGCAGCGAGAGACCTGAGCTCCCGTTATCAGCCAGCGGTCGTGTCTCCACCAGCAACCCATCTGCCATCGTCGATTGGTTAACACGCTCATCCACATCATCACAAGTGACATCTGATACCCCCGAGTCAACAGTAGGTGGGTTCCTCAGTCACAACTCTCAGTTGGCATGGCCCGGGGAACAGTCCCTGTCCTCCCATTGCCTTTGTCCTATGCTGTTCCCTCTCCTAGAGAAGTATCTTATGCTGTGGGTTCAGCTCCACTATTTACTGAGGACGATCTAATAGAGGACAGTCAGCAGCTACTGGACAGCCAAACAGTGATGCGGAGAGTGACGTGGGAAGCGGTGTTGCAAGTGTTCAGGGTCCTGAAGCAGACACTGTTGGGGAACCTGAGGAGGACATCAGTGACGTGCACACAACTGTTGATGATGATGTAGCCGATCGCAATCAGGAGCCAGGTTCAGAAGGGGCTTTATCATCATCAGGAGAAGAGAGTTGCAGGTTGCCCTTGAGGCAGCAAGGCGGTAGCATGGTTGGCAGTCAGCGTGGTGGCAGTAGTGGAAATTCAGGAGCCAAACGTGCCCGGGGGAGACCAGCCTACCTTTTCCGGGAGGTAGAGGAACAGGGGTTCCTGGAGACGGCGCCAGTAGCAGTCAATTAGTGCGGACTGCGGGTGGGAATCAGCTACTCGGCGGTGTGGAAGTTTTTCATAAGGCATCCGGAGGAGGTTCACGTAGCTACATGCAAGATGTCGGCAGAAGGTGAAGCGTGGCCAGGATCCCAATGTCGGCACCACGGCCCTGCGTCAACACATGCTTCGCCACCATAAAGCAGCCTGGGAGAACCGTGGCTCCGATGTAGTGGTCCAGCCTGCTGCATCACCCAGTGGCCATCCGCTCCCTCCGTCATCCAGCCAAGGCTCCACCACCTCAGCCGAAGGGAACTGTGTGTCAAACCCTCCTTCTGTCGCTCCTGCTTCTCCCGCTTTTAGTCAGCCATTCCGCCAACAATCCATCGGCGAAGCGATGTCCAAGAAACAACAGTATGAGCCCACTCATCCAACGGCGCAGAAGTTGAATGTGCTCCTGTCCAAGTTGCTGGTGTTGCAGTCCCTCCCTTTTCAAGTGGTGGACTCTGCACCTTTCAGAGAATTGATGGCTTGTGCCGAGCCGAGGTGGAGAGTCCCAAGCCGTCATTTCTTTGCGAAGAAGGCAGTACCAGCCTTGCATAAGTTTGTACAAGAGAAGGTGGGCCAGTCCTTGAGCCTGTCGGTGAGTTCAAAAGTGCACGGCAGCGCCGACGTGTGGAGCTGTAACTGCGGGCAGGGACAATACTTTTATTTTACGGCCCACTGGGTAAATGTGGTTCCTGCACAACCACAACAGCAACTTGGACAGGTCACACCGCTTCCTCCTTCACGCTCTCGCTCCCAGGAAGTTGGTCCTGTTACAGTGTGTGAAGCCGCCTCCTCATCCTCCACCGTGTCCTCGGCCTCCACTGCACGTCCAAATCTCGGTGGCCCTTCATCGTACCATGTGTGTAGGGCACGGCAGTGTCAAGCTGTTCTTCACATGGTTTGCCTTGGCGAACGGAGTCACACAGGTGAGGAACTGCTAAAGTTCATTCGTAAAAAAATCCGAGTATGGCTTACTCCACGAAATCTGGAAATGGGAACCATGGTGACCGACAACGGGAAGAACATTGTGTCCGCGCTGCGACAAGGAGGTGTGAAACATGCGCCCTGCATGGCATACGTGTTGAATCTGGTTGTCAAGCACTTCCTCAAGTCTTCACCCCATTTGCAAAACATCCTGAAAATGGCAAGGAAACTGTGCATGCACTTCAGCCACTCCTACACCACCAAGCACACATTCCTTGAGCTGCAGCGTCAGAACGGTATCCCACAACATAGTCTTATTTGTGACGTTGCCACACGTTGGAATTCCACCCTCCATATGTTGGACAGACTATACGAACAAAGAAAAGCCATCACCGATTTCTTGATGATCCAAGCTGATAGGAGTACTCCCCTGTGTAACTTCAATGTGAACCAGTGGCAGCTCATACGTGACACCTGCTGTTTGCTGAGGCCCTTTGAGGAAGCCACATTATTTGTGAGTCGCCTGGATTACGCCATGAACAACATAATTCCACTCCTACATTTCCTACAACAAATTTTTGAAACCATGGCTGGTCACGGCAATGGAGACATTGCGCCTACATCTCAAGGCTACATGAGCCCTGTGGGGGCTGAACTGGAGGAGGAGGATGATGAGGGGCAGAGCGGAGCACAGTTTAGGTTGGATGAGATGGTGTTTCTAGTATTCGGACAGGAGAGGAGGAGCAGGAGCAGCCAGAGGAGCTGGAGGGTTATGAGGAAGTTGAGACAGAGGACACACCGTGGCAGTATGCAGTGGAGATGGAGGCAGGTAGTCCCTCTGAGTCACTGGCGCAAATGGCACGATGCATGCTCAGTTGCTTGCGTAGTGACCCCCGAATTGTCAAAATTTGTCAGCGGGATGACTTCTGGATCTCTCCCTTATTAGACCCTCGCTACCGTCCCAAAATGGGGGCCTTTTTTACATCCACTGAGAGGGAGGACAAACTGACCTACTACAGAGAGATTCTACGTAGTCAGTTGGCTGATGCCTATCGGCCACATGGTCCATCCACTCGCAGGTCTGACTCGGGGGGCCCTCTGCTCTCACCTTCCACTGCCATGGCTGCTGGGGAGGGGAGGGGTGGCAGGAGCAGTACCAGCTCAATCAGCAGCAGCCTGAGTCTACAGTCGCTGATCAATAACTGAACCAGCAGGTGGTGGCATACCTTCACATGGCCATGCCAGAAACCATTGAAGATCCGCAGGACTTCTGGGCAGCCAAACTTGATTTATGGTCACAACTAGCAGAGTTTGCCCTGGAAAAGCTGTCCTGCCCGGCCAGTAGTGTGCCATCAGAGCCTGTGTTTAATAGTGCGGCCGGGGCCATAGTCACCCCAAGGCAAACTTGTCTGTCCACAAAAAATGTGGAGAGACTGACGTTTACCAAGATCAATCAGGGATGGATCATCCAGGATTTCCAGACACCAATGCCAGTTGCCTCAGAGTAGATTGACCATGCTGCTACACCAACATTTCCCAATTATGGTTGGTTATGAAACCCTCTTGGGTTATCAATTAGGGTTATTAAACTGTCTTTGGTACTGCGATTGCCTGCTCCTGGCTCATCCTGTGTCTTTCACGAACTTCTTACCTCACTGAAGCGTCTGGCCTTGGGCCTTTAATTTTTGGATGTTTAGCAGTAGCTAAATATTTGCTTATTGCAAATGTCAACATTGATCTTTAAATGTAAGGGGTTATGAAACCCTCTTGGGTACTTCGAATGCCTGCTCCATAATCATTCTGTGTCTTTCAGGAACTACTTTCTTCCTTGCCCTCAGGCCTTGGGCCTTCAATTTTTGAATGTTTAGCAGTAGCTAAATACATGCTTAATGCAAATTTCAACATTCATCTTTAAATGTAAGGGGATGGTTATGAAACCCTCTTGGGTACTGCGAATGACTGCTCCTGACTCATTCTGTGTCTTTCGGGAACTACTTGCCTCCCCGATGCCTCAGGCCTTTGGCCTTAAATTTTTGGATGTTTTGCAGTAGCTAAATACTTGCTTAAGCATATTTCAACATTGATCTTTAAATGTAAGGAGTTGGTTATGAAACCCTCTTGGGTACTGCTCCTGACTGCTCCTGACTCATTCTCTTTCTTTCAGGAAATAATTGCCTCCCTGATGCCTCAGGCCTTGGGCCTTCAATTTTTGGAAGTTTAGCAGTAGCTAATACTAGCTTAATGCATATTTCAACTATGATTTTTAAATTCTTGACGCTCTGCTAGGGCCTTCTCCTACCACGCCAGGGCAGATCCGAGGACCTCACTAAACCATCCAATCGGTAGTAGAGACATGCGGTGTGTACAAAGGGCAGGGACTTAATGAACCCGAGCTTATGACCCGAGCTTAGTTGTGATTCTTCTTTCCTGGCAAATAATTGCAATCCCTAATCCCTATCGCGAACGGGGTTCAGTGATCTCGCTAGTGATCGTGCAATCTAAGGGGTTATTAAAGCCTCTTGGGTACTGCTGATGCCTACTCCTGACTGTTCCTGTGTCTTTCAGGAACTACTTGACTTCATGATGCTTCTGGACTTAATTTAATTAATTAATTTTAGGATTTCTGAAATACATACATACATGTTTAATTAAAATTTCAATGTTTATGGTTCAATGTATGGGTTATTAAACACTTTTGGGTAGTGGTTTTTTCAAATTTTCTGATAATTATCACAGTAATAAACTTGAATTCTCCACAATAATAGCCATTACACCATTGAACGATTGTTGCATGTGATATTTTAAGTAGAATTTTTGGGGCCTGAGTCTGGTAATTTCAAATTTTCTCATAAGTAGCACCCCCTATCCAAAATCTTTTTCAAAAATGTCTAATATTATGGTGTTTTTTTTTTTTGGGGGGGGGGGGAATTGTGAAGCCCTGCTGTGTACTCGTGAATCAGCCAACTCCAGGCTGTGTCATTCAGGCAATATATGCTTTACTAATGTTGCTGTGGGGGCTTGTTGGATTTGGTCCTTTGTATCCACACGATGGGGTCCGGGACACATAAAGTTTTTTTAAATTTTCAAATAAAAAAATGATGGCGCTGCTTGGCCTGGGTCTGGTAATATCAAATTTGGTCATAGGTAGCACCTGCTATCCGAAATCTTTTTCAAAAATTTCTAAAATTGTGGTGTTTTTTGGGGGGAATTGTGAAGCCCTGGTGTGTACTCATGCATCAGCCAACTCCAGGCTGTGTCATTCAGGCAATATATGGGTTACTGATGCCACTGTGGGGCCTGGGTCTGGTAATTTAAAATTTTCTCATAGGTAGCACCCGCTATCCAAAATCTTTTAAAAAAATTTCTAAAATTGTGGTGTTTTTTGGGGGGAATTGTGAAGCCCTGGTGTGTACTCGTGCATCAGCCAACTCCAGGCTGTGTGATTCAGGCAATATATGGGTTACTGATGCCACTGTGGGGCCTGGGTCTGGTAATTTCAAATGTTATCATAGGTAGCACCCGCTATCCAAAATCTTTTTCAAAAATTTCTAAAATTGTGGTGGTTTTTGGGGGGAATTGGGAAGCCCTGGTGTGTACTCGTGAATCAGCCAACTCCAGGCTGTGTCATTCAGGCAATATATGGGTTACTGATGTTGCTGTGGGGCCTGGGTCTGGTAATTTCAAATTTTCTCATAGGTAGCACCCACTATCCATAATATTTTTCAAAAATTTCTAAAATTGTGGTGTTTTTTGGGGGGGATTGTGAATCCCTGGTGTGTACTCGTGCAACAGCCAACTCTAGGTTGTGTCATTCAGGCAATATATGGGTTACTGATGCCGCTGTGGGGCCTGGGTCTGGAAATTTCAAATTTTCTCATAGGTAGCACCTGCTATCCAAAATCTTTTTCAAAAATTTCTAAAATTGTGGTGTATTTTGGCGTGAATTGTGAAGCCCTGGTGTGTACTCGTGCATCAGCCAACTCCAGGCTGTGTCATTCAGGCAATATATGGGTTACTGATGCCACTGTGGGGCCTGGGTCTGGTAATTTCAAATGTTATCATAGGTAGCACCCCCTATCCAAAATCTTTTTCAAAAATTTCTAAAATTGTGGTGGTTTTTGGGGGGGAATTGGGAAGCCCCGGTGTGTACTCGTGCATCAGCCAATTCCAGGCTATGTCATTCAGGCAATTTATGGGTTACTGATGACGCTGTGGGGCCTGGGTCTGGTAATTTCAAATTTTCTCATAGGTAGCACCCTATATCCAAAGGCAGCAGCTGGGCCAGCAAGGTGGTAGCATGGGTTGCAATCAGCATGGTGGCAGAAGTGAAAAGTCTGGAGCCAAACGTGCTCTGGGTAGACCACCTGCTTCGCGGCAGCCTACCTTCCCAGGAGATAGTGAAACAGGGGTTCCTGGTGTCTTTGGCAGTAGCAGTCAACCAGTGCGGATTGTTGGTGGCAGATTGTTGGTGGCTACTCGGCAGTGTGGCAGTTTTTCATCAAGCATCCGGAGGAGGTTAACCTGGCCACATGCAAGATGTGTTGGCAGAAGGTGAAGTGTGGCCAGGGTCCCAATGTTGGCACCACAGCCCTGCATCAGCATATGCAGCGGCACCATAGAGCGGCCTGGGAGAACCATGGCTCCGATGTGGTGGTCCAGCCTGCTGCATCACCCAGTGGCATGCCGCTTCCTGTTTCAGCCAGCCAAGACTCCACCACCTCAGCTGAAGGGAGCTGTGTGTCATACCCATCTTAAATCGCTCCAGATGCTCCTGCTCCTCCTACTTCGAGTCAGTAATTCCGCCGGGAATCCATTGGCGAAGCCATGTCCAAGAGACAACCGTATACACCCACTCATCCAACGGCGCAGAAGCTGAATGTGCTCCTGTCCAAACACTGGGCATCCCCTTACAAACACTGCCATTTCCCAGAGCTTTTAGGTGGAAATAGAGATAGTTTCCTGTGTGGGGCTGCCCTTTTTCGGGTGAGTAACACTTGTCAAGAGGGGAATTTATAGGGCGAGAGTAGGGCCTCACAGGGGAAGTTTTTACATGGACAATACATTGTTCCCTTCCACCTTTTCGAGTGTTAAAGTGTAACTCGTCTTAAAAAGGGCAGCCCCACAAAGCCCCTATTTCCACCTAAAAACCCTGGCAGTGTTTGTAGGTGGAAATAGGGAGAGGTCACTGTGTGGGGATACCCTTTTTAGGGCGAGTAACACTTGCCAAGAAGAAAATTAATAATGGGAGAGTAGGGCCTTACAGGGGAATTGTTTATCCCCATCTGTTACAATCAGTGGCGTTGTGACCGGGGTGCGGGGGGTGCGGACCGCACCGGGTGACACCAGGCTGATGGGGTAACACCACTCTGCCAGCAACTCCCCCCCCCCCGGTCCTCAGTTACCGCTGACAGCACCCCCCCCCGGTCCTCAGTTAGCGCTGACAGCACCCCCCAACCCTCCCCCCCGGTCCTCAGTTGGCGCTGACAGCTAGCACCAACCCCCTCACCCGGTCCTCAGCGCTGACAGCACCGTAGCTCCGGCACACGTCCCGGCTTGTGACGGGACGTTGGCGGGCGGAGCTAGATGGACGGCGCTAACATCACGCGCCGTCCGCACTGATCAGGCCCACACTAGTGAGCCCGGGGACAGTTGGAGCAGCCGAGCCAGCCAGGTACAGAGAAAAAAGGGGTGCTGTGGGAGTTCTGGGGAGGGGGGGTTGTTGCTAGTGGATTATGAGTCTGCACCCCATCATCCAGCTGGGTGGGGGTGCTGGTGGATGATGGGGGTGCTATTTCTGGGGGGGGGAGGTGTTGCTGGTGGATGAGGAGGCTGCACCCCATCATCCACCAGCACCCCCCAGCAGTAGCACCCCCATCATCCACCAGCACCCCCCCCTGCTGGATGATGGTGGTGCTACTGCTGGGGGGTGCTGGTGGATGATGGGGTGCAGCCTCCTCATCCACCAGCAACACCCCCCCCCCAGAAATAGCACCCCCATCACCCACCAGCACCCCCCAGCAGTAGCAGTAGCACCACCATCATCCAGCAGGGGGGGGTGCTGGTGGATGATGGGGGTGCTATTTCTGGGGGGGGGAGGTGTTGCTGGTGGATGATGAGGCTGCACCCCATCATACACCAGCACCCCCCCCAGCAGTAGCACCACCATCATCCAGAAGGGGGGGGGGGGTGCTGGTGGATGATGGGGGTGCTATTGCTGGTGGATGATGAGGCTGCACCCCATCATCCACCAGGACCCCCCAGCAGTAGCATCACCATCATCCAGCTGGGTGGGGGGTGCTGGTTTATGATTGGGGTGCTATTTCTGGGGGGGGTGTTGCTGGTGGATGATGAGGCTGCACCCCATCATACACCAGCACTCCCCCCAGCAGTAGCACCATCATCATCCAGAAGGGGGGGGGTGCTGGTGGATGATGGGGGTGCTATTGCTGGTGGATGATGAGGCTGCACCCCATCATCCACCAGGACCCCCCAGCAGTAGCATCACCATCATCCAGCTGGGTGGGGGGTGCTGGTTTATGATGGGGGTGCTATTTCTGGGGGGGGGGTGTTGCTGGTGGATGATGAGGCTGCACCCCATCATACACCAGCACCCCCCCTCCCAGCAGTAGCACCACCATCATCCAGAAGGGGGGTGGTGCTGGCGGATGATGGGGGTGCTATTGCTGGTGGATGATGAGGCTGCACCCCATCATCCACCAGGGCCCCCCAGCAGTAGCATCACCATCATCCAGCTGGGTGGGGGGTGCTGGTTTATGATGGGGGTGCTATTTCTGGGGGGGGTGTTGCTGGTGGATGATGAGGCTGCACCCCATCATACACCAGCACCCCCCCCCCCCAGCAGTAGCACCACCATCAACTAGAAGGGGGGGGGTGCTGGTGGATGATGGGGTGCAGCCTCATCATCCACCAGCAACACCCCCTGCCCAGAAATAGCACCCCCATCATAAACCAGCACCCCCCCAGCAGTAGCACCACCACCATCCAGAAGGGGGGGGGGGTGCTGGTGGATGATGGGGGTGCTATTGCTGGTGGATGATGAGGCTGCACCCCATCATACACCAGCACCCCCCAGCAGTAGCACCACCATCATCCAGCAGGGGGGGGGGTGCTGGTGGATGATGGGGGTGCTATTTCTGGGGGGAGGTGTTGCTGGTCATGGTGGATGATGGGGGTGCTATTTCTGGGGGGAGGTGTTGCTGGTGGATGATGAGGCTGCACCCCATCATCAACCAGCACCCCCCCCATTAGTAGCACCACCATCATGCACCAGCACCTGCCCCCCTCCCCCAGCAGTAGCACTCCTATCATCCACCAGCACCCTCCCCCAGTAGTAGCACCCCCATAATCCAGAAGCTGATTCTATTACCATAAGGGGGAATGGGGGGTGTTGGTGGATGATGGGGTGCTACTGCTGGGGGGTGTTGCCAGGGCACCCCCCACCCGCCCATTCCCCCTACCCCCCTGTTCTGTGGTAATAGCATCAGCTGGTGGATGATGGGGGTGCTACTGCTGGGGGCACGGTGTGTGAGGTTTATATTCATAGAGTGTAGTGTATACTAGGGCTGCACGATATGAGAAAAATGTGCGATTGCGATTTTGGGCCTAAATATTGTGATTTCGATATGTGATGCAATGTAATAAATAAATAGTGAAATCCCCTTATTTCATGTCCAATCTCCTCAATTTTACAACTATTCACCCATTTTATGCCCACCGCCCATTTCACATCTCACATCTCCCCCCTTGTCACATTCTGCCCCTCTTGTCACATTCTGCCCCTCCCCCTCTTGTCATATTCCCCCTCTTGTCACATTCTGCTCCCCCTTGTTACATATTCCCCCCCCCTTGTCACATATTCCCCCTCCCCCCCTTTTCACATATTTCCCCTCCCCCCTTGTCACATATTCCCCCTACCCCCTTGTCACATATTCCCCCTCCCCCTTGTCACATATTCCCCCTGCCCCCCCTTGTTACATATTCCCCCCTTGTTACATATCCCCCCCCTTGTCACATTCTGCCCTCCCTTGTTACATATTCCCCCCCTTGTTACATATTCCCCCCCCCTTGTTACATATTCCCCCTCTTTTCACATTCTGCCCCCTCCCCCCTTGTCACATATTCCCTCTGCCCCCCCTTGTTACATATCCCCCCCCCTGTCACATTCTGCCCTCCCTTGTTACATATTCCCCCCTTGTTACATATTCCCCCCCCTTGTTACATATTCCCCCCCTTGTCACATTCTGCCCTCCCTTGTTACATATTCCCCCCCCCTTGTTACATATTCCCCCCCCCCCTTGTTACATATTCCCCCCCCCCCTTGTTACATATCCCCCCCCCCCCTTGTTACATATTCCCCCTCTTGTCACATTCTGCCCCCTCCACCCCTTGTCACATATTCCCCTAGGTTTGTGTGTGTTTGCAGACCTTTGAGGACTTTTACCTTTTAGCCAATCACTGGCTTGACATGTGACACCGCTGCGGACAGTGATTGGCTAAAGGTAAAGGTCCTACAGCTTGTATAGAGACACCGGGACCGCACGGAGGTGTACAGATGCAGGGACCGGGAAGAGGTGAGCATAATGTTTTAATTATTTTTTATCCCTGCGCCCTTTACTTAGATCAGTGTTTCCCTACCAGGGTGCCTCCAGCTGTTGTGAAACTACAACTCCCAGCATGCCCGGACAGCTTTTGTCTGTCCGGGCATGCTGGGAGTTGTAGTTTCATAACAGCTGGAGGCACCCTGGTTGGGAAACAGACTTTTAATATTTAAATTTGTTTTTATCTGCCCTGGCCGGCCCGCACTGCAGCCGCACACGGGATTGCGATTCAATTGTTTTTGCGATATATCGTGCAGCCCTAGTGTATACTAGTTTATTATATTTAGAGGATACAGTGTCTGGCAGGTTTATAATAATAATTATTATTTTCATATAGAGGATGAGAATGCGCTGACAGTGAGGAGACATCTGGGCGTCACATTCTGCAGAGAGAACATTTAGCTGGACCCGGTGGTATGTTCCATCTGAATTAGATAAGGAAAGACTATAGAGAAGTCTCCTGTAGTCACTGATATCATTCTGTATTCTCCTCACTATAGAGAAGACGTCACCTGTAGTCACTGATATCATTGTGTATTCTCCTCACTATAGAGAAGACATCACCTGTAGTCACTGATATCATTGTGTATTCTCCTCACTATAGAGAAGACGTCACCTGTAGTCACTGATATCATTGTGTATTCTCCTCACTATAGAGAAGACGTCACCTGTAGTCACTGATATCATTGTGTATTCTCCTCACTATAGAGAAGACATCACCTGTAGTCACTGATATCATTGTGTATTCTCCTCACTATAGAGAAGACGTCACCTGTAGTCACTGATATCATTGTGTATTCTCCTCTCTATAGAGAAGACGTCAACTGTAGTCACTGATATCATTGTTTTCTCCTCACTATAGAGAAGATGTCACCTGTAGTCACTGATCTCATTGTGTATTCTCCTCACTATAGAGAAGATGTCACCTGTAGTCACTGATCTCATTCTGTATTCTCCTCACTATAGAGAAGACTTCACCTGTAGTCACTGATATCATTGTGTATTCTCCTCACTATAGAGAAGACGTCACCTGTAGTCACTGATATCATTGTGTATTCTCCTCACTATAGAGAAGACATCACCTGTAGTCACTGATATCATTGTGTATTCTCCTCACTATAGAGAAGACGTCACCTGTAGTCACTGATATCATTGTGTATTCTCCTCACTATAGAGAAGACGTCAACTGTAGTCACTGATATCATTGTTTTCTCCTCACTATAGAGATGTCACCTGTAGTCACTGATCTCATTGTGTATTCTCCTCACTATAGAGAAGACGTCACCTGTAGTCACTGATCTCATTCTGTATTCTCCTCACTATAGAGAAGACTTCACCTGTAGTCACTGATATCATTGTGTATTCTCCTCACTATAGAGAAGATGTCACCTGTAGTCACTGATATTATTGTGTATTGTCCTCATCATAGAGAAGACGTCACCTGTAATCACTGATATTGTGTATTCTCCTCACTATAGAGATGTCACCTGTAGTCACTGATATCATTGTGCATTCTCCTCACTATAGAGAAGACGTCACCTGTAATCACTGATATCATTGTGTATTCTCCTCACTATAGAGAAGACGTCACCTGTAGTCACTGATATCATTGTGTATTCTCCTCACTATAGAGAAGACGTCACCTGTAATCACTGATATCATTGTGTATTCTCCTCACTATAGAGAAGACGTCACCTGTAATCACTGACATCATTGTGTATTCTCCTCACTATAGAGAAGACGTCACCTGTAGTCACTGATATCATTGTGTATTCTCCTCACTATAGAGAAGACGTCACCTGTAGTCACTGATATCATTGTGTATTCTCCTCACTATAGAGAAGACCTCACCTGTAGTCACTGATATCATTGTGTATTCTCCTCATTATGTCCTATCAGAGCTATAGTCACTTGTAAGTTCTGCAGTTAGATGAGTGAAACTTAACTCCCAGCATAACCTCACCACTGCTTAAAGGGGTACTCCGCAGCAAAACATTTTCTTTTGAATCAACTGGTGCCAGAAAGTTAAACAGGTTTGTAAATTACTTACTTGAAGGATTCAGATTTTAACTTACTGGCACCAGTTGATTCAAAAGAAAATAATTTCCAGCGGAGTACCCATTTAAGTAATTCTGGGAGTTGTAGTTTTAAATGGTAAAAACCTTTTTAGCGCTTTTCCATTCTGTGGCAATTGGTATATTTAATTATTATACTGGAATTTTTCACAATGCGCTACACCAGTGGCATCCGTCACAACAGGCTAAAAACTTTTATGTGGGGGGGGGGGGGGTAGGTATGGGGTGACACCATTTTCTACCGCACCGGGTGACACCAACCCTAGCAACGCCACTGGTTGCAATGGCCCATAGTTTGTTCCCTTCCACCTTTTAGAGGTCCTTGTGTCACATCAATACTTGGTGGTGTAGGTGGCAATAGGTGTTTTTTTGCACACCTCTTCTTTGGTTTGATTTAAAAAAAAAATGGGGCCATATATGTTATCCTAAACGTAATATTAAAAGTTAAGTTTCACGTAATGCATATCCTCAATACTTACTTGTGCACACTTACACTATTATGAAAGAGACCGTTTTCATCTGCTTACCTGCTTCAGCTACTATTCTGATCCTGCCACCCGCCTGATGCCACACATATGATGCCAAGTTCTTTTTTAACCCACCTTCGTCACCAGGTACTGGTATTGCCACCCACGGCACCACTCTGTCACTGTGTCACTTTCAGGACTCCTGATGCTGCTGCTGCCACCTCCAGGCTGTCTCATTCTGCCACCATATGTTCTCCTCATGCTCATGCCGGCTCCAAGCTGTCTCATACTGCAGCTATATGTTCTCCTCATGCTGCCGCAAACTCCAGGCTGTGTCATTCAGCCACTATATGTTCTCCTCATGCAGCTTCCACCTCCACGCTGTGTCATTCAGCCACTATATGGTCTCCTCATGCTTTTGCCACCTCAAGGCTGTGTCATTCAGCCACTATATGTTCTCCTCATGCTGCCGCCACCTCCGGGCTGTGTCAGTCAGTCATTATATGGTCTCCTCATGCTGCCGCCACCTCCAGGCTGTGTCTTTCAGCCACTATGTGGTCTTCTCATGCTCCCACCACCTCCTAAATTTGTCATTCAGCCCCTAAATGCTGCTGCCACCTCCAGGCTGTGTCATTCAGCCACTATATGCTGACACCATCTCCAGGCCGTGTCATTCAGCCATTATATGTTCTCCTAATGCTGATGCCACCTCCACGCTGTGTCATTCAGCAACTTTATGGTCTCTTCATGCTGCCGCAAACTCCAGGCTGTGTCATTCAGCCACTATATGCTGCTGCCAAATCCACGCTGTGTAAATCAGCCACTATATGTTTTCCTCATGCTGTTGCTGCCACCTCCAGGCTGTGTCATTCAGCCACTATATGTTCTCCTCATGCTGCGTTATTCAGCAACGATATGGTCTCTTCATGCTGCTGGGATATTACCTAAAAATTTTTATTGTAGTACTAGCTACGAAAAATCGTCAATTTAAATTTGAAAAAGTATCTTTTCATCTTTGAAATTGTGAGGCCCCATGGTCTCCTCATGCTGCTACCACCTCCAGGTGGGGTCATTGTGCCACCATATGGTCTCATCATGCTGTCGGCACCTTAGATTAAACTTGAAAAATTTTCATTTGTCTAAAATCTTCAAGTTACATTTAAAAAAAAATATATTTTCTATTGTGAGGCCCTAGCATCTCATTGGGTTGCTGCCACCTCTAGGCTCTGTCATTGTGCCACCATGTGACTCCTTGTTAGAGTGGGTTTTGTGGTCATACAATATCAGTTCAAAGTAAATGCCAGGACATTAAACTTGGGAATCTAATATAAATCTTAAATTTTAATTAAAAAAAATCAATGTAATCTTTTCAATACTGAGGCCCTATGGTCGTCGACATCATACTACCTGTGGAATTATCCCAAGAATCCAAAGAAACAGCTTGGAGTGATGACAATGAACCACAACTGATTAAATGAAACATTTGCACTTTCACAGTCAAGGGGGCGCTGAGAGGCAAGGGCTGGAACAGGCGGTATCTCACCTGGCAGAGGACCGCCAGCATGATGTTCACCAGAATGGGTACTCAAAAAATTTTAATAAATTCAAATTATATTTAACAGAAATTACAAAAAAAAAATCTCTTTATTCTCTTTAATTTTGGTATGTGGTATCCCTGCTGCCACATCCAGACACTCTGCTGCAGTGATTCTAATAGCGATGCCTGTAATCTGCATGTCATACTGAATAACAGTATTATTTCACTAACACAGCACACTCCATATGCGTGTTAGGACAAGGCAAAGTGTTCTACACCTCTAATGAGGCTATATGGTCTCCTCATGCTTCCGTCTCCTCCACGCTGTGTCATTCAGCCACTATATGTTCTCCTCATGCTGCCGGCATCATTAACTCATAGATGCCATGATCAGTCCTGATCACGGAATCTATGGGGTTGACAGGGGAAGGGGGCTTCCCCTGTCCACCAATGGTGAGCCCAAGATGCGATCGCAGTATCCCATTGGTTGCCATGGCAGCAGGAGGCCAACTGATGGCCTCCTGTCTACCTAGACCGGCAGCCTGTGAGGTCCAGCCATAGGCTGGATTGCACAGGCTGAATGTCAGTGTACACTGACAGTTATACTATGCTGCAGTACAGATGTACTGCAGTATAGTATAACAGGTAAAAAGTGAAAAGTAAAACATTAAAATAAAAAGGTTTTAAATAAATTAAGTGTAAAAAACATACCCCTTTTCAAATAACAACATATTTTATCACCCCCACCCCAAAAAAAAAAAAAAAACACCCAAATCTAATAGCCTATTAATCTATATAGCCATGTCCGTAATGACTGGTACAATAAATTGATAATTCGTATTCACCTTCTTGTGTCTTTTGACTTTTATTCAATAAATGGGACACTGCATTTTCCTGGCTAATGTTTCCTTAAATAAATTGATTATTATATCTATCCTGCACGGGGAATGCCGTAAAAAGAAAATAAACAACAATGAAAAAAACGCAAAAAAAATGACATTTTGCTCCAAAACCTGGAATAAAAAAAAAATCAAAAGGTAGTTTCATTTGCAAAAACTGGTTCAAATAAAAAGTACAGCTTGTCCCACAAAAATAAGTCCTCATACAATGGCATTGGATGAAAAAAAAAAAAAAAAGTTATGGCTGTCAGAACATGACAACACAAAAAAGGGGAAAAAAGGATTTTGTTTGAGAAAAGGAAAAAAAAGAACATAAAAAAAGCTATAAAAATCTCCATGATCATACCAATTCACAAAATAAAAATAACATAATTTTTACCATACACCAGAAATTTTCAAATGTTTTACAATATTTTGGAGTTTTACAAATAATACTGCATGAATCAACAAAGATTTATCACTAAAGTAAAGTACAATATGTCATGAAAAAACTATCTCAGAATCATGTTGCTAAGTCAAGAGAGAATGTCAGAGATATTCTTAAAGAGACACAGGACAGATTTGAAAATTGGGCCAAGTAATTAAGGTAAAAAACAGGCAGCATCCTTAAGGGGTTAATACAGCTATGCATAATATTTCATCTGGTTTTATAACTGTGGATTACAATTGGTTTGCCTGTTCACTGTTGGATACATACATAGTGGCTGAGGTTTGCAATTGGCTTGTCTTGACATTGACTATGCCATACATATAATTGCATTACAGAGTGAGCTAAGTCACATAGTTGAGATTAAAATAGAACCATCTAAGCTCCTGCCCTTACCTGTCTTACAATTGTGTACCATTTTTACATAGTTACTAGAAGAGGGGTGTAGTCAGACAATAGTCTTTCTTAAGTTAGTCCAAAGAGTATTTTTATTTTTTAAATGCATACCTGCACAACCACAGACAGCACACAGGCAATTTTTCATAAAATAAAATTGTTGGGGTTCATAACACTTGATGCAAACCAGATCAATACTGTGCTGCAAAATCTGAAGGCAATAACAGTTTATAATCAGGGGCAGCACTACCATGGGACCCGGTGGGACCATTGGTCCCAGGTGGCACTTTTCAGGGGTGGCACTTTGCTGTTCTTTTTTTTTATTTTATTTGTTGTGCCACCTAGGTCCATGGTTGGCCCAGCCCTGCTGCTCACTGTTCTAAAGTGGTCTTAATCCTTCCAGTACATATCAGCTGCTGTATGCTCCAGAGGAAATGGTATAGTTCTTTTCTGTCTGACCACACTGCTCTCTGCTGACACCTCTGTCCATGGCAGGAACGGTCCAGAGCAGGAAAGGTTTGCTCTGCACTGACGTCAGCGCCGCTTATGAATATTCATCCCCCCTCCCTCCAGTTAGGAGCGGCGAAGAGAGGGAGAGCTGGAGGGAGGGAGGATGAATATTCATAAGCGGCGCTGACGTCAGTGCAGAAGCCCCGGCCAGTAACAGCAAGATATACACTGAGAATAAAACTACAATTGCGGGCGAACGGCCGGGCAGATCCAGGCTAGGTAGGGCTCATTTTAATCAGCGTTCCCCGCACTATCCACCAGTACCTGTAGATAGTGTGGGGGGAAAATAGTGACAGTTTTCCTTTAACATATTAGCAATGCCAAGTAATAACAGATTTCTGGAACAAGACCAAGGATGCAGGTATTTTTTATTGGGTATAATATGGGTGACTCGGCTGTCAGTTTCGCTTTTAATATCGGCACCAGGACGTACATTTACGCCCAATGTCATTAGAGGGTTAATGTGCTATTAATGTGCAGGCGATGTGTGTTCTATTTTCAAGATTTACTTTGTATAATTATATTGGCCCCAGTTTTATGATTTTAGCAGAGTGAAATGGAGTGAAAGGTACTTAAAATGTCAAAGTTGGAATGAGCGGCGTCTAAGGCAAATTGTCAAATGGAACTGTTCAAACATTTTTACAAAAAAACAAGAAAAAAAAATAAGTAGTTATGGCAACAACAACAGTGAGGTTAATGTACTGTAACACAGCATGTGTGTCTGAGAAATGGGAGCAGCACAAAGCATTCCCAAACTGTGGGAGAAATTTTGCACTTGAAAAATCTGATTACTCAAATTTATCTGGATGTTACCTCCAGGAACACATGAGCAATTTGGGCTATTGGGTACACTGTATCTGTGTTATCTCTTTCCTATATTTTACTTTATGAATGGCTTTTCTGACACCGGTTGTCTAAACAAATCCATGTAAAGATTTATGAAAGGGAAATGGTTGTAGAAAGAAACATTTATTATGTCCTCCGTGGGTGTCTAGTATCAGCTTCAGATTGTTAATGACATGCGTTTGGGGTTTCTTAACTTCCTGATAGATTATAGTGGTTACTGGTTAGTTTCCCATAGGAATTACTATTTTCTATCTATCTATCTATCTATCTATCTATCTGTCTATCTACTGTATATATCTACTGTATCTATCTATTTATCTATCTATCTATCTGTCTATCTACTGTATATATCTACTGTATCTATCTATTTATCTATCTATCTATCTATCTATCTATCTGTCTGTCTATCTGTCTGTCTGTCTATCTGACATGGTTTTTAATACCCTGCTCAAAAAAATAAAGACAAAACATAAACAACACAATGTAACTCCAAGTCAATCACACTTCTGTGAAATTACACTGTTTGCTCAGGAAGCAACACTGATTCACAATCAATTTCACATGCTGTTGTGCAAATTGAACAGACAACAGGTGGAAATTATAGGCAATTAACAAGATACCCACAATAAAGGAGTGGTTCTGCTGGTGATGCCCACAGACCAATTCTCAGTTTCTATGCTTCCTGGCTTATGTTTTTGTCACTTTTGAATGCTGGCGGTGCTTTCAATTTAGTGGTAGCATGAGACGGAGTCTACAACCCACACAAGTGGCTCAGGTAGTGCAGCTCATCCAGAATGGCACATCAATGCGGGCTGTGGCAAGAAGGTTTGCTGTTTGCTGTCAACAAAGTGCCCAGATCATGGAGGCACTACCAGGAGACAGGCCAGTACATCAGGAGACATGGAGGAAGCTGTAGGAGGGCAACAACCCTGCAGCAGGACCGCTACCTCTGCCTTAGTGCAAGGAGCAGCAGAAAGAGCACTGCCAGAGCCCTGCAAAATAACCTCCAGCAGGCCACAAATGTGCATGTGTCCGCTCAAACAGTCAGAAACAGATTCCATGAGGGTGGTATGAGGGCCCCACGCCCATAGGTGGGGGTTGTACTTACAGCATAACACTGTGCAGGACGTTTGGCATTTGCAAGAGAACACCAAGATTGGCAAATTTGGCACTTGTGCCCTGTGCTCTTCACAGATGAAAGTAGGTTCCCATTGAGCACATGTGTGAGTCTGGAGAAGCTGTGGAGTACATTATGCTGCCTGAAACATCCTCCAGCATGACCGGTTTGGTGGTGTGTCAGTAATGGTGTGGGGTGGCATTTCTTGGGAGGGCCGCACAGCCCTCCATGTGCTTGCCAGAGGTAGCCTGACTTCCATTAGGTTCCGAGATGAGATTCTTAGACCTCTTGTGAGACCATATGCTGGTGCGGTTGGCCCCGGGTTCCTCCTAATGCAAGACAATGCTAAACCTCATGTGGCTGGAGTGTGTAAGCAGTTCCTGCAAGAGGAGGGCATTGATGCTATGGACTGGCCCGCCCGTTCCTCAGACCTGAATCCGATTGAGCACATCTGGGACATCATGTTTCGCTCCATCCACCAACGCCATGTAGCACCACAGACTGTCCAGGAGTTGGCAGATGCTTTAGTCCAGGTCTGGGAGGACATCGCTCAGGAGACCATCTGCCACCTCATCAGGAGCATGCCCAGGCATTGTAGGGAGGTCATACGGGCACGTGAAGGCCACACACACACACACTACTGAGCCACATTTTGACTTGTTTTAAAGACATTACATCAAAGTTGGATCAGCCTGTAGTGTGGTTTTCCACTTTGATTTTGAGTGTGACTCCATATCCAGACCTCCATGGGTTGATACATTTGATTTCCATTGATAATTTTTGTATGATTTTGTTGTCAGCACATTCAACTATGTAAAGACGAAAGTATTTCATATGATTAGTTCATTAATTCAGATCTAGGATGTGTTAATTATTATTATTTTTCATAATATAGGAGTGCTGCTGGATTTTGTTTTCTTTTTGTGTTATCTACAGCCTGGACTTTAACCCTGCAAGCATTCAGCACTGTTTTTCACTACAAAGGTTTTGCTGCTTCATTCCTTTATTGCTAACTATCTATCTATCTATCTATCTATCTATCTATATATCTACAGTCATGGCCATAAATGTTGGCACCCCTGACATTTTTCAAGCATGTGAAGTATTTCTTACAGAAAAGGGTTGCAGTAACACATGTTTTGCTATACACATGTTTATTCCCTTTGTGTGTATTGGAACTAAACCAAAAAAGGGAGGAACAAAAGCAAATTGGACATTATGTCCCACCAAACTCATAAAATGGGCTGGACAAAATTATTGGCGCCCATTCAAAATTGTGGATAAATAAGATTGTTTCAAGCATGTGATGCTCCTTTAAACTCACTTGGGGCAAGTAACAGGTGTGGACAATATAAAAATCACACCTGAAAGCAGATAAAAAGGAGAGAAGTTCACTTAGTCTTTGTATTGTGTGTCTGTGTGTGTGACACACTAAGCATGAACAACAGAAAGAGGAAAAGAGAACTGTCTGAGGACCTGAGAACCAAAATTGTGGAAAAATCTCAAGGTAACAAGTCATCTCCAGAGATCTAGATTTGCCTTTGTCCACAGTGCGCAACATTATCAAGAAGTTTGCAACTCATGGCATTGTAGCTAATCTCCCTGGGCATTGATGGAAGATAAAAATTGATGAAAGGTTTCAACGCAGGATAGTCCAAATGGTGGATAAGCAGACCCAAACAAGTTCCAAAGATATTCAAGCTGTCCTGCAGGCTCATGGAGCATCAGTGTCAGCGCGAACTATCCATCGACATTTAAATGAAATGCTATGACAGGAGACCCAGGAGGACCCCACTGCTGACAGAGACATAAAAAAGCAAGACTACATTTTGCCAAAATGAACTTGAGTAAGCCAAAATCCTTCTGGGAAAATGTCTTGTGGACAGATGAGACCAAGAGCTTTTTGGTAAAGCACATCATTCTACTGTTTACCGAAAATGGAATGGGGCCTACAAAAAAAAGAACACAGTACCTACAGTGAAATATGGTGGAGGTTCAATAATGTTTTGGGGTTGTTTTGCTGCCTCTGGCACTGGGTGCCTTGAATGTGTACAAGGCATCATGACATCTGAGGATTACCAATGGATTTTGGGTCACACGGTACAGCCCAGTGTCAGAAAGCTGGGTTTGTGTCCGAGATCTTGGGTCTTCAAGCAGGACAATGACCCCAAACATACATCAAAAAGCACCCAGAAATGGATGGCAACAAAGCGCTGGAGAGTTCTAAAATGGCCAGCAATGAGTCCAGATCTCATTGAACACCTGTGGAGAGATCTTAAAATTGCTCTTGGGAAAAGGCGCCCTTCCAGTAAGAGAGACCTGGCGCAGTTTGCAAAGGAAGAGTGGTCCAACATTCCGGCTGAGAGGTGTAAGAAGCTTATTGATGGTTATAGGAAGCGACTGATTTCAGTTATTTTTTCCAAAGGGTGTGCAACCAAATATTAACCCCTTAAGGACCCAGCCATTTTACACCTTAGGACCTGGCCATTTTTTGAACATCTGACCACTGTCACTTTAAACATTAATAACTCTGGAATGCTTTTAGTTATCATTCTGATTCCGAGATTGTTTTTTCGTGACATATTCTACTTTAACATAGTAGTAAAATTTTGTGGTAACTTGCATCCTTTCTTGGTGAAAAATCCCAAAATTTGATGAAAAATTTGAAAATTTAGCATTTTTCTAACTTTGAAGCTCTTTGCTTGTAAGGAAAATGGACATTCCAAATAATTTTTTTTGATTCACATATACAATATGTCTACTTTATGTTTGCATCATAAAATTGACATGTTTTTACTTTTGGAAGACACCAGAGGGCTTCAAAGTTCAGCAGCAATTTTCCAATTTTTCACAAAATTTTCAAACTCACTATTTTTCAGGGACCAGTTCAGGTTTGAAGTGGATTTGAAGGATCTTTATCTTAGAAATATCCCAAAAATGACCCCATTATAAAAACTGCACCCCCCAAAGTATTCAAAATGACATTCAGTCAGCGTTGTAACCCTTTAGGTGTTTCACAGGACTAGCAGCAAAGTGAAGGAGAAAATTCACAATCTTCATTTTTTACACTCGCATGTTCTTGTAGACCCAATTTTTGAATTTTTACAAGGGATAAAAGGAGAACATTTATACTTGTATTTGCAGCCCAATTTCTCTCAAATAAGCACATACCTCGTATGTCTATGTAAAGTGTTCGGCGGGCGCAGTAGAGGGCTCAGAAGCGAAGGAGCGACAAGGGGATTTTGGGTACGGTTTTTGGGGGCATGTTGCATTTAGGAAGCCCCTATGGTGCCAGAACAGCAAAAAAAAAACACATGCCATATCATTTTGGAAACTAGACCCCTTGGGGAACGTAACAAGGAATTAAGTGAGCCTCAATACCCCACAGGTGTTTCACGACTTTTGCTTATGTAAAAAAAATTTTTTTTTTACTAAAATGTGTTTCCCCCCAAGTTTCACATTTTTGCAAGGGTTAATAGCAGAAAATACCCCCAAAATTTGTAACCCCATCTCTTCTGAGTATGGAGGTACCCCATAAGTGGACGTCAAGGCAGGAGCGCCACAATGCTCAGAAGAGAAGGAGTCACATTTGCAAACTTTGCTGAAATGGGGGGGACATGTCGCATTATGAAGCCCCTATGGTGCCAGGACAGCAAAAAGAAAACCTACATGGCATACCATTTTGGAAACTAGACCCCTTGAGGAACGTAACAAGGGGTAAAGTAAGCCTTAATACCCCACAGGGGTTTCACGACTTTTGCATATGTAAAATAAAATGAAAAATGTTTTCACAAAAATGTGGGTTTTCCCCAACATTTTACATTTTTACAAGAGTTAATAGCAGAAAAGACCCCCCAAAATTTGTAAATACATTTCTTTGGAATAAGGACATACCTTACTTTTTGATGATTTTCGCTCCGCGCGTGCACACCAGGTCTTGGAATGGGAGGTCAGTCAGGGGCCTTGAGCTTATTATAGCAGCCAGGATGTGGGACCCCCCTCAAGGAGCGTTAATGGGGGGAGCACTGAGCCCTAAAATAGGGTAACACTATGGGGGACAACGGGCCGTAACTGGGGTAGACAGGTGGGGTACAGAGGCCCATACTATGGGGTACAGTGGGCCAGAAAACTATAAATCATAAAATAATAAAACAGGATATGTTCCCAGAATGATGACCCAGAGCATAGCCAAAACTAAAAAAAATATGCCCTATGCTCTGAGTCATCATTCTGGGAATGTGATGTGTGTGGCCGTCCCTAACCTGTTGCCTCAAATGCGCACCCGCTCAGGTGGAGAGAGAGCGCTGCGCATTTGAGGCAACATAAAAAAGTCCCTGATGATAGTGACTCAGTGACCTATGACCCATTTTTGAAAAAACACCCCCAGAGGTCTTATCATTTTTTTTTTAAGGTTTTTTTGGGCAATTTATTGATTTATGGGGGTTATATTTTGGAATGTACTCTGGACTTGGTACATTGGTCAAATTATGGAAAATTCTAATGAAAAGGGAAAATTTAGTGCTCCATGGAAGTGTGATACTCCCTGAAGCAGTCTATGCAGAGGCCCAGATTATCGGGGCAAGTGTCACATTGATACCTTGTGTCCTTCCGCATCCCCTTCCTGTAACACACACTGCATTTTTCCTGGCGCCTATAACTCCAGACCCTTGGGAAGTCCGCCCTGATCTTTTCCGGTCTGCAAAGATCAGGCACCTTAGGACTTCTTGGTACTGGAGGAATGTCCCTGTGTGGCCAGCGTACTGGGATAGTACACAAGCGTTGTACATGGCAACCTGTACCAAGTAGACCGCAACTTTTTGTACCATGCCCGTGTTTTCTGCATGGCGTTATATGGCTTGAGGACTTGATCTGAGAGATCAACTCCCCCCATATACCGATTGTAGTCCAGAATACAATCAGGTTTGAGGATCGGTAGCACGGTACCTCGCACAGGGACAGGGGTGCTGCCGTTCCCATGACTAGTAGTGAGCATAAGGACATCCCTCTTATCCTTATACTTCACCAACAACAGGTTATCATGGGTGAGGGCACGGGACTCACCCTTGGGGATAGGCATCTTAACAACATTTAGTGGGAGGCCTTACTGGTTCTTCCGCACAGTCCCACAAGGGGACGTGGATCTGGCGGAAAGGGATTTGAACAGAGGGATGCTGGTATAAAAGTTATCCACGTACACTTGGAAACCCTTATCCAGCAATGGGTGCACAAGGTCCCAAACAAGTTTCCCGCTAACACCCAGAGTGGGGGGACATTCTGGGGGTTCAATACGGGAATCTTGTCCCTTATATACTCTAAATCTGCAAGTGTACCCAGAGGTACTCTCGCAGAGTTTGTAGAGTTTCACACCATACCATGCCCGCTTCGAGGGAATATACTGGCGGAAGATGAGTCTCCCTTAAAACTGATGAGAGACTCATCTACCGAGAGGTCCCTGAGCGGTACATAGGCCTCCAAAAATTTGGCCCCAAAGTGATCGATGACCGGCCTCACTTTGTACTTTTTTTTTTTTACTTTTTTTAAACTTTTTTTTTACTTTTATTTCACTTTTTTACTTATGAACTCCTACCTGTCCCTGCAATCCGCTTTCCCTATTCAAAGGCTCCTGAGGGGGCTCCGGAGCTCCGAGGGGGGATGCATGGCTTCTTCTCACTGCTGCACCCGCTGACTGAACGAAGAGAGCGGGTGCAGCAGCAGGAAGGGGCTGTTAACCCCTCTTCTGCCGCTCTGCTATTGGCCGGACGATCGCCGGCCAATAGCAGCGTTGCTGGGGCGGTGACAGTATTGTCACCCCTCCCCAGCAACGGCAGGTTATTGGCTGTGTATCGTACACCGCCGATCACCATTTATTTCCAGGCCATCGGGTCACAAGTGACCCGAATGACCCGAATCGCCGAAGATTGCTTGCGTGATTGCGCAAGCGATCTCCGGCGATCGCCGACATGTGGGGGTCCCGGGACCCCCTCGGCATTTGCACGGCATGCTTGCTGAACGATTACAGCAGACATGCCCTTCCGATCTCTGCCCGGCGCGCGGGATGTCCCTGTACGTCCTGGGTCCTTAAGGGGTTAAGTTAAAGGTGCCAATAAATTTGGCCAGCCCATTTTTGGAGTTTGGTGTGACATTATGTCCAATTTGCTCTTTTCCTCCCTATTTTGGTTTAGTTCCAATACACACAAAGGGAATACACATGGGTATAGCAAAACATGTGTTACTGCAATCCTTCATTTTCTTATACTGCACCTAATGTGGGAAACTATACTGCACCTAATGTGGGGGAACTGTACTGCACCTAATGTGGGGGAACTATACTGCACCTAATGTGGGGGAACTATGCTGCACCTAATGTGGGGGAACTGTACTGCACCTAATGTGGAGAACTGTACTGCACCTAATGTGGTGAAACTGTACTGCACCTAATGTGGTGAAACTGTACTGCACCTAATGTGGGGGAACTGTACTGCACCTAATGTGGGGGAACTGTACTGCACCTAATGTGGGGGAACTGTACTGCCAACCTAATGTTGGGGAACTGTACTGCCAACCTAATGTGGGGGAACTGTACTGCCAACCTAATGTGCAGGGACTTATACTGCCAACCTAATATGTGGGGACTTATGCTGCCAACCTAATGTGCGGGACTTATACTGCCAACCTAATGTGGGGGACTTATACTGCCAACCTAAGTCTGATTAAGGGGGACTGGTGAAGGGGGGAGGGTCTGATTTAGGGGTGAAGGGGGGAGATGGTCTGATTATGAGTGACAGGGGACTGAGTATTAAGAACATGGGACTGGTGAAGGGGGGTGTCTGAGTCTGCTTGAGGGGGACTGGTGAAAATATTTGGTACAAAGATTTTTTTTCCTCTTTGTGTATGTTTATGGGGTAATAAGGGGGGGGGGTGCCACAAGGTTAGCTCGCCCAGGGTGCCTGAATGCCTAAGGCCGGCCCTGAGTACAGCAATCCCCCAGCAGGTTTAAAGCACAATGCTGACCTGGGGCACCACGCACCCAGGCCATATATATTAGGAAGATCCTCCCTGACCAATTTAATGGCCCGGTCGGGTGTCCACAGTGCATACCAGCGTCTGGAGAAGAACTTTACACCAATAATGAGAGCCAGGAGTCAGGAGTGTAATAGGAACAATTCTTGCATTATAGTCATCAGATGATGTGCAAATTATGTACAACAATAAAGATTTTGCATGATGAAGAATACAGCCGAGTCTGCCTGTATGTGAGTGCATCGTACGTTCCACATGCCCGCTTCTATAAAAAAAGAACAGAAAGAAAATATAATTAAAACCAGCTCATACGGAACGGAAAGTAGCAGTTAGGTCATATTCACTCTAACGTGCATAACAGATTTCATGTGTGACATCTATGTACCTGGTGGAGGTACATAGATTATATATTCTTGTTATGGACTGGGACAGAGATGGAATTATCCTCTTTTCTCAACAGTTTAACATCTGGGTTACAATTTACACATACTTTATCCAGAACAGATATTCAGTTCCTGAATACCAAAATCAGTATCAAAGGCAATTGTTTAGATTCAGATATTTTTGTCAAACCCACTGACTGTAATTCTTTTACAGTCAGTGGGATGGCTTTTGTGTCCACATTTTCTGGTGCCTAACAAGGTATCTGATATAATCAGGAAATATTGGTATATCCTAAGAGATGGGTGTACCAATATACCTGAATGGGAAATCCTCCCATTATGGTCTACAGGCATCCTACTAATTTGCCTGATAGAATTGTAAAAGCAGACATGTCGCTTATGAAATCCACTCAAAAATATTTGTCCACATCAAGCAAGGGGTCCTTTGCATGCAGGACCTGTGTAAATTGCCGATCCATGCAAAAAGGTAACACTTTCATACACGCTGGTACAGGTAATATATATGAAATCAAAGAATATCTTACCTGTACAACAGATTTTGTTATTTATGTCCTCCAGTGTCCTTGCCATCTGGCCATCTGCCATCTGCTATATGAGGGTGAGACGACACTGGAGGTCAACGTCAGAATCACACAGCACCGTTACACCATCCGTAAGAAAAAAATGGATTTACCTGTTCCAAAGCATTTTTGTCACCATGGACATTCTGAGAAAGACCTTAAATTTACCTTATTAGAACATGTCCCCAAAGGTAAAAGAGGTGGCAATCGTCAGGCTACCCTCAGGCACAAAGAACTCTGGTGGATATGTGAATTTAATTCATTGAAACCTGTAGGGTTAAATGTAGACTTTACTGTCACACATGAAATCTGTTCTGCATGTTAGAGTGAATATGACCTAACTGCTACATTCTGTTCTGTATGAGCTGGTTAATTATATTTTCTTTCTGTTCTTTTTTATAGAAGCGGGCATGTGGAACATACGACGGAATCACATACAGGCAGACTCGGCTGTATTCTTCATCATGCAAAATCTTTATTGTTGTACATAATTTGCACATCATCTGATGACCATAACACAATAATTGTTCCTGTTACACTCCTGACTCCATGGCTCTCATTATTGGTGTAAAGTACTTCTCCAGACGTGGGTATGCACTGTGGACACCCGCCTTTGCCATTAAATTGGTCAGGGAGGATTGTCCTAATATATGTGGCCTGGGTGTGCGGTGTTTACACTGTTCCCCAGGTCAGCATTGTGCTTTAAACCTGCTGGGGGATTGCTGTACTGAGCCTAGGATGGAATCCCTGATCCAATATGACTTACTGAGCCTCAGTTGGACTTCTGAACATGCGTGGGGAACAGTGTTCTTGGTCTCCTAGTTACCTATCATATGATCATACACGTGTCCGTGCTTAGCACGTCACTTCTGATATACGATCCCTAACCCAGAAGTTGTCAGCGGCGTCCAGCGGTCCCCCTGTCATGATCTATAATGCCGACTGCCTGCTGAGAGGCACCGTCTCCCCGCCCACTATCTAGACACAATATATGGTACACCTGTACACTTAATCACCGTATTGCACATATGCATGTATATGTATATACTGAGCACGATCGGAATGCCTGACTTGATTGAATATGCATTACTGTACCGATCATTACTTTTTGATCACTATTTTGTACACTATCTGTGTAACACTCACGTTTCTGAAGACAGGAACCCTGGTGGATGCGGATCCGCTGGACCTGTATGGCAGATGACTCGGACCGTACCAGGGAGCAGAGTCTAAGGTGCCGCTGGTTTTCACCAGAGCTCACCGCAAAGCGGCATGGACTTGCTGTTGCAGGCGGCACCCAAGTCGTTACCCCTGGCACGGCTCGACCAAACAGGCAGCTGAGGAGATGCGAGGCACAGGAGGGATAAGGCAACTCGTAGTCTGGATAGCAGAAGATAAGGGCAGGCGGCACAGTAGCGTAGTCACAGCGAAGGAGGCATTAAGTAGGCAGGCGGCAGAGGAGCAAGGTCAAGTCACAAGAGCAAGAGATTTGATACACGGCAAGGCAATACAGAGGAACGCCTTCTCAAAGGCACAAGGCAATAAAGATCCGGCAGGGAACTGGGGAGGGTGTAAATGAGCCACAGGTGGATTACACTAATGAGCGTACTGGCCCTTTAAATCTTAAAGCTCTGGCGCGTGCGCCCTAGGAGACGAAGACACGGGCACCGGAACAGAGAGGCAGAGGTAGGAGAAACACCCGGAGAGAGTGACGGACTGGGGCTCGCATGCGGGCGCGTCCTACTATGCGAGTACCAGCCCCATCAGCAGCACAAGATAAGGGGACCATTAACTCACGGCCAGCGTGTGTGGCCGGAGCGCATAATGTAACAGTACCCCCTCCCCTTTGGTCTCCCCCTCCTTTTATGAGAGAGAAAACTCCTGAGAAGGTCACGGACCAGGTTATTCTCCTCAGGCTCCCAAAATCTCTCCCATGACCCTCCCAGTCGACCAAAAAAATTTGTTTACCTCTCACAGTTTTAGCAGCAAGAATCTGTTTAACTTTGTAGATGTCAGATGAGCTGGAGACAGGTGTGGGGACAAGATTCTTCTGAGAGAATCAGTTTATGACAAGAGGCTTGAGGAGAGAGGCGTGGAAGGAATTGGGATTACGTAACGTAGCAGGTAGATGGAGTTTGTAGGAGACAGGATTGATCTTTTGTAGAATCTGGAAGGGACCAAGGCAGAGGGGACCAAGCTTGTAACAGGGGATCTTGAAGCAAATGTACTTGGATGAAAGCCACACCATGTCACCAGGAGAGAAGGATGGAGGAGGTTTTCTATCTTTATCCGCTTGCGCCTTCATGCGTGAAGAAGCCTGGGACAATGACTGTCAGGTCTGCTGCCAGATGGTGGAGAAGTCACGGACCAGCTCATTAACAGCATGCACACCGGAGGAGACTGGGAGAGGTAGAGAACGAAGATGGAGTCCGTAGACAACAAAAAAGGTGGATGACCTCGTGGACTCCTTATGATTATATGAGAATTCAGCCCAGGGGAGAAGGTCGGCCCAATCATCTTGCGAGCTGAAACAAAATGCCGAAGATAAGTCTCAATGATTTGATTAACCCTCTCCACCTGATTAACCCTCTCCACTGAGGGTGGTAGGCCAAGGAGAAGTCCTGATTGCTGTCCAGACGGTTACAAAGGGCTCACCAGAACTTAGAGACAAAGTGCACACCTCGATCTGAAACAATATGCTGAGGAAGACCATGTAAATGATAGACATTCAAAAAGAAATACTTCGCCAGCTGCGGGTCAGAAGGAAGACCTGGTAGAGGAATGAAATGAGCAATCTTGGAAAACCGATCTACAACGACCCAGATGACAGTGTTATTATGAGAAGGTGGCAAATCAGTGATGAGATCCATGGCAATATGGGACCAGGGAGTTTCTGGAATGGGTAAAGGCTGTAAGAGTCCTGGAGGTCTTTGTCGAGGAGTTTTGTCACGGGCACATGTTACACAATACCAAACAAAATCAGAAACATCACGTTCAAGATGGGGCCACCAGTAGTGCCGTATTCCGGAAGATAAGAAGTAGAGTCTTGCGTACTCCAGGATGTTCTGCTGTCAAGGAAGAATTACCCCATTTCAGGACCTTGCTTCTCAATCTGGCGGGCACAAAGGATTTTCCCGGAGGAACTTGCTGAATCTCGGCAGGAGCGGCAGGAATCAAACGGTCAGGAGGAATAATATGCCTAGGCGTGGCATCCAAACCAATGACGTCAGAGGACCTGGAGAGAGCATCAGCTCTGATGTTCTTGTCTGCTGGACGGAAGTGAATGAAGAAGTTGAACCTAGAAAAGAACAGTGACCATTTTGCCTGGTGGGGGTTCAAACGCTGAGCAGGCTGAAGGTATAGAAGATTCTTATGATCGGAGTAGATGCTGATGGATTAAAAGAACCTTCCAATAAATGTCACCATTCCTCCAAAGCTAGCTTGATAGCGAGGAGTTCACGATCTCCAATGGAGTAATTCCTCTCAGCAGGAGAGACTGTCTTGGAGAAGAACCCACAAGTTACACTCTTGCCCTTGACCTTTTTCTGAGTGAGAACGTCACCCACTCAATAGATGAGGCATCAACCTCCAAAGCAAAGGGCCTCTTCGGATCATCTCTTGTAAGCACGGGAGCAGAGGCAAATGCAGACTTTAAACGGGAGAAGACCTCTTCAGCCTCTTGAGGCCAAGATTTAGGATTAGATGCCTTTTTAGTGAGAGCCACAATAGGAGCAACCAAGAATGAAAAATGTGGGATAAATTGATGATGATAGTTAGTGAATCCTGGAAAGTGTTGAATAGCACGTTGGCCCGACGGATGAGACCAATCCAATACTGCAGGCAATTTATCGGGATCCATCTGCAGGCCCTGTTGAGAGACAATGTAGCCAAGAAACGGAAGACTAGATTTCTCGAACAGGCATTTCTCCAGTTTGGCGTAGAGATTATTCTTCCTAAGTCACTGAAGAACTAAATGAACATGAATACGATGCTCCTCTAGGTTGGAAGAGAAGATCAGGATGTCATCAAGGTATACGACAACACAGGTTTAGAGAAGATCACGGAAAATATCATTGACGAACTCTCGAAAAACGGCTGGAGCATTGCAGAGACCAAAAGGCATTACAAGATACTCAAAATGTCCGTCACAAGTATTTAAGGCCGTTTTCCATTCATCTCCCTTGCGTATACGAATGAGGTTATACGCACTGCGTAAGTCGAACTTGGAGAAGACCTTGGAACCACGTAGACGGTCAAAAAGTTCTGAGATAAGAGGTAGAGGTTAACGGTTCTTGACCGTGATTTTGTTAAAAGGGTATTCCAGGCAAACCCTTTCTTTATATATATCAACTGGCTCCGGAAAGTTAAGCAGATTTGTAAATTACTTCTATTAAAAAATCTTCATCCTTCCAATAGTTATTAGCTTCTGAAGTTTTCTGTCTAACTGCTCAATTATGATGTCACGTCCCGGGAGCTGTCCATGATGGGAGAATATCCCCATAGGAACTGCACAGCTCTCGGGATGTGAGTCATCAGAGAGCAGTTAGACAGAAAACAACTCAACTTCAGAAGCTAATAACTATTGGAAGGATTAAGATTTTTTAATAGAAGTAATTTACAAATCTGTTTAACTTTCCGGAGCCAGTTGATATATAAAAAAAAGTTTTGGCCTGGAATAACCCTTTTTTTTTTGTAGTCAATGCATGGACGGAGTGAGTCATCCTTCTTCCCTACAAAGAAGAAACCTGCTCCAGCAGGAGAAGAGGACTTCCTGATAAATCTCTATTAGAGATACTCCTGGATATACTCGAAGCTTTGGTCTCAGGAACTGATAGAGGGTATATCCTGCCACGAGGAGGAGTGGTACCAGGCAGAAGATCAATAGGGCAATCATAAGGACAATGTGGAGGCAGAGACTCAGCCTGTTTCTTGCAGAAAACTTCAGAGAAATCTTGGCAAGGTGGCAGCAGGCCAGGTAAAGGAGGAAGACGAGAAACAACTTTACGCAGAACTGGTTGGAGGCAAAAATTTTGACAGAATTGTCCAAAGCAAATTATTTCTCCAGTTCTCCAATCCAGTTGCGGGTAATGGCGTTGCACCCAAGGAAGGCCAAAAAGAATCTCAGAAACACAGTGTGGCAGAACATAGAATTCAATCTTTTCTTTATGCGATACTCCCACTTGCAGGACGAGAGATTCAGTACGGAAGTGAACCTTACAGTCCAAATTTTGTCCATTAACAGAGGAGATGAACAAGGGCCTGGCAAGTAAGGCGACGATGATACTTTTGGATTAAAGCCACATCAATAAAGTCATCTGCTGATCCAGAATCCAAAATGCTGTAGCGCTGAAGGAAGACTTGACTGAAGCGAAGACTTGTACTGGAATAGTTAAGCATGGAGAGGTAGTATTCCCACCCAGGGACGCCTCTTCCACGTACCCTAGGTAAGGGCGAACTGTACAGTCCTTGAGAAAGTGCTCTGGGTGAGCACAATACAAACACAAATTCTCATTGTGACGTCATGATCTCTACTGTTGCGCAAGACGAGAATGATCTCCTTGTAAAACCTCTTCGGCAAGAGGCGCAAGAAACTGAAGAGGTGGTAGTTGAAACATGGCTGTCAGGGGGACAGGTTCTCTCTCTCTCTAAGCGCAATTCCCCCTGTCTCTTGGCAAAACGCACATCAATGCGTGTGGCCAAGTGGATAAGTTCTGTCAAAGAAGATGGAGGATCACATGCTGCAAGGGCATCTTTAACCCTGCTTGACAGTCCTTTTTTGAATGTGGCACTCCAGGCGAGTTCCATGCGAGTTCAGAGGTCATGCAAGGCAAGTTCAGAGGCTAGAGTGCGGAACTGAACCGCGTAGTCACCAACGGTAGAATTCCCTTGACAGAGGTTCAGCAACGCCGTCTCAGCTGAAGAGGCACATGCGGGTTCCTCAAAGACACTGTGAAATTCTGCCAAGAATGCCAACAAATTGGAGGATACTGGATCACTATGGTCCCAAAGGGGTGTAGCCCAAGCCAGGGCTTTTCCGGACAGTAGGCTAATGACAAAGGCCACCTTACTATTTTCCGTTGAAAACAGTTCAGACATGAGCTCCAAGTCCATGGAGCACTGTGTAACAAAGCCTCTGCACGACTTGGAATCCCCATCATACTTGTAAGGCAAAGGCAGGCGCAGCTGGGAGCCAGAAGACACTGCAGGAGCTGGAGGTGGCAGTGGACCAGATTGTTGTACCTGCTGCTATTGCAAGGCCAAAAGCTGTTGCATCATGGCTAAAAGTTGAGAAAATTGCTGCGTCTGTCAGGCCAACTGCTGCGACTGAGCTACCACAACGGAGGGAAGATCCGCGACTTCAGGCAGGGGTACCTCAGTGGGATCCATGGCCGGATCTTACTGTAACACTCACGTTTCTGAAGACAGGAACCCCGGTGGATGTGGATCCACTGGACCTGTGTGGCAGATAACTCGGACCGTACCAGGGAGCGGAGTCTAAGGTGCAGCTGGTTTTCACCAGAGCCCGCCGCAAAGTGGGATGGACTTGCTGCTGCAGGCGGCACCCAGGTTGCTTCCCCTGGCACAGCTCAACCACACAGTCGGCTGAGGAGATGCGAGGCACAGAAGGGATAAGGCAACTCATAGTCTGGATAGCAGAAGATCAGGGCAGGTGGCACAGTAGCGTAGTCACAGCGAAGCAGGAGTTCAGTAGGCAGGCGGCAGAGGAGTAAGGTCAAGTCACAAGAGCAAGAGATCTGATACACGACAAGGCAATACAGAGGAACGCTTTATCAAAGGCACAAGGCAACGAAGATCCGGCAGGGAACTGAGGAGGGTGGAGGAATTTGTAAATGAGCCACAGGTGGATTACACTAATGGGCGTACTGGCTCTTTAAATCTTAAAGCTCCGGTGCGCGCGCGCCCTAGGGGACGGGGACATGCGCGCCAGAGCAGAAGCAGGAGAAACACCCGGAGAGTGACGGACTGGGGCTCGCATGCGGGCGTGTCCCGCGATGCCAGTCCTAGCCCCGTCGGCAGCAGAAGGTAAGGGGACCATGCGCTCACGGCCAGCGTATGTGGCCGGAGCATATAATGTAACAATCTGTATACTTTGCAAACTTTGTTTTCACTTGATATGTTAATTGAAGGGGCGGTCCTGCATGACCTTTAATATCCAGTGTTGTGAATTATTCTTTGCTTGAAAATGGCAGCTTGAGGTTGCCGAACCTTAGCTTCACTTGGGAGTGAATAAAAGAACACCTTTTTTTCACCACATTGGAGTGCCACCGACTTTTCTTCAAATATTTATTTATCTATTGTGGTAAGCTTGGGGGGTGTAGGGGAATAGGGTGTAGCTATGCAGTGATGAAAGGATGTAGCATTAACCCTTAACTGTCGTGAGGCCAGGGTGCAGGCTCCTCTTCATATATATATATATATCCTACAGCCACCCGTTACAGGAAAGATAAGGAGGAATAAAGGATTGTCCACAACCAAAATTTTAGTAAACTGGAAATAACTTTACTGCAGATTTTATGCAGGATGCACTCAGCAAACAGTCTATACAGAAGACCGGACTTTTGGCTCCTCACAGGTTGGTTGGGACTTTGTAGGAAATAAGCTTTGAGGCTTGCTTTACGCTGTTCCACTGAATTTAGGGGTTTGTTTTAGGTTCAGTAGTCACGTAGAATTAGCTGAATTGGAGTTAGGTAGACTCACGGTTATCAAGAAATTGAAGAAATAGGCTTCAGGCCTAATTAGTCTTGTAGATTTGCACAGAGCTCCGCTCGCTGTCATATCCCAGGGGAAAGAGAGTGATGATTCTAGCTGGGCGGAGCTAGAATCTAGCTGGGCGAAGCGGCCGCCCGACTCATGAATATTCATGAACTTATCATCGTAGTCTAACTCCTTTTTCTAGGTCACGTGGGGAGGGCCGCGCATGCGCCTCGTTCCGTACATCCGGAAGCGGCGCGGGGGGAGAACAACGCTTCCGGGTGTATGGAATGCGGCGCATGCGCGGCCCTCCCCACGTGACCTAGAAAAAGGAGTTAGACTACGATGATAAGTTCATGAATATTCATGAGCCAGGCGTCCGCTCCGCCCAGCTAGAATGACGTATAGCCAAGTCCAAGCTGATAAGACCTCCCACTGAGTCCCAAGCCAGGGAATAACAGAAAATTAAAGATAAAAATATCTGAAGAACCGCTGAACCATTTTTAACCAGGTAAGAAGCGTTTTAATCAGGATCACCCGCACTATAAGCCTGTGTAACAGGTTTAGTGCGGGTGATTCTGATGACAGATTTCCTTTAAAGGGGTTATCCAACATAAGGTGACTTTAGTAATTTAGTGTCAAACAGTAATGAACATACTTATCAAGGCTCTGTGCTTGTGTTGGTGATAAATGGCCGTGCCCTGTGTCCACCATTACACTGCTGGTTTGTTTTTGAGGATTGGCTACTTTCTGTTTCTGTGACCTCCCTCAGACTACAATTCCTAGGATCCTTTGTTTCAAGATGGGAGGAGACTTATTTCCCTCCCACACATCGGTCACCCCACCCCTTGCAGCACAGCACAACCTGACACACAAGCTGTGGATCTGTGTGATGATGAATGCACATACATGAGAGCCAGTAAGGTCATCAGGGGTCTTGCGTCACATACAAAAGACAAAGTAGCCAAGCCCCCTTTTAGCACTTGACTTTCAATGTATTGTCTTGGGCCGCACAGCAAGTTGTAAAAAGATCCGAGACAACACATTTTGTAGCCTGCAAAAAACGAACTTTCGGGGGAAAAAAAGACAAAGAAATTTGATGCCAGCAACCAAGCACAGTACTGTATATTAGTAACTTGACTAACTTTGCTGCCCCTGTCCTGGAAAAAAAAAACTGGAATACCTCTTTAACTATCGCTGACCTAAGCACAGTATTTATAGGATATTAATATTATACAGTGATGGGAATATATATATATATATATATATATATATATATATATATATATATATGCTGACATGTACACATTAGCCCTAAAGGCATTTACAAGAGATAACCCCTGAGAATCTTTGTCAGGTTCCAAGTTGTCTCCATGGTGAATGGCGATCACCTCTACAAGGTGGCTCTATCCCTTGTACAGTGCTGATCTCCTGAAGGATCAGAGCATTAAACAGTTAAAAGATCGGATTAATGACAAAGTGCTGATCTCACAAGTATTCTGCCGGATAGCAATGACGAAGATGTTCATCATAGTGCGGCAACAGACCTGTGAAGCCTATAAACTGCATTTTCATCATGCTTTGGGGATCGGCGTATACCATCACACTTCGAGATACGACAACATATAAAACAGAGTAGCAGTAAAATGAAAATATTAATTTTATTTTAAAATGCAATGAAAGATTCACTTCTCCCATTTGTAAGAAATACTACAGTATCATGTTACACTCGTAATGCACAGGGGATTCCAATCAGTAGCTGAAAGTCTGTTTGGAAGGTTTTCATCTTCTCCTGGCAGCTGTGAGGTACTTGAATTTCAAGCTGCGTACAGATTTTAAAGGACCACCTATATGTTTTGAGCTACTTTTTTTTGGGACATAGGATCAATTGTGGGCGTTTTGCCTACTTCATCAAAACATTTTAATAAATAATCACTTCTTTACAAACTTCTGGTTCTTGTTCTCCTCGCTTTTTTGTTGATTGTTAAACATTGCTGCAGATGCAGAAGACAGATGAGCATGGCAAACCTCACAGAGGAAAAGATCAAATACGGAGCCAAGTCATAACTCATTTGGAAGGCAGAAGCTTAAATGGTATCTATTTCAGCAAACATATTGCGGTAGCATACAAGAAAATATAGCATGTTGATTACAGACACATTTTTCAGATCTCCGAGATAAAGAGGTATGTCAGACAGACAAGGGAGTCTAGTTAACTTGAAAATGAACTGTAGGGAAATTTGTGTTCAAATGCCCCACTGAACATGTGTACATTAAAAGGGTTATATAGTTATACAAAATGTTTTATATTTTGTTTTTAAAAAATCACACTCACCTACCTCAGTTGCTAGCAGCACCTACTATGATGTCCAATGGTTCCCTATTTGTCCTGATCCTTCCTCCTCCTGAGACAATCACTGTCTGAGGCAAAACACCTCTGGGGTCAGTGATAGACTGAGTAGACCGCTACTGCTGAGAAGAATTTGTCTCTGGATATACCCTTTAATTCCCACAAAATAATGGTGTGTAAATTTGCTCTTGTTCAGACTAAAAAGGAAAACTGTCTCTCTCTAGGGCCAAGTATCGGTAGCTTATCCTGGAAGTCAGTGTCTCTTTATGGCTCATTCACACTACAAAATCTCTGGCTGGAGATATTCCAGGAAGAGATTCCATCTAGTGCGGGTGCTCGCAAAACAAGCCAGCTCTAGGACTGCTCAATAATTTGTCTCCATTAATAGCAATACACTTTAGAGCAGATTCCACCGAAATTTTAATTCTTTCAGGGGAGTCTGGGGTCTAGAAATTTCGTAGTGTGAATGGTGCAGCAGAATCCTATTCAGAACAGTGAGAGGCTGCACAGTAATTTTCAAGTTGAATTACAAATTGGCATTCTGTCCAGAAAATATGTAATGTGAATGGGCCCTTATAGTGCATTAAAACATCACAAGGCATATAAGCCATCTGAAATCCCTTGTCATGCTTTAAAACGTACCTTTCAGATTCCACAAAAAATAACATGTTACTCAGTACCTCATTCTGATCATGTACATTTAATTTTTCTTTATATATCATCGATATTCTCAAAAAATTGCATATTACAGCTGCTCACTGTCTTTTCCATCTTGTCAAATCTAGTCAAATCTTGTCTCTTGCCTGCACTGTGATGACCCCTACCCCTCCCTCACTCTGAAGACTCACTGCTCCTGGGAGCCTGGGAGCCCAGCTTTGTAACCCTTTCCTCTCTGGATTTATACTGTACACACACACACACACACAAAATGATTATTGGGGATTGCCTGTACTCTACCACCAAAGACGATATGGTGAGTATATAACTTAGATCTTCCTATGTCATTCATGAGTGTCATTCTGAGGCAGTCCTGTAATGCTGGAACTTGTAGTTTTGGAATAGTTTGAGGTACAGTATCAGGATAACTCTTTTTTGCAGCAGTGTTTCCTTCAGCTGTGTGCCTACAGCTTTTGCAAAACTCCAACTCCTAGCATGCCCAGACATCCTTTGACTGTCCAGGCATGCTTGTAGTTGTAGTTTTGCAACATCTGGAGGCACATGTTTGGTAAAACTCTGTGTTACAGCAGTGTTGCTGCAGGATGTATTCCTCCAGCAGCCTTGTCAATCAACCATCTCGTGTCCATGACCCTTGGACAGCCTCATGCTGCTGTGGGACTCATTAGTGTCCCAGGAGGTATGGGGATCCCCTAGTGGTGGGATTTTTAAAGGCAGTTTTCTTTAATAAAAAGTGACAATTCTTTAAAGGAGTGTACTAGAAAAACTATTGTTTTGCCAAGATGTTCAACATACAGTATAAAAAGTTGTTGTATCTGACAGTGCCCATTTAAGGCTTCTTAATGGGTCAGTCATTGACTTGCGTAATACCTATCTACAGTGTAGGTGACACTAGACACTCAATTTTCTTTCTTCTGGAGGAGAACTAATTTACATACTTTTTTCCCAGATTAACTTTCCTTTAAGACTTGTTACACAGGTCGAACCTATTCAAGGAGAACTTTGTGGTTCTCAGAATTTCCTTTTCAAATGAGTATTTCATAAAAACATTTTTCCTGAACAGCTTTTGTCAACAAGGAAAGCCGTTTACATGAATTCAATTCTCCTAGATGACCATGTTGCATTTTACAGTGTGCTTTGAGATGAATTAATATAAATGCAATTAATTTCCACATTGTGTTCTCCAGAACAAACTGATGTTTGCAGGGTGCTCTAGCTAATAAAGGGAGTTGCTTTATACATTCTTTGAAAAAGGGCACGGAGGAACAATCTTCAAAGAGTGTAAAAGGAGCCAATGTCACAAGGCTTTTGTTGGCAATGTTGGAAGGACACAGAGTACAGTAAAAGTAACATTGGAGATCAGAGTTGTCGTAACATGACATTGTGCTGTAACAGTGCATCAACACCAGCTTAGTACATGGGAAAAAACAAGGTTTACACATGTGCCCTAGTCTATAGGATAAATGCTGCCATTTTCTAAATTTGTTTTGATTAGGGGACAGTATTTATGATACTTCTTATTGTAATCTTTTAAGGTCAGCATTAACTTTGAATCAAATGGTTTGGAGATTATTATTTATATTTAGAAAAATAAACAGGTAAAGTGATTGTTGACAAGACATAACCAGACACAATGGTATATATATATATATATATATATATATATATATATATATATATATAAAATATATATATATATATATATATATATATATATATATATATTACTGTATCAACAATCTATTTCCAGATCAAATGCCTAAGATCAAGAGACTTGTGAAGTGTTTATTCTCGTTGTAATATTGTCTAAAGCCACCGAGCTCCCTATTAGCTCAAAGTCAAAATCAAAGGCCCTCTAAACATAATGTACACTGTGTACAGATTGCAAGCTGTTAACAGATGGAACACAAGTGTTGATGAACATCATTAATTAATATTGTTTATAAATGATAAAGTTGACAAAATGTGTCACATGGAATAAGCAATTGGTAAGTCTCAGAGAATCTTAAATGATTGATTAAGTGTAAGTTCCTTGAAGTCAATGTGTACATTCAATGGCATTAATTACCTGTAATCACCAGATTATTATTATACTTTAAATAGTTATTAAAAATACATCACCATTTCCCTCTTCATATACTATGCAAACCTGGTTTACTCAAAATGTGGTTTGTACGATAAATACACCCTAAAACATTATATATATATATATATATATATATATATATATATATATATATATATATATATATAAAACCAAAGACTAATTTGGCCAGCACTATTAATCCAAACTATTGTAAAAACCTGGCTTGCAGGTGCAGGCTGCTGGGCTAAATATACAGCAACAGGAGAATACAGCAGCACACTGCTAGCACAAAGATATAGATGAAACATGAGTATATAGATAAAACATGAGTATATATATAGAACATGAAAATCTATACAGCTGTAATGCAATAAATGAAGATATGAAACTATGAAATTATGAGGTACTTAGCTTGCAAATTTGGCACCAAATAGCGTGGACCGTCCCACCACGGTAAGGTGACCTCATTCTGGGACGGACCCTACACTGTGAATATGCCTCTTTGTGAACAGTACAGCAGGAATGCAAGGTCTGAAACATCCAAGGCACCTTATATACACCTAATAGAGGTGGGTGGGGTGCAGGAGCGAACATGGAGGTAGCCACTCCCCCGTATGTGTACTACAACCAAAGAATAAGTTGGCCAGCACTATTAATCCAAACTATTGTAAAAACCTGGCTTGCAGGTGCAGGCTGCTTGGCTAAATATACAGCAACATGAGAATACAGCAGCGCACTGCTAGCACAAAGATATAGATGAAACATGAGTATATAGATAAAACATGAGTATATAGATAGAACATGAAAAGCTATACAGCTGTAATGCAATAAATAAAGATATGAAACTATGAAATTATGAGGTACTTAGCTTGCAAATTTGGCACCAAATAGCGTGGACCGTCCCACCACAGTAAGGTGACCCCATTCTGGGACGGACCCTACACTGTGAATATGCCTCTGTGTGAACAGTACAGCAGGCATGCAAGGTCTGACACATCCAAGGCACCTTATATACACCTAATAGAGGTGGATGGGGTGCAGGAGCCAACATGGAGGTAGCCACTCCCCCGTATGTGTAATACAACCAAAGAATAAGTTGGCCAGCACTATTAGTCCAAACTATTGTAAAAACCTGGCTTGCAGGTGCAGGCTGCTTGGCTAAATATACAGCAACATGAGAATACAGCAGCGCACTGCTAGCACAAAGATATAGATGAAACATGAGTATATAGATAAAACATGAGTATATAGATAGAACAAGAAAAGCTATACAGCTGTAATGCAATAAATGAAGATATGAAACTATGAAATTATGAGGTACTTAGCTTGCAAATTTTGCGCCAAGTAGCGTGGACCGTCCCACCATGGTAAGGTGACCTCATTCTGGGATGGACCCTACACTGTGAATATGCCTCTGTGTGAACAGTACAGCAGGCATGCAAGGTCTGAAACATCCAAGGCACCTTATATACACCTAATAGAGGTGGGTGGGGTGCAGAAGCCAACATGGAGGTAGCCACTCCCCTGTATGTGTAATACAACCAAATAATAAGTTGGCTAGCACAATTAATTCAAACTATCCACGGTCCACGCTATTTGGCGCCAAATTTGCAAGCTAAGTACCTCATAATTTCATAGTTTCATATCTTCATTTATTGCATTACAGCTGTATAGCTTTTCATGTTCTATCTATTTACTCATGTTTTATCAATATACTCATGTTTCATCTATATCTTTGTGCTAGCAGTGTGCTGCTGTATACTCCTGTTGCTGTATATTTAGCCCAGCAGCCTGCACCTGCAAGCCAGGTTTTTACAATAGTTTGGATTAATAGTGCTGGCCAACTTATTCTTTGGTTGTATTACACACACGGGGGAGTGGCTACCTCCATGTTGGCTCCTGCACCCCACCCACCTCTATTAGGTGTATATAAGGTGCCTTGGATGTTTCAGACCTTGCATGCCTGCTGTACTGTTCACACAGAGGCATATTCACAGTGTAGGGTCCGTCCCAGAATGAGGTCACCTTACCGTGGTGGGACGGTCCACGCTATTTGGCGCCAAATTTGCAAGCTAAGTACCTCATAATTTCATAGTTTCATATCTTCATTTATTGCATTACAGCTGTATAGCTTTTCATGTTCTATCTATATACTCATGTTTCATCTATATCTTTGTGCTAGCATTGTGCTGCTGTTTTCTCCTGTTGCTGTATATATATATATATATATATATATATATATATTTATTTATTTATAAAGAATAATGGAGGGCAGCACACCATGCAATAAATTCCTGGTGCAGGCAGCCAAAATGGACCTTGGTCACTGGACCCCAAATGTAGAGAACAAAGAACGGTTGCAGCACTCAAAATTGGGGAAAAATTTGGTGGTAGCTTTAATCTATTAAAAATACAAATGCAAAGTTTCAGCTGCCAGTTCTCTGATGCTTGAGAAAGGCTGCACTGGCAGCTAAAACGTTGCATTTGTATTTTTAATGGATTAAAGCTACCACCAATTTTTCACCAATTTTGAGTGATGCAACCGTTCTTCGTTCTATATATATATATGAAAATGTTTTATGTTATTGACCGAAAGAATGACCAAATAAGTCACATCAAATTCAACAAAAATCAGGAGTGTGAAACCATTCTAAGGGGCATATTCAGTGCCAAAATAAGTGTGAAATCTGTTTTCTATTGATTTCAATGGTACGTTTTTTTCTGAACGGAGTTAAAATCTGCATTTAAAAAAAGGAACAAGTGACTCATTGAAGTGGACTGTGCAACGAAACCATTGTGGGTTGATTTTATCACCTGAAAATTCTGTTGTATGAACATGGCCTGAGGGGGTCAAAGTGAATGACACAAGCAACCTAATAAGTTTGGCACAAGGCTGTGTGCCAGACTCATAAATCTAGACCATTTATGAGCTGGAGAATGTTTGTGACATAACCTATGCCGATTACTCAAGTAATAGTTGGATAACAATTGCTACGCTACAGGAGGCCACACCCTTGCCGCTAAGCCTAGTTTAAATCTTCTAAAAGTTGCATAGGTGGTGCAGAAAGGCAAAAAGTTGCAATTTTTTGTGAATGAATGGGGCTTGTGCAGAAAGTTGTGATCTTGGATGCCAGAAAACTGGTATACTGCTTCAATGATTTCCCCCATAATCCTTATATATGCATACATATTCATAGATGATAGATAGAAAAAAAATGGCAGCACTCCAATATAAGTGAAACAAATTTGTGCAATTTATTTACCCATATTTATCGACATTTCAATTGCTCACTGCAGTCTTTTTCAAACATAAGGTGCAGTAAATTGCTAAGGAATGGTCCTATTTGACCTGAATAAATGCAAAATCCAAGTCAATGCAGTACTCCATAAGGTGAAAAAATGCTAAACTTTTAATCCATAAAAAATGTGTTACAAGGTTACAGCTGTAACTTTGTATAATAGATAAATAGCTAGCTAGATAGATAAATAAATAGATAGATATGTAAACTATTAATCTTATGATTTAATATGATTCTTTTCTGTCAATGTCTTCTTATAGAACAGATTAGAATTCCTAGCACATAATACTCAGTTGATCTGGGTCATTGAAATTCTCTTATCAGTTTTTCCATTTAGTACATTTCTAAGGTGTAATCATTTACCTATCTACAATTGTTTACACACACACATCTGAGTATAAAATACTATTATATGTTTTACAAGCTGCAATTACCTACTTGTCTGGGCTAAAATCCCTACAGAAATCTAATTGATTAGCACTTTGGCTTCTTAAGATCACAGATTTTTTCATAGGTTCTACTTACGTGGATAACCGAGATGCCATTTAGCCCTTTTACTGTAAATAACTTAAAAAATCTGCTTTTGGAAGGGTGCATACCCATCAACCAGAAAATATACCCAGCCAGGAGGTAACTGTCACGATTCGGCTTCCAGGTAGTGGATCCTCTGTGTCAGCGAGGGATTGGCGTGGACCGTGCTAGTGGACCGGTTCTAAGAGGCTACTGGTATTCACCAGAGCCCGCCGCAAAGCGGGATGGTCTTGCTGCGGCAGTAGCAACCAGGTCGTATCCACTAGCAACGGCTCTACCTCGCTGACTGCTGAGAAGGCGTGGGACAGAAGGACTAGGCAGTGGCAAGGTCAGACGTAGCAGAAGGTCGGGGGCAGGCGGCAAGGTTCGTAGTCAGGATGGGTAGCAGAAGTTCAGGTACACAGGCTTTGGACACACTAAACGCTTTCACTGGCACAAGGCAACAAGATCCGGCAAGGGAGTGCATGGGAGGAGGTCAGATAAAGCCAGGGAGCAGGTGGAAGCCAATTAAGCTAATTGGGCCAGGCACCAATCATTGGTGCACTGGCCCTTTAAGTCTCAGAGAGCTGGCGCGCGCGCGCCCTAGAGAGCGGAGCCGCGCGCGCCAGCACATGACAGCAGGGGACCGGGACGGGTAAGTGACCTGGGATGCGATTCGCGAGCGGGCGCGTCCCGCTGTGCGAATCGCATCCCCAACGGCCATGACAGTGCAGCGCTCCCGGTCAGCGGGACTGACCGGGGCGCTGCAGGGAAAAAGACGCCGTGAGCGCTCCGGGGAGGAGCGGGGACCCGGAGCGCTAGGCGTAACAGTACCCCCCCCCTTAGGTCTCCCCTTTTTTTTGTCCGTTAACTGCCTCCCTTGGAATGAGGACACCGGGAAAGAATGCGGGGCTTCCTCAACGGGAGGCAGTACAGCAGGAGTTGGAATGGGGAGGGAGGGCAGAGGGTGAAGTTTGGCACGGGGCAGGGAGACACAAGGACGGGAGCCATGAGGGGACACAGAGGCTTGCCTGATGGGACTGGGAGGGGGGGAGAGGCACTTCCTGTGGCAGGCAGAGTCCCAGTTCTTTATCTCCCCGGTGGTCCAATCAAGGGTGGGGGAATGAAGCCGGAGCCATGGCAGACCGAGGAGGACCTCAGAGGTACAGTTGGGGAGAATGAAGAACTCAATCCTTTCGTGGTGGGGTCCGATAGACATCAGGAGGGGTTCTGTGCGGTAACGCACGGTGCAGTCCAATCTGGCTCCGTTGACCGCGGAAATGTAGAGCGGCTTGACGAGACGGGTCACCGGGATGCTGAATTTATTAACAAAGGACTCCAAAATAAAATTCCCGGAGGCACCAGAGTCCAAGCAGGCCACGGCTGAGATGGAGGAGTTGGCTGTAGGGGAAATCCGCACGGGCACCGTGAGACGTGGAGAAGAAGACTTAGAAGCAAAAGATGCCACACCCACGTGAGCTGGGTGCGTGCGTGCGTTTCCCAGGCGTGGAGGACGGATAGGGCCATCCACCAAGAAATGCTCAGTACTGGCACAGTACAGACAGAGATTTTCTTCTCTACGGCGATTCCTCTCTTCCTGGGTCAGGCGAGACCGATCCACTTGCATGGCCTCCTCGGCGGGAGGCCCAGGCGAAGACTGCAAAGGATGCTGTGGGAGAGGTGCCCAGAGATCTAAGTCTTTTTCCTGGCGGAGCTCTTGGTGTCGCTCAGAAAAACGCATGTCAATGCGGGTAGCCAAATGGATGAGTTCTTGGAGGTTGGCAGGAATCTCTCGTGCGGCCAGCACATCCTTGATGCGACTGGATAGGCCTTTTTTAAAGGTCGCGCAGAGAGCCTCATTATTCCAGGATAGTTCAGAAGCAAAAGTACGGAATTGTATGGCGTACTCGCCAACGGAAGAATTACCCTGGACCAGGTTCAGCAAGGCAGTCTCAGCAGAAGAGGCTCGGGCAGGTTCCTCAAAGACACTTCGGACTTCAGCAAAGAAGGACTGGACTGTGGCTGTGGCAGGATCATTGCGGTCCCAGAGCGGTGTGGCCCAAGACAAGGCCTTTCCTGAAAGAAGGCTTACTACGAACGCCACCTTAGACCGTTCTGTAGGAAACAAGTCTGACAACATCTCCATATGCAGGGAACACTGAGACAAAAATCCACGGCAGAGTCTGGAGTCCCCATCAAATTTGTCCGGCAGGGACAAACGGAGGTTAGGAGCGGCCACTCGCTGCGGAGGAGGTGCAGGAGCTGGCGGAGGAGATGGTTGCTGCTGTAGCAGAGGCAGAATTTGCTGTAACATGGCGGTCAACTGCGACAGCTGCTGTCCTTGTTGGGCAATCTGCTGCGATTGCTGAGCGACCACCGTGGGAAGATCAGCGAGACTTGGCAGCAGCACCTCAGCGGGATCCATGGCCGGATCTACTGTCACGATTCGGCTTCCAGGTAGTGGATCCTCTGTGTCAGCGAGGGATTGGCGTGGACCGTGCTAGTGGACCGGTTCTAAGAGGCTACTGGTATTCACCAGAGCCCGCCGCAAAGCGGGATGGTCTTGCTGCGGCAGTAGCAACCAGGTCGTATCCACTAGCAACGGCTCTACCTCGCTGACTGCTGAGAAGGCGTGGGACAGAAGGACTAGGCAGTGGCAAGGTCAGACGTAGCAGAAGGTCGGGGGCAGGCGGCAAGGTTCGTAGTCAGGATGGGTAGCAGAAGTTCAGGTACACAGGCTTTGGACACACTAAACGCTTTCACTGGCACAAGGCAACAAGATCCGGCAAGGGAGTGCATGGGAGGAGGTCAGATAAAGCCAGGGAGCAGGTGGAAGCCAATTAAGCTAATTGGGCCAGGCACCAATCATTGGTGCACTGGCCCTTTAAGTCTCAGAGAGCTGGCGCGCGCGCGCCCTAGAGAGCGGAGCCGCGCGCGCCAGCACATGACAGCAGGGGACCGGGACGGGTAAGTGACCTGGGATGCGATTCGCGAGCGGGCGCGTCCCGCTGTGCGAATCGCATCCCCAACGGCCATGACAGTGCAGCGCTCCCGGTCAGCGGGACTGACCGGGGCGCTGCAGGGAAAAAGACGCCGTGAGCGCTCCGGGGAGGAGCGGGGACCCGGAGCGCTAGGCGTAACAGTAACCAGTTTCTGTTAAGTAAATAAAAAAAATCACCCATAATCATCACCCAAAAATCACCCATAATCATTAGTACTTTTTGTATGTCCCTGTATTTTATATTTATTTAAATAAAAGCAACATTTTATGCTTATCCCTGGAATGCTGGACATTTTTCTTCTTTACTTGGGCATATCCATTTGGTTCATTGATTGATTGATAGGGTTCATTGATTACTGTACTATTGTACTATAGGTTGACTTACCATGGTGATTTTCTTTATTACTAATTTACTATGTCTTGAATACCCCTTTAAGTGCACGCTAAAGCCAGGTCATACAGCCACATTCCATAAAAAACAGCGTGGCAACACACAATTCACAAGGTCTGTGTAATCTTGACGCGTTTGGAGCGCATGTGCTCTTTGTCAAAGAGCGCATGCGCTCGAAAAGCGTCAAGATTACACATACCTTGTGAATTGTGTGTTGCCACGCAGTTTTTTATGGAGGATTGAATAAAGCTGTGGATTTCGTCAAGTGCTGGATCATTTTGTCTTCTTTCTTCAGTGTTTGTAGATGCATGTCTCAATGGATGCATGTCTCTATGGCTGACATAGAACAATGATCTCTAGACACACAACTTCACAAGCTTCTCTACAAAATTCTGTTAGTCCAATAAAAAAAGGTATTACATGATACTGCTAAATTTTTTGATTTTGCATCCATATGTATATATATATAAATATATATAAATATATATATATATATATATATATATATATATATATATATATAATCAAAATACAAAAAACAACAGCACTCAGTGAAAGGAAAGATCTGACAATGCGGGGTGCAAGCAACTGATTACGGATTAAGTCCACCAATCCTTCGAGTTAGAAAAATGAAGCCAGTGCAGCACTCCATAAAGTTAAAGCAGTGTGATTTATTCCATCACCAAAATGTGTTACACAGCAGCGACGTTTCGGTCCTCTCCAGAACCTTTCTCAAGCTTGAGAAAGGTTCTGGAGAGGACCGAAACGTCGCTGCTGTGTAACACATTTTTTGATGGAATAAATCACCCTGTTTTCACTTTATGGAGTGCTGCACTGGCTTCATTTTTCTATATATATATATATATATATATATATATATATATATATATATATATATATATCAGTAGTGAAATTAGATTTATTGGATGAACATAAAGTGTTTAATCTGCACCAGAACAAAAGAAATGTCACAGAAATATCACATAGACATTTAGTTGAGCCTCCTTTAGCAGAAGTAACTGCTTCTAGATGCATCCAATAGCCTGTAATGAATGATTCTGGATGAAGCTATTTTGGAACATTCCACCTTCCAACTCCACTTAGGTTTGATGGTTTCCAAGCATGGACAGCCCGCTTCACAGCCCTACTGCTGCCCGACCAAGCCCCCCGCTCTGGGCCACACCACCCCACAGACAAAGCATCACAGTAACAATGGCCACCACAGAGTACCACACCAGTGTGAACACCTACCATGTGCTCCCTGCAAGAGGGCTTGGAGAATGTTTCACTATCCCATAAAGCTTCTCCTTGTGCAAAGCGCAATGTTATAGTCTCTTAGGTGAACAGAAATGTACAGTTTTCTTGTCAGATAATAAAACTGGTTAGTTTCCAAAGCATACTTTCACCAACCTGAGCATACCAATGATAAATATAAAATATAAATAACTTGATCCAATATTTAATTATGTGGGGTTCTAAGGCTGGAAATGCAAACACTTGAGACCAGAAGAGTGGCTGGGTTATTAAAAATCTAGATTATGATCAGGTGGCTTTGAAGTACATTCCTCAACATTGAATTGCAACACCAAGAGGAAGTAGCTGGTGTCACTAAGATTTCCAAATGATCACATTTTTAAGCATCTAGCTCCAATCTGGGAAGGGCTTCAATAGTAGAAAATCAAATTTTTTCAGCCACTTGAAACCTCAGAAATCAATCAAGCTAGTACATCTTGACTATTCAGCCAAATGCCTGCTATCGCCACTGAAAGGGACACAATCATTGAACTGAGAAGCCTTGATTTATCCCTGCTGATCCCAGCTCATTGGAGAACAATGACAAACTGGAATCACAGCAATACATGCAAATGCTTGGTCAGATTAGAAGAATAGCACATAGTGATCCATTCTATAATGTAAGTCAAATTATATGTCACAATGGTGTTACATTGATTTGGCTGTTTGACCAGTGGCACAGTCATTTCTCTAAAATGTCCCAGGACCCATTTTTCAACATGACAATGCCGGGCTGCATGTTGCTCATGCTACAGTGAGCAGTCTGCATAGCCTAAACATACAACCATGGCCATGTGTGTGGCACTCATACTGGATATTTAATAAATCTAGATGTGAATATTTTGTGGACTTTTTTTTATCATGTTGCAATTTCAATGTAAAGGAGTGTGTTACATTTTTCTTCATCCTTTCAAAAACATTTCAGAATGGGTGTAGTGGGTGTTTCTGGAGTTTGCCAGTCTAATATCAGACACATTCACCTTTTCCCTTTTTTGGCATGTCTTTTTGAATTAAAAAGCACACAGAGGTGATTGATAGTTGGCTATCCTGTCTCTGGTGAACATTGTTGTAGTTATCTCCAGTTTAATGTGGATGTTTATTCACTGATGTTTTAAATTTAAGCCATCGTAATAGTCTTTAAGTTTAGACATTTGCTTTAAAGGGAAACTCCACTAATATACAGGAGGTTTGTGTGGGTGATCCTGAGTAAATTGATGAAATTCCTTATCCAGGGGTGTAGCTATAGAGGTGGCAGAAGTAGCAGTCGCACTGGGACCCTGGTGCTTAAGGGGGCACCTAAACACATCTGCCCCACAAGAAACCAGCATTTTAATTGGCATATGGGGCCCTGTTGCAGATTTTGCATCAGGGCCCAGAAACTACAAGCTATGCCTCTGTCCTTACCTTAATCTGTTCAACTGTTCCCAAGATAGAGCACAATCTTGAAATATGCAAATTAACTCTTAACTACACTGGAGGCAGGTTTGCACCTTTGATGCCATCCCCTGGGTCCCTTTCGCGTGGCCCACTTATGAAGGAGTAGGAGAAGGATATTGATGAACAGGGCAGCATGAATGGGAGCCTTGGGATGGCGTCATAGCATATTGCAAGATGGTGCTATATCCTGTGAAGGGCTGCACAGACTGGGATAAAGAATACACCAATTTGCTGAAGTTTTGATAAAGTTAACAAAGCTAAAATATATGCATATGAAATAACAGCTTTTTGGCTAATAATTTTTTTTACTATAAATAGATTTTGTATCGTTATAAGGTAAACTAAAGAAAACTATAAAAAAAATTGATATTTAGACCATATACCTGAAAAAATGCAGCAATGCAGCCAAACAAGCACAAGTCTATGGGCTTTGATATGAACAATGTTTTATGTTTCCCCTTTAATTTTAGTTAAAGGGGTACTTTGGTGGAAAACTTTTTTTTTTTTTTATCAACTGGTGTGCATAGATGTAACTTGTGGAGATGTTACTAATCTAGGGTAAAGGGAAGTATGTTAGGAAATACATAGAAAATCAAGAACAACATATTCCATTTGCAATATATTTATTAACAACACTATAACAGTGATAGTAAGAGGTTGTACCCCCCTCACATGATGTTTACGTAAATAGGGTACAATAACACTCCAAGAAAGTCGATCAGGTGTAGATCACTAATCTTGTCCCTATCTTAAGATCCGGCCTAGCAATACTGTAGGTCCCCTGTCCTTGTGACCTGGGCCTACACTGGAACCTCCTAGAAGGCCGTAGGCTATAAGGGGAAGCAAATCTGATGATGCTAGGCAGGATCTTAAGATAGGGACAAGATTAATGATCTACACCTGATCGACTTTCTTGGAGTGTTATTGTACCCTATGAATTTAAACATCATATGTCTTGAACCACTCTTACTATCACTGTTATAGTGTTGTTAATAAATATATTGCAAATGGAATATGTTCTCTTTGATTTTTTTTAAATCAACTGGTGCCAGAAAGTTAAACAGATTTCTAAATTACTTCTATTAAAAAATCTTAATCTTTACAGTACTTTTTAGGGGCTGTAAACTACAGAGGAAATGCTTTTCTTTTTGGATTTCTCTTCTGTCACGACCACAGTGCTCTCTGCTGACCTCTGCAGTCCATTTTAGGAACTGTCCAGAGCAACATATTTCTCTTGCTCTAGACAGTTCCTAAAATGAACAGCAGAGGTCAGCAGAGAGCACTGTGGCCGTGACAGATGAGAAATCCAAAAAGAAAAGCATTTCCTCTGTAGTATAACGCCGCTAATAAGAACTGGAAGGACTAAGATTTACAAAAGTAAATTTACAAATATGTTTAACTTTCTGGCACCAGTTGATTAAAAAAAAAATGTTTTCCTCTGGAGTACCCCTTTAAAACAGAACTTCAGAAGTCTGAAATTCAATGTTAACAGGCGGTTTTAGGGTTGAGCTAATGTACAATAGGTAAGTAGGATTACTGTCAAGTTTGCTGTGACTTTTCTACCTCAGGTGTTACTGATATGCCTGGAGGCACACTTTATACAATGAGCTAGTGCTTGTAAACCAAACCTCACAAGACACATTCATGAGAAAGGTACAACTACAAAAAAAATGACATTTAAAACATTTTACAAAACAAGCCAAAAAATTAAGTAAAAAAAATATTTTGTCATAAAGGAACTTGCACAAAGGTAGTCTGTATTAATTCTCAAATATGACATCACTTTACTTCTTCTTTAAAATAGATGTATAACCATGTCTCATTTTACCAATTTAACAATATGTCATGCAAAGCACACACCTACAGGCTTGTGGCCTAGATGAAAGGCAAAATAAGTGCATAATGAGATAATTCCCTTTAGGAATTTTTGAGCTGAGCATCAAAAATGTGATATTTTAAGTGAACAAGCCCGGCTGATGTGATATAACAATAATTAATTTTAGTTTATTTTTCCTATTATCAGCTGGATTATTAATTAATAAAAAATTGGCTACATTAAAATTGATTACAAAATATCAAAATTTTTATACTATGTACTTTATATATATTATGTACATATACTATATACATATATAATATATATATATATATATATATATATATATCCCAAAGGGCAGAAATAAATAGGTATGAACATCCACTGTATGTGTGCTATAAAAGAGAAAAACATGTGCCAATATAACAATGTATTGTGATACAACATCCAAGGGGAAAATTATGTCCCAGAGATGTCCCATTTCACAACTTGCTTTTTTTTTTTTAACCTTTCCTGCTTCCTCATGGTGTTTTAAGATGGAGGCACAATACTCAGGTTTATATGGAAAGCACATATATACCGTATATACTTGAGTATAAGCCGAGTTTTTCAGCATGATTTTTCGTGCTGAAAATGCCCCCCCTCGGCTTATACTCGAGTGGACTCTCCGCCTGTCAATCCCTTTCAGTGGTCTTCAACCTGCAGACCTCCAGATGTTGCAAAACCACAACTCCCAGCATGCCCGGACAGCCATCGGCTGTCAGTGCATGCTGGGAGTTGTAGTTTTGAAACATCTGGAGGTCCGCAAGTTGAAGACCACTGCCGGGCCTTCGTCATCATCCAGACCCCCCCCCCCCCCTTTAGTTTTCTACTCACCTCCCCTCGTGGGAAGCAAGGGTGAGCTGGTCCGGGCCATCTATGCTGCAGGGACCGTCCAGGGGGGAGGATTAGTTGTTCCGGGCTGTCCATTTTCACTGGGAGTTCCTCTTCTCCGCTTCGGGCCTGACCCCGGACTAGTGACGTTGCCTTGACAACGTCGCACAGGGATATCCCTGCGCATGAACTTCCCTGTCCATCGTCGTCAAGGCAACGTCACTAGTCCGGGGCCGGGCCCTGAGCGGAGAAGAGGGCCTCCTGGTGAAGATGGACAACCCGAAATGACTAACCCTCCCCACCAGACGGTCCCTGTAGCATACATGGCCCGGACCAGCTCACCCTTCCTTCCCACCGAGGGGAGGTGAGTAGAAAACTAAAGATGGGGGGGGGGTCTGGATGATGACGGAGGCCTGGCAGTGGTCTTCAACCTGCGGACCTCCAGATGTTTCAAAACTACAACTCCCAGCATGCACGGACAGCCGATGGCTGTCCAGGCATGGTGGGAGTTGTAGTTTTGCAACATCTGGAGGTCCGCAGGTTGAAGACCACTGATTGAAGGGATTGACAGGCGGTGATGATGAAGGGGGGGGATGATGACAGGGTGATGATGACGGGGGTCTGGATGATGACAGGGTGATGATGACAGGGGTCTGGATGATGACAGGGTGATGATGATGGGGGTTTTAATGACGGGGTTCTGGATGATGACGGGGGTCTGGATGATGACAGGGGGGATGATTTCCCACCCTAGTCTTATAGTCAAGTCAATAACTTTTCCTGGGTTTTTGGGGTGAAATTAGGGGCCTCGGCTTATATTCGGGTCGGCTTATACTCAAGTATATACGGTAATAGGAGGGGACTACATCAACTATAACCTAATAGAAAAGGTCTGAAAGTGAAAATCTAATTAAATGACAAGATATGAATTGTAAATGGAAGACCAGCAACCTTCACCAGGTCACACTCAAAATCCGACCATGCTAATTGGCAAATAATTTGATATAGCTTTGATTGTTACCGCTTTTCAGCCAGAAGAATGGATCTTTGGTCACTGTCCCTTTAATAGTGCTTCTATAGCAACTATTAAATTTATCAATATTTGGTTCTTCTTAGCACATGAAAATGTAATATCTGGTGTAGATGTATATGTTCTCAGGTTCTCAAGTTGCCTATATTACTGAGACTACTGAAGGGCTGTCAATCCCTATTATTATGATGACACTAAACAATTGTAATAATAGAAAAATAATTATACCATTACTCGGTGCCCAATGAATGCAATAAAATGCAATAAACAGCAGTGCCACTTCCTTTACTAACTCCCACACACAAATGGTTTGACCACTTGCCCAGGTGTCCATTGCTGTGTTCAATTCTGCATAGGCGCTAAACAGTAACTGAATGAGTTCAATGTGTTCAAAGATACAAACGGCAGCATCTTTTATGTCTGTGCATGTGGTAAACATGTCCAGCTACTGTTCAGAATGTGTCCAGAATTTGACAGGGACAGCTGAAAAAGCGGCCATGGGGGAAAATGACTTACTGCCATTATCTTGAGTCCTAAGGACGCTGAGCCTGTCTCTTTTCACTGTTTAAACATCCAGTCTATTGACAGCAGACAGACTTCAACTGAAGAGCAAGAATAAGGAATAAGGGGAAGTTTTCGGTGACAGACCACAAAAATATATGACTTTTTTCGGAATGATGCTAGAAAATGTCCACCCCTTTTAAATCCTTGAACATTTTAACATTAAACAGTCTAATACATTACCCTATTCTGTTTTTATTTTCTTACTGGATGTGAAATTAATGTAGATATTTTAATCTTTACAGCAATATCGTTTTCAAAATACTACTCTAATAAAAAGTTATTCTTGTGCCTATTCAATACATAATAATATGGTTATAAAGAAATATGTTGATGTATCTAAAGTAGATTTATGTCATATTTGCTTTCCCAGCAGTCCCACTAAAAAGTGATGTTTTTTCTTCTTTCATCTTAACCCCCTGGCTGCCACAAAGACCAAGCTGGCATTATTCCGCCCTGCTTTACAGTTCCCTCTGGCTGCAAAATGATTAAAATTGTGGAATCTTAGCAAGGTCCCCAGGAGAGATCATTTAGCTGAGTTAAGCATAACTGTTTCACCAAGTATAAGAATAAACAAGCACAAGATGTACTGTACATACAACACAGAATAAAGGTGGAATAGATAATAGATAGATAGATAGATAGATAGATAGACAGATCAATAATGATTAATATGTTAAATTCAATTTTATATATATATATATATATATATATATATATATATTTTTTTTTTTTTTACATTTGTGTCATAAACTTTCTGAATCAATTTACATAATGTAAATAGCATCTGACCAAATGTAAATGTAAGGATATGATAATGAGCCTCTTAATAATAGAAAGCAAGATGTGAAATAACCAGCTCTTTGTGAGATCTTGCATTATATCTTAGACTTGAATCAATATACTCTTGCCTTGATTTCACTTGTGTCCAAATGTTTTTATTGTGTTGACCCATGCGTTTCTAAAGAGTTTAGAAATATGTATTTAGAAAGATGGGAGCCAGAAGAAGAAACAAAGTTTAAAGTCAATTCTACTAATCAGTAAACAAATAAGATAAATAAAAATCAACAAATTAGGTTAAATCCACTATTTAATTTTTCCACTTAAAGGGGTACTCTACCTACTGGTCCCAGAAAGTTAAAACAATTTGTAAATGACTTCTATTTAAAAATCTTAATCCTTCCAGTACTTATCAGCTGCTGTATACTACAGAGAAAGTTATTTTCTTCTTGAATTTCTTTTCTGTCCACAGTGCGCTCTGCTGACACCTCTGTCCATGTCAGGAACTGTCCAGAGCAGAAACAAATCCCCATAGCAAACCTTTCCTGCTCGAGACAGTTCATGAGACCGACAGAGGTGTCAGCAGAGAGCACTGTAGTCCGACAGAAAATAAATCTAAAAAGAAAAGAACTTCCTCTGGTGCAAATAGCAGCTGATAAGCACTGGAAGGATTAAGATTTTTAATAGAAGTAATTTACAAAATTTGTTTAACGTTCTGGCAACAGTTGATTTAAAAAAAAAAAGTGTTATTCACTGGAGTACCCCTTTAACTTTCTCTGTGGTATATAGCAGCGGATAAGTACTGGAAGGATTAACATTTTTAAATAGAATTCATTTACAAATCTGTTTAACTTTCTGGCACCAGTTGATTTGAAATAATTTGTTTTCCACTGGAGTGCCCTTTAAGGAGTCACTCATGAGTTGTCCTTTCTGGGGTAAGGAGAGTGGGCTATATATGTTAAGCTGTGGGAAAGATTCTCCTAGCTGTTATACACTGCATATTTCAGGGGAGTTCCCTTGTCCCATGCTACTTTTGTGGGTAGGAGGAGAAAGTGCCTCTTGGAAAGCTGTTGGAGAGCTTGTACTGGAGGCTGTACACCCATGTGTGAGCTGAGTTCTTCAGTGTGGCTGGAGGATAGTGAGGATGCCATTGGTGCCTCTTTGTGTTCCTTGATGTCTTTTGCTGTCAGGATTTGCAGGGCAGAAGACAAGAGTAACCCTTACAGGAATAAAGTTTTGTTTTGGTTTCAGATGTGCTAGAAGAAGTTGCTGAAGTTGAGGGGATTTTGAAGCTTCTTTTTTTTCTCTTGCTGGATCATTTTTGTGGGATTTGAGTAGTAGGAAGTTGCTGTGTGGTTCCTTTGCATATATTCCACAAGGAAAGTTGATCCAGCAATAGGTTGGTCATCTTGCTTTTGGTCAGGCCAAACTTCAAGCTTTTAAAAATGCCTAGATATTTGACTCTTAGTTATGTCAGATGACTGCATTTTACTTTCACTTTGATCGGTGCGTCTGAAGGGTTAATACTGGGCATCACTGCGATCGGTGATGTCAGGTATTAGCCACGGGTTCCGGCCGTTGATAGCTGACGAGACCGACCCAGCAGTTGGACCCCCACCAAAAAAATGGCCCTGGGGGGGGGGGGGGGGCAGGGGGATGGGTAGGGAGCCCCGAGGTAATTTTTTGCATCGGGGCCCTGTGGTTTCTAGCTACACCTATGGGGGCCACTATTAACAGAGGGGCCTACTACAACTATGGGGTCAACTATTAACAGAGAGGCCTACCCAAACTATATGGAGCCCCCTATATAGCTTGGGTAGGCCCCTCTGTTAATAGTTGCTTCCATATAGTTTGGGTAGGCCCCTCTGTTAAAGGAGTAGTCTGGTGAAAAATAACTTATCCCCTATCCTTGGATAGGGGATAAGTTATCGATCGCAGGGGGGTGCAAGTGCTGGGACCCCCCTTGCGGGGCCCTGGCAGTTTGCTGGAAACTGATGTCTGGATCCCCGCAGGAAGCCACGGCCAGCACAACCCATCCATGTATCTCTATGGTGTACATGGAGCGGCGCGTCAGCCAGCATGCGCATGCGGCATGCCCCTCTTCCAGCTGTGCAGGAGATAGCGGGGAGTCCTGTTATCTATAACTTATCCCCTATCCTTGGATAGGGGATAAGTTATTTTTTTTACCAGACAACTCCTTTAATAGCACAGTGTTATATAACACCGCACTCTGCACTAATCTAATTAGAAATATATAATTAGAAAGTAAAATAATATTGGGGGCAGGCCACGGGGGGGGGGGGGGGGGGGGGGCAGGCATTGAGCTGTGTGAGGGGCCCCGAAATTTCTGATGGCAGCCCTGTTTAGAATATGGTATTACATATTTGTAATGGTGATTATTAATTTTTTTTTTGCTTGTTTTTCTTTCTTTTGCGAATATATGCGAATATGCAAATATACAAATACTTGCAAATATTCGCTAATATAATGCCTATTTACGATGGGGAAGCATTGAGATTAGAATTACAGAAGGAGTGGAGGAGAGCCGTAAACCAGTGATCAAATGGAGGAGGTCCAAAAATCCAAACTGAAAGCCCCGAAGGTCAACACAAACAAACCAATTATGCGATATTGTGCCCCTAGCCCCATTGCACCTCCAGCAGACGTGCAGGACCAGAGGATAGAGTGTATGCAGGAGGGATGGAACTCTGTACCACTGTGAGAGAAGTTTGACTTTAGACATCTGGATCCTAACTGAAACATACATCTAATGGCACAATACAAATGCCCTGTTACTGTCCTGGCTGCTGAAAGTGCAAGTAAACTTCTGGTCCCAATTAGCCTAAAAAGTCAGCTGCATAGTAGAGGCCTGCTGGAGAAGGATTGAATGCAACAAAGAGACCACGTGGCGAGGGCTCTCCCTGTCCAGGCAAATACTCTCAAAAGGTGTCAGGTCTCCATGAAAATCTAAAGTCTGTTTTGACACCACATAAATATGTCTAGATTATTGCATGGTGAGTAATGAGGTACAGTGGGGATCAAAAGTTTGGGCACCCCAGGAAAAAAATTGTATTAATGTGCATAAAGAAGCCAAGGAAAGATGGAAAATCTCCAAAAGGCATCAAATTACAGATTAGACATTCTTATAATATTTCAACAAAAGTTAGATTTTATTTCCATCATTTACACTTTCAAAATAACAGAAAACAAAAAAATGGCATCTGCAAAGGTTTGGGCACCCTGCAGAATTTATAGCATGCACTGCCCCCTTTGCAAAGCTGAGACCTGCCAGTCTCATGGATTTTTCTCAATTATCATCTGGAAAGACCAGGTGATGTTAATCTCAAAGGTTTTAAATGCCCAGACTCATCTGACCTTGCCCCAACAATCAGCACCATGGGTTCTTCTAAGCAGTCGCCTAGAAATCTGAAACTGAAAATAGTTGACGCTCACAAAGCTGGAGAAGGCTATAAGAAGATAGCAAAATGTTTTCAGATGTAAATATCCTCTGTTCGGAATGTAATTAGCAAATGGCAGTCATCAGGAAGAGTGGAAGTTAAAGCAAGATCTGGAAGACCAAGAAAAATATCAGACAGAACAGCTCGCAGGATTGTGAGAAAAACTATTCAAAACCGATGTTTGACTGCTCAATCCCTCCAGAAAGATCTGGCAGACACTGGAGTTGTGGTACACTATTCCACTATAAAGAGATACTTGCACAAATATGGTCTTCATGGAAGAGTCATCAGAAGAAAACCTCTTCTACATCTCACCACAAAAATCTGCGTTTGAACTTTGCAAATGAACATATAGACAAGCCTGATGCATTTTGGAAACAAGTTATGTGGCCCGATGAGGTTAAAATGGAACTTTTTGGCCAGAATGAGCAAAGGTACGTTTGGAGAAGAACAGAACAGGGAACAGAATTTAATTAAAAGACCTCTGTCCCACTGTTAAGCATGGGGGTGGATCAATCATGCATTGGGGTTGTATTGCAGCCAGTGGCACAGGGAATATCTCATGAGTAGAAGGAAAAATGGATTCAATAAAATTTCAGAAAATTTTGGATGCTAACTTTATGGCATCTGTGAAAAGCTGAAGTTAAAGAGAGCATGGCTTCTACAAATGGATAATGATCCTAAACACACCTCGAAATCCACGGGGGATTACATTAAGAGGTGTAAACTGAAGGTTTTGCCATGGCCTTCACAATCTCCTGACCTCAACATAATTGAAAATCTATGGATAGACCTTAAAAGAGCAGTCCGTGACAGACAGCCCAGAAATCTCAAAGAACTGGAAGACTTTTGTAAGGAAGAATGGGCAAAGATACCTCAAACATGAAGTGAAAGACTCTTGGCTGGCTACAAAAAGTGTTTACAAGCTGTGATACTTGCCAAAGGGGGCAGTGCAAGATATTAACTATGCAGGGTGCCCAAACTTTTGCAGATGCCCTTTTTTTGTTTTCTGTTATTTTGAAAGTGAAAATGATGGAAATAAAATCTAAATTTTGTTGACATATTATAAGAATGTCTAATATGTAATTTGATGACTTTTGGAGATTTTTCTTTCTTTGGCTTCATCATGCACATACATTTTTACCTGGGGTGCCCAAACTTTTGATTCCCACTGTATGTGGCTGATCTTGAACAATGTCAGCAAGAGTCTGTAGAGAGGATGATTGGAGGACCTGACAGATTTTATGAAAAAAAGAAGAAAAAGAAGGGATTCAGCTCACCACTGTGCGGTATTGGATGCAGGAGCTCCGTAGTTGCAGGAGAGCAAGGCAGGCAGGATGCGGGCCGTGTCCCGGAGAACAATGGAAGAAAAAAAGCACACGTGCAGGGGTGGGCCTCCAGCTGCTCCAAAAAGTCCAATTAGAAAATTAAAACTTCACCTTTAATGTAGCATGTTAAAAACAAAGGATATCCATGGTGGAAAATAAAAAGAAGGAAGGGAAACCGACGCGTTTCGAGCCTGTACTGGCTCTTAGTCGTGGCACATAGTATATCGGGCAAGTGCCCCCTTATATAGTGTAACTCCAAATGATCCCAAACGGAAACCCCGGAGGCCCGGGTTCCGGAAGGGTGATGACGTAGGTCAATGATAAGAACAAGTATAAGACCTGGACTGGATGGATGATCATGTGCTGGGTAAGTGCATAATATTTAACACTATGTGTGCGGAGGCCATATCAAATTCATGAGTACCAACTCCGGCAGCATAGCGTAGCCCGTATATGGGCATGATTACTCAAACCTAGTTTAGGTTGCCGACCGGTTGTACATATGTGGAAAGGTCTTATATGGGACATCAGGATAAACCGCATCCATAAGGCGCGTAGTGTGAATACTCTGTAATATGTGTACACACCATTTGGTCCAGAATTAAAATATTTTTGGAACCATGCTCTGTCCTCATTTCTCTACAATATATGTTTTTCATGTTTTTTATGACTCAAAGGCACAGTATGGCCCGTAGATATATATGTGCGCACATTGCTATATATACTATTATATTGGATACTTGTGGTATTTGCCCTTGATGCACATGGTCCATGTGCATATGAATATACGTTAACCATTATTATCTCTATAGATCTATGAGGACAGAGCATGGTTCCAAAAATATTTTAATTCTGGACCAAATGGTGTGTACACATATTACAGAGTATTCACACTACGCGCCTTATGGATGCGGTTTATCCTGATGTCCCATATAAGACCTTTCCACATATGTACAACCGGTCGGCAACCTAAACTAGGTTTGAGTAATCATGCCCATATACGGGCTACGCTATGCTGCCGGAGTTGGTACTCATGAATTTGATATGGCCTCCGCACACATAGTGTTAAATATTATGCACTTACCCAGCACATGATCATCCATCCAGTCCAGGTCTTATACTTGTTCTTATCATTGACCTACGTCATCACCCTTCCGGAACCCGGGCCTCCGGGGTTTCCGTTTGGGATCATTTGGAGTTACACTATATAAGGGGGCACTTGCCCGATATACTATGTGCCACGACTAAGAGCCAGTACAGGCTCGAAACGCGTCGGTTTCCCTTCCTTCTTTTTATTTTCCACCATGGATATCCTTTGTTTTTAACATGCTACATTAAAGGTGAAGTTTTAATTTTCTAATTGGACTTTTTGGAGCAGCTGGAGGCCCACCCCTGCACGTGTGCTTTTTTTCTTCCAGATTTTATGAAAGCATCATAGGCCTTCCTGCACCTAAACCTGTGTGCTAATCAAAAATCATAATTTTTTTGAAAAGTGTCAAAACTCAACAATTAACCTTGCTCAAAAAAGGCTTCACTCTAGTAATCCCTTTCTCCATCCAGAATACACAGTCCCTAATCTTGTAGAATTATGTTATATGTGAATTTAGGAGAGTGCCCTAAATGTTCTAACCCATTTTATGTGTTTCTCTTTTCTTCTCTTTTCCCATCCCTGTATGCAGTGGACTATTTGGGATTCGGTGGACTACATCAATGACCAGCAATATTTTTTTATTTGAATAAAATAGCTTGTTGGCGGGTGTTTTTTTTTGTAATAAAAGCTTTTAAAACATGTTTTGTGTTTTTTTTTTTTATTGATTTTACAGTAGTGGAAGCTGTCTCATAGACGGAATTCTTAACTAAGCCAGAGCTTAGTGTTAGCCACCAAAACACCTAGCGTTAACCCCCCAATTATTACCCCGGAACCCATCGCCACAGGTTACCAACAGGCCAGGAGCATCAAAAATGGTGCTCCTGGGCCTAGGCAGTAACAGGCTGGCGTTATTTAGACTGGGGTGGGCCAGTAACAATAGCCCTTGCCCACCCTGGTAACATCAGGCTGTTGCTGCTTGGTTGGTATCTGGCTGAGAATGAAAATAGAGGGGAAAAAACATATAGGGTTACAGCATGAGATGTGTTTGCATATGTCTAGCTTCAGGCACAACTCAGGTCCAACATTGCCAGGTTCGGCTGAGCTGAACCTGACAATGTTCGAAAGTTCTGTACAGACCGAATCTGGGTTTGGAGGGCTTGGTTCGCTCAACTACAATGATCACCCATCAATGTTGAAAGTTTAACCCCTTAAGGACGCAGAACGTAAATGTACGTCCTGGTGAGGTGGTACTTAACGCACCAGGATGTACATTTACGTCCTAAGCATAACCGCGGGCATCGGAGCGATGCCCGTGTCATGCGCGGCTGATCCCGGCTGCTGATCGCAGCCAGGGACCCGCCGGCAATGGCCGACGCCCGCGATCTCGCGGGCGTCTGCCATTAACCCCTCAGGTGCCGGGATCAATACAGATCCCGGCATCTGCGGCAGTTCGCGATTTAAATGAACGATCGGATCGCCCGCAGCGCTGCTGCGGGGATCCGATCATTCAGAACGCCGGACAGAGATCCCCTCTCCTTCCTCCGTCCGGCTCCCGGCGTCTCTTGCTCTGGTCTGTGATCGAGCAGACCAGAGCAGGAGATGACCGATAATATTGATCTGTTCTATGTCCTATACATAGAACAGATCAGTATTAGCAATCATGGTATTGCTATGAATAGTCCCCTATGGGGACTATTCAAGTGTAAAAAAAAATGTAAAAAAATGTAAAAGTAAAAGTAAAAAAAAAGTGAAAAATCCCCTCCCCCAATAAAAAAGTAAAACGTCCGTTTTTTCCTATTTTACCCCCAAAAAGCGTAAAAAACATTTTTTATAGACATATTTGGTATCGCCGCGTGCGTAAATGTCCGAACTATTAAAATAAAATGTTAATGATCCCGTACGGTGAACGGCGTGAACGAAAAAAAAAAAAAGTCCAAAATTCCTACTTTTTTAATACATTTTATTAAAAAAAAAATTTATAAAAAATGTATTAAAAGTTTTTTATATGCAAATGTGGTATCAAAAAAAAGTACAGTTCATGGCGCAAAAAATGAGCCCCCATACCACCACTTATACGGAAAAATAAAAAAGTTAGAGGTCATCAAAATAAAGGGATTATAAACGTACTAATTTGGTTAAAAAGTTTGTGATTTTTTTAAGCGCAACAATAATATAAAAGTATATAATAATGGGTATCATTTTAATCGTATTGACCCTCAGAATAAAGAACACATGTCATTTTTACCATAAATTGTACGGCGTGAAAACAAAACCTTCCAAAATTAGCAAAATTGCGTTTTTCGTTTTCATTTCCCCACAAAAATAGTGTTTTTTGGTTGCGCCATACATTTTATGATATAATGAGTTATGTCATTAGAAAGGACAACTGGTCACGCAAAAAACAAGCCCTCATACTAGTCTGTGGATGAAAATATAAAAGAGTTATGATTTTTAGAAGGCGAGGAGGAAAAAATGAAAACGTAAAAATTAAATTGTCTGAGTCCTTAAGGCCAAAATGGGCTGAGTCCTTAAGGGGTTAAGCTATATTTCACGCTTCCTCTGCATTCTCCCAATGGCAGGTACCAGAATAAGACTAGCATGGTCACCCAGTTGGGAGGATATTTTGACCACTAAATACTTAAAATAGTCATTTTAGTCATTGGGTATTGTTTTAATTGTATTGACTCAGAATAAAGAGGACATGTCATTTTTACCGTAAAGTGCCCTGTGTGAAAACGAAAACCCTCATATTTGGGCTGTGAATGGAAAAGTAAAAGAGTTATTATGGCTCCTAAAAGGTGAGGGGGAAAATAAAGAAAGTGCAAAAAAAAAATTTGCCAAATTAAGGGGTTCATGTGAGTGAGGTGTGCGCTTAAGGGCCAAAAACACAAATTGTACAATGATGTACTAAAATGAAAAACACAGGTTAAAACTGCCACTGTATTGAAGAAGCTATAGATTCTGAAGACAAAAACATAGGGCCTCATTTACAAATAGTGGAGTATAGTTTTCTTTGTGGGGTTCTTTTCCTTTCAAGTATTTTTCCATGTTATTTTCTAATTTGATCTTTTTCCCAACACTTTTTTTTTTTTATCACCTGCTCTTGGCTGTCAGGTTTTTCAGAGCTCAAATCTGCCAAATTTTATGTAGAAACATTAGTAAAAAAAAATTTATTTTTCAAAAATGTCAGGGGCTTGCCCTTTTTTGGGAGACACTCCCTTTTTTTCCTCCAGACAGACTCCTTTTTTGAGGTTTTCTGAGTAAAGTGGAGAATTACTAGGGAATTTTAGATTTTTTTATTGGCGCATGTCACTTGCGCCACAAAAATCCTACAAAGCCAACTTGGAAAGGCCTAAAAGATGCCCAAAGTGTTGCCCCTATATTAATCACCAGTAGCATTACTCATGGATTATTATTAATTATTAATTAATTATACATTTTTGACACCTACACATTACACCTACAAGAGCATTATCAATTAATTTCAATTTATAAAAGTTGTTATGTTTTCCAAGTGTTCCCATTGCGTAAGGTCTGGTATGAGGCAGTACTAAATGAATCCACAGCCAATTTATTATATTTAACTGTAGATGTTCTGGTCTCTTACAAGGAAGCAGTGAGACCATGAAACTCTCGGCCAGAGAAAGTGGTCAAAGTGGTGAACTCAATAAATATTTCAAAAGGAGCCTGAATTTTTGAGTGTAAAATTATTAAAAAGTTATAGGGGGAGGTTTATCAAAACCTATGCAGAGGAAAAGTTGACGAGTTGCCCCTAGTAACCAATCAGATCGCTTCTTTCATTTCTCAGATGCCTTTTTGAAAATAAAAGATGTGACCTGATAGGTTGCTATGGGCAACTGGTCAAGTGTTTCTCTGCACAGGTTTTGATAAATTTCCCCCATAGTTCCTAGATTCTAGAGAGGGTTCAAGGATCACGAAGTGTATTGTGATTTAGAGTCAGGAAGGTTTTTTTTTCCCCAAAAGTGAGATGAATTGACTTCCAACCTTTTTCTTTTTGCCTTCTTCTGGATCCACTCTTGAGAATAAAAGGCAAAGGTGGACACGCCTACTGTGTTACATATGCACAATAAAACTTTTTTTTTTACTGATACGTTTTAGCGGTTCCAGATTCATGTAAGCCACCACTTTTTTCTTTTATTTATTTTTTTCAATTATTTCTTAATCCTCAAAATGCAGAAATAACATTAACCTTATGTTGAAGGTCAAAATGACTACAGCAGTAACAAATTTATATTGTGTGTTTTATTTTTTATTACATTTACTAAACAAAAAAGCATATATACATGAAAGTAATTTTTTTGGTTCTGTTAAGTTATCATATCCTAAAAGCAACAACAACATTTTGGTAAATATTTTTTTTATGCGAGGTGATGGGACCTAAAAACAGAAATCCAGGTAAGTCTTTTTTTTTTTTTTTTCCAGGATTCATTGTGTGGGACAAATAAATAAATAAAAAATTTAAAAATGTCTCACTAAGGGACTTGAAGATGCAGTCTTTTGATAATCAGTATGACAAATTGCAGTACTTCTATATTGCTGTGTATTAAGGGTTCTACAAGCTTCTGGAAAGATCGAATAAATATTAGTATACTACTGTAAACCATTGTATGGTCAATGGGGTTATTCAATATCTGGATCAAATTTACCAAAGCTTCAATTCTGGCAGTTACAATGGCAGCCCGGATATATATTACAGCCAACTCTTGCAACTGATGGTATTTGCATTGTCCTTGATATCACAGAATGGAAGGCTTAACCCCTTAAGGACTGAGCCCTTTTTCACCTTAAGGACTCGGCCATTTTTTGCAAATCTGACCACTGTCACTTTAAACATTAATAACTCTGGAATGCTTTTAGTTATCATTCTGATTCCGAGATTGTTTTTTCGTGACATATTCTACTTTAACTTAGTGGTAAAAATTTTTGGTAACCTGCATCCTTTCTTGGTGAAAAATCCCCAAATTTGATGAAAAATTTGAAAATTTTGCATTTTTCTAACTTTGAAGCTCTCTGCTTGTAAGGAAAATGGATATTCCAAATAATTATTTTTTTATTCACATATACAATATGTCTACTTTATGTTTGCATCATAAAATTGATGAGTTTTTACTTTGGAAGACACCAGAGGGCTTCAAAGTTCAGCAGCAATTTTCCAATTTTTCACAAAATTTTTAAACTCACTTTTTTTCAGGGACCAGTTCAGGTTTGAAGTGGATTTGAAGGGTCTTCATATTAGAAATACCCCGTAAATGACCCCATTATAAAAACTGCACCCCCGAAAGTATTCAAAATGACATTCAGTAAGCATTTTAACCCTTTACGGGTTTCACAGGAATAGCAGCAAAGTGAAGGAGAAAATTCACAATCTTCATTTTTTACACTCGCATGTTCTTGTAGACCCAATTTTTGAATTTTTGCAAGGGGTAAAAAGGAGAAAAATTTTACTTGTATTTGAAACCCAATTTCTCTCGAGTAAGCACATACCTCATATGTCTATGTAAAGTGTTCGGCGGCGCAGTAGAGGGCTCAGAAGGGAAGGAGCGTCAAATGGTTTTTGGGGGGCATGTCACCTTTAGGAAGCACCTATGGTGCCAGAACAGCAAAAAAAAACCATATGGCATACCATTTTGGAAACTAGACCCCTTGGGGAACGTAACAAGGGGTAATGTGAACCTTAATACCCCACAAGTGCTTCACGACTTTTGCATATGTAAAAAAAAAAAATGTTTTACCTAAAATGCTTGGTTTCCCTAAAGTTTTACATTTTTTAAAAGGGTAATAGCAGAAAATACCCCCCAAAATTTGAAGCCCAATTTCTCCCGATTCAGAAAACACCCCATATGGGGGGGAAAAGTGCTCTGCTGGCGCACTACAGGTCTCAGAAGAGAAGGAGTCACATTTGGCTTTTTTGAAGGAAATTTTGCTCTGGGGGCATGCCGCATTTAGGAAGCCCCTATGGTGCCAGGACAGCAAAAAAAAAACACATGGCATACCATTTTGGAAACTAGACCCCTCGGGGAACGTAACAAGGGGTAAAGTGAACCTTAATACCCTACAGGTGTTTCACGACTTTTGCATATGTAAAAAAAAATAAAAAAATTTACCTAAAATGCTTGGTTTGCCAAAAAATTTACATTTATACAAAGGGTTAAAGCAGAAAATACCCCCCAAAATTTGAAGCCCAATTTCTCCTGATTCAGAAAACACCCCATATGGGGGTGAAAAGTGCTCTGTTGGCTCACTACAGGTCTCAGAAGAGAAAGAGTCACATTTGGCTTTTTGAAAGCAAATTTTTCTCTGGGGGCATGCCGCATTTAGGAAGCCCCTATGATGCCAGGACCGCAAAAAAAACCCACATGGCATACCATTTTGGAAACTAGAGCCCTCGGGAAATGTAACAAGGGGTTAAGTGAACCTTAATACCCCACAGGCGTTTCACGACTATTGCATATGTAAAAAAAAAACTTTACATTTTCCCAAAAACTTTACATTTTTAAAAAGGGTAAAAGCAGAAAATACCCCCCAAAATTTGAAGCCCACTTTCTCCCGAGTACGGCGATACCCCATATGTGACACCTAACTGTTGCCTTGAAATACGACAGGGCTCCAAAGTGAGAGCGCCATGCGCATTTGAGGCCTAAATTAGGGATTGCATAGGGGTGGACATAGGGGTATTCTACGCCAGTGATTCCCAAACAGGGTGCATCCAGCTGTTGTAAAACTCCCAGCATGCCTGGACAGTCAACGGCTGTCCGACAATACTGGGAGTTGTTGTTTTGCAACAGCTGGAGGCTCCCTTTTGGAAACCGTGGCGTACCAGACGTTTTTCATTTTTATTGGGGAGGGGAGGGGGGCTATGTAGGGGTATGTGTATATGTAGTGTTTTTTACTTTTTATTTTATGTTTTGTTAGTGTAGTGTAGTGTTTTTAGGGTACAGTCGCACGGGCGGGGGTTCACAGTAGTTTCTCGCTGGCAGTTTGAGCTGTTGCAGAAAATTTGCTGCAGCTCAAACTTGCAGCCCGATACTTACTATAAGCCTCCGCCCATGTGAGTGTACCCTGTACATTCACATTGGGGGGGACATCCAGCTGTTGCAAAACTACAACTCCCAGCATGCGCTGACAGACTGTACATGCTGAGAGTTTTAGTTTTGCAACAGCTGTAGGCACACTGGTTATGTATCACAGAGTTTGTGACCTTACTCAGTGTTTCAAAACCAGTGTGCCTCCAGCTGTTGCAAAACTACAACTCCCAGCATGTACGGTGCATGGTGTAAGGTGACTGCTGGGAGTTGTAGTTTGCAACAGCTGGAGGCACACCGGTCGTGAAACACTGAGTTAGGTAAAAAAAAAACTCTAAGTTTCACAACCAGTGTGCCTTCAGCTGTTCAAAACTACAACTTTCAGCAGTCACCGACAGCCAACAGACATGCTGAGAGTTGTAGTTATGCAACCAGCAGATGCACCACTACAACTCCCAGCATGCAATTTAGCTGTTTGTGCAAGCTGGGAGTTGTAGTTATACAACAGCTGAAGGTACACTTTTCCATAGAAAAAATGTGCCTACAGCTGATGCAAAACCATAAGTCCCAGCATGCCCATAAGGGAATGCTGGGAGTTGTGGTGGTCTGCCTCCTGCATTTGCATAACTACAGCTCCCAGCATGCCCTTTTTGCATGCTGGGAGCTGTTGCTAAGCAACAGCAGGAGGCTGTAACTCACCTCCTGCTGCTGCTTCATCGCAGGAAAGTCCCTTGCCGCTGCCGTCGCTCCTGGGGCCCCGATCCCAACATGGACGCCGGGGATCGGGATCCCCAGCACCCGGGGTCGTCTTCCCGCACCCGCTCACGCCCTCCGGAAGAGGGGCGGAGCGTGTGCGGGAGTGACACCCGCAGCAGGCACCCTGATTGGTCGGCCGGTAATCCGGCCGACGAATCAGGGCGATCGTGAGGTGGCACCAGTGCCACCTCACCCCTGCAGGCTCTGGCTGTTCGGGGCCATCAGAGACGGCCCCGCACAGCCAGTAATTCCGGGTCACCAGGTCACTTGAGACCCGATTGACCCGGAATCGCCGCAGATCGCTGGACTGAATTGTCCAACGATCTGCGGCGATCGCCGACATGGGGGGGCATAATGACCCCCCTGGGCGATATGCCGGGATGCCTGCTGAACGATTTCAGCAGGCATCCGGCTCTGGTCCCCAACCGGCTAGCGGTGGGGACCGGAATTCCCACGGGCGTATGGATACGCCCTGCGTCCTTAAGGACTCGGAATGCAGGGCGTATGGATACGTCCTTAAGAGGTTAAAGGGTTATTCCAGGATTTTTTATTTTATTTGACTATGCTACATGGGCTTTAAAGTTAGTATATTTCATAATTTAGTGTCTGTACCTGTGTGTGACGGTTTTCTCACAATTCTGTGATTTTCACTCCAATTTTTATTTTTATCAGCATACAAAATGACTGTTGTCTCAGATTTTCCCCAGCTTGAAATGCGGCCGAGACCTGACTCACTAGTCTGCTGATGACAGGGAGCCACCCTGTGGAGGCACCCTGTGTAGATGACAACATAGCCATTTAGCCACAAGACAAGCGCAGACCCTTCCTAAGCATGTCCATTACTGTCTGCCAGGTACACATTGAAATCACCTTATGGTGGATAACCCCTTTAACCCCTTAAGGACCAGGCCCATTTTGGCCTTAAGGACGAGAACAATTTTATTTTTGCATTTTCGTTTTTTCCTCCTCGCCTTCTAAAAATCATAACTCTCTTATATTTCCATCCACAGACTCATATGAGTGCTTGTTTTTTGCGTCACCAATTTTGCTTTGTAATAACATCCCTTATTTTACCATAAAATGTACGGCGCAACCAAACAAATATTATTTATATGGGAAAATTGAAAAGAAAACCACAATTTAGCAAATTTTGGAAGGTTTTGTTTTCACACTGTACACTTTCCGGTAAAAATGACATGTTTTCTTTATTCTGTGGGTAAATACAATTAAAATGATACCCATGATTATATTCTTTTCTATAATTGTACCACTTTAAAAAAAATCTCAACCCATTTTAACAAAATTAGTATGTTTGAAATTGCCCTATTATGACTACCTATAACTTTTTCATTTTTCCATATATGGGGCGATGTGTGGGCTCATTTTTTGCGCCATGATCTGTAGTTTTTATCAGTATCAAAACTGCTTAGGTTTTACTTTTAATACAATTTTTATTAATTTTTTTTTTAACCTCCTGAGCGGTAATCCCGAGCGTGACTCGGGGTTAATTCTCCCTGCCAGGATCGGTAACCCCGAGTCACGCTTGGGGTAGAATTGCAGAGTTCCCGGCCGGGCTGCACGATATATCGCAAAAGCAATGCGATATAGCGATGCGGCCCCCGGGAAAACATGCGATTATCTGCTCTGGTCGGCTCCCGTTGTGGGGGCCGGCCAGAGCAGGTAAAGAAAAATACTAAAAGTCAGTGTTTCCCTACCAGGGGGCCTCCAGCTGTTGCAAAACTACAACTCTCAGCATGCCCGAACAGCCAAAGGCTGTCCGGGCATGCTGGGAGTAGTAGTTTCACAACAGCTGGAGGCCCCTGTTAGAAAAACACTGAGCTAAGTGTAAAAGGAAGAAGTAGTAAAATAAAAAAAAACTTTTGCTTACCTAATCCCGGTCCCTGCAGATGCCGTTCCCCTCCGTGCGGTACGGGGTGTCCTCTATTCACTATTCATCTTCTAGGACCTTTCACTTTTCAGCCAATCACAGGCCGCAGTGGTGTAAAGCCTGTGATTGGCTGAAGGGGAAAGGGCTTGTTCTGCAGCAAACACACTAGGTTTGAAATCTGCCCGGCAAACCTAGTGTATTTGCTGCAGGACAAGACAAGGTGACAAGGGGGGATGAATGTGACAAAGGGGGGAATGTGACAGGAGGGGGGGATGTGACAAGGGGGGGGGGGGGGAATGTGACATGAAGGGGGGAAATGTGACAGGGGGGGGGGGAATGTGACAGGGGGGAATGTGACAAGGGGAGGAATGTGACAGGGGGGGAATGTGACGGGGGGGATGTGACAGGGGGGGAGGGGAATGTGACATGAAGGGGGGGGATGTGACAAGGGGGGGATGTGACAGGGGGAGGGGAATGCAACATGAAGGGGGAGAATGTGACAAGGGGGGGAATGTGACAAGGGGGGAAGAATGTGACAAGGGGGGGGAGAATGTGACGGGGGGATGTTACAAGGGAGAGGGGGAATGTGACAAGGGAGGGGGAATGTGACGGGGGAGATGTGAAATGGGCGGGGGGGGGGGGGGGAGATGCGAAATTCAGTGCAAAAAATTGTACCGCTTTTGGTACAAATTTCCAGACAGAATCATACCGCCAGGGAGGTTAATAAAATGTGACAAAAAAGCAGCAATTTTGGACTTTTTAATTTTTTTTTATGTTTACGCCAATCAACTTACAGGATGATTAACAATACATTTTAATAGTTCAGACTTTTACACACGCGGTGATACCAAATATGCGTATAAATTTTTTTTTTTACGCTTTTTTGGGGGTAAAATGTGAAAAACGGACGCTTTACTTTTTTATTGGGGGAGGGGATTTTTCAAATTTTTTTACTTTTTTATTTTACATTTTTTAACTTTTTTTTTGTACACTTCTTATGTCCCCATAGGGGACTATTCATTGCAATCAGTTGATTTCTAATACTGTTCAGTGCTATGTATAGGACACAGCACTGCTCAGTATTATCGGTGATCTTCTGCTCTGGTCTGCTCGATCTCAGACTAGAGCAAAAGACCCCGGGAGATGGCCGGAGCCAGGTGAGGGGACCTCCGGCCGCCATCCATTGAAAGTACCGCAATGTCGCAGATGCCGTGATCTGTATTAATCACGGCATCGGAGGGGTTAATGGTGGACATCCGCACGATCGCAGATGTCCGCCATTACTGGCAGGTCCCTGGCTGCTGATAGCAGCCGTGACCTGCCGGGCATAACGCGAGCACCGCTCCGGTGCTCGTGATCATGTCGGCGCGTAAATGTACGTCATGGTGCATTAAGTACCACGTCACCATGACGTACATTTACGTCCATTGTCGTTAAGGGGTTAAGGAACATATTAAACTTATGTAATATGGTTAAATCTTTACATAACATTTAAATATGCTTCAAGTTTCACTAAGTAACTCATCTATTAATTTTTAGCTAGAATTACCCCCACCCAGCTTAAATTGTTAATAAAGACTTGCTTGCTGCCAAAAGACTAGGTTTTAAGTTACTGTATAACAACAGGTCACTGTAACCACCTTCACTTCATTTGTCATGCCTTCCACCTACACGTTGTTGACAGTTTTATGTTTTTAATCCATATAAATTTGCTGTGTTTAACAAAGAGTAATGCGTTTAGGTAATATGTTTTATGCTTCACTTGGAACCATAAAGTAGTGGAGACAAATTATTTTCCTCCTTTCAATATTGAGAGAAACAGATGCTGAAAAGTTTGGACTCAGCAGTTAATGTCTGAAGTTAGTTTTATATTATTATTTCTTTTAAAGCAAAAGCCTTAGACAATATTTTAAGATTTAGAGTGAATTTTATGACACTAACTTGTTTATCAAAAAATGATGTAGAAATATGTTAAATGGGCACTGTCGTGAAAGTGTAGTATTTAAGTAGTACAACATATCTCTAATATATTTGAATAAAAAAAAAAAAGTGATTTTAAAACAGTTTAAAATCACTTTTAAATTCGGCCACTAGGGGTTGCGCTCCTAGTGGCCGAATGCATTCGTCAGTGACGTCACTAGTGAATTTCGACTCATTGAAGCCTGGCAATGAGTCGGAATTCACTCACTGCGGTGCTCGCTCCCGCTTGTCAATCAAACAGGCAGGAGCGAGGGCTGAGAACAGAAGAAGTGCGCATTGGCTCCCCTGCTCCCTGGCCTTGCACGCCGGCCCCGCCTCCCGGCATCCCGTCGCTGCAGTCCTGTCCTTCGCTGCACTGTCCTGGTATGTCTTTGGGGGGGTGTTCGGGTAGCGGGATTCAGGGGAGGGGTAGCGGGGTTAAGGGGAGGGGTAGCGGGGTTCAGGTTGCGCCACGGCCATGTATTGTTTTTAACACAGGGTGCCTCCAGTTTTTCCCCACTGCAACTCCCAGCATGCCCTGACAGCCAATAGATGTGGAGTTGGGAGCTGTAGTGGGGAAACAGCTGGAGGCACCCTGTGTAGATGAACTTAGGGCGGAAGTCCCCCCCAGCAGGCATCAGTGACGTGGTGCCTGCTGGGGAAGTCTGCCTGGTAGTGAGCACGCTACCAGGCAGACAAAACTGCATTTTTTATATAGTAAAAAAAAAATTAGGCAGGGAGGAGGTTAGGGATAGATGGGAAATAGGCAGGGACAGAGAGGGAAAAAAGAGATGGTGGGAGCTACCCTTTAAAGAAATGTATCTAGGAAGTTCAAAGAGAACATATTAAGTAGTAAAAAGAGAACAAAAAACTGCATTAAAGGGAATCTGTCATCAGTGTCACCTGCACAAATCTGGAGGTACAGACAGGTAGTGCAAGTGACACTCATGACAACGGTTCTTACCTTGTCCTGTTCCATGCTGTCATTCTCTGGCAGTCCACTTTGGAATCTTCCGCTCCGGGCTTGACTTGGAGTATGGGCTGAACTTAGTGATGTCACCGCTGCTGTTTGCTAGTAGCGGGACCCATCAGAAAACAGCAGCTGTGATATCACTAAGCTCAGCCCATGCTTGGCCCGGAGCTAAATATACTGACCTCACAGAATGGGACAAGGAAAGTACTGTTGTCATCAGTGTCCCCTGACTTACCTGTCTGTACTGACAGATGAGTGCAGGTGACATTGATGACGGATTTCCTTTAAAACAGAGATACAAGAAATCTCCATTTTCTTTTTTAATAGACAACTAAAAAAGGACTTTGATTGAAGACAAGTTAAAATAACTTAAAAATGCAAACAGTGTTAAATACAAAGCCACAGGTTGGTGCAGTCCTAATATACTGCTCCCAACCAAGGATGTGGACCTAGAATAAGAAAATAGCATAACAACTATAAAAAAAAAAGGCCAAAAATATGTGAAATGTGTAGATATTATTCAGTATCTGCAAAATCTAAGTACTAATAAATGAATGTAGAAGAATTAATGAAATGAGAGAAGGATTAGTAATATCACCAAAGAGAGTCAATAGAAATATCAATTAAACATCCTGGTGGAACCCCACAGATATTGCCACACAGGTACCTTCCTCAGGCCAATGTTTATTCCCTTTTTTTACACTTAAAACTGGCGTTTTCACTTTTGAATAGCTGTTATACTAATTGCCTCTTTTTAGATCTTGGGTAATGAGTGAGAAGCAGTTTATTAGGACTGCACCATCCTGATGTTTTGTATTTGCAACGCTGGCATTTCGGCAAATGTCTTTGTGCATCATTAATTTTTTATTTTTCAACTCTGCCTATACCTATGTGGAAGGAGGGGGGGGGGTAACTCTGCCTATACCTATGGGGAAGAGGGTCCACCAAACAAAGGGTCCGCCCCGGGTGCCAAATGCTCTAGGCCCACCCTTGGATAGATTTAAAGCTCAGATATTTATCCTCATATCGAATATCTGTCATGTTAGTAGTTTTTACTATTACACTTTGCAATACTATTTCCTACATTGTATCAAATCTATTTGGTTCATTCTGATTTTGAAAACTTAACCTCTAAACATGTGCACATAGCAAGGCAATTGCTACACAGATGTGTTATTAAGTGCTTTTTGTATTTTTATGAAAATGTAAAAATTAAGTAAGCAGATTGTTGGATTTTTTTTGTAATGTTTTTTATTGGATCCAGAGTTCCCATGTTCTCGCTAAATCAGATTATATTCCCTAACTACTCCTAACACCCCTCCTGCCCTTAAAAAAATTCAGAGCTTTAACTCCTTGCCGCAAAACGCTGGGTTCATTCGGCACTGCGGCACGGGAAGGTTATGAAGCGAGCTCAGGAGCTTGCATCATACCCGCACTGTCCCCACTGCTATCATCAACCAGGACTCGTGTCTAATGCCGGACATCGCCATTCTGGCAGATGTCTGGCATTAACTCTTTAGACGCGGCAACCAAAGTGGATCGTGTAAGGAGATCTGATCTTATCTAGGTACCCCTGGTACCGAACTTCGGTGGTTAGCTTGATTTAAGTCTCTATCTGGATCCAGGAGAATGAATCTACCAGAAATAACATGTAACAACAGTTTGTCTGGTCAAATTCACTCTAGTTTATTCAGTAGTCCGTAAGCACATAATATAGGGGGGGGGGGGGGTTGCACCCCTCCTTCCGTCACTCAAATATTTGGTATAATCTCTAGCCTATAATATTAGGTATACGGAGGTTTCTGAGAGAATTCATGGGAGAGACAGATGATCGAGAAAGCCATAACACATGTAAGAATAGAAAGTCCTAATATGGTTAATTAACCTTCGCGGCTACATTCCTAGCAAAGAGATAACATTAAATGCTGACAGGATAAAGACACTGTGTGATGGATGCATACAATACAGTAACCCCTTCAGTATGTGAGACAGTCCTCTGAGGTGGGGCCTGGTCTCATATAGACACTGTGTGATGGATGCATACAATACAATAACCCCTTCAATCCCCTCTTAGAACCTTATAATATTTTATACTATACGGTTCTCCTTTTTTTTTAACTTCCTTTCTCTGTAGAGTTTTAGGTATTGCATGTATCCACTGGGTGTAGTATCTTCATTAGCCAATGAGGGCGAGGCCTGGTAAAATGTGGCCTTGGCATTGGCGACTCCCTTTTCTAGCAACCTCCTAATACATGGTATCACACATAGAGAAAATGCAGCAATAACTATAATGATTACAAAAATGATAATGGCTAATTGTGTTAATCATGTTTCCAGTTAGTAAACCATCCAAAATATTGATCCCAGGGATCTGTAATACCTGAGTTCTTTTTTAGTTCGGCAGACAGGTCCTCTAACTTTTGTATTGCAATAGTTACTTTACCACTGGGACCAGTGTTGTTAGGTATGAAGGTGCAGCATGATGTAGGATCCACAAGCACTTTGCACACCCCACCTTTTTCTGCCAGAATCATATCTAAGACCATTCTGTTCTGAAATGTCATAATGGAATCAGCTTGGAGCTGCTCTGCAACACCTCGTAACGCATCCCTTGTGTAGTTTACAAACCTTTGTTAATTATAGTAAATGTAATTAATCCAGTCTACATTTTTGTTCACAGTGATTATAGAAAGAATAGATTCAAAGCCCGCAGCTACTTGATTCCTGGCTTTGAACTCATCAGGGACCCCTCTTGGGACCCCTATCGTGTCTATGTATACATGTGGATGGAAGCTACCTGCAGGTGTTGACCTCTTTATCCTTTTTGTGGCAGAGTTTACGTGTTCTCCCCCTTCTGCGAATATGTGAATGTTCATAATGGCTTTAGCTAGAACACACTCTCCTTTCCACTTGCCCTCGAGCTTGAACCTTATTTTACCATCGCCACAGATCCAGTAAATGTCACCTATTGAAAAAACTTGGTTCTGAGTGAGTGACACTTCTACAGAGCTATAACTAGCACAATATCTCTTTGTAAAGTTCTTTCTATTGATATCTTCCTTTTCTCCCCTATAGCATGTGTAATTCCCTGGGTATATGTGTATACCTGCCCCTGAGTGTGGGGTCTCTGTTAGCAAAGGGTATTTCATTTTCCAGGTTACGCAATCAGTGTCATTATTAGAAATTAACTGCCAGAACTCATGGAGACTTTCGCTTAGTTGGGGGTCAGGGCTGTCTGCCCCCGTTTGTACCCCTTCTTCGCCTAGTTGGGGGTCAGGGCTGTCTGCCCCCGTTTGTACCCCTTTTCTGCCTTTTTCGAGATCAAGGCTGTCTGCCTCCGTTAGTACCTCTCTTTTCTTTAACAGCTTGATCCTTGTGGTGTGGATCCAGGTGGGTGACTGCTCAGTGAGGACCGCTGTTCTGGTGATGGTGACTACCTCGGTGGGTTGTCCATAGATGAAGCTCCCCGGCTTCTTTCCCTTCTGGAGGGCCTTGACAATCACCTGGTCTCCTACCCGGAATGGGTGAGTTGGTTCCTGTGGAAGAGAGGGAGATTTACAAGCAACTTTTTCTTCAGTTTTACTGAGGACCTTGATCAGATTAATAACATACTCATCTCTGATCAGGTCCAAATCCCCTTCCTGTATCACTAAGGGGCGTTGTGCCCAGGGTGTAGGGAAGGGCCTATCCATTAGAATTTTAAATGGTGACAACCCTAGCTTCTTATTAGGTGTCATTCTGATCTCTGCAAGTATTATGGGCAGGATTTGTTTCCATTTTTCAAATGTTCCAGCAGTGGCCTTCCTAAGTTTGTCTTTCACTGTTCTGTTCATCCGTTCCACGACCCCTGAACTCTCTGGGTGATATGGAATATGGAATTTCCACTCCACCTGTAACAGTCTTGCTATCTCCTTGTTGAGCTTTGAGGTAAAGGCCGGCCCACAGTCTGATTCAATGACCAGAGGACGGCCCCACCTTGGGACTATCTGTTGGGTCAGGATTTTGGCTGTAGTTTTAGCATCCTCTGACTTTGTAGGAAAGACTTCTGGCCATCTGGAGAACATGTCCACTATCACTAATGCATATTCCTGTTTTCCTTTTGTTTTAGGTATATGCGTGTAATCCACCTGCAAGTGAGTGAATGGTGTAGTGGGGTAGTCAAGGTGTTGCTGAGGAATCATCAATGGGTTGTTAGGATTGTTTCTCAAACATGTGATGCATCTGTGTATGTAGTCTGTGACTAACTGCTTGGCATCAGTGATGTGGAAACATCAGTAGAGAGACTCAAGGTTGTGAAGGGAAAAGCATGTGAAGCAGCGTGAGGAATGTAGGATTAGCAGAGCTGAAACTGTATAAAAATGTGCAATGAAGACAGATGAGTTGTGTTTTGGTATGCACGGCTTCCCCTCTTTGCAGATCAATCATGTTTTTGGATTTTTCTGCAAAATTGGATAGCACCAATCTTTGTGCTGACATGTGCTGTGTATGTACACCTTTAAGTAAGCCTACAACATCATGTGTGGTGTGCAGGAAGGTCAAGTGTCCCAGCGTAATAGGAGTTGTCAGTTCTACCATCATTGCACAGGCTGCAAGGGAACGCAGACATGCCGGCATCCCCTGTACAGAGGTGGGCATCACCTTTGAGAAAAATGCACAAGGACGTAACTTGCCTCCATGTTCTTGTGTCAGTACCCCCGCCATGGTTTTACAATTTTGGTGTGCAAACATGTGAAAAGGCATTTTATAGTCAGGGAGGCCAAGCCCCGGACTCGACATGAGCGAACATTTCAAATAATCAAATGCATCATACATTCCAGGAGACCATTTCACCAAATCTGGACTCTGTTCCAGAGTGGCTTGCCTCAGAACATTGTCATAGTAGGAGCAATCAGGGATCCATTGTCTACAGTAGTTTATCATACCAAGGAAGGAAAGCATTTCTTTCTTGGTGTGCGGGGTGACCAGGCCCGCAATAGACTTGACCCTTTCTGTGCTGATTCTCCTTTCTCCCTTTGTGAGGACAAACCCTAAATATTTCACCTGCGTTTTACACCATTGCATTTTCTTAAGTGCCACTTTGTGACCACATCCTGATAACCATTGTAACAGTGATAAACCATCCTGAATGCTGGCCTCCGCTGACATGCTACATAACAACAAATCATCGACATATTGCAGCAGCACAGAACCTTGGGGGGAGTACCATGGTTTTAATGTGGCTTGGAGGACTATGCTGTACACAACAGGTGAATCAGCATATCCCTGGGGCATTCTGCACCCGGTCAGTTGACGTCCGTCAAAGGAAAAAGCAAAAAGTGGTCTGATCACCTTATCAACTGGGATAGAAAAGAAAGCATTCTTCAGATCTATCGCACTGAAATAGACAGCGTCTGCAGGAATGGCAGAAAGAAGTGAATTGACATCTGGGACAATAGGAGCAATAGGCACAATGATGTTGTTTATTGCCCTCAAATCCTGTACAAAGCGGGTAGTACCATCTGCCTTTGTCACTGGATTGACGGGCGTGCTGTAGGGTGAAATCACCTCTTCCAGGATTCCTTTTTCTAGGAATTCTTCTATCATTGACCTAAGTCCATCAAATTATTCTCTTGAAAGGGGGTATTGTTTCTGATATACAGGTGTACTGCCTTCCCTTAGGGTAGCTTTGTATGGTGTGCAATCAATGAGCCCTGTGTCATAGTCCCCATTTGCCCACAGTGATGGGTCTATGTCCCCTAGCTCTGGGTGTTCCTGTATGTTTGTAAAAATCAGTGGAGTTACAATGGGCAAAGCATTAGAGTATATACTGATACCGTTGTATTCAACTGTGAGCTGCAATCCCAGCTTTACAATCAGATCTCTCCCAAGAAGACTCACGGGGCACTCAGGTATAATGCTGAAAGTGTGATCTGTAATGTATTCCCTGTCAATGGTCTCTAGATCTATGGGCTTTTTTATAAGATGCTGTCCTGCTGTTAGAAAAGGGGAAAACATTTTAACTTCTTCACTTGCTTCTTGTTTATCAGACATACTGCGGATCTGGACCCCCCCCACTAGTAACTCCTTGAGCACCAGCGTCCTTATCTCTTCCTGCAGCTCCCTTCTCTCATGCTAATTCTGCTAAAGGTTGTGGCTGGGGAGCTCTCCTAGTTATGACTGCTGTGACTGCATCTTCTTCATCTGGAGTCAACACTGGGTACTGAGGCACTACTGGAGGGGGTCTGTTATACGGTGAAGGGGGTGGTGGTGGAAATTTCTGGTCTCTCCCTCCCAAACTTATTTCCCGTTCTATCTCATGAAGGGACCTATCATCTTTGGGACAGCTGTGGTTCTTATTCCTTTTCTTATTACCTGCATCATACCAATGGGGGGGCTATTTCTAGCCACTGTTCCCCTCCCTTGGACATATAATCCATGTCCCAGGAAGGGTTCGCATCGAAATGCGGCCAGGCTGCCTTATCACCCAGACATAGTCCTTTGACCATATCCATATGAAACACACTATTGTCACCGTCTCTGGGGAATGGATCTGCAGCATCCATTACCTCAGTCCAGCCTGCTAAATCGTCTACCCATGGATTGATCAGGTAATAGTTTATTTGGACTAACACGGGTTACATAACATTTGCAAGTTTCCCCTGGCTCTGGTTTAGGGTACTTAGTTTTAGAGCCTTTTGCTCCCATGTTAGTATATTTGGTTTTGGAGTGTGATCATACAATCACTGTCAGGACTGGCTGTATTGAACCGCAAAGGCTCCGACAATTCCTGTCAACTGATCAGCGGACTCGTGTCTTAATGTTTGCTCACTCTCCCAAAACCCCTATCGACTAGTGCTGTTTTGAGCCACCACTTGCGTTCACCGGTCTCTGGGTCAACAGATTCTCTCCTAGCCAGAGGGGTGGGGCGTCTTGCAGCTCTCCACAACGCATGCAATTTTACACAGTCAATGATGTTAGTACAAAAAAATCACAGTGAGATTTGACCGTACACTTACCACCCGGTCAACGTCTCACACAAACAAATGATCTTATCACTTCTAAAATTTCTTATTATTACAAACTACATATATATATAAGAGTTAAATCAAGCTTGTAACCTTCTGTTCCCCGAACAGCTTCTTTTAGTTTTAAGTGCACTTATCTCTGACTAAGGTGATATGGGGCTCCCGGAGCACCTCTTATAATCACCTATGACTCCCTGAGCCTTTGTCTATTGTGTCCCTGACACTCTGTGTCCCAGACACAGCAACCTCCCGAAGTTTCTAAGTAAATGGTTCTACTTACTTGGATCGAGACGCTGTCAGTGCCCAGCGTCCTTATCTCTTCCTGCAGCTCCCTTCTCTCATGCTAATTCTGCTAAATGTTGTGGCTGGGGAGCTCTCCTAGTTATGACTGCTGTGACTGCATCTTCTTCATCTGGAGTCAACACTGGGTACTGAGGCACTACTGGAGGGGGTCTGTTATACGGTGAAGGGGGTGGTGGTGGAAATTTCTGGTCTCTCCCTCCCAAACTTATTTCCCGTTCTATCTCATGAAGGGACCTATCATCTTTGGGACAGCTGTGGTTCTTATTCCTTTTCTTATTACCTGCATCATACCAATGGGGGGGCTATTTCTAGCCACTGTTCCCCTCCCTTGGACATATAATCCATGTCCCAGGAAGGGTTCGCATCGAAATGCGGCCAGGCTGCCTTATCACCCAGACATAGTCCTTTGACCATATCCATATGAAACACACTATTGTCACCGTCTCTGGGGAATGGATCTGCAGCATCCATTACCTCAGTCCAGCCTGCTAAATCGTCTACCCATGGATTGATCAGGTAATAGTTTATTTGGACTAACACGGGTTACATAACATTTGCAAGTTTCCCCTGGCTCTGGTTTAGGGTACTTAGTTTTAGAGCCTTTTGCTCCCATGTTAGTATATTTGGTTTTGGAGTGTGATCATACAATCACTGTCAGGACTGGCTGTATTGAACCGCAAAGGCTCCGACAATTCCTGTCAACTGATCAGCGGACTCGTGTCTTAATGTTTGCTCACTCTCCCAAAACCCCTATCGACTAGTGCTGTTTTGAGCCACCACTTGCGTTCACCGGTCTCTGGGTCAACAGATTCTCTCCTAGCCAGAGGGGTGGGGCGTCTTGCAGCTCTCCACAACGCATGCAATTTTACACAGTCAATGATGTTAGTACAAAAAAATCACAGTGAGATTTGACCGTACACTTACCACCCGGTCAACGTCTCACACAAACAAATGATCTTATCACTTCTAAAATTTCTTATTATTACAAACTACATATATATATAAGAGTTAAATCAAGCTTGTAACCTTCTGTTCCCCGAACAGCTTCTTTTAGTTTTAAGTGCACTTATCTCTGACTAAGGTGATATGGGGCTCCCGGAGCACCTCTTATAATCACCTATGACTCCCTGAGCCTTTGTCTATTGTGTCCCTGACACTCTGTGTCCCAGACACAGCAACCTCCCGAAGTTTCTAAGTAAATGGTTCTACTTACTTGGATCGAGACGCTGTCAGTGCCCTCGGATCAGACAGAGGATAAAACAGATATCCCTCATACGGATCCGGGGATGACTTTCTCGATCCCGGACGAGCCCCCAGATTGTAAGGAGATCTGATCTTATCTAGGTACCCCTGGTACCGAACTTCGGTGGTTAGCTTGATTTAAGTCTTTATCTGGATCCAGGAGAATGAATCTACCAGAAATAACATGTAACAACAGTTTGTCTGGTCAAATTCACTCTAGTTTATTCAGTAGTCCGTAGGCACATAATATAGGGGGGGGGGGGGGGTTGCACCCCTTCTTCCGTCACTCAAATATTTGGTATAATCTCTAGCCTATAATATTAGGTATACGGAGGTTTCTGAGAGAATTCATGGGAGAGACAGATGATCGAGAAAGCCATAACACATGTAAGAATAGGAAGTCCTAATATGGTTAATTAACCTTCGCGGCTACATTCCGAGCAAAGAAATAACATTAAATGCTGACAGAATAAAGACACTGTGTGATGGATGCATACAATACAGTAACCCCTTCAGTATGTGAGATAGTCCTCTGAGGTGGGGCCTGGTCTCATATAGACACTGTGTGATGGATGCATACAATACAATAACCCCTTCAGATCGCCGGGTCGAAAGTGAAAGCTTCCCGGCTGCTCAGTCGGGCTGATTGGGACCATCGCCGTAAAATAGCAATGTCCCAATCAGCAAGGAAGCAGCAGGAGGGTGCCATACCTGCCTCCTGGGCATCCGATCGGCGATTGATTGCTCCAAGCCTGAAATCAAGGCTTGAGCAATCGACTGCTGATAACACTGATCAATGCATTGCAATGCAAAGGCATTGTTCAGTGTATTGAATCAATGTACTGCATGTTATAATCCCCTATGGGGGCTATAACATTGGGGAAAAAAGTGAAAAAAAAAGTTCATAAAGATTATTTAACCCCTTCCCTAATAAAAGTTTGAATCACCCCCCTTTTCCCATAAAAAAACCTGTGTAAATAAAAATAAACATATGTGGTATTGTTGCATGCATAAATGTCCGAACTACAAAAAATATTGTTAGTTAAACCGCACGATCAATGGCATACACGTAAAAAAAAATTCCAAAGTCCCAAATAGCATCTTTTTGATCACTTTTTATACCATAAAAAATGAATAAAAAGCGATCAAAAAGTCAGATCAAAACAAAATGATACCGATAAAAACTTCAGATCACGGAGCAAAAAAAATTAGCCCCCATACCACCCCCTACGTGGAAAAATAAAAATATTATAGGGGTCAGAAGAGGACGATTTTTTATGTATAAAATTTTCCGCATGTTGTTATGATTTTCAGAAGTACAACAAAATCAAGCCTATATAAGTAGAGTATCATTTTAATCGTATGGCCCTACAGAATAAAGATAAGGTGTCATTTTTACAGAAAAATGTACTGGGTAGAAACGGAAGCCCCCGTAAGGTACAAAATGGCATTTTTTTCTTCCATTTTGTCACACAATGATTTGTTTTTTCCGTTTTGCCATAGATTTTGGGGTAAAATGACTGATGTCATTCCAAAGTAGAATTGGTGGTGCAAAAAATAAGCCATCATATGGATTTTTAGGTGCAAAATTGAAAGGGTTATGATTTTTAAAATGTAAGGAGGAAAAAACGAAAGTGCAAATATGGAAAAACGCTATGTCCTTAAGGGGTTAAAAAGCTCTGTATCATACCTTCACCTTGCTCAGGTTGTGTGAGCTCCAGGAAGGAGATAGTGGGCATATCCCAGCAGGCATGACATCCCTGAAGCATGCGAGAGCTGTTCCTTGCCATACCCCGCTTGCACTTCTTGAGTTTGGTCTCCTGTTAGGCCGGAAGGAGACCAAACTAACTGTTGGATTTGCACAGGGAACAGAACAGAGCCACCTAGTGGCCGCTTTTTTAATCACATTAAAAACATAAAGGTTGAGAATTTTACCAGCAAATAAAGTCTCTTATAATTACATAAGGAGCAATATAGTAAAAGTTTAGTTTGGTGACAGGTACTCCTTTACATTATATTTTGATAGTTCGGACATTTATACCAAATATCTTTATAAATTTTCTTTTTACACTTTTTTTGGTAAAATGGGAAAAAATTAACATTTTTATTAGATTGCTAATAGACATAGCACTGATCAGTATTATTGGTAAACTGCTTCTCTGGTCTGCTAGATGGCAGACCAGAGCTGAAGACCCAGCTGGAGGAAGGTAAGGCGACCTTTAGCTACCATCTTGGCTCATCTCATCTCCACAATCATGCTGCAGGTGATCCGATTGTCATCAGAAATGCCACATTGCTGCAAATGCTTTGATCACGGCATCTGAAGGGTTAATGGCAGGTATCATCATGACTGTTGATGTCCGCCATTACTGGCAGGCCTCCTGCTGCTGATAGCAGCCAGGCCGCCATGCATGAGGAGAGCACAGCTCCTGCACTCCCTTTATGAACAGAACATAAATGTATGTCCTGGCGTGCAAAGCGACAGGACATCAGGACGTACATTTACATTCAGCATCCTTAAGGGGTTAAAGGACTGACTGTTCATTTGCTGCCTAATATATTCCACTCATTGACAGGTACCAATGGCATCCAATGAGCAATGTTATTTACTCCAACTGAGAGTGGTTTATTGTTATGGTTGACATAGGCGTGCGCAGCCTATTGCATTAGGGTGTGCACCCTAAAGCACAAACTCACTCTGCGCACGCGTGTGTGTGTGTGTTTATGTATGTGTATATATATATATATATATATATATATATATATATATACACATACATATACACACACACACACTCTTGCTTGCATAGTGTAGGAGGATTGGATCCAGGGCCAGTTTTAGGCTTAGCATGGCCCTGGGCAAAATCAGAAGTGGGGTCCCAAAAGTCGTAATAGTGCACTAATCAGATTAGCACATTTTTGGTCACTTCAAATACCATAACAAATATCTAAAAAGCAAAAAAAAATAAAAATGGTACCGATAAAAACTACAAATCACAGCTCTAAAAATGACCCTCATACATCCCCATATACAGAAAAATAAAAGTGCTATAGGGATCAGAATAGTACAATTTTATATTTTTGTATTCACATTAGGTTGGCAGCATAGTTCCCCCACATTAGGTTGGCAGTATAAATCTCCCACATTAGGATGGAAATATATTTCCCCCACATTAGGTTGGCAGCATAGTTCCCCCACATTAGGTTGGCAGTATAAATCTCCCACATTAGGATGGAAATATATTTCCCCCACATTAGGTTGGCAGTATAGTTCCCCCACATTAGGTGTAGTATAGTTCCCCCACATTAGGTTAGTAGTACAGTCCCCCCCAAATTAGGTTAGTAGTACAGTTCCCCCACATTAGGTGCAGTACAGTTCCCCCATATTAGGTTAGTAGTAAAGTTCCCCCACATTAGGTTCCCCCACATTAGGTTGGCAGTATAGTTCCCCCACATTAGGTGCAGTATAGTTCCCCCACATTAGGTTAGTAGTACAGTTCCCCCACATTAGGTTGGCAGTATAGTTCCCCCACATTAGGTTAGTAGTATAGTTCCCCCACATTAGGTTGGCAGTATAGTTCCCCCACATTAGGTTGGCAGTATAGTTCCCCCACATTAGGTTAGTAGTACAGTTCCTCCACATTAGGTGCAGTATTGTCCCCCACATTAGGTGCAGTATAGTTCCCCCACATTAGGTTAGTAGTATAGTTCCTCCACATTAGGTTGGCAGTATAGTTCCCCCACATTAGGTTAGTAGTACAGTTCCTCCACATTAGGTGCAGTATAGTCCCCCACATTAGGTGCAGTATAGTTCCCCCACATTAGGTTAGTAGTATAGTTCCCCCACATTAGGTTAGCAGTATAGTTCCCCCACATTAGGTTAGTAGTACAGTTCCTCCACATTAGGTGCAGTATAGTTCCCCACATTAGGTGCAGTATAGTTCCCCACATTAGGTGGAGTATAGTTCCCTCACATTAGGTGCAATATAGTTCCCCCACATTAGGTGCAGTACAGTTCCCCCCCATTAGGTGCAGTATAGTTATAATTGTAGGGAGGAGGACAATTCTAGAATTTACCATGAGGCTTACGGGACTAATTCTACCCCTGATCTTATATTTGCCAAGGGGTTCAATGGGCGTGGCCAAAGGGTTGTCAAAATTAGGTTTTGCCATGTATGATTGTGACTGTCTATTATGTGTTGGCTCACAGCTCAGGACTACATTCCCATCATGTATGATTGTGACTGTCTATTATATGTAGCCTACATATAATAGACAATCACACATGATGGGGATGTAGTCCTTAGGTGTGAGCCTACATATAATAGACAGTCACAATCATACATGATGGGGATGTAGTCCTGAGCTGTGAGCCTACATATAATAGGCAGTCACAATCATGCATGATCAGGGCTGGTGCAAGGACTTTTGGCACCGTAGGCGAAAGCTACTTTTGCCGCCCCCTTGACCCCACACATTGGCTCTGCCCTTTCACACGCCCAACCTTACTACTGGGGTGACACACTGTAACAAACTCCCTCCTCATGTAATCTCCATACTGCAGGGGTGACACACTGTAACAAACCTCCTCCTCATGTAATCTCCTTACTACTGGGGTGATATACTGCTACAAACCTCCTCCTCATGTAATCTCCTTACTACTGAGGTGACACACTGCAACAAACCTCCTCCTCATGTAAGCCCCTTACTACTGGGGTGACACACTGTACCATACCTCCTCCTCATGTAATCACCTTACTACTGGGGTGACACACTGTAACAAACCTCCATCTCATGTAATCTCTTTACTACTGGGGTGACACACTGTTACAATCCTCCTCCTCATGTAATCCCCTTACTACTGGGGTGACACACTGTAACAAACCTCCTCCTTATGTAATCTCCTTACTACTGGGGTGACACACTGTAACAAACCTCATCGTCATGTAATTTCCTTACTACTGGCGTGACACATTGTAACAAACCTCCGTCTCATGTAATCACCTTACTACTGGGGTGACACACTGTAACAAACCTCCTACTCATGTAATCTCCTTACTACTGGGGTGACACACTGTAACAAACCCCCTCCTCATGTAATCTCCATACTACAGGGGTGACACACTGTAACAAACCACCTCCTCATGTAATCTCCTTACTACTGGGGTGACACACTGCAACAAACCTCCATCTCATGTAATCTCTTTACTACTGGGGTGACACACTGTAACAATCCTCCTCCTCATGTAATCCCCTTACTACTGGGGTGACACACTGTAACAAACCTCCTCCTTATGTAATCTCCTTACTACTGGGGTGACACACTGTAACAAACCTCATCCTCATGTAATTTCCTTACTACTGGGGTGACACATTGTAACAAACCTCCTTCTCATGTAATCACCTTACTACTGGGGTGACACACTGTAACAAACCTCCTACTCATGTAATCTCCTTACTACTGGGGTGACACACTGTAACAAACCCCCTCCTCATGTAATCTCCATACTACAGGGGTGACACACTGTAACAAACCTCCTCCTCATGTAATCTCCTTACTACTGGGGTGACACACTGTAACAAACCTCCTCCTCATGTAATCTCCTTACTACTGGGGTGACACACTGTACCAAACCTCCTCCTCATGTAATCACCTTACTACTGGAGTGACACACTGTTACAAACCTCCATCTCATGTAATCTCTTTACTACTGGGGTGACACACTGTAACAATCCTCCTCCTCATGTAATCCCCTTACTACTGGGGTGACACACTGTAACAAACCTCCTCCTTATGTAATCTCCTTACTACTGGGGTGACACACTGTAACAAAAATCATCCTCATGTAATTTCCTTACTATTGGGGTGACACACTGTAACAAACCTCCTCCTCATGTAATCACCTTACTACTGGGGTGACACACTGTAACAAACCTCCTCCTCATGTAATCTCCTTACTACTGGGGTGACACACTGTAACAAACCTCCTACTCATGTAATCTCCTTACTACTGGGGTGACACACTGTAACAAACCTCCTCCTCATGTAATCACCTTACTACTGGAGTGACACACTGTTACAAACCTCCATCTCATGTAATCTCTTTACTACTGGGGTGACACACTGTAACAATCCTCCTCCTCATGTAATCCCCTTACTACTGGGGTGACACACTGTAACAAACCTCCTCCTTATGTAATCTCCTTACTACTGGGGTGACACACTGTAACAAAAATCATCCTCATGTAATTTCCTTACTATTGGGGTGACACACTGTAACAAACCTCCTCCTCATGTAATCACCTTACTACTGGGGTGACACACTGTAACAAACCTCCTCCTCATGTAATCTCCTTACTACTGGGGTGACACACTGTAACAAACCTCCTACTCATGTAATCTCCTTACTACTGGGGTGACACACTGTAACAAACCTCCTCCTCATGTAATCTCCTTAATACTGGGGTGACACACTGTAACAAACCTCATCCTCATGTAATCTCCTTACTACTGGGGTGACACACTGTAACAAACCTCCTACTCATGTAATCTCCTTACTACTGGTGTGACACACTGTAACAAACCTCCTCATGTAATCTCCTTACTACTGGGGTGACACACTGTAACAAACCTCCTCCTCATGTAATCTCCTTACTACTGGGGTGACACACTGTAACAAACCTCCTCCTCATGTAATCTACTTACTACTGGGATGACACACTGTAACAAACCTCCTCCTCATGTAATCTCCTTACTACTGGGGTGACACACTGTTTAGCAGACAGTGTAACAGTATTAGATAGAGACAGTATCACACATTATAGGATTAGATACAGGGTCTCAGCAACCAGTATCAGACATGGGGATTAGATACACAGCTCAGCAGACAATATCAAACATAAAGGGCTTAAATACACAGCTCAAATCACACATGGGGATTAGATACATGGGCTCAGCAAATAGTATCACACATGGGGGGATTAGATACACTGCTCATCAGACAGATCACACATGGGAGGATTAGATACACAGCTCATCAGACAGATCCCACAAGGGGGATTAGATACACAGCTCAAACAGTATCACTTATGGGGGGTTTAGATACACAGTTTAGCAGACAGATCACACATGGGGGATTAGATACACAGCTCAGCAAACAGTATCACACATGGGGGGTTTAGATACACAGCTCATTAGACAGATCACACACTGGGGGATTAGATACATATTTTATCAGACAGATCACACATATGGGATTGGATACACATTTTAGCAGACAGATCCCACATGGGGGGATTAGATACACAGCTCATTAGACAGATCACACATGGGGGGATTAGATACAGATTTTAGCAGACAGATCACACATGGGGGGATTAGATACACATTTTAGCAGACAGATCACACATATGGGATTAGATACACATTTTAGCAGACAGATCACACATGGGGGGATTAGATACACAGCTCATTAGACAGATCACACACTGGGGGATTTGATACACATTTTAGCAGACAGATCTCACATGAAAGGAGCCTCACCAGGTCAGTGTCTCTTCTCTGTCCGGCTGAGGCTCTGAGGACAGGAATGGCCGATATTTGTGACATTTTCACCCTGATTTGAAGACACTGTCAGCTGAGGCAGAGAAAGGCACTTCGGGGGAGGAAGGAGCGCTCCTCGTCAGGATGAAGTAAGCAAAAAAGCAGCCGCAATGTGGTTGTGATTAGGGGTTTGGGGGGGGGAATCTCACAATGCTTCTCCAGCAACATGAGGGGTGGGGGGGTTGTGGTCTTGCAGCTCCTCCAGCAAGACGAGGCTGAGGGGAGGGCGTGTATGTTGTCAAGCTAGGTTTGCTGTGACAGGGGGTGGGGGGGATTTCGGGCTGGTGATGTCGGGGATGTCCGGTGGGGCTGGGGTTTAGTAGTGAGGAAAAAAAAAAAGTCCTGCAGCAGCGGGCCGCGGTGATTAGGGTGTGCCGGGTGTGCACAGGCACACCCTAATCACTGCGGCCCGCTGCTGCAGGACTTTTTTTTTTACCTCACTACTAAACCCCAGCACGCCTATGATGGTTGATCAGTAGTGCATAAATTGTTCTGCATTGTTGATCACATCATCAAACTGTTTGACTACAGTAAACCTTTACATAAGCACTTGATTTAGGCTTAAAACATGAACAATAGTAGGCTTGCTAAGCATTTCAAATTTGCCAGGTTTGGATTGCGCGATAATAATAGCAGAACAGATGAGGAACACATGGTGTTTTGGCATCTGAATGAAAGGAGGAAATCCTGGGAACACTGATATGTCAGCTCCCAGGCCAATCACGAGACAGCAAAAGGGTGGGATTAAGAGGATAACAAAGCCCTATGCACTGCATTGCAGCTGCCATCTTGTAGAGAGAAAGTTAAGAGAGAGAGAGAGAGAGAGAGAGAGAGAGAGAGAGAGAGAGAGAGAGAGAGCAGTGCACAATAACTAATTATCCCAGAAAGCCTTCACAAACTGAATAGAATTTGAAAGCAAGCTGAGCAAAGCATTGAGCAGTTGGCTGACTTCAGGTAGTGATCTGTCACCTGCATTACTGTATCAGTTGGTGACCAAAATTCAGTTGGGGTGGCTGATGTGTGGGAGGGAGATAAGTCACCCCTCACCTAGAAACAAGGGATGCTGGGGATTGTAAGTAGAGGGATGGAACACAAACAGGAAATATCCAGTTCCCACAAACAAACCAGCAATGTTATGGGAGGGGGGGGGGACTTATGACACAGCCATTTCCCACCAACACAAGCATGAATCCTTGGTAAGCATGTCCTTTATTGTTTAGCAGGTTAGTACTTAAGTTACCTTATGTTGGATAACATATTTGAGTGGAGTCCACGTGTACTGATTCACTACAATTCTGACCAGTTCATAGCACTCCTTTCACCCAAAACAATCAAATATAAGTGGCTGATTTTAAAACCAGACAATAGTACCGAAACATCTGACATGTCTGTACAAATTTAGGGGGTCCTTTACATAAGTAAAAATCTGCCCATTTTCAGTCCAATAGATTTACTAAGAGGCACATCAATAAGTTCATCAAAAAAGTTTTGCACAAATTCTGCAGCATTTCAACATATAAGCCACTTGCATAACTTGCCATGCTTTTGTAAATGATCCCTTATGTGTTAATACATTAAATATTACACTTCACTCATTCTGTTGGAAATATTTATAATACTTGTGTTTTTAACCCCTTAAGGACCGGGGTTTTTCCGTTTTTGCATTTTCGTTTTTTTCTCCTTGCCTTTAAAAAATCCTAACTCTTTCAATTTTGCACCTAAAAATCCATACTACTTTGTAATGACGTCAGTCATTGTGCCCGAAAATCTACGGTGAAATGGAAAAAAAAATCATTGTGAGACAAAATTGAAAGAAAAACGCAGTTTTGTAACTTTTGGGGGCTTCCATTTCTACGTAGTACATTTTTCGGCAAAAATGATACCTGATATTTATTCTGTAGGTCCATACAGTTAAAATGATACCTTACTTATATAGGTTTGATTTTGTCATACTTCTGGAAACAATCATAACTTCATGCAGGAAAATAAATACGTTTAAAATTGTAATTTCTGATCCCTATAACTTTTTTATTTTTCCGTGTATGGGGCAATATGAGGGCTCATTTTTTGCGCCGTGTTCTGAAGTTTTAAACGGTACCATTTTTGCATTGATAGGACTTATTGATCGGACTTATGATATAAAAGTGACCACAAATGCACTATTTTGGACCTTGGAATTTTTTTGCGCGCACGCCATTGACCGTGCAGTTTAATTAATGATATATTTTTAGAATTCGGACATTTCCACACGCGGCGATACCATATATGTTTATGTTTATTTTTATTTACACTGTGTTTTTTCTATGGGAAAAGGGGGGTGATTCAAACTTTTAATAAGGAAGGGGTTAAATGATATTTACAATGCAAAGAGGTAGCATGCACTCACCATGGGTAAACAGCTGCAGGCCCGAAGTCCAGGATCACCACAGCATAGACAGAGACGGTAAGGGGCGCTCAGAGGCTGCGCCGGCTGTTTCGGACGTAGGAACGTCCTTCTTCCGGCCTCCGGAAGAAGGAGGTTCCTATGTCCGAAACAGCCAGCGTAGCCTCTGAGCTCCCCTTACCATCTCTGTCTATGCCGTGGTGATCCCGGAGCTCGGGCCTGCAGCTGTTTACCCGCGGTGAGTGCACGCTACCTCTTTGCACTGTATTGTTTGATACTTCATCTAGTGTGTGCACCCCCCAGGTGCTGCGTTGTTACTTATCCGGTCCGGAGGCTGCCAGTGTACACCAGTGGTATCGTATATCTGCAGGTTTAGCTGCACGGTGTGCTCTCTCCCCTTCTAGTGGTTAAATGATATTTATTCACTTTTTTTTCCACTTTTTTTTTGCAGTGTTATAGGTCCCATAGGGACCTATAACACTGCACACACTGATCTTTCACATTGATCACTGGTTTCTCATAAGAAACCAGTGATTGATGATTCTGCCGCTTGACTGCTCATGCCTGGATCTCAGGCACTGAGCAGTCATTCGGCGATCGGACAGCGAGGAGGCAGGTACGAGGTAGGAGGCCCTCCCGCTGTCCTGTAAGCTGTTCGGGATGCCGCGATTTCGCCGCGGCTATCCCGAACAGCCCACTGAGCTAACCGGCATGGTTTCAGTTTCCCTTTAGACGCGGCGTTCAACTTTGAACGCAGCGTCTAAAGGGTTAGTAGGGGACCCGTGGCTAATAGCGCCCGGCATTGATCGCTGTGCCACGCGCTATTAGCCACGGGTCCCGGCCATTGTGGCCCTGCATTATAGATCCGGAGCGGACACATGACGTTCCAGTACGTCATGTGTCCTTAAGGGGTTAATGAATTCATATTATTAATGTGTTACAATATGCAATGAAAATAATAAAAAAGTATACCTGATAAATTGTAACTTCCTAAAGGAAATGATTTATAAATGGAAGCTATGAAATTAAATTGATGATTTTATGTACATTCCATGTATGTTCCTACATTTGACTCTTTGTTACACCTACAACAATTACAATTACATAGTAGAAGAGCTATTCATCAAGCAGGTCGTTATTTATGTGCTGAAACAAAAGGTCAACAAAAAGCCCCTACTCAGTTTTTTCACCCTCCTTTCTTCTCAGAGAATGAATTCACCAGCCAATTTATTGCTGTCAGTGACTCAGTAAGCATTTATAAAATGGCTCACTTGTTCATGACATGTACACCCTTGCTCAAAGTGCACAATTTCTCAAAGTGCATCACATGTAGACAAAGAGTGAGTCCCTGGCAAGGAATTCCACTTATTTGTGGGTGAGCCTATTGTTTTTGGTCAAGGACTATGACGACAAAAAGTTTAGTTTTAATAAAAACAATGTAAAAAAAAAAAGAAACATCCTTGGATGTGACTTGAATGAATATTAAAAGTATTTCCACAGTAAATTATAACATTTATTATAACAAGAACAGTGCTAAAGTCTTTCTAGAGTGGCAAACCAAATGAAAATGTGTAAGTTAAAAATATTTATTAATTATTAAAAGGGTGCTGTGACAGATCGCAGGGCCCTTGCGGCTGTACCAGTAGAACTTTTATAGAATATATAAAGTTAAAAGTAGAGATAATAGGATAAAAATATAATTCAGTGTATAGATATGAAAGAATAACTAGTATATGATGCTAGATAGATGAAGTTTAGGGAGAGTGAACAACAAGTAACTAGTTAATAGATATATCTGGAATCGGTCAAAAGATGCATAAATAATCACTGTAAGGAATTCATCAAAAAATTTAATCAAGAGATAGCATCAAAGGATAATATAATGGTATAGTTCATCTAAGTTAGTAAAGTGCTAGTAATAGGAGTTTAAAGTAGAAAAAAATTTCAGCTCACGTGGGACTTGCGCGGCTACCTCCAAACATCAGGAAAAAATTAGAAAAAAGGCCAGCAAGTAGAAGCATAAAAGGAACTTGACTTTATTCAGGATTCTTCCATTAAAAAACCTTCAGGTGGCAGACAAACATGGACATGTAAAAATACAAAAACAGCACATGTAGAAAAAGGTCCCAAGCAGTAGCTGACACGTGTCCGATCTATCGATCCTTACTCATAGCTCAAGCGTCAGCTACTGCTTGGGACCTTTTTCTACATGTGCTGTTTTTGTATTTTTGCATGTCCATGTTTGTCTGCCACCTGAAGGTTTTTTAATGGAAGAATCCTCAATAAAGTCAAGTTCCTTTTATGCTTCTACTTGCAGGCCTTTTTACTTATTTTTTCCTAATAGGAGTTTAGGTTTAGGAGATCTCTGTATCTGTGTGCATTAGAACGATCAAGCTCAATCTTTATAAATTGAATATCTTAATCATGAATCTTTATGCATAAAGTAGCTACCATCTTCCTGCTGAGAATACATGCTGTCCTGAATGGCCGATGTTATGATCAGTTGTAGAATCCGGTATGGAGAAAAAGATGTTTGGTGGTAGACACGGCTCACACTCTTCAGTCATAAGCGTGCTTTAGAGATCCAACTTCTCGATCTACACCGCTTCATTAGCTCAAATCCTTACACGGCTGCTGCTGGCTGGCAGGTAGGCTGTATTGGAGAACTTGGAGTAGGGTGTAAAACAGTATGCATAGGCTGGGAGAGGTTGGAACGTTATGGTATGCTGTGCAGGATATGAGCTAATGCAGTGATGTTGACAAGTTAGATTTTTAGCGTGAGTACGCAATATCGTTCAGTGATTTCTACTTTTTAAAGATGGCTGATCTAAACATGGCTCTAGATGCAAGTTCCAATGTAGTAGTGATCGGACAGGGGGTTATCCACGTATGAAGCGTGAGCTAGAGAAGCAGCAGAGACACCGCAAAGAACGAAGAAGTCAGCTCAGAGAGGGTGAGTGGTTTTTAAAACTAAACATTTTTTTCTCCATACAGGATTCTATAGCTGATGACGGGGCAATATTTATTCTCAATAGAAAGATTTAGCTACTTTATGCACAAATATTAGTGGATAAAATATTCAATTTATAGAGAATGAGCTTGATTGTTCTACTGCGCACAGATACAGAGATCTCCTAAACCCAAATTTCTATTATTAGCACTTTACTAATTTGGATGAACTATAATTATTATCCTTTGATGCTGTCTTTTTTTTTTTATAAAATCCTTACAGTGATATGTATTTATTTATGCATCTATTGACCCAGTATCGATATATACGGTACATTTTAGCTACTTGGTGTCCACTTTCCCTAAACTTCATTTATCTAGTATCAAGTACTGATTATTCTTTTAGATTAATTAAATACATTTTTTATCCTATTATCTCTACATTTTACTCCATATATTTTATAAAAGTATTACAGGTACAGCCACAAGGGCCCTGCAATCTGTCCCAGCACCCTTTAAATTATTAATAAATATTTTTTTACTCACACATTTTCATCTGGTTTGTAACTCTGGAGATATACAAGGAGTGTTCTTGTTATATTGTATGAGCCATTGATTTAAGCATATTGGGTATTTTATACATAACAGTTACCCACAGGTTTGCCATTGTTCGCAATGACTGAGCTGGTCATTGCTGTTATAGACATCACATTCTGCAATGATATACTATTTTTTTTTTATTGTGCATTTAATAACGTGATTAATGTTTCAAGAGTGGCCTTGTGACTCAGTTTTGGGGAGTAAAAATGATCCTATGCCCATCTTCTCTTTATCCAGTGGCTGTCAGTCAAACAGAGCATGTGGATGCAAGTGGATTGTTGGGTGGTGATAAAGAGAAGTTGATTAGACTAGCCTGGGCTCTTGTAGAGTTGAGGTAGTATCTATCGGGCACTGAGCCTCATTTGCATATCAACAAAAAGGTTTGTATCAAACTGATGGAGAGGACTACTTAAATATAAAATGTATGCCCAGAATAATTAGGACTATACATATCTAGTCATGGTCTTAAATACATCCTTGTTTTCCTGCTGACAGGTTTACTTTAACTAGATGTCATGTTGACATGAAAACATAAAAATACCCTACATCTATAGACAATACAGGGCAAAACCAAATGAATAATACCACATTTGTCACGATTTGGCTGGCTGGAGGTGGATCCTCTGTGCAAGAGAGGGATTGGCGTGGACCGTGCTGGTGGACCGGTTCTAAGTTGCTACTGGTATTCACCAGAGCCCGCCGCAAAGCGGGATGGTCTTGCAGCGGCGGTAGCAACCAGGTCGTATCCACCAGCAACGGCTCAACCTCTCTGACTGCTGAAGATAGGCGCGGTACAAGGGAGTAGACAAGAGCAAGGTCGGACGTAGCAGAAGGTCAGGGCAGGCAGCAAGGATCGTAGTCAGGGGCAACGGCAGGAGGTCTGGAACACAGGCTAGGAACACACAAGGAAACGCTTTCACTGGCACAATGGCAACAAGATCCGGCGAGGGAGTACAGGGGAAGTGAAGTATAAGTAGGGAGTGCACAGGTGAGAATACTGATTAGGCCTGCTGCGCCAATCAGTGGCGCAGCGGCCCTTTAAATGGCAGAGACCCGGCGCGCGCGCGCCCTAAGGAGCGGGGCCGCGCGCGCCGGGACAACACAGACGGGGAACGGGTCAGGCACGGGAGCCGAGATGCGCATCGCCAGCGGGCGCGTCCCGCATCGCGAATCGCATCCCGGCTGGGAGTAATATCGCAGCGCACCCGGTCAGCAGGTCTGACCGGGGCGCTGCGAATGAGAGAACGCTGCGAGCGCTCCGGGGAGGAGCGGGGACCCGGAGCGCTCGGCGTAACAACATTTACACATTTAAAGTTTCAGTTTACTTTCCTTCAATCAAACCAACACATTCTGATGTCACATAGTAGAGATGTTGATTCTCAAAGCCTCAATCTGTTTAATACTGACAAGACTCTGTTGTAGAGTATACAGGATGCCCTAATTTTTACCCTTAATTTCTATAAAGAGGTGTGGACTTTACTGCAGGAAGATCCTTAGATAACATTCCCCAGACAAGCGATAGGTTGGCAGCTATGACACTAAACATTTTGGGTCAGGATGCAACAAGCCAAAGAAGAAGCTGCTAGCATAGTCAGGAAAAACGTCAATAATCAGACCAGAAGTAGGTAAAGAAATGCCAAGCAAATATTCAAGGAGTGAAGCAAGAGTATTAGCTAGCAACAAGGCTGAGGCCAGGATCAAGGTCAACCAGGAGTTAAACACAATGACAAAAGATCCAAGAAAGCCTAAGAATCTCAATTAGCAGGCAAGTCATTGAAGGGTAGTTGAAAACTGACATCAATGGCAGATACCAGGTACCAGTGAAGTAGAGCAATGGGTAGATTCAGAAAGGTCATGGCTGACACTGGGACAAGAAAAAGAGACATCAAGTGGCCAAGCAGTCAGATACATCTATTGAAAATTCCCCTCCCTCTTGGAACCCTTCCCTGAAGAGATTTTTTTTTAGGTTTGGGGGGGGGGGGGGATACTTCAAATAGAATATTCAAAGGATCTGTGTTAAAGACTTTGACATGGATCTTTTTTGAAATTTAGAATAAGACTGATCTCACAATTGCTAAGAATTCAAAGGTAGAGGCAGAAGGTGCCTTGTGTTTATAGAAAGCCTGTTAATCAAAGGTGCAAAAGAGAAATATATGAAAATGTGAAAATTACTAGGTATCCAGATTGAAGACAGCAATTTAAGATGGGAAAATTATTTTTACACAAATCAAATTCATCCCAAAACTCTCAAAATGTTGGGATTTCTGCTCATTAATTTTAGGCAAATTTCTAAATAGCAGCTGACATGACTAGAGATGAACGAACATTTTAAAAATTTGATTCGGCCGATTCGCCGTATTTTTAGAAAAAATGTAGTTCGATATGAATTTATTCGCAGTAAATCTATATTAAAAATGGCTCTTTCTGCACTACAGAGAGCCTCAATAGGGGTGTAGAAAACTTTGCTGTGTTCTAACACGCATATGGAGTGTGCTGGGGGTAGTGAAATAATACTCTTGTTCAGAATGACATGCAGATTACAGGCATCACGTTTAGAATCACTGCCGTAGAAGGGCACAATGACAGAGCCTGGAGGTGGCATCAGTATGAGGAGAACATGTAGTGGCTGAATGATACAGTGTTTAGGTGTTGGCAGCATCATGAGGGCCATGCCAAGGGAGGGTTGAGTATGAGGAAAGCACTGACTGTTGACTGTCACTTGTGATAAAGTGGATGATCAAGTGAACTGATCAATCACGGCTGCTGGGTTGCTGGTCGAGACACGACTGCTAGCTGACACCGGGAGCTCAGACCTCTTGCTTCGACTCCGGTTGCCACACGCCCCTACTCTGCTGCGACCTCTGCCTGCGCCTAATGAATTTGGTCCAAAAAGTACAAATGTTGTAATTGTTGTGTATTGACAGTCATACACATGGAATAGTCATTCACAATTAATAAGAGGAACGGAAAAGGATCAACAGGTATTATTAGGCACACCCGGATACTTCATATGTCTCGTTGAAGGCATGTCCGGATCCCGTAGTCCCCCCCTCTCTCGACTCAAACAAACCGAACCTGGAAAGTGGTTGTATGTAGGTATGTGTAAAAAGGGTCACAAGTGTAAAGTTAGTTACAGAGGGCACAATCCGCTTCAATGTAATCTAGGTCGGGAAATGTTTCTTCTAACTTCTCCAACATTCCACACTTTTCACACCGGAGTTGTTCTTCCAGGCAAAGGTTATCTCGTAGAAGCAGTTGGTTTTAACCGTCTCAATAATTTCAGCAACCGTAGGAATGTTAGCAGACTTCCATTTAGATGCAATCAATGACCTATATGTTATGAGGATATGACAGATTGGAGTTCTATACTTAGCATCTGCTGAGTGCAGGCCTATATTCAGGAGGGCTAGTTTATGAGATAAGGTGACAGTAATCAATTGGATTAATTCATTCACATCTTTTTTTAGTTTATGCAGAGAGGGACATGTCCAAAATATGTGGCTAATATTGTCCACATCCTCTCCAGCATTATTTGAGTATAACACCAGCCGGTGATGACTTTTTGCTGTCCTTTCACAGTATGTAGGCCCTTGACAGATTAACAGGCACAAAATAGTACACTACTTAGATGTAGGTATGTGGTATGCACTTATGAGGGCAGAAAAATGTGGTACAGTACGCTTAAAAAAAACGTATTTTAATAAAACACCAGCCGGTGATTACTTTTGCATTGACTTTCACAGTATCTAGGCTCTTAACAGATTAACAGGTACAAAATACTACACTAATTACATGTATGTATGTGGTATGCACTTATTAGGGTAGAAAAATGCGGTACAGTATGCTTAAAAAAAACGTATTTTTGTACAACACCAGCAGTACACAACTGTGGTGTAACACAAAAAAGCTGTGTACTACACACAAAATTGCACTCTGTCAAAGACTATTAGGAATGGACTGCTGGGTATTATACCATCTACAGAATAGTATTACCAGCAGATGATTTGTTGTGGAACAAAGACACAGAATTGTTCTGAAAAATTATTCCTGCCTCCTCTGCTAAGGTTTTGAAGTTGAGGCAGCTTGTTGAAATGTATGAGGCAACACACAGCTATGTGCCCCTCTCTTTAATACTATGCTGAAGAAAGTGACTGGGAGGTTAATAGCTGCAGTAAAAATCCTTTTCAGTAAAAAAAAAAAAAAAACACTGCTCTCTTTCCACCAGAACGCTGATGTGACTAGGAGGTGAAACGCTGCTGGAATGAGCTTTTCTGTGTAACACACACACAGCAATGTCCGTCCAATCTCTATGCAGTGTAATGAATGATATGACGAGCCAAAAAATGGCTGCCCTGCGATTATATAGGGCTGTGACATCTCAGGGGTGATTGTCTGCTGATAGGCTGCATCCTACATGTGATTCAGATTCATCCCGCCTACTTCCATTGCCGCCTGGCCTTCCCACCTTCCCAATGTTCCTTGCCCCACTTACTGACATGTGGATCTGCCATTTTAGATGCCCGGGAGCTTGGAACACAGTAAATGGAGTTAAATAAAGCAATTTGCGCAATAGAATCGCGGCAATATTCGCATTCATTGAAAATTTAATATTTCATGAAATTTGTAACGAATTTGGGTTCGTCAGCTTCGATTCGCTCATCTCTAGACATGACATTTACAGATTTTCCCATATGGTACCTTACAATCAGCCCTTTCTGTATCGTAGTAGTGTTGATCACGAATATTCGTAATTACGAATATTCTTTTTTTTTTTTTCTCACAGTACACATCACAGTGATCACCCCTCTCTGCTTCCAGCTTGTGTGGTGTAAAGAAGGCTTAAAAACTACTGTGTGAGACTGGCGTGCGAAAATTCGCATATGCGAAAATTAGCATATGCAAATTTTCACGTGTGTTAATTTTGTATATGCTAATATTCACTTATGTTAATTTTCGCATACGCGAATCTTCGCATATGCGAAAATAAAACGAGAATATAACGAATATGCGAATATTCGCGAATATATGACGAATATTCGTCCATATATTCGCGAATATTCGCGAATTTGAATATGGCCTATGCCGCTCAACACTATATGGTAGCAAATCATTAGGTACTATAGGAGTAACATACAATCTCACAGTAATGCATGAATCGAAGGCACAACAAAGCAGCAACTTGGAAACCCATCTCATTCCTGGGGTTGAGACTGCAGTGAGAGGAGCTCACAGATTGTGAGAGATAATCCAGAAATACATATAGACAATGTAATGGATTAGTATCAGTCACCAGTCTGTGTTTCTGTGTATTTTTTGCTCTTAGTGTATGAGTTAGGCAGGCAGCTTCACCTCAAGTTAGCAGCCATTGCAGCCATCTAATTTGCAAATCCAGGTCATCAATGGCCATTAATGTTACATTCTGATACACTGGGTGACAATAAGTAGAATTAGGCCTTTACATTTCACAGTTTTGGCAATGGGAAATAAACTTGTAAAATGACAATATTCTTGACAGAGTATTTCATATTGTAACTATGGCAAAAAAAGGAAGTGGGTGCTTTTCTGTAGAATAATATTCTGTGTGAAAAAACTGCCATAATGGCCATGTAATGGCTCTAAAATAAATAGAAGAACTGAAAAGAATATTGTGCATTCTGAATTGACTTCAGATAAAACACAATAATTACTTGATATTATGATGGAATCGGTAGAAACCTTGATTTTACAGTTTATGTTGATGGGTTGTTGATGTTCTTTTTGAGCTTTACTGCACATAGAGAGTGTTGTAATTTAATTTTAAACTCTCTGGAGAGGTGCACAGTGTCACAGAAAAGTGACCTTTAAATTCAATAACCAACAGCCATGTAATTCTTTCCTTCCTCTTAAACTGGATGTGCCTTTACATGAGTTGAGACACAGGCTGTGTCTATAATCCAATATAATATCTTCTAGCACCGAAGGTTTAATGGTCATGAATATATTATGCTAAGGAAAAAGTAATGGAATGTGCTGAAGAAAAATGCATCAACAGATAGAGATGTGTCTATATGCATATATATATATATATATATATATATATATATATAAAAGTATATATATATATGTATATATATATATATATATATATATATATACATACAGTGCATAGTGAACGTATTTGGCCCCCCATGAACTTTTCAAGCTTTTGCCATATTTCAGGCTTCAAACATAAAGATATAAAACTGTAATTTTTTGTGAAGAATCAACAACAAGTGGGACACAATCATGAAGTGGAATTAGATTCATTGGATATTTCAAACTTTTTTAACAAATAAAAAATTGAAAAATTGGGCGTGCAAAATTATTCAACCCCTTTATTTTCAGTGCAGAAAACTGTCTCCAGAAGTTCAGTGAGGATCTCTGAATGATCCAATGTTGACCTAAATGACTAATGATGATAAATAGAATCCACCTGTGTATAATCAAGTCTCCGTATAAATGCACCTGCACTGTAATAGTCTCAGAGGTCCGTTTAAAGCGCAGAGAGCATCATGAAGAAGAAACATACCAGGCAGGTCACAAACGCTCTCCATCCAACCTCACTGAGCTCCAGCTGTTTGTCAAGGAGCAATGGGCAAACATTTCAGTCTCTCGATGTGCAAAACTGATGGAGACATACCCCAAACAACTTACAGCTGTAATCGCAGCAAAAGGTGGTGCTACAAAGTATTAACTTAAGGGGGCAGAATAATTTTGCATGCATAGTTTTTCAGTTTTTTATTTGTTACATAGTTAGTATGGTTGAAAAAAGACATACGTCCATCAAGTTCAACCAGGGTATTGAAGGGAAGGGTGTAAGGGGATAAGGGGAAGGGATGTTGTTTTATAATTCTGCATAAGCATTAATGTTATTTTGTTCCAGGAATGTATATAACCCTGTTTTAAAGCTATTAATTGTTCCTGCTGTGACCAGTTCCTGAGGTAGACTTTTCCATAAATTCACAGTTCTTATGGTAAAGAAGGCGTGTCGCCCCTTGAGACTAAACCTTTTCTTCTCCAGACAGAGGGAGTGCCCCCTCGTCCTTTGGGGGGGTTTAACCTGGAACAGTTTTTCTCCATATTTTTTGTATGGGCCATTTATATACTTATATACGTTTATCATATCCCCCCTTAAACATCTCTTCTCAAGACTTAACAATTGTAACTCCTTTAATCGTTCCTCGTAGCTAAAATGTTCCATGCCCCATATTAGTTTAGTCGCACGTCTCTGCACCCTTTCCAGCTCTGCAGTGTCCCTTTTATGGACTGGTGCCCAAAACTGAACAGCATATTCCAGGTGAGGCCGTACCAATGCTTTATAAAGGGGGAGTATTATGTCCCTGTCCGTCCCTCGAGTCCATGCCTCTTTTTATACATGACAATATCCTGCTGGCTTTGGAAGCAGCAGCCTGACATTGCATGCTATTCTGAAGTCTGTGATCTACAAGTACACCCAGATCCTTCTCTACCAGTGACTCTGCCAGTTTTATCCCCCCTAAGACATATGACGCATAAATGTTATTTGTACCCAGATGCATAACTTTACATTAATCCACGTTAAACCTCATTTGCCAAGTGGATGCCCAGACACTTAGTCTATCCAAGTCCTCTTGTAACTTATGCACATCCTCTATAGAATGTACAGTGCTACAAAGCTTGGTGTCATCTGCAAAGATAGAAACAGAGCTGTTAATACCATCCTCTACATCATTGATAAATAAATTAAACAACAGCGGGCCCAGTACAGAACCTTGGGGTACACCACTAATAACCGTGAACCAATCAGAGTACAAATTATTGACCACCACTCTCTGGGTACGATCCATGAGCCAGTGTTCAATCCAGTTACAAACTAAAGTTTCCAAACCCAAAGACCTTAACTTAACAGTCAGACGACTATGAGGGACAGTATCAAATGCTTTAGCAAAATCCAGAAACACTATATCCACAGCCATTCCTCTGTCAAGGCTTCTACTCACATCTTGATAAAAGCAAATTAGATTGGTTTGACAACTTCTATCCTTAGTAAACTTATGCTGGTTATCATTTATAATACTATTATCCCCTATGTATTCCTGTATGTAATCCCTTATAAGTCCTTCAAACAATTTACCCACAATGCACGTTAAACTTACCGGTCTCTAATTGCCTGGCGAAGACCTAGAGCCCTTCTTGAAGATTGGTACCACATTCGCCTTGCGCCAGTCCCTTGGCACAAGACCAGACACCAGAGAATCTCTAAATATCATGAACAAGGGTACAGATATTACTGAACTTACCTCTCTAAGAACTCTTGGGTGTAGTCCATCCGGTCCTGGAGATTTGCTTACATTTACTTTACTTAACTTACCTTGTACCATCTCTACATTAAGCCAGTTCAATACATTACATGATGTGTTACCAGCACTGACCTGTCCAACGTCAGCTCCTCCTTCTTCCATAGTATATACAGAACTAAAGAACCCATTCAGTAGCTCTGCCTTCTCTTGATCGCCCGTGACAACCTCCCCATTATCATTATTAAGGGGTCCTACATGCTCTGTCCTTGATTTTTTTGTATTTATATATCTAAAAAATATTTAGGATTAGTTTTGCTTTCTTTGGCCACTTGTCTGTCATCTTGAATTTTTGCCGTTTTTATTACATTTTTACAGATTTTATTGAGTTCTTTGTACTGTTTAAATGTTATATCTGACCCATCAGATTTGTATTTTTTAAAAGCCATTTTTTTGTTGTTTATTGCTCTTTTAACATAATTTGTCAGCCATGTAGGATTTAGTTTTTATCGTTTATATTTGTTCCCCTTTGGTATATATTTAGCTGTATAGTTATTTAGAGTTGATTTAAAGATGTCCCATTTACCTTCTGTATCAGTATTTGAGAACACCTCCCCCCAGTCTATGTCCTGTAGTGCAGATCTCAGCCCAGGGAAATTTGCCTTTTTAAAGTTATACGTTTTTGCCTTCCCCGTCTGTCTTTGTTTTCTACATTTTAAATCAAAAGTAACTATATTGCGGTCGCTATTACCAAGGTTTTCCCGCACAGTTACATTACCAACCAGCTCTGCGTTGTTGGAAATGATCAGATCCAACAAGGCATCACTTCTTGTTGGGTCCTCCACAAACTGGCCCATAAAATTATCCTGCAATAAATTTAGGAATTTTCTCCCCTTTGTAGTTTTAGCCAGCCCCCGACCCCAGTCTATATCTGGATAGTTAAAATCTCCCATTATTACCACTGTACCTGCCCGGGCAGCCCTCTCTATTTGTTTATGCAGCTGACCTTCTATCTCCTCAGTGATGTTAGGGGGTCTGTAGATTACACCAAATACTATTTTTTCAGTATTTCCCTCCTTTTGTAATTCTACCCACAATGATTCCACATCCTCAGAATCATCACACACTATGGCATCGTTCACACTGCCTTTCGTACCACTTCTAACATACAGACCGACTCCACCACCTTTTCTGTTCATTCTATCCTTGCAAAACAATGTAAACCCCTGCAGATTAACAGCCCAGTTATGCGAGGAGTCCAGCCATGTCTCAGTGACCCTAACTATATCAATATGTTCCTCCAGTATCAAGGCCTCAAGCTCCCCCATTTTATTTGCTAGGCTTCTGGCATTTGTGAACATACACTTTACATTTCCATTAAGTTTTACACATATAGTCTCACTAATGGGATTTTGGGGTTAATGTTATTATTTGAGTTATAAGGGCTAATTGTACCATTTAAGTTATTGGGGCTAATGGGATTTTTTGAGTTATTGGGTCTAACGTTATTATTTAAGTTATTGGGGCTAATGGGATTTTTTGTGTTATTGGGTCTAACGTTATTATTTAAGTTATTGGGGCTAATGGTATTTTTTGAGTTAATGGGGCTTATTGTAGTTATTGAGTTATTGGGGCTAATGGAATTTTTTTAATAATTGGGGCTACAATTTTTCGGGCTACATTTATTTTTACGGCTGGTTTGTAACCCATGGATCTCCTTATCCACTGCTCTTAACCTCCCCCCACAGGACTCCTTTCCACCCACCATTATGTCTTGTTCCCTCTCTAACCTATCCATCCCACTGTCTGCTTTCTTTGCTTTATTATCCTCCCCCCACTCACCTAGTTTAAATACTCTAAACCCCTTCCAGGATTCTCTCCCCCAGCACAGAGGACCCCCTTCCATTCAGGTGCAAATTATCCGTAGAATAGAGTTTGTACCCCAATGGAAAGTCAGCCCAGTGCTCTGAAAACCCAAACCCTTCCCCCTTACACCACGACTTAAGCCATGCATTTAACTCCCTAAGCTGCCGCTGTCTTTCCTGCGACGCAGGAAGTATTCCAGAGAACACAACCTTAGAGGTCCTTCCCTTCAGCTTGGCACCTAGTTCCTTGTAATTATTCTTCAAAGACCTCCACCTACCATGTATTTTGTCGTTGGTTCCCACATGGACCACGACAGCTGGGTCATCCCCAGCCCACCCTAGTAATTTGTCCACCCTTTCCACCACATGCCGAACCCTGGCACCAGGGAGACAGCAAACCTTTCGGTTGAGGTGGTCTTGGCGACAAATTATTCTATCCGTCTTCCTGATTATAGAATCCCCTACCACAACTAACTGTCTTGGCCTACCTGCGTTATCATCCCCCACACTACTAGTTGAGCTGTTCCCCCGGCTGTTGGGGAGACCAGTATCCACTAGGGTTGCCATCTCTGATACTGAGGCCCTCGCATCATCGCCCAACATGGCAATTTTACTTGGGAGATCAGAAGCAGAAGTGGCCTTCCTTTCCCTTGCCCCCTTTTCAGTCCCTCTAACTACATTAACCCAGCTCCCTACTTGGGCCTCCTGGCTAGTTTCCCCAACCTCCATTTCTACCCCACTAACTGCTTGCTATGTAAGCAGTATGCTCCTTTCAAGATTGTCAATCGGCCTCAATGTTGCATTTTGCTCCTCTAGATCTCTAATACGAGCTTTCAGGTGGGCAACATGCTCACATTTGTCACAGCGGTATTCACCCTGAAGCTGCTGCTCCAGAGATGTATACATGTGGCACAATGTGCACTGAAGAAAACCCCCAATCCTGCTGTCCATATCCTTGGTGACAAACAGCTGTTATTAACTATTAAGAAAAACTACTTTTATCAAGGGAGTGTAATACTTACAGTTACAGTGGGTCCTGCTTACAACTCCTGCTTTTTAAACTTCTGCATATAAAACTTCTCAGATGTTCACACTTAAGAATACAACACTTTAGAATACAAACCAAAGCTTCAGAGAGACTCAGCCAGACCAAGGCTCAACAGAGTATTCCAGTTAGTTTTATACACCTGAGAGCAGTAAATCAATTAACCCTTCCCCCAGGTGTGCTACAGACCAGATGAAAAAATTAAAAATGCAAGGGTTTTGCAACTGCTGGAGACACCCTGGTTGGAAAACAATGATCTACAGTATCTGCACCAACCCAAACTTGTTTTAGACTAAGTTCAAACACTCCAAGCTTACAGACTTACACTCAACACATGTACTTCTGTGTATAAAACTTCTCAGATGTTTACACTTAAGAATACAACACTTTAGAATACAAACCAAAGCTTCAGAGAGACTCAGCCAGAGCAAGGCTCAACAGAGTATCCCAGTTAGTTGTATACACCTGAGAGCAGTTCATCAATTAACCCCTCCCCCAGGTGTGCTACAGACCAGAGGGGAAAAAATGCAAGGGTTTTGCAACTGCTGGAGACACCCTGGTTGGAAAACAATGATCTACAGTATCTGCACCAACTCAAACTTGTTTTAGACTAAATTTAAACACTCCAAGCTTACAGACTTACACTCAGCACATGTACTTCTGCGTATAAAACTTCTCAGATGTTCACACTTAAGAAAACAACACTTTAGAATACAAACCAACGCTTCAGAGAGACTCAGCCAGACCAAGGCTCAACAGAGTATTCCAGTTATTTTTATACACCTGAGAGCAGTAAATCAATTAACCCTTCCCCCAGGTGTGCTACAGACCAGAGGAAAAAAATAAAAAATGCAAGGGTTTTGCAACTGCTGGAGACACCCTGGTTGGAAAACAATGATCTACAGTATCTGCACCAACCCAAACTTGTTTTAGACTAAATTCAAACACTCCAATCTTACAGACTTACACTCAACACATGTACTTCTGCGTATAAAACTTCTCAGATGTTCACACTTAAGAATACAACACTTTAGAATACAAACCAAAGCTTCAGAGAGACTCAGCCAGAGCAAGGCTCATCCGAGTATCCCAGTTAGTTTTACACATCTGAGTGCAGTTAATCAATTAACCCCTCCCCCAGGTGTGCTACAGACCAGAGGAAAAAAAATGCAAGGGTTTTGCAACAGCTGGAGACACCCTCGTTGGAAAACAATGATCTACAGTATCTGCACCAACCCAAACTTGTTTTAGACTAAATTCAAACACTCCAAGCTTACAGACTTACACTCAACACATGTACTTCTGCATATAAAACTTCTCAGATGTTCACACTTAAGAATACAACACTTTAGAATACAAACCAAAGCTTCAAAGTTTAAAATATCCAATAAATTTCGTTCCACTTTATGATTGTGTCCCACTTGTTGTTGATTCTTCACCAAAAAATTACAGTTTTATATCTTTATGTTTGAAGCCTGAAATGTGTCAAAAGGTCGAAAAGTACAAGGGGGACGAATACTGTCACTATGCACTGTATGTATGTATATATATATATATATATATATATATATATATATATATATATAATTTTTTTTATTAATATATATATATATATATATATATATATATATATTGTGCTTGACAGACTATCAGGTATGTTATGTTGTTATATAATTGGTTATTTAAATAAAATTATTTATGTATTTTTTTATTTAAATTGACATATGTTGTAATTTAGGAGCATATTTATATCTTCTAAGATTTTAGAACATCAGCAAATAATAATTTAACATTAGCTTGATGTAATTATAAAATTCTAATGCTATAATATATAAGTAAACAGAAAAAAAAATACATCAGCTATGTAAGTCTCCTTAAGACCAAGGATACATATTATACTGGTATTCTGTAGGATTGAGACATGTTTTTCTTAGTTTTCCTGGTTTTGTAATTGTTTATTTAAAATTTTGAATGTTTTTTTAATTAATTTATTTATGTTATATTAATTTGCACTTAGTAGAATGTTTTAAGCATTGGCCACTCATTTGGCCTAGTGAGCACAAGGTCACTTTGCCTGCATATTGCTTATTATGTGTACACCTCTGTCACATTAGAACTGAGATCAGTTGACACAGAATGTCAGGCACATTTTTGTAAATATAAAAAAGCCATTTTACAGATAAAGAACAGCCATATTTTTCATAATTGAGGTTTATTAGTTTCAATAGTAAAACCAATTATTTGTGGACACATTTACATTTTTTTGATGTAATTCTTACAGGTGTAAATTCAGTGGCAGGAATTTTTTCTGCCTTTTTTGACTTGAATGTTGGACTATAAAAGGTCCAAAACACAGGGCTAAGGTATAGTAACCATTTAGGACTATAGCTTTTGCAACAGTAAAATAAATAAAAATATAAAATGACCCAAGTAAAAAAATATATCTATCTATCTATCTATCATTTTAAGCATTGTTTTGATAAGTAAATAGAAAAAAAAACTTTTTTTTAACCATTAAATTGTGGCTCAAAAAATGATGTGTGAATATACTGTAGGGTTTTAGGACTAGTAGGTTGTGTACACACACAGTGGGCACAGGGGATCCTAAACTGGGGAAATCCACTCATAAATCAATAAGACACCGACTTGCAATGTTTACTCCCTCCCAACAGAGACAAGTGGGAGGGGGGCACAGACAAGATTACGGGATCCATACAGAGGTTGAAGATTATATTCCGAAGCTCAACAGACCTCTTTCTGTTTTCTGTGCCAAGTGCCCCCTTAGTTCTGCTGAGTCATGGGGAGGATGAAGTTCTACTTCTATGTATAATTCATGCATTGGTAATGACCCATGGAAAGACTGTGTATATTGTGGTTTCCATGATGATCAGTACTGTGGGCATCTATCTATATAAGGCACTATATAGGACAGATTGTCCAACTATGTAGGGACAAGGGTGCTGGTGGAGAACCAGGCTGCACATTCATACCCCTCATTGACAAAATTGAACCAAAACAAATTAAGAAAAAAACTGTTAGGTTATGTGCTCAGGTGGTTGTAGAGTTAAATATCACACAGAAAAATTGATAAAATTGAAAATGTTTTCATATCTCATCCACATGCCTTGTTCTGTAATCTGTAAAAAGTGTTCACTTACACTTTAAGATTCACTCATTCAGTCATCACTCATAACTAATCAGGATTAATAGGTTTATCCCAGCATGTCAACCCATGCAGATTATGACTTTTTAACATATTTGCTTTAGTTACCAGAAAAGCCTTTAATGGGAATCCTCTTTAACCCCTTAAGGACCAGGGGTTTTTCCGTTTTTGCACTTTCGTTTTTTCCTCCTTACCTTTAAAAAATCATAACCCTTTAAATTGTGCACCTAAAAATCCATATTATGGCTTATTTTTTGCGCCACCAATTCTACTTTGCAGTGACATCAGTCATTTTACCTAAAAATCTACGACGAAATGGAAAAAAAAATCATTGTGAGACAAAATTGAAAAAAAACGCCATTTTGATTTTTTTGGGGGCTTCTGTTTCTACGCAGTAAATTTTTCGGTAAAAATGACACATTCTCTTTATTCTGTAGGTCCATATGATTAAAATGATACCCTACTTATATAGGTTTGATTTTGTTGTACTTCTGAAAAAAATCATAACTACATGCAGGAAAATGTATACGTTTAAAATTGTCATCTTCTGACCCCTATAACTTTTTTATTTTACCGAGTATGGGTCGGTATGAGGGCTCGTTTTTTGCGCCGTGATCTGAAGTTTTTAGCGGTTTGAATTGATCGGACTCGTTGATCACTTTTTATTCATTTTTTCCTGATATAAAAAGTGACCAAAAATACACTATTTTGGACTTTTGAATTTTTTTGCGTGTACGCCATTGACCGTGCGGTTTAATTAACAATATATTTTTATAATTTGGACATTTCCGCATGCAGCGATACCATATATGTTTATTTTTATTTACACTGTTTTTTTTAAATGGGAAAAGGGGGGTGATTCAAACTTTTAATAGGGGAGGTGTTAAATGATCTTTATTCACTTTTTTTTCACTTTTTTTTTTGCAGTGTTATAGCTTCCATAGGGACCTATAGCACTGCACACACTGATCTTTTACATTGATCACTGGTTTCTCATAGGAAACCATTGATCAATGATTCTGCCGCTTGACTGCTGATGCCTGGATCTCAGGCACTGAGCAGTCATTCGGCGATCGGACACACAGGAGGTGATCCTGAACAGCTCCCTGAGCTAACCGGCATGGTTTCACTTTCACTTTAGACGCAGCGTTCAACTTTGAACGCCGCGTCTAAAGGGTTAATAGCGTGCAGCGCCGCAATCACTGCCGCGTGCTATTAGCCACGGGTCCCAGCCGTTGTTAGAGGCCGGGCCCGACCCGCTATGACGCGGGGCCACATCGCGTTATAGAAAGGGAAAGGACTCAGGACGTACCGATACGTCCTTGGTCCTTAAATGGTTAAGGGTCTATTCACACGTACAGTATTATGCACAGATTTGATGGTCAGATTTGATGCACAGGATTTCAAGTCATTCAGTTTCCATTGAAATCTGCAGCAGAAAATCCTGCACATCAAATCTGCGCATCAAATTTGCACAGAATACTGTACGTGTAAATAGACCCTAAAGTATTATACATTATGTAACTTTTTATTCATCATAAATACTGTAAACTGAAGCAGTCATTTATCTTATGTGTATTTTTTTTTACATTACGGGTTCTTACCATGTTTCTGAATTTATCTACGCATTCTTAAAGGTAGCAAAATATAACCAGCTAGGCAAAATTAGTGTTACTTTTTTTTAATGCCCTATGTTTTCTTTTATTTTGTGTGTGTGTGTGTGTGTGTGTGTGCTACTTTCTAACAGTTTTATAAAGGTAATAAGAGTTGCCAATTGTTCATGTGATTATAGTCTTGATCCAGTGAATTCAGCAGACCTTGGCTAATCTTTCTTTTTATCAGATACCTTCTAGCACAATTACCAGCACAGAACCACATGGTCTTCATAACATTTTGGCATTTAAAGTCTGCCTTTGAACTAGGTATTCCATGATGTATTCACAGCATGTTCAAAGCACACAATACAAATTTGTATGTCATACTGTGTGCTGAAAACAATAGTTTGTTTTTATAATGTTCTTAAATCAGAGTAATATCCCCTGCTGTGGCATACAAGAGGGAACTTAAAAATGTCTTGTACTAAAAGAGTTCCCTAGAAGTTTCATTTATGATGTCAGCCAAGCTTGAAGTAGTTTCTCTGGAGTCAGGGATCCACTTCAATAACTTGAATTAAGTCGTGTTGAAATACATCAAGCATGAGAAAGAAACTCAACTGAGACAAGATTTACAGCTTATGCTTTGTCATTGCAAACAACAAAGTGGTGACTTGTATGAAATCGGCCAATAAAAGCAGACAGGAAACCACACAAGAAATGTCACAAAGATCCATCACTTTTACTATATCACAGGTAATAATTGATAAGGAGTTTGCTCTTTTCCAGGTTGCATTAAAATATTGACTATGTATAGTTAACATACCTCATATACTGTACAATGCACCAGGATTGCTTAACGCTATGCTCTACAGTTTACAGCAACATTTATGAATAGGTGCCATGAACTTCCTAAGTCCTTACAGATCTTCCTAATTCTGTGCCAAGCCACTTTGGTGCCTTAACCCCTTAAGGACCAGTTTATTTATTTTTTTTTGCACTTTTCCTCCTTACATTAAAAAAATCATAACTATCAATTTTGCACCTAAAAATCCATATGATGGCTTATTTTTTGTGCCACTAAATCTACTTTGTAATGATATAAGTCATTGTACCCCAAAATCTACAACAAAACAGAGAAAAAAATCATTGTGCGACAAAATTGAAGAAAAAACACCATTTTGTAACTTTTGGGGGCTTCTGTTTCTACGCAGTAAATTTTTTGATAAAAATGACAACTTATCTTTATTCTATAAGTCCATAAGATTAAAATGATACCCCACTTATAAAGGTATCGTACAGGGCGGTAAGAGGGCTCATTTTTTGGTCTGTGATCTGAAGTTTTTAGCGCTACCATTTTTGTATTGATCAGACTTTTTGATCGCTTTTTATCAATTTTTTTATGATATAAAAAGTGACCAAAAATACACTATTTTGGACTTTGGAATTTGTTTGCACGTACGCCCTTGACCGTGCAGTTTAATTAACAATATATTTTTATAACTCGGACATTTACACAGTTTTTTTTTTTTTTTTATGGGAAAAGGGGGTAATTCAAACTTTTAGTAGGAAAGGGATTAAATGATCTTTATTCACTTTTTTTCACTTTTTTTTTGCAATTTTATAGCTCCCATAGGAGACTATAACACTGTACACACTGATCTTTTACATTGATCAATGGTTTCTCATAGGAAACTATTGATTAATGATTCTGCCGCTTGACTGCTCATGCCTGGATCTCAGTCACTGAGCAGTCATTTGACGATCGGACAAAAGGAGGCAGGTAAGGGGACCCTCCTGCTGTCCTACAGCTGTTCAGGATGTTGCGATTTCGCCACGGCGATCCCGAACAGCTCCCTGAGCTAACCAGCATTGGTTTACTTTCACTTTAGACGCGGCGTTCAACTTTGAAGGGTTAATAGGGTCAATAGCATGCGGCACTGCGATAATTAGCCACGGGTCCCGGCCATTGTTAGAGGCCAGGTCCGACCCGCTATGACACATGGCCATGCTGTGGCCCCACGTTATAGAGAGGGAAATGACCCAGGACATCCTTTGTCCTTAAGGGGTTAAAAGTGTTAAAGTAAAATGTCTAAAGTCAGGATTGTCTAATGGTTGAAAATGTATAACCTAGACAGTTTGTTCTCTTGTTCAATATGTACCAATTCAGTACTGTCATTAGTTAAATGATTTATGACAGACAGTTAACAATGTTTCCAGTCAGAAAAAAATATATAATGTTTAGTCAGGATGCATTTGTTTGCTCTTCATTTGTTTCAAGGGACTACCCTGGCTGAAAAATTTACGCAACAGAAGGTGACTGTTCTCTTGTCATGTCTCTTAGGTGTGGCCATGAGGTGTGCTCAAATTTCTTCAGTTGCGGGGAGAAGATGCTATATTCCAATGGGCCCCGTGGCACAGGACCGCTAGTGAAGGAAGCCTACGGCAGCTCAGGCCAAAGTCTCATAGTCGCCTTGTTCGTGAAAATGCACACAACCAAAGAAAGAGCTTCAAGATAGGTTTCACGTTAGGCTGGGTTCACACTACGTTTTCTCCCATACGGGAGCGCATACAGCAGGGGGGAGCTAAAACCTCGCGCTCCCGTATGCCTTCATATGCGCTCCCATATGTAATTCATTTCAATGAGCCGGCCGGAGTGAAACGTTCGGTCCGGTCGGCTCATTTTTGCGCCGTATGCGCTTTTACAACCGGACCTAAAACTGTGGTCAACCACGGTTTGAGGTCCGGTCGTAAAAGCGCATACGGCGCAAATATGAGCCGACCGGACCGAACGTTTCACTCCGGCCGGCTCATTGAAATGAATGACATACGGGAGCGCATACGAAGGCATACGGGAGCGCGAGGTTTTAGCTCCCCCCTGCCGTATGCGCTCCCGTATGGGAGAAAACTTAGTGTGAACCCACCCTTAGTATGTCCCATGTCTGTTTCTCTTATCCGTTTGTATGTCCTTGCTCTATTCAGTAGAATGAAAAAGCTGAGTAGGTCTGAAATAGTAAATGCAAATCTCAGCTAAAAATCTATGGCACTTAAACCAAATGTGAGTGGTCAACATCAGAGGAACCAACGACGCAGTGTTATCTCCTTGAGGAAGAAACTCTTTGCACTTTATACAAGTCTGCACTACTTTGTTCTACCCTTGTGAAGGACAAATTCCGTCTCAAGAACTATTTGCACTAAATAATGATGTTCCCGCTTCTATTGCCAATATTCAGCCTCCAGGACTGGGTGCTGAGGGCAGCTGTGGTATCCCAGCGCCAAAGGCTGTCCTGTGGGCTAAAGATTGCCTCGGACATCCCTGCTGCCCATATATGTTGAGCCCACTGTTCTATTGTTTAACATGTGAAAATGTTTTCCATTGTTATGCTGTCACATGTGCTAATTTATGTACTGTACCCTTAAAGGCTTGTGGCAGAGTGACCAGGTGACCCTGTTACCCAATGGGAGACCCACAAACCTAGCCCTCAATGTAGTGAAGGGGGAAGGGGGAGAGTGCAGTTCTAGTCAGGAGTTCAGAGGAGGAGTTGAGTGAGGGAGTTCAGCATGAGAGGAGAGTGTGTTCCAGCTTGTAAACTGAGGTACCAAGAGGAGAAGAGAAGTCTGCTAAACTTCACAGCCATGCCAAATCTCAGGAAGCCCCAGCACGCAGGTGAATTGTCAAAGCCTGGCGGTAAGCAAAGTATTTGGGGTAATCTCTACCTTAGTCAGTCAGTCAAGTTCAGTCTCTCAATTCAGCGTGTGCTGCTTCTAATCTTTATGCTGCATTCATCAGTCACTCAAACTCCCAGCAAGGCTACAAGCTCCCCCGGTTCCACTCTGCCCATCCCTCTGCACAGAAGTCTGTATTGTTTATGTTTGGCTACCTCCAGTAAAGTAGAGACAGTTATTTGTAACCTGGCATTGGTGTATTTATTATCCCGCGCCTGGCCCAGGAAAAGCTGTCATATCTTCGGACCGTGTAGGTTAACGGTGTCCTGATGTCACAAACACAGTACCCCTAATTGGGCGCCTTTAAAATGCCCCATTTGAATAAATGGGACATATGGAGAGCCCCGTTTTATGTTTTTCTAGACAAATACAGCCTCTTCTGGGAAAATCAATTTAGCTAGACTGGGTCTAATTATGTTGGCAAGCAAATACATTTTAGATAAGGTTCACAGCTGGATATATCTATTTCTCTATTTTTTTATATTCATTTTATATAATTTTTTTTGTATTAAGGTAATGCGAGTTTAAAAAAAATTGGAGAGTAGTTGCGAAATTTTAACATTAAAAGTTGTTTAAATCTGTTTAGTAACAAATGTGAAACCCATCCAGGCCTGGGCTTTTGCCAATAGGGATGGTGGCAAGGATCTTATTTAGGTCTTGATAGTGGCATTGCCTCTATGGATTAACCCCTTAAGGACGCAGATAATTTTCACTTTAAGGACTGAGCCCTTTTTTGCAATTCTGACAACCGTCACTTTAAGCATTAATAACTCTAAGATGCTTTTACCGATAATTCTGATTCTGAAAATGTTTTTACGTGACATATTCTACTTTATGTAAGTGGTAAATTTTCGTTGTTACTTGTATCCTTTCTTGGTGAAAAATCCCAAAATTTCATGAAAATTTAGAAAATGTTGCATTTTTCTAAATTTGAAGTTCTCTGCTTGTAAGGAAAATGGACATTCCAAATACATTTTATATTGATTCACAAATACAATATGTCTACTTTATTTTGGCATCATAAAATGGACATATTTTTACTTTTTGAAAAAATTTGTGGGCTTCAAAGTATAGCAGCAATTTCAAAATTTTCATGAAAATTGCAAAATCTGAAGGGACAGATGTTACAGAACTACAACTCCCAGCATGCCTGGGCAGTCAAGGCATGCTGAGAGTTTTAGTTTGGCAACATCTGGAGGGCCACCGTTTTGGCACCACTGTAATAGTGGTCTCAAAACTGTGACCCTCCAGATGTTGCAAAACTATAACTCCCAGCATGCCCAGACAGCCTTTGGCTGTCTGGGAATGCTGGGAGTTGCAGTTTGGCAACCACTAGAAGGGCAGCAGGAAAGATCGCCTTACTGCCCCCTTCCAGGCCCCTCCCCCCCCCACCGTCGCTTCATTACCTGCATCACTGATCTCCGCAGTCTCCAACGATGATCGGCGGTCCCCATGGCATATTCTGGTCAGGTACCCACCGCCATCTTCTCCCCCTGTTTTGCCCGACATCTATGGTAACCCCCTGTCATTCGCTGCCATTGGTCAGAATTCATCTTCGACTAATGGCAGGGGATAGGAGGAGATCAGCCCGGAATAGCAGAAAATCGCATGTCTGAATTGACATGCAATTTTCTGCAATCGCCGACATGGGGGGGTCAGGACCCCCCTCGGTGATGTGTCGGGATGCCTGCTGAATGATTTCAGCAGGCATCCCGGTCCGGTCCCCAACCAGCTAGTGGTGGGGACTGGAATTCCCCCGAGCGTATGCATACGTCCTACGTCATTAAGGACTTGGGATGCAGGGTGTATGCATACGCCCAACATCCTGAAAAGGTTAAAAAAAAGTCTTACTGACTAAAGAAAAAAATCACTAGTAAGTTTTTCTGTGTATGATGCTCTGACAGATATAGAGAGAAATAGAATGATAGGAAATATTTGGGCATGTACTAAATATTATTGATATGGTAGCTCAATGCCATCTCCATTTCAAGTATATATATGTAAGCTCTTTCTGGTCAACATAACCATGTCAATATGAACATAAAATTTGAAAGCACTTCAGTGATACAGTCTAACAGATTTCACATTTAGAATTTTTTTTAAATCTGATCCTTTTTGTTTCCCTGCAGGAGCCTTGGAGAGTTTGATAATTATTTAAAAAATAAAATTTGGGCAAAGTGTGATTTAAGTTGTGTATCGCATTGCTTTTTGCTTTGCTTCTTAAAAATTGTATACAAAAAGGATTTTTATACTGAGCATAGATGCTCTTAACCTTAACTCCACCTCTATTATCCCCTACCCAGCAGCATTACTCCCGCAATCTCTCCTGCAGCACCCCCTGTCATCTGCTGCACGGAGCGAACTTCACTCCATGATGGCCACGCCGGCCCCTGTATCGCCCGTCATCAGGAACGGAGCGAAGTTTGCTCCGTGGAGCAGATGACAGGGGGTGATGCAAGAGAGATTGCTGAGGGTTCCCAGGGGCAGGACAAGGGGATAAGATGTCTAGGGGTGGATAACCCCTTTAAGGACACAGGGATTTTTCATTTTTATATCCATAACACTTGCAATTCTCTACTTACAGACCCATATAAGGCTTATTTTTGTGCACCACCAATTGTAGTTTGTAATTAAATCACTCATTTTACCACCAAATTTACAGTGAAAAAATATATATATTTGTGGGGCCAAATATGTTTCCACGCCGTGCATTATCAAAACCTGTGCAGAGGAAAAGTTGACCAATTGCCCATAACAACAAATCAGATTGTTCAGTGCCACTGCATCAACGTTCTAAGCATCATTAAAAGGGTTTATAAAGTGTGATACTCCTTTTCCCATTCTCACAGAATAAAGATATTCCCTATATCGTATACATGGAACAGATTGTTTTCCCAACGTAAAAATGTCTACGCAGGCAAAATAAGGGAAAAACTGAGTTGATGAATAAGATACAGAACCCAAACACATAGTGCAATCTGTACATAAATAATTTCAATATGAACATTGTCCACACCTATGATTCCCATTTTTATCTAACAATGTATCTAACAATGTATTTGTTTTTTTCTCCTGAAATTTTCCTTTCTTCATGTTCATTCCACATGTTTCTGCTTCTTCTGAAAGACACATTAGGGGGTTTGACTTCTTTACTTTTGAGCAAGTCATCTGAGCAAAGAAGATGCCAATTCTGTCTAATGGCAGCATGAATGTTGTCACACATGGGTCTAAATTCAAAAGGAGAAAACACATCTGTCTTCCTCTTTATTTTTACTCTGAGACCTGTGTGACAGAGTATAATGATTGTCCTTCATCACTCTAGCTAAAGCGACTAAAATAAAATCCTTACTGTAGCCCCTATTCCTCAATCTTTCTGCCAATTCCAAAGCTTGTTCCAAAAAGTGACTGTACTTACTATTGATCCTGTGTAATTTAATAGCATGTTGTGGGTAAAAACTATCACCATTTAAAAGTTAATTTGCAGCTATCTTATATCTATAACGTTGGGTGGTCACTAAATCATTTTCTAAAGCCATAGTGATGCCCATAAAATTCATTTGTGAACCTTCAAATTCAGGGGTGAATTACATATTTATATAATTCACATTAATGTGTTGTATGAACAAATAATTTTTTTTCATGCAGAATTCATTCATGGAGTCTGCACATCTACTAGGCTTGGATATAGGTGTGACTAGCCATAGCAGGGGGGTCATTAACACAGTTGGTCTATGACAGGAAATGTATCACCATTTTTAGCCAGCCAGGCACCAGCTTGGGTGTCGATAGATGAATGGAGATGTATGGAGTTGGCCCACTTGAAAAATGCCATATTTTCCAATATTAAATATGGGGATCAGGGAAGTATGTCTGCAGCCCCTATCTTTTACGGTTGGATTCTCCATCATACTACCTTTACAATGAGTCCTCACATGACCCTTGTGCATTTAACCCTGCCTGAACTGTACACCCTGGGTAAATCATACACAATGTCATGTCAGGAACTCCTAGAAAGAGGATTTGATGGAGAACCCAAATATAGGAAATTATGTGGGTGCCTGGCCAATGATAGAAGATGGAGAAAATGTTCCATTCTTTGGGCATAAAGGTATCATAAGAAAGTGGGCAACATCTATCTCTCCTCCTTGCCCCTACCAGGGGCTGAACATAGAGGTGTCACCTGTCCATAGCAGGGTGTAGAACTACAGACCTGGGGGGGGGGGTTAGGGTGTGCTTGCATGGGGGACAAGATCTAATTTTGGATGGCAGATGCCATTTCCTACCAGACCCCATGGAATATAACTCTGTAAGTAAGGATTCTAGTCTTTCCCCCATTTATTTTTTGTCTGAAGTGGTGATACTTTGTCTTGTTAATATCTGTTTTTATATGTACTGTGAATATTTTTATTTCATAATAAATGATTCATTTATTAAGTCCCGCCTAATGTCTGGTAAAACGGATGCACATTGTCCTTGAAGAGAGCTAAGTTGTAGTCTTGAATTTACTTACCAGTTCTTTTGATATACTATTGGGGATAGTAGATTATATTTGGGAATTGTTGCATATCCAGATTGGATTGTCTGCTTGAAATTGATAGGTGGTGTAAGAGGGATATTTTATCATTATTTTCGGTCTAGTGTAGACAAATAGTGATTTTATAGATAACCCTACCATCCGCTCATGTCGGTTCATGACATAAATCATCTATAAACATTTATCATTGATTATAATATTGTGCATAAGGATTTTGGTAATTATAAATATACCGTTCCTTCCAATACACATCCCCTTAGCTGTGTCAGTGCATTGCATATACCTGCAGTCACCAAAATGGAAGGCATTGTGTTTAAAAGAACTCTCAAATTGTGACAAATAAATTGTATAAATGTATTATCTTTCCCTGCTCTAGACAAGATGATTTGTACAGCCTTTACAGCATCATCATGCCGGATCCTTGTGTACAGACTGGTGACATTAATTGATGCTGGACTGTACTTCTGATATCTTCTGTAGAAGAAAGCAGCAGCTGCATCATGCCACAATTGGCCTCTCAGGAGGGTTAGACATGCATTTTTGAGTTTTAGGGAGAAAATATCAACTTGACTTGAATTGTTTTGTAGGGTACATTTTAGTTGCAAGATCTTTAGAAATGATCTTTGACCTCTATATAATAATGACTGTAGTTTCTTCTGGTACAGATTGATGGGATCGCAGGGCAGCTTTCTGTATATTTCAATATCCGATAGCCAATATTTGGCTTTCTGAGTGTAATACTGTGCTTACTCATTAGTCATTACCTTTATGTTACACTCTTTGTTACCACGAGATTTGATGACATTTTGCCAGTAGTGAGATTATGTGAAGCCTCTGGATAAACCAGAGACCCAACATCTCGTAACACAGCTTCATGAAAAAGATCAAGTGGTTAGCCTAGTGACAAAGGGGGAGAAGTCACATTTAACACCTCCTCTAAAATTAGTATCAATAGCAGGTTCCTCAGTTGAATCTTCACATAGCAAAGAGAATAGATCAGTGACAATCTTTTTATCCTCCAAAGCATAGTCTGCATTCAAAGTAAAGCCCAATACCTTTGTATGTAAAAAAAAGTGAACTCAACTATTTTATTCTTATATAATGATGTAAGTTAAGTTTTAGAAGAGCAAACAAAATGAAACCAGCTCACCCCGCCTCGGACAGCAGAGCACGGATCCAGGTGCTGGACGACAAGAAAACAAGGAGGGACGGATCCAGCTCAATGCAGGTAAAATCAAGTTTAATCCATAGGACAAGGAAGGAACAAGTAACGCGTGTCAAGCGCTATGCGCGCTCTTAGTCATATGTATTTTACCTGCATTGAGCTGGATCCGTCCTTCCTTGTTTACAAGTTAAGTTTTAGTAACGTTTTTGTAAATCTATCTTAAACTGAGTTTTGTCAAATCTATAGGTGGTTATGCTATGGAGTCTCTTCAACAATGGACTAATACACTTATCAGATAAAGTTAGTAAAGTTGTCTTTCAGTCTACTCATTGGGCAGGGCTGGTTCTAAACTTTCTTAAAGGGGATATTCAGGAATAGAAAAACACAGCTACTTTCTTTCAAAAACAGCTCCCCGTCTGTCTCCAGGTTGGGTGAGGTATTACAATTTGGCTCCATTCACTTCAATGGAACAGAGCTGCAGAACCACTTCCAACATGGAGACAGACGGGGAGCAGTTTTAGATAGAAAGTAGCTGTGTTTTTCTATTCCTGGATAACCCCTTTAAGATGACAAGCTGGATTCTGCTGCAACCCTAATAGGCTTTCTAGCCCTGATAAAGTTCTGGTATGAATGTAGCTGCAACTGTAGAGTGCAACTCCAAGAGGTTTTAAGCAAACGGTGCACCCACTTCAGACACACAAACCCCATAGATGTAAATGCAGTAAGCAAAGTGAAAGGACCTCAAAAAGTTATCCTTTGGATAGGGGATAAGATGTCTAGGGGTGGAGTACCCCTTTAAACTGGGGTGGATAAGGATTTAGGTAACAGGCAGGAGACCCAGGAAGACATGTCTGCTCCCAATGCCATCTGGGCCCCACTTCCATGACTGATATTTATATGGTAAGTGCACTGTATGTCTATTATCCAAAACTACACAGTTTTAGGCATTTCATATAATGGTCTCTACAGTCTACAGTAGCTAATGGTCTACAGTAGCTAACACTTTTTATTCATGGATTCCATAAGAATTTGAAAGATATATAGGTGCCTTATTATCACTCTGTACAATCTGGAGCTTGTACGCAGCCTTATGCATAAGGCGTAAAGTCTGTTTTTTATAATGGCAATTTCTTTGCTGTTTTCTAAAAAAAATGTATATGATTATGATATTTCAGTTTAATTGCACATGGTTCATATAAAGGTGGCAGGATACATGCTATCATTAATTTTAATGTCAACCACAATTATTCTGTATTTTTGATAATTATTTTATTAATTCTGACAGTATTTAGTACTTAACATAAATTCCTTGCAAATTGCACAAGGACATATTTTAAGTTGACATGGATACCCCTGTGGTGGCAGACAAATTTCAAGTTCCACAATTTCCTCCTACTCTTTCCTTCTTAGATGAAGAATAATGTGTACTGTGTTTTAGAAGGAAGGAGCTAGACAGAAAAGTATAGAAAGATATAAAAGGAACTTTTGTAATGAATAGACAAGGATACAAATGCCACACTGACCTCTGACTGTAGCCTCCTTACTAGTCAATTCACAATTACACATATACAAATTAACAGCTATAGAGATTGATAGCATCCAGGAACACAGGCTTCAGTTTCTAAAGTCTGTGCCTATGGCAGTGCAATTTATAAAACAAAAGCCTAAAGTCTAAGTCGAAAACTTCAGACATTACTAATGTATTCTAAAAAAGGTATTTTGTTTCAAAGAGTGAAAAAAAATATAGAAAAGAAAAAGAAAATAAAGCTTGTAAATCTCTGAGAGTTCTTGCAGACATTTTTATGGTTAGGATGACTGTGGTAGTTTCCTTATAAATTAGACACTTACAGAGCAATAAATTAAAACAAACAAACAAACAACAACAAAAATAACCTTTGGCAAAATGTTAGCTAACCTGGATGTTTTTATGCAGATTTTGGTTAATTCTTTTTTGGCTAAAATATTTTGACTAAAATAAAAAACTGAGCAGCTTTATACAGTGGTCCCTCAACATAGGATGGTAATCTGTTCCAAACGGACCATCGTTTGTTGAAAACATCGCATGTTGAGGGATCCGTGCAATGTAAAGTATAGGACAGTGGTCTACAACCTGCGGACCTCCAGATGTTGCAAAACTACAACACCTAGCATGCCCGGACAGCCGTTGTCTGTCCGGGCATGCTGGGTATTGTAGATTTGCAACATCTGGAGGTCCGCAGGTTGAAGACCACTGGTACTCACCTGTCCCCACCGCTCCGGACCGTCACCGCTTCCCGGGATGTCGCCGTCCATCGCTGTCGCCGCGTCCCCGAAGCTCCGGCAAGGCCTCTGCTTCCCCGGCATCCACGCTCTCCGTCACCGCCATCACGTCGCTACGCACGCCGCTCCTATTGGATGACGGGATGGCGTGCGCAGCGACGTGATGACGTCGATGGAGAGCACCGACGATGCAGGGGATCCCGAAGAGGACGCGCTGGAGCCCCGGGGACAGGTAAGTGACTATCACCGGAGCTCACGGGGCACCATAAACGGCTATCCAGATAGCCGTTTGTGTGATGGCCCCGACATAAAAAAGCATCGTATGCCTTCAACATGCGATGGCCTCTGAGAGGCCATCGCATGTTGAAATTATCGTAAGTCAGGGCCATCGTAGGTCGAGGGGTCACTATGCAACGTTGTCCCACATTTTATGTCCTTCTGCACATTAAGAAGTTCCAACAACTAATCCATGGCTTCATGACATTTCAGCAACATCTTTATCCTCTGCAGTAAAAATGTACAGTACAGTATAGTCTTGTTTATGTTCAGTAGTTTTCAGGGCAGAACAATTCATACAAGATTATAAAATTACCCCTTTTTCACATAAAAGATGAATAAAAAAGGGTGAATGGTATTTTTTTTTATTATTATTTCTTTCCTGGCCATTTTTTTTTTTTTTTTACTTTTCACCTTTTTTAACTCATAACATTTTTATTTTTCTACCAATAGAGTATGGCATAGATTAAACTTTTTGATCACTTTCTGTTAATTTTTTTGGTATGTTGATTGCAGCATCTAGGCAGATAGATAGATAACAGCTGGCACACACCATGTATAGAGTAGGCTTAACTTTTCTATACTTTACCACCCAAAACATTAGGTATATTGAAAATAATGTACTGGAAAGCATCACATTATAGGGAAAGGTGAAAAGATTGTTTAGCATGAAAAGATACTGAAAAATCAGCAGTTCCCTGGATTGGTGATTGCTAAAGCCTTAGGCATTTTTGGGTGTGACAATTTTCTAAAAACTCTTTAACAGTGCATGAAGCCATAAGTCAGAAGTCCACATCTTGCTTTGGCTCAAAAAAATGCTTCCAAATCTGCATGTGTGATTCCAGCCTTAGACATTCACACCTTTTCCAGAAATGACCACCACAGTGAGCCTAGGTTTCCACTTGTTTTTTTTTTCTGGCAGTTTTTGGAAAACTGCCACTGCAGTTTTTGTGCCAAAGTCAGAAGTGGATCCATAAGGGAGGAGAAGTGTAAGTACTTCCTTTATATGTCCTATTCCTTTTGAATACACTTCTGTTTTTGGCTCAAAAACTGCAGTGGCAGTTTTCCAAAAACTGCAGTGGCAGTTTTCCAAAAACTGCCAGAAAAAAAAACAAGTGGAAACCTAGGTAATAATGCCATGATTAAACTTTCTTACATACAGCTAATAATGAAAAAAAAAAAAAAGTACAATGAATAAACAATACAACCATACAGTGGTTATATATGAATTTGCACTTTTGCACACACCATTTGCACTTTTGTAAAGCTTCAACACACTGCAGAATGGATTCATAAATAAAGAACTGATCAGGTGCATTCAAAACCACAATTATTAAACCCTTAAATCCAATGATTCATGGGACACCAATTACTATTTAAAGCTACAACTTTCCTCTTTTCCCTAAAACATCTTGATATTTCATGATATCTGTACTCTCTCTAGATACACAAACTCATCATCCAGGTGCCCCCTTCAACTACCTCATCTGACCTCAGTCTTTGTCTGCTATGCTTCTGCTGCTGCTCCAATAGTCTTTGTACCCTTTAACCCCTTAAGGACGCAGCCCATTTTGGCCTTAAGGACTCAGACAATTTAATTTTTACGTTTTCATTTTTTCCTCCTCGCCTTCTAAAAATCATAACTCTTTTATATTTTCATCCACAGACTAGTATGAGGGCTTGTTTTTTGCGCGACCAGTTGTCCTTTGTAATGACATAACTCATTATATCATAAAATGTATGGCGCAACCAAAAAACACTATTTTTGTGGGGAAATTAAAACGAAAAACACAATTTTGCTAATTTTGGAAGGTTTCGTTTTCACGCTGTACAATTTATGGTAAAAATGACGTGTGCTATTTATTCTGAGGGTCAATATGATTAAAATGATACCCATTATTACATACTTTTATATTATTGTTGCGCTTAAAAAAAATCACAAACTTTTTAACCAAATTAGTACGTTTATAATCCCTTTATTTTGATGACCCCTAATTTTTTTATTTTTCCGTATAAGCGGCGGTATGGGGGCTCATTTTTTGCGCCATGATCTGTACTTTTTTTTGATACCACATTTGCATATAAAAAACTTTTAATACATTTTTTATAATTTTTTTTTTAATAAAATGTATTAAAAAAGTAGGAATTTTGGACTTTTTATTTTTTTTTCCGTTCACGCCGTTAACCGTACGGGATCATTAACATTTTATTTTAATAGTTCGGACATTTACGCACGAGGCGATACCAAATATGTGTATAAAAAATTTTTTTTACGCTTTTTGGGGGTAAAATAGGAAAAAACGGACGTTTTACTTTTTTATTGGGGGAGGGGATTTTTCACTTTTTTTTTACTTTTACTTTTACATTTTTTTACATTTTTTTTTACACTTGAATAGTCCCCATAGGGGACTATTCATAGCAATACCATGATTGCTAATACTGATCTGTTCTATGTATAGGACATAGAACAGATCAGTATTATCGGTCATCTTCTGCTCTGGTCTGCTCGATCACAGACCAGAGCAGGAGACGCCGGGAGCCGCACGGAGGAAGGAAAGGGGACCTCCGCGCGGCGTTATGAATGATCGGATCCCCGCAGCAGCGCTGCGGGCGATCCGATCATTCATTCAAATCGCGCACTGCCGCAGATGCCTGGATCTGTATTGATCCCGGCACCTGAGGGGTTAATGGCGGACGCCCGCGAGATCGCGGGCGTCAGCCATTGCCGGCGGGTCCCTGGCTGCGATCAGCAGCCGGGATCAGCCGCGCATGACACGGGCATCGCTCCGATGCCCGCGGTTATGCTTAGGACGTAAATGTACGTCCTGGTGCGTTAAGTACCACCGCACCAGGACGTACATTTACGTTCTGCGTCCTTAAGGGGTTAAACATGTGCTTATTGTGCCGCTGCTCCCATTACTCTGCTTGTTGTTCATTTAACATCCAATAATGTACACCTTCCATGTTGTACTGTCCTCCAATGGTTTACCTGCTCTACTGTTCCAATTTGCTGCTATAGATACACCTACATGCAGAAAGTGAGGAAGTGATTCTCCATTCATCTAAAAAAACACCCTAAGGCTGTTTGTTTAGCATTTTGGTGATTTTTTTAACCATTTATTTGCATTACACAGCAACTGAAAATGGATCTAAAAAGATATTTTTAAAGTCTCCCTTTTAAATTTCCTACCTTAACCTCTTCAGGGTGCCGGGCATATGCATACGCCCTGCATCCTGAGTCCTTTAGGACGTAGGGCATATGGATGCGCCTGTGGAAATTCCGGTCCCCGCCGCTCGCTTGGCGGGAACCAGACCGGGATGCCTGCTGATATCTTTCAGCAGGCATCCCGGCATATCGCCCAGGGGGTCCTGAGACCCCCCCATGTCGGCGATTGCGGCAAATCGCAGATCAATTCAGATCTACGATTTGTTGCTATTTCAGGCTGATCGGGTTTCTGGTGACCCGATCGCCCGTAAAATAGGGATGATCGGAGCTGTCAGTGACAGCCCTGATCATCCTTACGGATAGGGGCGAGGTTGCAGTGGTGCCACCTCCTCCTATCCCCTGCCATTAGTCAGCGTTGACTACTGATCTATGGCAGTTGAAGACGGGCGGGTTACCATGGAAACCCCCCGCTCTGCCCACCCTTGGATGTCGGGCAGAATGAGTGGAAAAGATGGAGGCCAGAACCTGGGGACTTTCATGCGGTGGGGACCGTCGATCATCTATGGGGACCGCCGATCAGCGGCAGAGGTAGGGAGACGACGGCGTGGAGCATCACGGAAGGTGGCATTAAAGCAATCTTTACTGCTGCCTTCTAGTGGTTGCCAAACTGCAATGCCCAGCATGCCAAGACAGCCAAAGGCTGTCTGGGCATGCTGGGAGTTGTAGTCTTGCAACATCTGTAGGGTCACAGTATGGAAACCAGTATACAGTGGTGCCCAAACGGTAGCCCTCCAGATGTTGCAAAACTACAACTCTCAGCATACCTAGACTGCCCAAGCATGCTGGGAGTTGTAGTTCTGTAACATCTGACCCTTCAGAATTTTCACGAAAATTTTGAAAATTGCTTCTATACTTTGAAGCCCTCTAATGTGTTCAAAAAGTAAAAATAGGTCAATTTTATGGGGCCAACATAAAGTAGACATATTGTATTTGTGAATCAACATAAAAATTTATTTGGAATATCAATTTTCCTTACAAGTAGAGAGTTTCAAAGTTAGAACAATGCAAAATTTTCAACATTTTCATGAAATTTCGTGATTTTTCACCAAGAAAAGATGCAAGTAACAACAAAAATTTACCGCTATGTTAAAGTAGAATATGTCACGAAAAAACTATCTCGGAATCAAAATAATCGGTAAAAGCATCTTAGAGTTATTAATGCATAAAGTGACAGTGGTCAGAATTGTAAAATATGGCTCCATCCTTAAGGTGAAAATGAGCTGCGTCCTTAAGGGGTTAAAGCTCACCTATTGTTTCAAAAGATTTTAAAATATATGCATGATTTGTTATATTAACCCTTAAGAGTGAATAAAAGAGGATTATAGTGCTCTCACTGCTGTTATTTAGGTCTTGAGAGACCGTTCCATGTTGCACATCTATTTGTCACTCTCTCCATTTTAGGGAGCACATTCAGAGCTGGGTTGTTTGTAAGTAGTACACACAGTGGACTGCTTGTCTTCCTTGTCTGGTCAATGACAGCACAGCATATTACTTACTCCTCTTCTGCTATGCCATGACATAGTGCTGGTAACAGTGCACTGGACTGAACAAGCTGATAATGTGCTGGGGAATGATTGAAAGTAAACTACTCTAGATGGCATATGGAGGAAGTGGGGGTTACTAATGCAATGGCATGGTTCATGAAAATATGTTGGCAATAATGAATAGAGATCAGCAAACTTTTCAAAAATTATTAAATTATTAAAAAAGGCTATTTCTAGCCTACATACAGCCTCTATAGGTGTATAGAACACTTTGCTGTGTTCTGAAACGCATATGGAGTGTGCTGGGTTACTCAAATAATACTGTTATTCAGAATAACATGCAGATTACCGGCATCGCTTTTAGAATCACTGCTTACAGCAGCACAATGACAGAGCCTGATGGTGGCATCAGTGTCAGGAGACCATATAGTGACTGAATGACAGCGTGGAGGTGTTGGCAGTATGAGGAGACCATTTAGTGGCTGAATAGCACAGCGTTGAGGTGTTGGCAGCATGAGGACACCATATAGTGGCTGAATGACATAGCTTAGATGAGGCTGAAGCATGAGGACACCATATAGTGGCTTAATGACACAGAATGGAGGTGTTGGCAGCATGAGGACCCCATATAGTGGCTGAATGGCACAGTGTGGAGGTGTTGGCAACATGAGGACACCATATAGTGGCTGAATGACACAGCTTGGATGAGGCTGAAGCATGAGGACATCATATAGTGGCTCAATGACACAGAATGGAGGTGTTGGCAGCATGAGGACACCATATAGTGGCTGAATGGCACAGTGTGGAAGTGTTGGCAGCATGAGGACACCATATAGGGGCTGAATGACACAGCTTGGATGAGGCTGAAGCATGAGGACACCATATGGTGGCTGAATGACACAGCTTGGATGAGGCTGAAGCATGAGGACACCATAAAGTGGCTGAATGACACAGAATGGAGGTGTTGGCAGCATGAGGACACCATATAGTGGCTGAATGACACAGCTTGGATGAAGCTGAAGCATGAGGACACCATATAGTGGCGGAATGACACATCATGGAGGTGTTGTCAGCATGAGGAGACCATATAGTGGCTTAATGACACAGCATGGACATGTTGGCAGCATGAGGACACCATATAGAGGCTGAATGACACAGCATGGAAATGTTGTCAGCATGAGGACACCATATAGTGGCTGAATGACACAGCTTGGATGAGGCTGAAGCATGAGGACACCCTATAGTTGCTGAATGACACAGCATGGAGGTGTTGGCAGCATGAGGAGACTATATAGTGGATGAATGGCACAGCCCGGAGTTGCCAGCAGCATGAGTAGGCACTAGGCCTTCACAATCCCTAAGATTAAAAGATGAATTAAGAAATTTAAACCAAAGATTTTGGATAGCGGGTGCTACTTATGAGAAAATTTGAAATTACCAGACCCAGGCCCCACAGCGGCATCAGTAACCCATATATTGGCTGAATAACACAGCCTGGAGTTGGCTGATGAACAAGTCACAATCCCTCCAAAAAAACACCACAATTTTAGAAATTTTTGAAAAAGATTTTGGATAGCAGGTGCTAACTATGAGAAAATTTGAAATTACCAGACCCAGGCCCCACAGCGGCATCAGAAATCCATATATTGCCTGAATGGCACAGCCTGGAGTTGGCTGATGCACGAGTACACACCAGGGCTTCACAATCCCTCCAAAAAAACACCACAATTTTAGAAATTTTTGAAAACGATTTTGGATAGCGCGTGCTACCTATGAGAAAATTTGAAATTTACAGACCCAGGACCCACAGCGGCATCAGTAACCCATATATTGCCTGAATGATACAGCCTGGAGTTGGCTGATGCACGAGTTCACATCAGGGCTTCACAATCCCCCCCCCCAAAACACCACAATTTTAGACATTTTCGAAAAAGATTTTGGATAGCGGGTGCTACCCATGAGAAAATTTGAAATTAACAGACCCAGACCCAGCAGCGCCATCATTTTTTTATTTGAAATTTAAAACAACCTTTGCGTGTCCCGGACCCCAACGTGTGCGTACGAAGGACCAAATCCAACAAGCCCCCACAGGGCTCATGTGGCCGTGAGATTTAGGCGAAACACCCCCATTGCCCTGACTGGCCATTGTTTCCAAGACTTCTCGCCAAGGCAAACCATGTGAATAACAGCGTGACACTGCTGTGCCTTGCACACATGGAAGGGCCACTGAGACTTGTCCGGGCAGTGGAGGCTTAAGACACAGAGGAGGATGTGGAGGCGGAGTAGCACGCTGTCGCAGGACCAACGGGCTGACGGAGTGTAGCAGGAAGCAGCATTGAGTACACACCAGGGCTTCAGAATCCCAAAGAAAAAACACCCATTTTTTAAATTATTTTAAGAATATTTTGGACAGCGGGTACTACCTATATGTTGCATGAATGACACACCCTGGAGTTGGCTGATGCATGAGTACACACTAGGGCTTCACAATCCCTCCAAAAAAACACAACAATTGTAGAAATTTATGAAGAAGACTTATGGATAGCGGGTGCTACCTATGAGAAAATTTGAAATTACCAGACCCAGGCCCAGCTGCGCCATCAGTAAACCATATATTGCCTGAATGAAACAGGCTGGAGTTGGCTGATGCATGAGTACGCACCAAAGCTTCACAATCCCTAATAAAAAAGACAAAAAATTTTTACGAAAATTTAGGACAGCGAGTGCTCTCTATATATTACCAGAATGACGCAGCCTGGAGTTGGCTGCAGCATGAGGAGACCATTGAAATGTGTGATTTTTTATTTGAAATTTGAATCAAAATTTGTGTCCCGGACCCAGCCGTGTGGGTACAAAGGACCTAATCTGACAAGCACCCACAGGGCTCATGTGACCGTAAGATGTAGGCGCAACCGGCCATTTTTGGTTTTTGTACCTTTGTTTAAGAACAAACGCATATCCAAGAGTCCAAAAGACATTCTTCTATAAAATAATTTTTTATGAAATAAAGAAGAAGAGTTCATCCCTCTGCGTATTTTTTTGAAAATTTTACTTAAAAAATCACACGCAACAATCGTTCAATGGTGTAATGGTTATTATTGTGGAAAATTCAAGTTTATTACTGTGATAATTATCGAAAATTTGAAAAAAAAACACTACCCAAGAGTGTTTAATAACCCCATACATTGCACCATAAATGTTGAAATTTTAATTAAGCATGTATGTATGTATTTCAAAAATCCTAAAATTAAAGGCCCAAGCCCAGAAGCATCAGGAAGTCAAGTACTTCCTGAAAGACAAAGGAGCAGTCAGGAGTAGGCATCAGCAGTACCCAAGAGGCTTTAATAACCCCTTACATTGCACGATCACTCGCGAGATCGAGCAATAACAGGTGTGTTATGCCCTCAGATGTCCGGGGCTGCACGCGCGCTACACTGAACGGACCAGAGTGTGTCTATCTTTCACCGACAGGTGTGGGTAACCTGCTGAACCCCCTTCGCGATAGGGATCAGGGATTGCAATTATTTGCCAGGAAAGAAGAATCCCAACTAAGCGCCGATCATAAGCTTGGGTTCATTAAGTCCCTGCCCTTTGTACACACCGCATGTCTCTACTACCGATTGGATGGTTTAGTGAGGTCCTCGGATCGGCCCCGGTGGGGTAGGAGAAGGCCCTAGCAGAGCGCCGAGAATTTAAAGATCATTGTTGAAACTAGCATTAAGCATGTATTAGCTACTGCTAAACTTCCAAAAATGTAAGGCCCAAGGCCTGAGGCATCAGGGTGGCAATTATTTCCTGAAAGACACAGAATGAGTCAGGAGCAGTCATTCGCAGTAGCCAAGAGGGTTTCATAATCAACCCCTTACATTTAAAGATCAATGTTGAAATTTGCATTAAGCATGTATTTAGCTACTGCAAAACATCCAAAAATTGAAGGCCCAAGGCCTGAGGCATCAGGGAGGCAAGTAGTTCCCGAAAGACGCAGAATGATTCAGGAGCAGTCAGGAGCAGAACCCAAGAGGCTTTCATAACCACCCCCTTACATTTAAAAGTCAATGTTGAAATTTGCATTAAGCATGTATTTAGCTACTGCTAAACATCCAAAAATTGAAGGCCCAAGGCCTGAGGGCAGGGAGGCAAGTTGTTCCTGAAAGACACAGAATGAGTATGGAGCAGGCATTCGCAGTACCCAAGAGGGTTTGATATGCCCTTAAATTTAAAGATCAATGTTGACATTTGCATTAAGCATATATTTAGCTACTGCTAAACATCCAAAAATTAAAGGCCCAGGGCCAGAAGCATCAGTGAGGCAAGTAGTTCCTGAAAGACACAGGATGAGCCAGGAGCAGGCAATCACAGTACCCAAGATGGTTTCCTAACCAACCCCTTACATTTAAAGATGAATAATGAAATTTGCATTAAGCATGTATTTAGCTTCTGCTAAACATCCAAAAATTAAAGGCCCAAGGCCAGAAGCATCAGTGAGGCAAGTAGTTCCTGAAAGACACAAAATGAGCAAGGAGCAGGCAATCGCAGTACCAAAGAGGGTTTCATAACCCTAATTGATAACCCAAGAGGGTTTCATAACCAACCATAATTGGGAAATGTTGGTGTAGCAGCTTGGTCAATCTACTCTGAGGCATCTGGCATTGGTGGCTGGAAATCCTGGCTGATCCATCCCTGATTCATCTTGGGGTGACTATTGCCCCGGCCGCACTAATCTCCCGCTCTGATGGCACACTACTGGCCGGGCAGGACAACTTTTCCAGGGCAAACTCTGCTAGTTGTGGCCATAAATCAAGTTTGGCTGCCCAGAAGTCCAGCGGATCTTCAATGTTTGTTGGCATGGCCATGTCAAGGTATGCCACCACCTGCTGGTTCAGGTCCTGCTCCATGTCTACCTGCTGCTGATGAGTTGCTTAACTATGCGGGTGAAGAAAGCTACTCCTCAGCGACTGTAGACTCAGGCTGCTGCTGATTGAGCTGGTACTGCTCCTGCCACCCTTCCCCTTGCCAGCAGCCATGGCAGTGGAAGGTGAGCGCAGAGGGCCCCCCGAGTCAGACCTGCGAGTGGAATGACCATGTGGTCGATAGGCATCAGCCAACTGACTACATAGAATGTCTCTGTAGAAGGTCAGTTTGTCCTCCCTCTCAGTGGGTGTAAAAAAGGCCCCCATTTTGGGACGGTAGCCAGGGTCTAATAAGGTGGAGATCCAGAAGTCATCCCGCTGACGAATTTTGACAATTCGGGGGTTACTACTCAATCAACTGAACATGCATCGTGCCATTTGCGCCAGTGATTCAGAGGGACTACCTGCCTCTATCTCCACTGTATACTGCCACGGTGTGTCTGGGTCCTCTGTCTCAACTTCCTCATAACCCTCCAGCTCCTCTGGCTGCTCCTGCTCCTCCTCTCCTGTCCGAAGACTAGAAACACCGGCCATCTCATCCAACCTAAACTGTGCTCCGCTCTGCCCCTCATCATTCTTCTCCTCCAGTTCAGCCCCCACAGGGCTCATGTAGCCTTGAGATGTAGGCACAACGTCTCCATTGCCGTGACTAGCCATGGTTTCAATCATTTGTTGTAGGAAATGTGTAGGAGTGGAATTACGTCGTTCATGGCGTAATCCAGGTGACTCACAAATAATGTGGCTTCCTCAAAGGGCCTCAGCAAACAGCAGGTGTCACGTATGAGCTGCCACTGGTTCACATTGAAGTTACACAGGGGAGTACTCCTATCTGCTTGGATCATCAAGAAATCGGTGATGGCTTTTCTTTGTTCGTATAGTCTGTCCAACATATGGAGGGTGGAATTCCAACGTGTGGCAACTTCACAAATGAGACTATGTTGTGGGATACCGTTGTGACGCTGCAGCACAAGGAAGGTGTGCTTGGCGGTGTACGAGTGGCTGAAGTGCATGCACAGTTTCCTTGCCATTTTCAGGATGTTTTGCAAATGGGGTGAAGACTTGAGGAAGTGCTTGACAACCATATTCAACACATGTGCCATGCAGGGCGCATGTTTCACACTTCCTTGTCACAGCACGGACACAATGTTCTTCCCGTTGTCTGTCACTATGGTTCCAATTTCCAGATTTCGTTGAGTAAGCCATACTCGGATTTCTTTACGAATAAACATTAGCAGTTCCTCCCCTGTGTGACTCCGTTCGCCAAGGCAAACCTTGTGAAGAACAGCTTGATACCGTCGTGCCCTACACACATGGTACGATAAATGGCCACCGAGATTTGGACGTGCAGTGGAGGCCGAGGACACGGTGGAACATGAGGAGGCGGCGTCGCACACTGTAACAGGACCAACTGTAAAAAAAGAAAATGGCAGCAGCACACTTGGTCAACAAAATGGAGGCTCTTAGCGCACTTTTTGATCAAAACGTGTCCCCCATCCACCACGCGGAGGTGGCCTCTTATCGGATGGGTCCCTAAACACTCACCTACCTCAGGCTGGGTGACATGTTGGATCCACTAACGATCCAAACCACCTCCTGTGGAAATAGGGGAGGGGATGCACGGCTACAGAGGGAGCCACTCCCCCCAAATTTGCACAGCAAAGAAAAAAAACTGAAAATGTAGCCAGCACCTAAACCCAATACACGGGTGCACGCTGCTGTGGCAAGTACAAAACGTGTAAAAAAAGAAAATGGCAGCAGCACACTTGGTCAACAAAATGGAGGCTCTTAGCGCACTTTTTGATCAAAACATGTCCCCCCATCCACCACGCGCAGGTGGCCTCTTATCGGATGGGTCCCTAAACACTCACCTACCTCAGGCTGGGTGACATGTTGGATCCACTAACGATCCAAACCACCTCCTGTGAAAATAGGGGAGGGGATGCACGGCTACAGAGGGAGCCACTCCCCCCAAATTTGCACAGCAAAGAAAAAAAAAAAAAAACTGAAAATGTAGCCAGCACCTAAACCCAATACACGGGTGCACGCTGCTGTGGCAAGTACAAAACATGTAAAAAAAGAAAATGGCAGCAGCACACTTGGTCAACAAAATGGAGGCTCTTAGCGCACTTTTTGATCAAAACGTGTCCCCCCATCCACCACGCGGAGATGGCCTCTTATCGGATGGGTCCCTAAACACTCACCTACCTCAGGCTGGGTGACATGTTGGATACACTAACGATCCAAACCACCTCCTGTGAAAATAGGGGAGGGGATGCACGGCTACAGAGGGAGCCACTCCCCCCAAATTTGCACAGCAAAGAAAAAAAACTGAAAAGCTTGCCACAGCAGCGTGCACCCGTGTATTGGGTTTAGGTGCTGGCTACATTTTCAGTTTTTCTTCTTTGCTGTTCAAATTTGGGGGGAGTGGCTCCCTCTGTAGCTGTGCATCCCCTCCCCTATTTTCACAGGAGGTGGTTTGGATCGTTAGTGGATCCAACATGTCACCCAGCCTGAGGTAGGTGAGTGTTTAGGGACCCATCCGATAAGTGGCCACCTCCGCGTGGTGGATGGGGGGACACGTTTTGATCAAAAAGTGTGCTAAGAGCCTCCATTTTGTTGACCAAGTGTGCTGCTACCATTTTCTTTTTTTACAACAGGACCAACTGCCTGCGAGCATGGAGGAGGAAGCGGTGTGATCTGTTCAAGTTGCTGTTGTGGCTGTGCAGGAACCACATTTATCCAGTGAGCCAAGTATTGTCCCTGCCCGTAGTTACAGCTCCACACGTCGGTGCTCCCGTGCACTTTTGAACACACCGACAGGCTCAAGGACTGGCCCACCTTCTCTTGTACAAACTTATGAAGGGCTGGTACTGCCTTCTTCGCAAAGAAATGACGGCTTGGGACTCTCCACCTCGGCTCGGCACAAGCCATCAATTCTCTGAAAGGTGCAGAGTCCACCACTTGAAAAGGGAAGGGACTGCATAACCAGCAACTTGGACAGGAGCACATTCAATTTCTGTGCCGTTGGATGAGTGGGCGCGTACTGTTGTCTCTTGGACATGGCTTTGCCGAGGGATTGTTGGCGGAATGGCTGACTAAAAGCGGGAGAAGCAGGAGCGACAGAAGGAGGGTTTGACACACAGCTCGCTTCGGCTGAGGTGGTGGAGCCTTGGCTGGATGAAGGAGGGAGCGGATGGCCACTGGGTGATGCAGCAGGCTGGACCACTACATCGGAGCCACGGTTCTCCCAGGCCACTTTATAGTGGCGAAGCATGTGTTGACGCAGGGCCGTGGTGCCGACATTGGGACCCTGGCCACGCTTCACCTTCAGCCGAGAGATCTTGAATGTGGCTATGTGAACCTCCTCCGGATGCTTTATGAAAAACTTCTTCACCACCGAGTAGCTGATTTTCCCACCCGCAGTCCACACTAATTGACTGCTACTGGCGCCGTCTCCAGGAACCCCTGTTCCACTACCTCCCGGAAAGGTAAGCTACCGCGAAGCAGGTGGTCTCCCCCGGGCATGTTTGGCTCCTGAATTTCCACTGCCACCACGCTGACTGTCAACCGTGCTACCACCTTGCTGCCTCAAGGGCAACCTGCAACTCTCTTCTCCTCATGATGATGAAGCCCCTTCTGCCCCTGGCTCCCAATTGCGATCGGCTTCATCATTATCAACAGTTGTGTGCACGTCACTGATGTCCTCCTCAGGTTCCCCAACAGTGTCTGCTTCAGGACCCTGAACACTTGCAACACCGCCTCCCACTTTACTCTCCGCATCACTATTTGGCCGCCTAGTGGAGCAAGCGGCGCATGTCTCCTCCCCTTCTTGGCTGTCCAGTAGCTGCTGACTGTCCTCTATTGGATCGTCCTCAGTAAATAGTGGAGCTGAACCCGCAGCATAAGATACTTCTTTAGGAGAGGGAACAGCATAGGACAAAGGCAAGGGGAGGACACGGACTGCTCCCGGGTCATGCCAACTGAGGGTTGTGTCTGAGGAACCCACCGACTGTTGACTGGGGGTGTCAGATGTCACTTGTGATGATGTGGATGAGCGTGTTAACCAATTGACGACGGCAGATGGGTTGCTGGGGGAGACACGACCGCTGGCTGATAACAGGAGCTCAGGCCTCTTGCTGTGACTCCTGCTGCCACTCGCCTCAAGTCTGTTGCCAACTCTGCCTGAAGTATTTTTAGGCCTCTGCCACTCCTCTGTGCATGTCCTGTCACTTCTCAGCCTGACATAATTAGTGCGTTTATTAGGGTATTACAATACGTTACACTACTCTTTAAATGGTATTTGTCTAGAACAGCAGCAGGTGATTACTTACGGCTGTCCTTGAACAGTATGTAGGCCCTTTACAGATTAACAGGTACTAGATGGTACAATACTTGGATGTACCTATTTTATGTAAAACACCAGCTGGTGGATACTATTGTTTGGACTTTGACGGTTTGGAGCACCTTGACAGATTAACAGGTACTAAATGGTACAATACTTGGATGTACGTATGCAGTATGCACTGATGAGGGAAGTAATATGCCTAACTATTAGCAGAAAAAACTCTGTATTTTTGTAATACACCAGCCGGTGGATACTATTGTTTGGACTTTGACGGTATGGAGCACCTTGACAGCTTAACAGGTACTAAATGGTACAATACTTGGATGTACGTATGCGGTATGCACTGATGAGGGCCTATTAGCAGAAAAAAACTCTATATTTTTGTAAAACACCAGCCGGTGGATACTATTGTTTGGACTTTGACGGTTTGGAGCACCTTGACAGCTACTAAATGGTACAATACTTGGATGTATCTATGTGGTATGCACTGATGACGGCAGTAATATGCCTAACTATTAGCAGAAAAAACTCTGTATTTTTGTAATACACCAGCCGGTGGATACTATTGTTTGGACTTTGACGGTATGGAGCACCTAGACAGCTTAACAGGTACTAAATGGTACAATACTTGGATGTACGTATGCGGTATACACTGATGACGGCAGTAATATGCCTAACTATTAGCAGAAAAAACTCTGTATTTTTGTAATACACCAGCCGGTGGATACTATTGTTTGGACTTTGACGGTATGGAGCACCTGGACAGCTTAACAGGTACTAAATGGTACAATACTTGGATGTACGTATGCGGTGTGCACTGATGAGGGCCTATTAGCAGAAAAAACTCTGTATTTTCTTAAAACACCAGCCGGTGGATACTATTGTTTGGACTTTGATGGTATGGAGCACCTTGACAGCTTAACAGGTACTAAATGGTACAATACTTGGATGTACCTATGCGGTATGCACTGATGAGGGCAGTAATATGTCTAACTATTAGCAGAAAAACTCTGTATTTTTGTAATACACCAGCCGGTGGATACTATTGTTTGGACTTTGACGGTATGGAGCACCTTGACAGCTTAACAGGTACTAAATGGTACAATACTTGGATGTACGTATGCGGTATACACTGATGAGGGCTGTAATATGCCTATTAGCAGAAAAAACTCTGTGGCGGCGGTGGATACTATTGTTTGGACTTTGACGGTATGGAGCATCTTGACAGCTTAACAGGTACTAAACGGTACAATACTTGCATGTACCTATGCGGTTATATATCCGTAACTATACGCAGAAAAAACTGTTTAAAAAAAACAGCCAGTGAATAGTATTGTTTGGACTTGCACAGTATGTAGCCAGCCCCTTGACAGATTAACAGGTACAAAATGGTGCAAATGCACTACAGTCCACTGAACAATCACGTATTTCTGAACAGCAGCAGGACCCAACAGTGCAGCACCACAAAAAAAAAAATCCAGGGATTAAACCCTAAATTGCACTCTGTCACACAATTCTGAGCAGCAAAAGTTTTGTGGAGCAAACAAAAATAAACTCAATTGGGCTGAACAATGAGGAGATAAGATGCTTCAGAAAGTTCAGGCAGCTTGGAGATCTGTATGAGGCAGCTGACAGGTATCTGCCCCTCTCTGCTGCAATGCTCAATAACATGAATAGGAGGTTTAGCTATCAATGATCCTTCTCAGTGTAACAGCACAGCACTCTGCACTCCTGCCTTTCCCTAATGCTGATGTGAGTAGCAGTTGCAGTGTAACGCTGTGGAATGAGCTATTCACACACACACAGTCCCGTCCTCTCCATCTGAGTGCATAGATGAAATGAAGAGAGGCAAGATGACTGCCGATTATATAGGGGCTGTGACATCACAGGGGTCAGTGAACACTGATAGGCTGCATCTCACATGTGATTCAGGGTCAGCCCGCCTACCTTCATTCCCGCCCTCCCATAATCCCCTGCCCCATGTACTCACATGTGGATCCGCCATCCTAGGTCCCCAATAGCCTGGAACGCTGTAAAATGGAGATTAATGAAGCGATTTGCGCAATAGAATCTCGGCGATATTCGTATTCATTGCAAATCCAATTTTTCCTGAAATTGGTAACGAATTCGGGTTCGTCAACTTCGATTCGCTCATATCTAATAATGAACACAGCAGCACAGAAAGGAAGGGTTAAACAAAGTTCTGCACTTTTGCTGCTATGTATAATTTTGGCACACCTGCAAACTAAAAGGATGGGAGATTGCACTGTCCATATAGAGTAGTAGAAATACTATAAGGGACAGCTGCCCAAATCTTTATGGATGGTGAGTGATGATAGAGAAGCCTTCATTTAACTTTAAATTGGCACAAATGACATGTCAATGTACATTTTCCAGGCTCTTTTACTTTTGCACATTACAAAATCTAAGACTTGCCCCCACTTCCTGTGTTCTGTCTTGGCTCTTTCTGTTTCTAAAGACAGACTGAGCCTAACAACAGGCAGATTGATCAGAAGTGAGACATCCAGTGTCAAAGACTTTTTTTTCTAGGGTGAGAGGTAATTTTTTTGGTAAATTAAGTCATTTACAAATATGTTTGAAATCATCCAGGACAGTTATTTTTTTAGACTTTACTTATTTTGACTGAAAGTACAAGAAGTACAAGTACAAGAAATTAAACATCTAAGAAGCACATTGCTTTGCTATAAAGTAACATTTTTAAATTCAGTTGTATCTTGGCAATAAATATGTTCTTTCTCATAACTATTTTAAAATAAATCTTTGTATTTTAGTTATTTTATCTACTGCTACTGCTGACACTGGGGCGCTCACTTCACAAGCGGAAAGGTAATGAGTGAGAGTGAATGATCTTATGATCATCTTTAATGTTTTATGCTCTTTCATGTATCAGAAATTTTCCATGCAATAAATGCTATAGTTGTAATTTGTGCAATGCAATTTACTAAAATCTATTTGTTTTCAATACGTGCACTGTAGGGGAATGTAGTGTTCCTGCTGTTCAGGAGAATCATAATAAGGTGTTCCTATTAGAAGAATAGCTTTTTCCATGGTTACTAATCTCTTCAGTGAAGAAAGATTTTGAAGTACACCAGAACCTTGGTTGGCACAGAAAGACTATTGTTATTTCATCATTATAAAATGTGTATTGAACAGCATAATTGATCACTGTTTATGTTATGTATTACAAAAGTACATGATACGGTACTCTAAATGCTATATGTATATATATATATATATATATATATATATATATATATATTGTAGGAAATTATTGTTATTGTAAAAATTCCTAAGGTCTAACAGCTAGTCATTAAATATTACCATTATTTAGCGTGCATGTATAGCAGCATTTTTCCGTAGAATGAAATTATTTGGTCACGGATACTTTGAAGGTCTTTGCATTGCTTACATTGCTTACCTTGTTAAGCATAAGGATTTCTTTTCTTTTCAACAAAAAATGCATATCTTTGTGAAAATTTTTTTAGACAAAGAGCATGTATAAAGTTTTGAAATTACATTTTATAGTTAAAAAACAATAACACCAGTTAGTATTGTTATATTAGTAAAAAGCACAATATACAAGCTAATTATGTATGTTAACCATTTATATTACTCGCTTGCTTTCTGTAGATCCTACTCATCTTTTCTTTCCATGCTTGCTAAACAGACAGATCTGTTCTTGTTGTGATGTCCAAGCTGTGCTGCACGATCAAGTGTCTCCCCCCTGCTGCTCCCTCCACATTTCTAGCTATTTCACTGTAATAGTAACTGAACTGCTTTAGTCTAGAGCTACAAAGCCACTTTGACATTCAAAGTGTGTCATGGTCAAAGATTACTGTATTGAACTATTTCATAGTTAATGGAAGTGGATGTGGTCCAGAGTTTCCAGTCACATGCTTGGTGATCTAAATAACCCACAGGAGCTGTGATAAACACTGTATCACCGTCATGTATGTACTATGTAGTACAGGTGTGACACTTGGTAATAGAAGCCAGGGGGAAGCTCTACTGCTTTACTCCGGCAGGCAGCATGAGTTTGTGTTCAAGCAGATGTGTCTAGTGTGCAGCACATCTAGCTAGAGGCTGTTACACAGCAAAATGTTGCAGTAGGGACTAAAGATTAAAATTTTTAACAAATCCCCTACTTGATGAGATGGATGCCTGTGGAATAGCATGCTGCATTATATTATTTATACTTTAATATTAATATATACCCACTGCCAAGTCATAAAAGTTGGTGCTATTGTTTTTTTCTGCAGTTGTGTGAAACTACAGCTCCAAGTATAACCTAAGCAATGGTAGGGATATGCTAGGAGTTGTGGTTTCACCCTCCATTGCCAAAGAGCTTAAAAGTGAACACAGCTCTGCTAAGACATAGGCCCTCATTTACTTAGAAAATCGGGTTGTAAGTCTATCTTGCTTTCTTACCCGACTGCTTTTTCCCCCTGGTATTTATTATTATGTTGCATCCTGTTTGTCGCACTGGGTTTTGTTGGTTTTGGTTTCCAACTCCTCTGATTTGTCGGGGAAAAATCCACAACAATTAAACAAATTCGGGTTGGAAACCTTTATAAATACGTGGGAAAGCTCAGAAATGTCGGGTTACGCCCCTTTTTCGGGTTTGGGAGAATCTACATCAGGTCCATCGGGAAAAAATGTTGCATCGTGTCGCAGACTGGCGCACAATGTCTGCGACATGTCGCAGACAAAGATGCGCCAAAAGAACCTGACAAAAGAAGTCGGGTTTAGAATAGTAAATGAGGGCCATAGTCTGTAGTGGAGTACACAATTATATCAATGACTCACAGGTGATGTATAATCTGTAATTTCTCCTTTCTTCTTCTTTTGGTACAGACAATGATGACTTCTTTCATCTACTATATGTCTCATCCATTTTGCAACACCTTTTTAGCTCTTCAGTTTTGCAGAAGATCCTCATCCTCTATACTACGAGAAACACCTCTCACGCCCCCCACCCCATTCATTCACCTCTGTCCCTTCAAGACTCTTTGTGCCTTATTCAGACCCCTTTGTCCCCACCTCCAGACATCTCCCATCTAGACCCTAATGTTTCCCTCCTCCAGACCCTTCTTTCCTTTCCAGACTCCTCTGCCCCCACCTCCAGATCCCTCTTCTTTCTTCCACTGGACTCCTCTGTTCACCATTCAGAACCCTCTTCTATATTCCAGACTCCTTTGTCCCTCCAGACTTATTTTTATTCTCCCCAGACACCTCTGCCCATTCATACCCCTCTGCTTCTCTCCTCCAGACTCCTCTGTTCTTTCAGACTCTCCTCCTCAAGACTACTCTGTCCCACATTAAGACAACCTTTTCTCTCATTCATACCCTCCTGTTCCTCTTTCAGATCCCTCTGTAAAAACTCTGTAAAAACTCCTCAGACAAACTGTGTGTCAGTTTTGCTTTAGTGGGACTAGTAAATCTGCTTTCCCTAGAGGCTGTGGTCTGCTCTCAGGCACAAGGTAGGCCACCACAGCTGTCACACAGTATCCTGGTGGAAGTGAGGGCAACAGAGCACTTCCTGGAGACAGGTCACAGGTGGAGGGTCCCAATAGCAGGGGTACCAGTGTGGCAAATTAAAGAAGGAGGTCTGTGTAAGATGTTAGCCTCCCTCCCACAGTAGAAGGAGCTCTTCCCCCTCAAGCATGTCTTTATCGAGCCCCTCACCATCATATGCAGCATCTTTTCAGCACCCACTATGCCTTTCTATATGTGCCTGGAGCCGTAAATAAACTGAGAATGTCTGTGACTCTTATTATCCCCTGGGAAATGGCTCCTGGCCCCTTATTAAAAGATACCTGTAAACTCCTGTCTGTTCTTTGGATCAGCGTGGTACGCTTGCCTCCGTCCATCTCCTGGGGTTTTATTTTTATTTCTTTTTATATATTTTTATTAAACAGTTTTGAAGAAACAGTAGACATAAATCAAAATAATACATAGTATAAAGATGCAGTAGAACATAGGTAGAAAACATGTCATCATAAAAAAGTGCATAAAATTTCTGCCCCCAATGGCAAGTAAAACAACTCCCACAATAAAAAAAACCCTCATCCATACAAAAAAGAAGAAAATAATCTGATCTCTCAATGTCCATGACTTGTGCTTAAAGTTATCTCAAGAGAAAGTGTCCTCCGTCACCACAAAGCAAACAGCTGATAAAATGTAGGTGTTGTCGGAGAGACGGACATACAGTAGATCTCCTCTGGCCCCAAACTTTACAGACAGGATACAGTGCAGCCCCTCACTTCGGGGACCTCACTCAACCCCTGCGCGTGCTCCTCTGACTCCCTGTGATCCCAACAGAGAGCTATAGTGCTCCAAATAAATGGACAAGCTATGTACAGCATTACATATCTGGTAATCTTAACGCTTCCGGGGAGCCTGTCAGCGATTCCACACTATACCAAGTGGTGTACCTAAATGGTCTTACAATCTCGATAATCCCCCAGGAGTCATAGTGACTAACAATAAAGGATTTCCATTTTTTGAAAAAACGCTTAGTTCCAGTTTCGGAGTGTCGCTCAGTATCTAAGTGGTCTATCTCCAGAAATGCTTTCAATTGGGTTATCATCATAGGCAAATCTGGAGTGGTAGTATGCAACCATTTGGCAAATAGACAATGCATTGCAACTAAAAGGACGACATGGACAAACCGAGGAAACCTCTCCTCCGTCTCCCTCCTCCCTCTGGTGGGCGTAATTGGTGGAATATGAGTGATTGATGTGAAAAAGGGACCTGCACTTTCCAATGGTCCCATTTGTATGGACTGTATGAGGCGCCAGTATGCCTCAGAGTGTGAGCACTCCCAGATCCCATGGTACATTTTCATAAGTGGGGCTTTACATTTAGGGCAGTGAGTAATCCTATATTGGAAAGTCGGAGAGGGCAGTATGTTAAAGCCACATAAGGCTGTGCAAGCGACCTTGAAGCATGTCTCCCTCCATCACTCATTGCTAAACACCTCCCTCTCAACACTATGTCAGTGTTGTCTGTGTCCCCAGTCCATCTTTCCCAAGTCCGGAACACACGTTTGGGATCTAGTTTGAGGAAGCGGTTACGGAAGGCTGAGTACAAATCAGAGATCAACCATCTCTGGGGCTCATTGCCAAGGATGTCATCTAAAATGTGGGTCGAGGCTTCCTTTGACAGATTACGTAATCTAGAGGAACAAAAGGCATGGACCTGATTGGTATAGAAGGTATGTGACAGGGAGGTCAAACATAGGGAGCATTTCTCCCGGAGTGAGCCATCTGCGGTCATCACTATGAATCAGTAGCCCCACTGTTCAAACCCCAGTAGAAAGCCACAATCGCAACAACAGAAAAGATTTACCCTGCCGGAACTCTGGATGGTCAAGCAAAGGGCCTCCGTTTGGATAAAAGAAATGGAAGGCCAAAAACCTTCTGCACTTTCGCAATTGGAGGAATGCAGTCAATCAAGCACGTGGTGAAACAAGCCAAATTATAGCCCCTGATGTTGGGGAAATTAACTCCCCCCTCTACCTTGCTAAGCATGAGTTTCTGTAATGCTTTGCGTGGGCGCTTGCCCTACCACAGATATCGTTGAAAGGCTGTGTTGAGGCGTCTAACATCGTGATGCTGAAGTAGAAACGGGAGCATTTTCAAAGGGTACAATAACCGAGGGAAACTAATCCTTTTAACGAGATGGCATCTACCTAGTAGCGTGAATATTTTTAACGTGAATTTCACATTTCCTGAATATTTAGAATATTGTGATATATTCGTAATGATGAATAATAATTTTTTTTGCGAATATACAAATTTATGCAATTTATGCGAATATGCAAATATTCAGAAATATCGGCACTTCCAGTGAGAGGACACTGATCCCTCCCTTCTTTTAAGTGAAAGATATAATCGCGCATGCGCACTATGCAAATGTCATGCACATTTTCGCATGGAAAAAACCTGAACATTGCTAATATAGGAATTTCCTGAACTTAGGATGAATATTTGTCGAAACATTCGAGAAATATCAGGAATTCGAAAATGGCCTCTGCCGCTCATCACTACTACCTAGGAAGGATAAGGGCAAGTGCTCCCAGTGCTTCAATTGTGCCAAGATATGCTGAAAGAGTGGTGTGTAGCTGAGCGAATACAGCATGTCAGGTGTTTTCCCTATGCAAATGCCTAAATATGTTATGAGTAGCAGAAAAAAACGAAGAAAATTGAAACCTGTCCTGATGAAGGGCCCACTCCTGGCCAGAAACTCGTTGATATGTGCTCCTTATAAAGGCCATTTTATTTTGTTCACACTCTGTTGGACTGACTACATGACGGGGTCTGGCGCTTTGAACAGTTCCATTTTTTTCTGCTACTCCATTACTGAACCAGAAGGCTCCTGGGATCCAAGGAACCAAGCTGCAGGACCCCACTGTACTCTTTACACACAAATAGATGTTGTGCTCTCAGCTCAACATGACAGGGTGAGTGTTTTTATCCTGAAACACAATACCTGTGCATGACATACTTCACATTTTGTGTCTCTCCTGTCTTCCTTTCCTCTGTAAATATGTTATTAAGGAAGGAGCCACCGTAACACCCAGAGCATTCACATCACAAAGCCACCTGGGGGTGGGGGGGGGGGGGTGGGGGGGGAGTTCGCACACAAAGGCAACAGCATTGACTAATAGCCTGTGAAACTGCCCACATAAGTTAGAAAGGTTAGAATTTTAGGTATAGCCTGTCTGGGGTTAGTTAGATAAAGTAATATAAAGTAATATATCATCGGCAAACATGGACAATTTGATCTCCTGTGTACCCACAGCTATACCCCTGTAGATATCAGAGGAGATAAGATAACGGGCTAGAAGTTTAATCACCAGATGGAACAATAAAGGTGTAAATGAACAACCCTGACGTGTGCCTTTCACTAATGGGAGAGGAGTGGACAAGATGTCTGAGGAATGTACCCTAGCCATTAGTGATGTCGCGAACATAAAATTGTCGGTTCGCGAACCGCGAACGTCCGCAGAGTTTGCGAGCCGGCGAACTGGGCGAACCACCATTAACTTCAATGGGCAGGCGAATTTTAAAACCCACAGGGACTCTTTCTGGCCACAATAGTGATTAAAAGTTGTTTCAAGGGATCCATGGCAAAACTCCCATAGAAAATTACATAGTTGATGCAGAGTCTGGTTTTAATCCATAAAGGGTATAAATCACCTATTATTCCTAAATGGTTTGGAATAACGTGCTTTAGCCCCCTTTAGGCATCACATATTTAGATTCCCCCCTTTAGACAGCACATAGATTCCCCCATATTAGGCAGTACATAGTTAGATCCCCTCTTTAGGCATCACATAGTTAGATTCCCCCTTTAGGCAGCACATAGATTCCCCCATGTTAGGCAGCACATAGTTAGAGCTCCCCTTTAGGCAGCATATAAGATTCCCCCATATTAGGCAGCACATAGTTAGAGCCCCCCTTGAGGCAGCACATAGTGGTATTTGAACAAGGCCCAGCGCTGCAAGGCAGCAGTGCTAACCTCTGAGCCACCATGCTACCCTTAGCATACATCTAATATCCACAGTTGCAAAAATGGACAGAGATGTCAGCAGAGAGTACCTGAAAATTAGGCATGTACACATGCCTGAAAAATTTGGTATTGTTGCAGCCGCTTCTGTAGCAGCGGCCATAAAAATTGCAGCACCATAACAATTGCAGCAGCAGAGGCCAGAAAAATTAGGCATGTACACATGGATGAAAAATTGAGTATTGTCGCAGCCGCATCTGTAGCAGCAGCCAGAAAATTGCAGCACCAGAAAAAGTGCAGTAGCAGAGGCCAGAAAAATTAGGCATGTACACCTGGCTGGAAAATTTGGTATTGTCGCAGCTGTAGCAGCAGCCATAAAAATTGCAGCACCATAACAAGTGCAGCAGCAGAGGCCAGAAAAATTAGGCATGTACACATGGATGAAAAATTGGGTATTGTCACAGCCGCAGCTGTAGCAGCGGCCATAAAATTGCAGCACCATAACAAGTGCAGCAGCAGAGGCCATAAAAATTAGGCATGTACACCTGGCTGGAAAATGTGGTATTGTCGCAGCCGCTGCTGTAGCAGCGGCCTGAAAAAATTCTGTTTGTTTTGCCAAGCAGAAAGTGCCCTAAAACATTGCGGCATGAATCCTAGTTGGTGGCGGATAGGTCACGCAAGTCATCCGGCATTCAGAGTTCAAAAACAGCAGCGTGTGGACCATTTTTAGGCCAAGGCAGCTCATCTGATCAGGCCTTGTTCAGTCAAATGTATTGCCCAGTGTCACTCCCTTTGGGATCCATCCCTCATTCATCTTAAGAAAGGTGAGGTAATCCAGACTTTTTTGACCAAGGCGACTCCTCTTCTCAGTGACAATACCTCCTGCTGCACTGAAGTTCCTTTCTGACAGGACACTTGAAGCGGGACAGGCCAGAAGTTCGAGTGCAAATTGGGATAGCTCAGACAACAGGTCAAGCCGTCACACCCAGTAGTCAAGAGGTTCATCGCTCCTCAGAGTGTGGATATCTGCGGTTAAGGCCAGGTAGTCTGCTACCTGTCGGTCAAGTCGTTCTCTGAGGGTGGACCCCGAAGGGTTGTGGCGATGCGTAGGACTTAAAAAGCTCTGCATGTCCTCCATCAACAGCATGTCTGTACAGCTTCCTGTCCTTGCCGGCGTGTTCGTGGGAGGAGGAGGAGGATTACTTTCACCTCTTCCCCTGTTAGATCCCTGTTGTGCTGTGACATGACCCTTATACGCTGTGTACAGCATACTTCTTAATTTATTTTGGACCTGCTGAATCCTTTCCGCCTTGCTGTAATGCGGTAACATGTCATGCACTTTATGTTTATACCGGGGGTCTAGTAGCGTGGACACCCAGTACAGATCGTTCTCCTTCATCCTTTTTATACGAGGGTCCTTCAACAGGCACGACAGCATGAAAGACCCCATTTGCACAAGGACGGATGCCGAGCTACTCATGTCCCGTTCCTCGTCCTCAGTGATGTCAGGGAAGGTATAATCTTCTTCCCCCAGCCACGTACAACACCAAGGGAACCAGATAGGTGACAAGGAGCACCCTGGGATGCCTGCTGTGGTTGGTCTTCCTCCTCCTCTTCAAAGCCACATTCCTCCTCTGACTCCTCTTCCTCACAATCCTCTTCCAGCGTTTCCGCAGGTCCAGCAAGCGATGCTGATAAGGCTGTTTCTGGTGGTGATGGTGTCCACAACTCTTCCTCTTCACGCTCATCTACTGCCTGATCCAGCACTCTTTGCAGGGCACGCTCCAGGAAGAAAACAAATGGTATGATGTCGCTGATGGTGCCTTCGGTGCGACTGACCAGTTTTGTCACCTCCTCAAAAGGACGCATGAGCCTACAGGCATTGCGCATGAGCCTCCAGTAACGTGGCAAACAAATTCCCAGCTCCGCAGATGATGTCCTAGCACCCCGGTCATACAAATATTCATTGACGGCTTTTTCTTGTTGGAGCAGACAGTCGAACATTAGGAGTGTTGAATTCCAACGTGTTGCGCTGTCGCAAATCAAGCGCCTCACTGGCATGTTGGATATCTGACAAGTGCGCCATGGCCGTGTAGGAACGCCTGAAATGGCCACACACCTTCCTGGACTGCTTCAGGACATCCTGTAAGCCTGGGTACTTGAGCACAAAGCGTTGTACAATCAGATTACACACATGTGCCATGCACGGCACATGTGTCAACTTGCCCAAGCTCAATGCCACCAACAAATTTGTTCCCTTGTCACAAACCAACTTGCCGATCTCCAGTTGGTGCAGAGTCAGCCACTGGGCCATCTGTGCGTTTAGGGCCGACAGGAGCGCTGGTGCGGTGTGACTCCCCGCTTTGAGGCAAGTCAACCCCAAGATGGCGTGACACTGCCGTACCCGGGAAGTGGAATAGCACCTGGGGAGCGCGGGGGGGGGGGGGGGGGGGGGTTGTTTGCCAGTGATGTGGAGCAAGACGCAGCAGTGGAAGAGGACTCGGCCGAGGATGTTATGGAAGAGGATGGAGTAGGAGGAGTAGGCAGCAGGCCTGCCTGCAAGTCGTGGCGGTGTGACCAACTCCTCTGCAGAGCCACGCATTCCATGCTTGGCAGCCGTCACCAGGTTTACCCAATGAGCAGTGTACCTGCCCTGACCATGCTTTGCAGACCAGGTATCAGTGGTCAGATGGACCCTTGCCCCTACACTGTGTGCCAGACATGCCATAATTTCCTTTTGCACAATGGAGTAAAGGTTGGGGATTGCCTTTTGTGCAAAAAAAATTCATCCGGGTACCTTCCACTGCGGTGTCCCAATGGCTACAAACTTTTTAAAGGCCTCAGACTCCACCAGCTTGTATGGTAAAAGCTGGCGGGCTAGCAGTTCCGACAAGCCAGCTGTCAGACGCCGGGCTAGGGGGTGACTTTGAGACATTGTCTTCTTGCGCTCAAACATCTCCTTGACAGACACCTGACTGTGGGCAGATGAGCAGTAACTGCTCAAGGCGAGAGATGGAGAGGCGGATGGTTGATAGGGGGCAAGGAGGGCAACAGTGGTTGACCTGGCTGAAGATGCTGGACCAGGAGGAGGATGGCGGCTTTGACTTTGTGCGCTGCTTGTACTGACGTGTTGATCCCATAGGCGTTTGTGATGTGACATCATGTGCCTTCGCAAAACAGTTGTGCCTAGGTGGGTGTTGGACTTCCCACAACTCAGTTTCTTCTGGCACAGGTTGCAAATGGCCTCGCTGTTGTCAGAGGCAGACACACACAAAAAATACCACACTGCTGAGCTCTGCGATGACGGCATTATGGTGGTGGCAACAGCATGCGTTGATTGGCGTCCCGTCTGGCTGACCCCGGGTGCCGATGCATGCTGTCTGACTGTGCCACTAGCTCCTTGCGATGACCTCCCCCTGCTTCCAACTTGTCTCCTCCTCCTCTCTGTCTACCCATCTGAACTTTCCCCCTCTTATTTTCTTCTAGCGGGCACCCACGTGGCATCCACGGACACATCGTCATCATCAACACCTTCACCGCTATCTGACACCTCAAGAAAGGAAGCAGCAGCGGGTACAACATCATCATCACACCGTACGTCCATGTGTGTAATGCTGCCTGACTGAGACATATCCCTGTTAACTACATCCTCTGGCAATAATGGTTGTGCATCACTCATGTCTTCAAACTGATGTGTAAATAACTCCTCTGACGGATCAAGTAAAGCTGATGTGATGCTAGTGTTGGTGGTGGTGGCAGGCGGGCAAGTGGTAGCATGAGAGTTGCCCGAAGCTAAGCTAGAGGAGGAGAAGGACGGTGCGTCAATGTTCCGAGCGGAAGCTTTAGTAGTAGATTGGGTGTCTTGTGATTGGGTGTCAGTCAACTAAGTCCTCAGAACTTTGGGGGTTCAGGGTACGTGGCCTCTGAACACTGGCCATTTTAGGGCCAAAGGGAATCCCGACACCACGACGGCCCCTGCGGGTTGGCCTTCCTCTGCCTGTCATTTTTTTGGTTAAATTTGCACAAGTGTCACACCTAATGTGATTTGCACTAGGGTGACACAATTTGCCCTGCAGGCAAGAAAAATGACAACTGTGACGTGAACTAACAGTGACTACTGATTTTATTTAACAGCCAAAAAAGGTATTTCTTTTTAATTTGCACAACTGTCACACCTAATGTGATTTGCACTAGGTTGACACAGTTTGCCCTGCAGGCAGGAAAAATGGCAACTGTGACGTGAACTAACAGTGACGACTGATTTTATTTAACAGCCAAAAAAGGTATATTTTTTTTAATTTGCACAACTGTCACACCTAATGTGATTTACACTAGGGTGACACAATTTGCCCTGCAGGCAGGGAAAATGGCAACTGTGACGTGAACTAACAGTGACGACTGATTTTATTTAACAGCCAAAAAAGGTATTTTTTTTTATTTGCACAACTGTCACACCTAATGTGATTTTCACTAGGGTGACACAATTTGCCCTGCAGGCAGGAAAAATGGCAACTGTGACGTGAACTAACAGTGACGGCTGATTTTATTTAACAGCCAAAAAAGGTATTTTTTTTTCTAATTTGCACAACTGTCACACCTAATGTGATTTGCACTAGGGTAACACAATTTGCCCTGCAGGCAGGAAAAATGGCAACTGTGACGTGAACTAACAGTGACGAATGATTTTATTTAACAGCCAAAAAAGGTATTTTTTTTTATTTGCACAACTGTCACACCTTATGTGATTTTCACTAGGGTGACACAATTTGCCCTGCAGGCAGGAAAAATGGCAACTGTGACGTGAACTAACAGTGACGACTGATTTTATTTAACAGCCAAAAAAGGTATTTTTTTTTTTTAATTTGCACAACTGTCACACCTAATGGGATTTGCACTAGGGTGACACAATTTGCCCTGCAGGCAGGAAAAATGGCAACTGTGACGTGAACTAACAGTGACGGCTGATTTTATTTAACAGCCAAAAAAGGTAATTTTTTTAAATTTGCACAACTGTCACACCTAATGTAATTTGCACTAGTGTGACAATGAGCAAAAAAACTTGCCAGCGGAGTTCCCCTTTTAAGCAGTAGTCCCCAACCAGGGTGCCTACAGCTGTTGCAAAACACACGGACTGATATCTTTCGGCCCTTTGAATACTGTAGTAGTTAGTTGCTTGAAGGAACTTAAGTTTGATTCTGGAGTACCCCTTTTAACCAGCGGTTCCCTCCCAACCAGGGTGCCTCCAGTTGTTGCAAGACTAACGGACTGATATCTTTCAGCCCTTTGAATACTGTAGTAGATAGTTGCTTGAAGGAACTTAAGTTTGATTCTGGAGTACCCCTTTTAATCAGCGGTTCCCTCCCAACCAGGAATGATATCTTTCAGCCCTAAAAAGGGCTTTTTTGGGTGCTGTTCTTAAAGCAGATGTTACACTAGTGCTTTAGGAGTTAACTGGACCCTGAATACACCCCCTAGCAGCAACCTAGCTATCGCTTTCCCTATACAGCAGGAGCAGCTTCTCTAACCCTCCACTTCCTAAGCCTGCAGCATGCTGAATGAGGCTAAAATGGCGTCCGTGCAAGAGGTAGGAGGGTCTGGAAGGGAGGGACTGATGCTGATTGGCTGTAATGTGTCTGCTGACTCTGACTCACAGGGTCAAAGTTTACTGCAATGTTAAAGTATGGGGGGGCGGATCGAACTTCACATATGTTCGCCCGGCGATGCGAACGCGAACATGCGAAATTCACCGGGAACTGTTCGCCGGGGAACAATTCGCGACATCTCTACTAGCCATAAGACCATCATATAGGCTGTCTATAAAGGAGCTGAATCGACCTATATTCCCAAACTTTGGCAGGACCAGTAGCAGCCTTTCCCAACAGACATTATCAAAAGATTTTTCAGCATCAGGAGTGAATAATGCGGGTTGGGTAGCTGTCTGGGACTGGCCCAGAACACTGTCTAGCACTGCCAGTAACTTTCTAATATTCGTGACTGCTGAACAGGTCTTCACAAAATCTACTTGGTGATCGCCAACCAGGGAAGGTAAAAGTTTGGCCAGGTGATCTGCCAGGATCTTAGATAGTAACTTCACATCCGGGTTTATCAGAGATATGGGGCGACAGGAGCCAGGGTCTAAAAGATCTTTACTCGGTTTCGGGAGCACCTTAATATACGCAAGTTTTGCAGCCAGGGAGAGTATGTCTGTGTGTAATATTTTGTTAAAACACGCCATTAAGGGGGGGGGGAACAACCTGGTCAATTAGGGGCAAAACTCGCCAGGATAGCCATCTGGCCCTGGAGCTTTCCAATTTAGGAAAGCGTTGTGCTCCTGTGTTGTGCTCCTGCTGCTGTTCGGCAGTCAATGATGGTAGGGTCAGTTCCTCCAGAAACCATGCCCATTTGTCAGTAAGCGCAGGGGGAGAAGATTAAAGAGCAGCATAATACTCTCACTCGCTATTGCATGACCCTCCATAGTTTTCTGTTTAACCGAGTTACTATAGGATATAAGCTTACCCCTAATCACCGCTTTAGCAGTCTCCCAGTATAGGAAGGGATCGTCACTATGAGATATGTTGTCTGTTTGGAATTCCAGCCCCCACCCCTTGAGAAGACTTAGAAAAGATCAATCCTTTGTTAAATAAGACGGAAACCGCCACAAAATATCAGAACCCTTGGGGCATGATCCAAAATGACCAGGTCCCATATGTCCACCGCTCCCATGCGACTAGGAAATGATCAATGCGAGACCAAGAACCATGTACATGTGAGAAGCGTGTGTACTCACGACCGGGTGTAAATGTCGCCAAGAGTCAAGTAATCCTGTTTGTGCCAGGAAAGGGGGGAGAACTTTGTTACACTGTTGTGGGGTGGCAGATATGGGAGCCGAACATCTATGGTCTATTAGCGGGTTGTTCACGATATTCAAGTCACCTCCCAGGATGGTATATGGGCCACTAGAGCCATGGACTACATCTGCTAAGGATAAAAAGAAGGAAGAGTTGTGCCATTATGGACTAGCTGTACATGTGAAAACCGCCCCTCATCATCCCTGTCATGTGAGAGAACGTGGTGCGAGAAAGACTTGGGAAGTAATGCTACCACTCCATATTTGCCATCCACCGCTGGGCTTGCCCACCCACAACTTCTGCATTTTCTAAAAATCCTGTTCCGTTAGATGTATTTCCTGAAGAAAGACTATGGTGGGCATTTATAAAAGCATTTACCCGTTTTTTCTTTCATATAATTGTCACAGAAATGTCGCAACTGCGACTACACAATTTTCTGTGCGACAATCAACCCTAAGAGTGAGAAAAGCAAAAAAAAATATTTTGGCTTATGTAAGTAAGTTTTAGAAATTGACTTGCAATAGTAAGAGATTTATAAAATGCAACTGTCTCTAAAAAGTCGTTATAAAGAAAAACTTTGCTTAAATTTACTCCAGCACATTCCTGGCTTACTAAAATGCCTTACATCCTCTAAAATGAATTGTCCTCTTTTATTAAAGGTATTTAGAATTTTAGGATGAAAGTGTGTTATAACTACATTATGAATTTTTAATGCTTACTTTTGTGCACTGTGTGTGATTTTATTTGATAGTTTTTTCCCCCTATTTTCTTTGGACACTGATTGCCATAATCAACCTCTTCTTCTCAAGCTAATTCCAATCTTTGCTTGTCACGTTATTTAAACTTATATTTTTTAAATAAAAAGAATAATGACAAAAAACGCATATGAGAACCTTTTTTAATCACTTAAAACTCAAAAAAGCTTTGTCAAATTTCACACTATGATGAAAGCAAACAAGACATATGCAATTCTGCAGTGTTTAATTGAATTGGTATTGCTAAATGAAACAAACATCAAGCACTAGGCTGGGAAATGTGTTTCGATTTTGACCTCCTCTTACCACCTACTTGGGCTATCTCAACGGGTTAGGCAACGCAGGATGATTTTCAGCACCAGAAACAAGTGAGGACAGCAAAGAATCACCTCTTTACCTAACGCAGGAACAGCAGATCAATCTCTAGCGCTTACATCACAGGTTTTGCTTACACGAGGGTATTTTCACGCTTTTGCTTACGTGCGGCAAATTTATTAATGCTGTGCGACAGAATAATACATTTGTTGTATGTAAGCAAAACAGTAGTTTATAAAAAAAATACTAAAAAAGGAAAAACTACAAAAGCAAGGTTTTATAAATGTCTTTTCAGAAAGAATTTTCATGCGTTTGTGCGGGGAGCGTAGCCCCTTAACATTCCACGTCATCAACTTAAACATGGCATATTAACAGCCCCCTGGGAGAGATCAAGAGAGATCAACAGGAATACTAGATCACACATTGAGCAGACAATAACTGTGAGGGAGAGGGAAACAAGATGTACAAGAGGACCTTGGGTGGGAGAAGGCAAGGAGGAGATAGTGAGTGGTATCAGAGAACCCAGGGAGCCAAAACAGAAGTGAAGGTTGCAACATGAGAAATACAGAAGGGGGAGAAGGGAGGCAAAAACACAAATACAAACAAAGACCACCTAAAAAAAGGCAGAGCAGAAACATAGAAACCACAAAACAGGCCAATCCTTAGGACAGAATAAGGGTGGCCATAAATTGGGTAAAGGACTCCACTTTTTTCGGACATTTGGGCGACCAGTACTCCCACCCTGGACCCCCTACATAACCAATCAACTGAGCTAGGAGTCCATAGAAGGACATACAAGTATCAGCTATAACTAAATGGGGATATATAAAGAAGAGAGCCCTCAGCAGAAACATATGATGTTAGGAAAGAATCCAACCTCTACCTCTAACAGCAGAACATTGTAACTATCGGCAATCCCTTAAAGGAACAGTAGAGGTGTGGTGAAACACATTCAGTGGCACATAATAACAACAAGGGGTAGCATATACCGTAAGTAACAATGAATAATAAAGGACATGAACCCCTTAAGGCACATGATACAGAGAAACCCAGGACATGAGCCAGAGCTGCCCCGTGAACCAACATTAACTGAAACCATTCAAGAGTAGCATAGTCCCCATATTAGAAAAACAGGAAAAGACAGTCACATAGGTGACAGTCAGTCTGGGAAGGATGATCGGATGTTTCTGCTCCTGCTGCGCCTTCCTGCTAACTTGTAATGTTTCCATCGCCCAGAGATCTTGTGCGGCTGGTCCTGCGTCTGGAAGTTTGATGAGGAGGGCCCCCCCGGTCTTTGGGAAAATGAGAGGGAGAGCATGTGGTACGGGTAGAGTTCCTCAAGAGCTCTGGCAAGGCAGCCTACGCCGAGGTTTGATAAGAAGAAATGGAGACATCCGATTTGAAGACTTTCAGAGTAGCTGGATACTGGAGTTGAAAGCGTCGTTTGGCCTTAACAGTTCGGAGCAAATTTTACTATAGGCTATCTGTAGTTTGGCGACCTCCGCAGAAAAGTCCTTAACCCCTTAAGGACGCAAGTTTTTCCGTTTTTGCATTTTCCTTTTTTCCTCATCACATTCTAAAAATCATATGTTTTCAATTATGCACCTAAAATTCCATATTATGGCTTATTTTTTGCGCCACCAATCCTACTTTGCAGTGACATTAGTCATTTTACCAAAATATCCACGGTGAAGCGGGAAAAAAAATTCATTGTTCAACAAAATGTTGTAACTTTTGGGGGCTTCCGTTTCTATGCAGTGCATTTTTCGGTAAAAATTACATCTTAACATTATTCAGTAGGTTCTTATGATTAAAATGATACCCTACTTATATAGGTTTCATTTTGTATTACTTCTAAAAAAAAATCATAACTACATGCAGGAGAATTTTTTCCTTTAAAATTGTCATTTTCTGACCCCTTTAACTTTTTTATTTTTCAGCATATGGGCTGGTAGCAGGGCTCATTTTTTGCACTGTGATCTGAAGTTTTTATCGGTACCATTTTTATATTGTTCAGACTTTTGGATCGCTTTTATTAATTTTTTTATGATGTAAAAAGTGACCAGCAATACGCTATTTTGGACTTTAGAATTTTTTAGCGCGTACACCATTGACCGTGCGGTTTAATTAACTATGTATTTTTATATTTTGGACATTTCCACAGGCGGCGATACCACATATTTTTATTAACACGTTTTTTTTTTAAAGGGGGTGATTCTTACTTTTATTAGGGAAGAGGTTAAATGACCATAACTTTTTTTTTCACACTTTTTTTTTGCAGTGTTATAGCCCCCCCCCCCCTAGTGGCTATTACACAGCACACACTGATCTGCTACACAGATCAGTGCCGTGCATTGACACGGCAAATATCAGTGTTATCGGCGGTCGATTGCTCAAGCCTGGATTTCAGGCTTGGCCAATCAATCGCCGATTGGACGCAACGGAGGCAGGTAAGGTGAGCCCGACTGAGCTGCCGGGAAGCTTTCACTTTCATTTTAGACACACCATGTTTAAAGGGTTAATAGCGTGTTGCACAACGATCGGTGCCGCAAGCTATTAGCCCAGGGTCCCGGCGTGACCTCGCATTATATACCGGAACGCCCTGTGTCCTTAAGAGGTTAAAAAGCAAAATCTTGTTGAGGAAAGTGAGAGGAGAAGAGCACTTCCTTTAGGCCCTCAGGAGTTCCAATTTATCATTGTAGTCCAGCATTTTGAATATGATTAGCCGGGGGCGCGAATCCTCGCTGTCGAACCTTGGAGGGGCCTGAGTGAAGCAGTCCCCCTCGATATGCTCTCTCCACTCTACATTTATGCATGAGCCCTAGAGCCTTAGGTAAATCACTTTTGCAAAAGTCCTGCAGGTCTGAGGGAGGGAGAGATCCACTAATCCCTACTATACGTAAATTGTTACGGCGGGATCTGTTTTCCAGATTTTCCAGTTTTTCACTGACATAACAGAGGTCTGCTTCAGTTTGATGTAGCCTAGTAGCAAGACCACTGTTTTCATCTTCTAGCGCGATGATGCACTGTTCTGCTTCATCCAGACGACCCGCTTGAGCACCCAAATCTGTTTGAAATTGTGTTAACGTTGAGCACATGGTGTTTTCAAGGGTTTTCTGTATAGTAGAAGTAATCAGCTTGACCAGAGTTGCGGCCAACATCTAAAGATCTATGAGGGAAGTAAAAGAGACTTCCGAGGCACCCACCAAGGGAAGGGACTGAATGGGTGCGGGTGTCGTCTGGGCACCCTCATCAGAAGAGAACAACGGCTGGCTGCTGGTGGTATCCATAGCAATAAGATATAGCTGTGCTCCCTTAGAGGGAACTGAGTGAGAAGCTGGGGTTGGTCGCAGTGTAGGTACTGTGGGGGGCGCCAAAGCTGGGGGACTCGCATGTTGGGACCCTTTGTTTAGGTAGCGGTCCATAAGAAGCTGGGTCAGGGGATGCAGATGGAGGCTGTCTGCAGCAGTAGGGGAGATGATAAAAATCCCTAGTCACTTTCAGCATTTCTGGGACATCAAGGCAGTATGCACAGTGCTGTTCAGGGGCTATGATGGGGTGTTCTTCTCTGTAGCGTGGCGGAAGCGAGGTATGACAGAAATGGCAGCCCCTTATCACATCCAGAGCTGCCTGATGGAGAGCGGAGTAGCACAGTCCCTGTGTCGCCCCCTACGTGTACCTTGTGAGTGCCAGCGTCGGACAGGAGATCTGCTGCCGCCGCTGCCTGGTCCCGCAGTGCTGTATAAGATGGCGGCCCCTTCAGGGAGGCAGCTTGTGATGACTCCTGCTGTGAGCTGCAGTAAAGCTGCAGACTCCCCGTGCTCCCCGTGGGCACCGAGACCCCTGGAGGACTGGTAGGTGGGGAAGGATCCCTCCTGGCTGGCAGTTTGGTGCGGGAGCTTCAGCCCTGCACTCCTCACATGCCCACGCTGGAGCCAGAAGTCCTCCTGGGGTCTTCTTCTCTGGTCTGAGATCGAGCAGACCAGAGCAGAAGATCGCCGGTAGCACTGATCAGTGCTATGCCCTATGCATAACACTGAACAGTGTGAGCAATCAAAAAAAAAAAAAAAAAGATGTAATAAAAATATAAAAAATTATAAAAATTGTAAATTGCCCCTTTTTCCCATTTTACCCCCAAAAGTGTGAAAAGAAAATGTATGAACATATTTGGTATCGCCGATTGCGTAAATGTCCGAACTATCAAAATATAAGGTTAATTATCCCGTTTTTTGTCACATTTAATCCCCCAAAAAATGTTAAAGTAAAATATAAGCAAAAGTGGTACTGATAAAAATTACAGATCACAGCATGAAAAATTAGCCCTCATACCACCCCATATGCGGAAAAATAAAAAAATTATAGATGGGCAAAATAGTCAAGCATATTCATTTTGATAAAATAGTTTGAGATTTTTTTTAAAGCAGTACAGTTATAGAAAAGCGTATAACATTGGTATCATTTTAATCATACTGACCCACAGAATAAAGGAAAAATGTAATTTTTACAGTAAAGTGTACAGCTGTGAAAACAAAACCTTCCAAAATGTGCTAAATTGCGGTTTTCTTTTCGATATCCCCACAAAAAAAATATTTTTGGTTGAGCCGCACATTTTATGGTAAAATGAGTGAAGTCATTACAAAGTAAAATTGGTCACGCAAAAACAAGCCCTCATATGGGTCTATGGATGAAAGTATAAAAAAGTTATGATTTTTTAGAAGGCGAGGAGAAAAGAATGCAAAAATAAAATTGGCCCGATCCTTAAAGGGGTACTCCACTGGCCAACGTTTGGAACTAGATGCTCCGAATGCTGTTTTCGCTCTGTGGGGGTCAGCCACTCCCCCATTATGTTACGGCCACGCCCCATCAATGCAAGTCTATGGAAGGACGTCATGCCCCATCACATTGACTTGCATTGAGGGGCATGGCCATGACATCACAAGAGGTGTGGCCGATCCCTGCAGCATGAAAACAGCGTTCGTAACATTTAGTTCCAAACGCTGGCCAGTGTGGCCAAATTGTGCTTGGTCCTTAAGGGGTTAATTAAGGATACTGATAACTTTATTTCTGATATTACCTGCACCCTACAATAGCAATTGAACATAGCGTACATAAGCAGGGAACAAAAAATAATTGGTCATTCTGAATGGGGTGAAGTATGATAATCAGAAACCTCTGCTGACCAACTGATTAAAGAGGTCCTTATCCACCTCTGATCAGCCTCTCCAGCATACATTGCCATCTCCTTGTCATATAAACATAAAAATGTATATCTTTATTGAGTCATTTAGGGAAGGATTAGGTGTGTTTACAGCATGCTGCCTTGCACTAAACAATGCCTCAGTCCGAGGAGCAGACAGGAAATGAGTGCAGCAGGTCTTGCAGATTTACCGAACTGCAGAGCAATAGTCTTCTGTGTATTTAAATGTTTTGCAAAAGCCCTGGACAGAGAACTTGCTGGAGTTACGTTGGAGGGGAATAACCAGGAGGGCTATGATGAAGAGCTGAGGGAAAAGTATTTAATGTATTCAGGGAAATGTAGTGCTGAACAACTGCTCAACTAGGTAGTAGTGAGAGGACATGACAGACAAGAGGACTAAATACTCAAAAAAAACAACTGGATTTTTGGTGATTTCAGAACTGCAGCAAACAGGTAGGTAATGTTAAGTGCTATTGCAGCATATTTTTGATGTTGGTGCACCCTTTAATGTCTTTCTTCTAACTGACACTATTTTGGTATTTAATGTAGTTTTTACATGGTAATATTGATTAGTGTCAAATCAAAGGCAACACACCTGTAGTGAAATACTTGGTTCACACTGGGCCGTCTTATCATCTCGATAAGATCAATCTAAAATTATGCTTGAAGGCAATGCAGTTAGAATAGTCATGCAGTGGTATGTATATTTATGTTGCATGATTAGATTTTGTTGCTGTAGATGTGCATAGTACAGTTGTAGAGATACAGTCTACAATATTTCTTGGCTCCATGGTTTTGTTTGTTCATTAATTTATACATTAAAAATTCTATTTTAAGAGGATTCCATAGTGAGGTATTGTGTAGTAGTTAAATCAAAGAACTTACTTGAACTATTCTATTCTACACATTTTTTTTTTTTTTACAAAATTAGATTCATGACACTTTTTACAAATAGTTTATTGTCCAATTGTCATGATCATGGTCTAAAGACAATGCATTATCTAATTTTTTGTTTTATTTTTATATGATTGTATACTTTTGTATACTGAAAATATATGATCTTTTATATTTTTTGTTCACATGACTATTAGAAAGTCATCTTGTGCTAAAATATAACCCCTTAAAGAGTTCCTGTCATGAGCATGATACATTTTTTAATGTCCTCCTGGTTCACTCCCCCATCATAATAAACCACCCCCTGCCTTTATTTTTATAATTTGTTTAGTTTTCTACCTTGATATTTTTCTGTATCTTCAGCTCAGTCTCAATCAGCTCCATAGGCTGGGAAGGGGCATTCCCCAGCAGGTGTGACATCAAATGAAGCCCTGCAGGGGAGAACTTCCTTCCTCACTCTGCTACACACAGCTTAACAATTCAGTGTGAGATGGGCTGTGATTGGCAGTGTGCGCAGTGTGAGATGGGCTGAGATGGGCTGTGAGACAACACACACACATACACAAACTCTACAGTGTGTTAGCTCTGCCCAGCAGCTTGCAAAGGGAGCAGAAATATTCAGCACAATATTCAACAGTATGCACTGAAGGCAGGGGCGTTGCTAGGTCTCCAAAAAACAATGGACTAGAGTCCATAGCCCCAGACACGCCTCTAAACACAGATCGCACACAGCCTCCTCCTTCACTATACTCCCTACTACCAACAGGCAACTGTACAGTGTGGTTGCAGCAATCACACTACTATCACCACCATACTGTAACTGACCAAATCCTGTTTACTGAGACCGATATCACCAATAATGCCAGTATAAAAAGCTGAATATTATCACCATAATATCACTGCCATACTGTTACTGATCATACCTAACCAAAACTAAGACCAGTATTATGAATAATACCAGTACAAAAAAAAAAAAAAATGGTCAGCATCTCCAAACAAAATGAAACACGTGCACAGGTGCACACTAGTTTTATGTGTTACCAGTAAGGATAAATAATACCGTTATACCATGACCACCACCACCATTACCACTAACTAGTAACACTATATCTGGAAAGCCTGTAGTTTTGCAACATCTGGAGGCACAATGGTTGTGGAACACTGCCTTGGAAGCTGCAGACGAAGAAAAATGGCGGTGAGGAGGTAGAGGTACGCTGTGGTGCATTAAAGGGGTACTCCAGCCCTAAGACATCTTATCTGCTATCCAAAGGATAGGGAATAAGATGTCTGATTGCGTTTTCCTGCCGCTGGGGACCCGTGCAATCTCTCATGCAGCACCCCCTATCATCAGCAAAGATCTTGCACAGGCTTGCATTGAGGGGGCGGGACATGATGTCACAAGGGGGTGGACCGTGACATCACGATACTCCGGCCCTGTGATCGTGAGTCATCAGACATGGAGCGATCTTCGCTCCGTAAGGCTGATGATAAGGGGTGCTGCATGAGAGATTACGGGGGTCCCCAGTTGCATCATCCTGTGGATAGGGGATGAGATGTCTTAAGGCCGGAGTACCCCTTTAAGTCCCAGATGGCTTTACTATAGAGGGGGAGCAGCTCCCTGTCTAAGGCAGTGTTTCCCAACCAATGTACTTTAAGCTGTTGCAGAACTACAACTCTCAGCATACCCAGACCGCCTTTGGCTGTCTGGGCATGCTGGGAGTTGTAGTTTTGCAACATCTGGAGGCACCCTGGTTGTGGAACACAGTCTTAGAAGTTAAAGATGAGCAGCAATGACTCGGAGTTGCTCCCTCTTCATAGTAAAGATGGTAGTGAGGAGGTACAGGTACGCCCTGGTGCATTAAGAAAATGTATACCTGTTCTTCCTCACCGCCATCTTTACTATAGAGAGGGAGCAGCTCCCAGCTAAGGCAATGTTCCACAACCAATGTACCTTAAGCTTTTGCAAAACTACAACTCTCAGCATGTCCAGACAGCCTTTGGCATGCTGGTAGTTGTAGTTTTGCATAATATGGAGGCACACTTAATATGGGGCCAGATTAAGGCTGCCTGGAAGACAGAGCACTTCATTGTGGAAAATACCCAACAAACCCCCCCCCCCCACCCCCCCCCCCCCGCGGACGGTCCCCCTTCCCTTCCACTGAGTGGAACAGGAGTCAGGCCCCTGTTAAAATAAAATGGTCTAAAATCACTTCAGTTCAAGTCACTCTTTCCAGCTGTTGCAAAGCTACAACACCCATTATATCTGGAGGGCTTCAGGCAATATAGGAGTTGTAGTTTTGTAACAGCTAGAGCCTCAAATTAGGGTACAATGTCATCCATTATTACTGCAAAACTTGTGCCGAGAGATCTAATGGGACAGTCAGGAGAATACACAAACATAAAATAACTCACAGGAGACGTCTTCCCTGTTGTCTTTCATTTTTTTCTTCATCTGGTCCAGACGCCATGTCTCCTTCCAGCTCCATCTTCCTCTGTAAAGTTTGACGCCTGGACATCATTGGTTCCTCACTCTGCCAGACGATCCTCATCCTCTGTATGAAGACAAGAATCATTATAACCCTTCAAGAGACAGTGCTTCCTAAATGTAATACTGTAAAACCCTGTGTACTCTGTATATTATACTGCCAAACATCATGCCCTCTAAAAATAATACTACCACACACTGTGTCTTCCGTAGAGTGCACAGAGCAGCAGCATCCCATTGAAACAAGCAAAATTCTGCTGGTGGAAGTGCGTAGTGTGGACGAGCCCTAATTTCCCCAACCCCTCTGCCCCCCAGACACCTAAGTCCTCCTCCAGACTCCTGCTCCCAGAGACCCCTAAGGCTAGGTTTCCCCCCTTTTTTTTACCTGCAAAAACACGGAAAAACTGGCACTGCTTTTTCCTGTGTTATGGTAATTTTTTGGCATTTTTTTCTTGTGCTTTTGCCTTCTCTGGAAACTTAGCCTTAGTCCTCCCCTTGTCCTTAAAGGGGTACTCCAATCCTAGACATCTTATCCCCTATCCAAAGGATATCCCGCCGCTGGGGACCCCCACAATATAGCGTGCAGCACCCACCTGTATCTTCTTCCGGCAGCGCTGGAGGTTCTGGCTCCTGACCACGGGAACGGAAGATCGTGATGTCACGACTCCGCCCCCATGTGACGTCACGCCCCGCCCCCTCAATGCAAGTCTATGGGAGGGGGCGTGACAGTTCCCTCACAGTAGGTTGCAGTTCCCCCGCTTTAGGTTGTAGTCCCCCCACATTACGTTGGCAGTGTCCCCCACAGACATACAGCCTCCAGCCATATACAGTGTATGGCTGGAGACTGTATGTCTGTGTACTGCCCCACTTCAGTGCTCCGACCACCGCTCCTCTGGTCCGGGGTCATGATCTACTGCTATGGCCTAGGGGCCATAGCAGTAGGTCCCGGGATGGGAGGAGCGGTGATCGGAGCACTGAAGATGACGTGTAGGTAACTTACCATGCGTGCATCCTCGTTGCTCCGCTCCTAAGGGCGCACTTACGGGATGTCAGTGATGTCTCTGCGGGCACCACCTCCTGGCGGCCCCTGCGTTTTTAAAGTTAACGCGGGGCCACAGAAAGGCCACAAAAAGATCTTTCAGGACACAGGGATGTCCTGCTGAATGTGAGGGGGGAGAGGAAATGACAGTATTTATCTGCGTATAACACGCACTGGCATATAACACGTACCCTCATGAGTGGAAAAAAATAAATGTAAAATAAAGGACTTGGAAGCTCAGAACTATATGCCTCATTATCCTCCCAACTTTGATTTCCTTGATCCTCAGTTTGCCCCCCCTCGTTTAACAGCCCATGTGCCATATATACCCCCTGCCTCCTTTCCCGTGTTTTCCCCTGCTCATCATCCCCCCTGCTCATCATTCCCCCCTTGCTCATCCTTCCCCCCTGCCCATCAATCCCCCCCTGCTCATCATTCCACCCCCCTGCTCATCATTCCACCCACTTGCTCATCATTCAACCCCCCCTGCTCATCATTCCACCCCCCTGCACATCATTCCACCCCCCTGCTCATCATTACCCCCTGCTCATCATTACCCGCCCCTCATCATTCCCCCTGCTCATCATTCCCCCCTGCTCATCATTCCACCCCCTTGCTCATCATTACACCCCCCTCATCATTACCCCCCTGCTCATCATTACCCCCCCTCATCATTCCCCCTGCTCATCATTCCCCCCTGCTCATCATTCCAGACCCCCTACTCATCCTTACCCCCCCTCATCATTACACACCTCCTCATCATTACCCCCTGCTCATCATTACCCCCCCTGCTCATCACTACCCCCCGCTCATCATTCCCCCCTGCTCATCATTGCCCCCTCCCCCATGCTCGTCATTACCCACCTCTGCCTCATCATCCTCCACCACTCATAATCCTCCCCTGCTCATTGCTCCCCCCCCCCTCTTCCTGCTTTTTCTATTTTTCATATTTCCTTACCTGGCCGTGCTCTGCAGGCTCAGGTAATACGTCTGGTCTTGTGGGCTGTGACGAGTGACGTCTTCTGCGGCTTCTCTGCATGGCGTCAGGGACGTCACTCCTCACTTCCTGCAGCGCTGGGGTGTAATGAAGAAAACTGTGCCCTGTAGCAGCCGCGGTTGCAGGAAATGATGAGTGACGTCCCTGACGCCGAGCAGAGGAGCCGCACGAGACGTCACTCGTCACACCCCAAAAGACCAGACGCATTACCTGAGCCTGCTGAGTGCGGCCAGGTAAGGAAATATGAAAAATAGAAAAAGCAGGAGGAGTCCGGGCCCACAGGAGCCGCCGCTGGTCACTGTTTTAAAGTGGCCACGGCCGGGCTACATACTGATCTTTAACAAGCAGCTGCGGCCCCCCCCGATCTGCTACTGAGCAGCCCGCAGGAATGTCCCAAATGTGACGGGGCCCCGTGCGGGCACGAGGGCCAGAGCAGGTGCTTCATGAGCGTCAATGATGATCTGGCCCTGCAGGCCCAGACAGCCTTCGAGAGTTGTAATTCTGCAACAGCCACAGAATAAGAAAAAAGGGTGATGAGGAGGTAGTGTTTAGGTCATGTTGTGGGTTACCTGTGTACGCCACGGCAGGTGGCGCTCCACTCCTTGCCGGTGGTGGCAAACAAAACGTGACATCACTGGGATGGGATGGCGTCTTCCGGTGTGCCTGCACACAGAACGGCACATCACTTACGAGAAGGGGTGGCTTTAACTCCGTAAGGAAAAAGGGATTTTTTTATTTTTGTACTTTCGTTTTTTCCTCCTTGCCTTCTAATATCCATAGCTTTTTTATTTTTCCTACCTATGAGAAAATTTGAAATTCCCAGACTCAGGCCCCACAGCGGCATCAGTATTGCCTGAATGACACAGCCTGAAGTTGGCTGATTCACGAGTACACAGCAGGGCTTCACAATTCCCCACAAAAAACACCACAATTTTAGAAATTTTTGAAAAAGATTTTGAATAGCGAGTGCTACCTATGATAAAATTTGAAATTCACATACCCAGGCCCCACAGCGGCATCAGTAACCCATATATTGCCTGAATGACACAGCATGGAGTTGGCTGATGCACGAGTATACACCAGGGCTTCAAAATCCCCCCCAAAAAACAACACCATTTTTGAAATTTTTGAAAAAGATTTTGGATAGCGGCTGCTACCTATGAGAAAATTTGAAATTACCAGACCCAGGCCCAGCAGCGCCATCATTTTTTTATTTGAAAATGAAAACAAACTTTGAGTGTCCCGGACCCCATCATGTGGGTACGAAGGTTCAAATCCAACAAGCTCCCACAGTAACATCAGTAAAGCATATATTGCCTGAATGACACAGCCTGGAGTTGGCTGATTCACGAGTACACAGCAGGGCTTAACAATTCCTCACAAAAAACACCACAATTTTAGAAATTTTTGAAAAAAGATTTTGGATAGCGGGTGCTACCTATGAGAAAATGTGAAATTCCCAGACCCAGGCCCAATAGCGGCATCAGTAAACCATATATTGCCGGAATGACACAGCCTGGAGTTGGCTGATGCGCGAGTACACAGCAGGGCTTCACAATCCCCCCCCCAAATCACCACAATTTTAGAAATTTTTGAAAAAGATTTTGAATAGAGAGTGCTACATATGAGAAAATTTGAAATTCCCATACCCAGGCCCAACAGCTGCATCAGTAAACCATATATTGCCTGAATGACACAGCCTGGAGTTGGCTGATGCACGAGTACACAGCAGGGCTTCACAATCCCCCCCTCCCCAAATCACCACAATTTTAGAAATTTTTGAAAAAGATTTTGAATAGAGAGTGCTACCTATGAGAAAATTTGAAATTCCCATACCCAGGCCCCACAGCGGCATCAGTATCCCATATATTGCCTGAATGACACAGCCTGGAGTTGGCTGATGCACGAGTATACACCAGGGCTTCACAATCCCCCCAAAAAAACAACACAATTTTTGAAATTTTTGAAAAAAAATTTGTATAGCGGGTGCTAACTATGAGAAAATTATAAATTCCCAGACCCAGGCCCATATATTGCCTGAATGACACAGCCTGGAGTTGGCTGACGCACGAGTACACAGCAGGGCTTCACAATCCATCCCAAAAAACACAACAATTTTATAAATTTTTGAAAAAGATTTTGGATAGTGAGTGCTACCTATGAGAAAATTTGAAATTCTCATACCCAGGCCCCACAGCGGCATCAGTAAACCATATATTGCCTGAATGACACAGCGTGGAGTTGGCTGATGCACGAGTATACACCAGGGCTTCACAATCCCCCCCAAAAAACAACTAAATTTTAGAAATTTTTGAAAAAGATTTTGGATAGCGGGTGCTAACTATGAGAAAATTTGAAATTCCCAGACCCAGGCCCAGCAGCGCCATCATTTTTTGATTTGAAATTTAAAACAACCTTTGCGTGTCCCGGACCCAAGCGTGTGGGTACGAAGGACCAAATCCAACAAGCCCACACAGGGCTCATGTGGCCATGAGATGTAGGCGCAACGTCTCCATTGCCCTGACCGGCCATTGTTTCCAAGACTTCTCGCCAAGGCAAACCATGTGAAGAACAGCGTGACACCGCCGTGACCTGCACACGTGGTATGCTGAAGGGCCACTGAGACTTTTCTGGGCAGAGGAGGCTTAAGACACAGTGGAGGATGTGGAGGCGGAGTAGCACACTGTCACAGGACCAACGGGCTGACAGAGTGTAGCAGGAGGCAGCATTGAGTGCACACCAGGGCTTCAGAAGCCCCCCAACAAAAAAAAACATTTTTAAAAAAAATTATATATTTATATATTGCCTGAATGACACAGCCTGTAGTTGGATGATGTATGAGTACACACTAGGGCTTCACAATCCCCCCCAAAAAAAACACAACAATTGTAGAAATATCTAAAGAAGACTTTTGGATAGCGAGTGCTACCTATGAGAAAATTTGAAATTCTCAGACCTAGGCCCAGCAGCCCCATCAGTAAACCAAATATTGCCTGAATGATACAGGCTGGAGTTGGCTGATGCATGGGTACGCACCAAAGCTTCACAATCCCTAATAAAAAAGACAAACATTTTTGACTAAAAATTTTAACGAAAATTTAGGACAGCGAGTGCTCTCTATATATTACCAGAATGACGCAGCCTGGAGTTGGCTGCAGCATGAGGAGTCCATTGAAATGTATGATTTTTTTATTTGAAATTTGAATCAAAATTTGTAGGCGCAACATCTCCATAGCCCTGTCTGGCCATTTTTGGTTTTTGTACTTTTGTTTAAGAACAAGCGCATATCCAAGAGTCCAGAAGACTCTATAATGCAGGACGGCGGACCCCCAAAAGACATTCTTCTATAAAATAATTTTTATGAAATAAAGAAGCAGAGTTCATCCCTCTCCGTATTTTTTTGGAAAATTTTACTTGAAAAATCACACGCAACAAGCATTCAATAGTGTATTGGTTATTATTCTGGAAAATTCAAGTTTATTACAGTGATAATTATCAGACAATTTGAAAAAAACACTACCCAAGAGTGTTTAATAACCCCATACATTGCACCATAAATGTTGAAATTTAAATTAAGCATGTATGTATGTATTTCAAAAATCCTAAAATTAAAGGCCCAAGCCCAGAAGCATCATGAAGTCAAGTAGTTCCTGAAAGACACAGGAGCAGTCAGGTGTAGGCATCAGCAGTACCCAAGAGGCTTTAATAACCCCTTACATTGCAATATCAATCGCGAGATTGAGCAATAACAGGTGTGTTATGCCCTCAGATGTCCGGGGCTGCACGCGCGCTACACTGAACAGACCAGCGTGTGTCTATCTTTCGCCGACAGGTGCGGGTAACCCGCTGAACACTGTTCGCGATAGGGATATGGGTTTGCAATTATTTGCCAAGAAAGAAGAATCACAACTAAGTGCGGGTCATAAGCTCGGGTTGATTAAGTCCCTGCCCTTTGTACACACCGCATGTCTCTACTACCTATTGGAGGGTTTAGTGAGGTCCTCGGATCATTCCCGGCGGGGTAGGAGAAGGCCCTGGCAGAGCGCCGAGAATTTAAAGATCATTGTTGAAATTTGCATTAAGCATGTATTAGCTACTGCTAAACTTCCAAAAATTAAAGGCCCAAGGCCAGAAGTGTCAGTGAGGCAAGTAGTTCCTGAAAGACACAGGATGAGTCAGGAGCAGGCATTCACAGTACCCAAGAGGGTTTCATAACCCCTTACATTTAAAGATCAATGTTGAAATTTTCATTAAGCATGTATTTAGCTACTGCTAAACATCCAAAAATTGTAGGCCCAAGGCCTGAGGCATCAGGGAGGCAAGTAGTTCCTGAAAGACACAGAATGAGTCAGGAGCAGTCATTTGCAGTACCCAAAAGGGTTTCATAACCAACCCCTTTCATTTAAAGATCAATGTTGAAATTTGCATTAAGCATGTATTTAGCTACTGCTTAACATTCAAAAATTGAAGGCCCACGGCATGAGGCATCAGGGAGGCAAGTAGTTCCTGAAAGACACATGATGAGTCAGGAGCAGTGATTCACAGTACCCAAGAGGGTTTCATAACCCCTTACATTTAAAGATCAATGTTGAAATTGACATTAAGCATGTATTTAGCTACTGCTAAACATCCAAAAATTGAAGGCCTGAGGCATCAGGGAGGCAAGTAGTTCCTGAAAGACACAGGATGAGTCAGGAGCAGGCATTTGCAGTACCCAAGAGGGTTTCATAACCAACCCCTTACATATAAAGATCAATGTTGAAATTTGCATTAAGCATGTATTTAGCTACTGCTTAACATTCAAAAATTGAAGGCCCAAGGCCTGAGGCATCAGGGAGGCAAGTAGTTCCTGAAAGACATAGGATGAGTCAGGAGCAGGCATTCACAGTACCAAAGAGGGTTTCATAACCCTAATTGATAACCCAAGAGGGTTTCATAACCAGCCATAATTGGGAAATGTTGGTGTAGCAGCATGGTCAATCTACTCTGAGGCATCTGGCATTGGTGGCTGGAAATCCTGGCTGATCCATCCCTGATTCATCTTGACAAACGTCAGTCTCTCCACATTTCTAGTGGACAGATGAGTTTGCCTTGGGGTGACTATAGCCCCGGCCGCACTAAACACCCGCTCTGATGGTACACTACTGGCCGGGCAGGACAGCTTTTCCAGGGTAAACTCTACTAGTTGCGTCCATAAATGAAGTTTGGCTGCCCATAAGTCCAGCGGATCTTCAATGGTTGTTGGTATGGTCATGTCAAGGTATGCCACCACCTGCTGGTTCAGGTCCTGCTCCATGTCTACCTGCTGCTGATGAGTTGCTTCACTATGCGGGTGAAGAAAGCTACTCATCAGCGACTGTAGACTCAGGCTGCTGCTGATTGAGCTGGTACTGCTCCTGCCACCCCTCCCCTCCCCAGCAGCCATGGCAGTGGAAGGTGAGCACAGAGGGTCCCCCGAGTCAGACCTGCGAGTGGATGGACCATGTGGCTGATAGGCATCGGCCAACTGACTAATTAGAATCTCTCTGTAGTAGGTCAGTTTGTCCTCCCTCTCAGTGGGTGTAAAAAAGGCCCCCATTCTGGGACGGCAGTGAGGGTCTAATAAGGTGGAGATCCAGAAGTCATCCCGCTGACAAATTTTGACAATTCGGGGGTCACTACGCAAGCAACTGAGCATGCATCGTGCCATATGCGCAAGTGATTCGGAGGGACTACCTGCCTCCATCTCCACTGCATACTGCCACGGTGTGTCTGGGTCCTCTGTCTCGCCTTCTTCATAACCCTCCAGCTCCTCTGGCTGCTCCTGCTCCTCCTCTCCTGTCCGATGACTAGAAACATCGGCCATCTCATCCAACCTAAACTGTGCTCCGCTCTGCCCCTCATCATCCTCCTCCTCCAGTTCAGCCCCCAAAGGGCTCATGTAGCCTTGAGATGTAGGCACAATGTCTCCATTGCTGTGACCAGCTATGGTTTCAATCATTTGTTGTAGGAAATGTAGGAGTGGAATTACTTGGCGTAAACCAAGCGACTTACAAATACTGTGGCTTCCTCAAAGGGCCTCGGCGGAAGGTGTCACGTATGAGCTGCCACTGGTTCACATTGAAGTTACACAGAGGAGTACTCCTATCTGCTTTGATCATCAAGAAAACGGTGATGGCTTTTCTTTGTTCGTATAGTCTGTCCAACATATGGAGGGTGGAATTCCAACGTGTGGCAACGTCACAATTAAGACTATGTTGTGGATACCGTTCTGACGCTGCAGCTCAAGGAAGGTGTGCTTGGCGGTGTACGAGTGGCTGAAGTGCATGCACAGATTCCTTGCCATTTTCAGGATGTTTTGCAAATGGGGTGAAGACTTGAGGAAGTGCTTGACAACCAGATTCAACACGTGTGCCATGCAGGGCGCATGTTTCACACTTCTTTGTCGCAGCGCGGACACGATGTTCTTCCCATTGTCGGTCACCATGGTTCCCATTTCCAGATTTCGTGGAGTAAGCCATACTCGGATTTCTTTACGAATGAACTTTAGCAGTTCCTCCCCTGTGTGACTCCGATCGCCAAGGCAAACCATGTGAAGAAAAGCTTGACACCGCTGTGCCCTACACACATGGTACGATGAAGGGCCACCAAGATTTGGACGTGCAGTGGAGGCCGAGGACACGGTGGAGGATGAGGAGGCGGCATCGCACACTGTAACAGGACCAACTGCTTGGGAGCAAGAGCGTGGAGGAGGAAGCGGTGTGACCACAAGTAGTGTTGAGCGGCATAGGCCATATTCGAATTTGCGAATATTCGCAAATATATGGACGAATATTCGTCATATATTCGCTAAATTCGCATATTCGTAATATTCGTGTTTTATTTTCGCGTATGCGAATATTCGCGTATGCGAAAATGAGCATATGCGAAAACTAGCATATACAAAAATTAACATAAGCGAAAATTCGCATATGCGAAAATTAACATATGCAAATTTCCGCATATGCGAAAATTCGCGCGATAGTCTCACACAGTAGTATTAGAGCCTTCATTACACCACACAAGCTGGAAGCAGAGAGGGGTGATCACTGTGATGTGTACTGTCATAAAAAAAAAAAATATTCGTAATTACGAATATATAGTGCTATATTCGCGAATAAAATTCGCATTGCGAATATTCGCGAGCAACACTAACCACAAGTTGCTGTTGTGGCTGTGCAGGAACCACATTTACCCACTCTGCCGTAAAAGACAAGTATTTTTCCTGCCCGTAGTTAAAGCTCCACACATCGGCGCTGCCGTGCACTTTAGAACACACCGTCAGGCTCAAGGACTGGCCCTCCTTCTCTTGTACAAACTTATGCAGGGCTGGTACTGCCTTCTTCACAAAGAAATGATGGCTTGGGACCACCTCGGCTCTGCACAAGCCATCAATTCTCTGAAAGGTGCAGAGTCTACCACTTGAAAAGGGAGGGACTGCAACACCAGCAACTTGGCCCGGAGCACATTCAACTTCTGCACCGTTGGATGAGTGGGCGCATACTGTTGTCTCTTGGACATGGCTTCGCCGAAGGATTGTTGGCGGAATGGCTGACTAAAAGCGGGAGAAGAAAGAGCGACAGAAGGAGGGTTTGACACACAGTTCCCTTCGGCTGAGGTGGTGGAGCCTTGGCCGGATGATGGAGGGAGCGGATGGCCACTGGGTGATGCAGCAGGCTGAACCACTACATCGGAGCCACGGTTCTCCCAGGCCGCTTTATGGTGGCGAAGCATCTGTTGACACAGGGCCGTGGTGCCGACATTGGGACCCTGGCCATGCTTCACCTTCTGCCAACAGATCTTGCATGTGGTTACGTGAACCTCCTCCGAATGCCTTATGAAAAATTCCACACCGCCGAGTAGCTGATTTTCCCACCCGCAGTCCGCACTAATTGACTGTTACTGGCGCCGTCTCCAGGAAACCCTGTTCCACTACCTCCCGGAAAGGTAGGCTGCCGCGAAGCAGGTGGTCTCCCCCGGGCACGTTTGGCTCCTGAATTTCCACTTCTGCCACCACACTGACTGCCAACCGTGCTACCGCATTGCTGCCTTAAGGGCAACCTGCAACTCTCTTCTCCTGATGATAATGAAGCCCCTTCTGCGTCCGGCTCCAAATTGCGATCGGCTTCATCATCATCAACAGGTGTGTGCACGTCACTGATGTCCTCCTCAGGTTCCCCAACAGTGTCTGCTTCAGGATCCTGAACACTTGCAACACATCCTCCCACGTCACTCTCCGCATTACTACTTGGCCGCCTAGTGGAACAAGGGGTGCATGTCTCCTCCCCTTCTTGGCTGTCCAGTAGCTGCTGACTGTCCTCTATTACATTGTCCTCAGTTCATAGTGGAGCTGAACCTATAGCACAAGATACTTCTTTTGGAGAGGGAAAAGCATAGGACAAAGGCACTGGGAGGACAGGGACTGCTCCCGGGCCATGCCAACTGAGGGTTGTGTCTGAGGAATAGTGTTGCTCGCGAATATTCGCAATGCGAATTTTATTCGCGAATATCGCATATTCGCGAATTCACGAATATTCGCGAATATAGCACTATATATTCGTAATTACGAATATTCGTTTTTTTTAAATTATTTTTTTTTTTCACAGTACACATCACAGTGATCATCCCTTTCTGCTTCCAGCTTGTGTGGTGTAAAGAAGGCTCTAATACTACTGTGTGAGACCGGTGTGCGAATTTTCGAATATGCGAAAATTTGCATATGCTAATTTTCGCATATGCGAATGTTTGCTTATGTTAATTTCTGGATATGCTTATTTTCGTATATATGAATTTTCGCATACATGAATTTTCGCATATGCGAAAATAAATCACAGATATTGCGAATATGCGAATATTCGCGAATATATGACGAATATTCGTCCATATATTCGCGAATTCGAATATGGCCTATGCCGCTCAACACTACTGAGGAACCCACCGACTGTTGACTGGGGGTGTCAGATGTCACTTATGATGATGTGGTTGAGCGTGTTAACCAATCGACGACGGCAGATGGGTTGCTGGTGGAGACACGACCGCTGGCTGATAACGGGAGCTCAGGCCTCTCGCTGCGACTCCTGCTGCCACTCGCCCCAAGTCTGCTGCCAACTCTGCCTGAAGTATTTAGGCCTCTGCCACTCCTCTGTTTATGTCCTGGCACTTCTCTGCCTGACATACTTAGTGCGTTTATGAGGGTATTACAATACGCTACACTACTCTTTAAACAGTATTTGTCTAGAACAGCAGCAGGTGATTACGGCTGTCCTTTCACAGTATGTAGGCGCTTTACAGATTAACAGGTACAAGATGGTACACTACTTTGATGTACGTATGCGGTATGCACTGATGAGGGCAGTAAGATGCACAAATATAGTCAGAAAAAGCTCTGTATTTTTTAAAAACACCAGCCGGTTAATACTATTGTTTGTACTTTGACGGTATGGAGTACCTTGACAGATTAACAGGTACTAAATGGAACAATACTTGGATGTACCTATGCGATATGCACTGATGAGGGCAGTAATATGCGTAACTATACGCAGAAAAAACTCTGTATTTTTGTAAAACACCAGCCGGTGAATACTATTGTTTGGACTTTGACGGTATGGAGCACATTGACAGCTTAACAGGTACTAAATGGTACAATACTTGAATGTACCTATGTGATATGCACTGATGAGGGCAGTAATATGCGTAACTATATGCAGAAAAAACTCTGTATTCTTGTAAAACTCAAGCCAGTGAATACTATTGTTTGGACTTTGACGATATGGAGCACCTTGACAGATTAACAGGTACTAAATGGTAAAATACTTGGATGTACCTATGCGGTATGCACTGATGAGGGCAGTAATATGCATAACTATATGCAGAAAAACTCTGTATTTTTTAAAAACACCAGCCGGTTAATACTATTGTTTGTACTTTGACGGTATGGAGCACCTTGACAGATTAACAGGTACTAAATGGAACAATACTTGGATGTACCTATTTGGTATGCACTGATGAGGGCAGTAATATGCGTAACTATACGCAGAAAAAACTCTTTTTTTTTTTTTTTTGTAAAACACCAGCCGGTGAATACTATTGTTTGGACTTTGACGGTATGGAGCACCTTGACAGCTTAACAGGTACTAAATGGTACAATACTTGAATGTTCCTATGCGGTATGCACTGATGAGGGCAGTAATATGCGTAACTATACGCAGAAAAAAACTATGTATTTTTGTAAAACTCCAGCCAGTTAATACTATTGTTTGTACTTTGACGGTATGGAGTACCTTGACAGATTAACAGGTACTAAATGGAACAATACTTGGATGTACCTATGCGATATGCACTGATGAGGGCAGTAATATGCGTAACTATACGCAGAAAAAACTCTGTATTTTTGTAAAACACCAGCCGGTGAATACTATTGTTTGGACTTTGACGGTATGGAGCACATTGACAGCTTAACAGGTACTAAATGGTACAATACTTGAATGTACCTATGTGATATGCACTGATGAGGGCAGTAATATGCGTAACTATATGCAGAAAAAACTCTGTATTCTTGTAAAACTCAAGCCAGTGAATACTATTGTTTGGACTTTGACGATATGGAGCACCTTGACAGATTAACAGGTACTAAATGGTAAAATACTTGGATGTACCTATGCGGTATGCACTGATGAGGGCAGTAATATGCATAACTATATGCAGAAAAACTCTGTATTTTTTAAAAACACCAGCCGGTTAATACTATTGTTTGTACTTTGACGGTATGGAGCACCTTGACAGATTAACAGGTACTAAATGGAACAATACTTGGATGTACCTATTTGGTATGCACTGATGAGGGCAGTAATATGCGTAACTATACGCAGAAAAAACTCTTTTTTTTTTTTTTTTGTAAAACACCAGCCGGTGAATACTATTGTTTGGACTTTGACGGTATGGAGCACCTTGACAGCTTAACAGGTACTAAATGGTACAATACTTGAATGTTCCTATGCGGTATGCACTGATGAGGGCAGTAATATGCGTAACTATACGCAGAAAAAAACTATGTATTTTTGTAAAACTCCAGCCAGTGAATACTATTGTTTGGACTTTGACGGTATGGAGCACCTTGACAGATTAACAGGTACTAATTGGTAAAATACTTGGATGTACCTATGCGGTATGCACTGATGAGGGCAGTAATATGCGTAACTATATGCAGAAAAACTCTGTGTTTTTTAAAAACACCAGCGGGTGAATACTATTGTTTGGACTTTGACGGTATGGAGCACCTTGACAGCTTAACAGGAACTAAATGGTACAATACTTGGATGTACCTATGCGGTATGCACTGATGAGGGCAGTTATATGCGTAACTATTTGCAGAAAAAAACTCTGTATTTTTGTAAAATTCCAGCCAGTGAATACTATTGTTTGGACTTTGACGGTATGGAGCACCTTGACAGATTAACAGGTACTAATTGGTAAAATACTTGGATGTACCTATGCGGTATGCACTGATGAGGGCAGTAATATGCGTAACTATATGCAGAAAAAACTCTGTATTCTTGTATAACAACAGCCGGTGAATACTATTGTTTGGACTTTGATGGTATGGAGCACCTTGACAGATTAACAGGTACTAAATGGTACAATACTTGGATGTACCTATGCGGTATGCACTGATGAGGGCAGTAATATGCGTAACTTTACGCAGAAAAAACTCTGTATTTTTATTTTTAAACAGCCTGTGAATACTATTGTTTGGACTTGCACAGTATGTAGCCCCTTGACAGATTAACAGGTAAAAAATGGTACAAATGCACTACAGTCCACTGAACAATCACATATTTCTGAACAGAACCCAACAGTGCAGGACCCAACAGGACCCAACAGTGCAGCACCACAACAGTGCAGGACCCAACAGTGCAGCACCACAAAAAAACTAAAAATATAGGGATTAAACCCTAAATTGCACTCTGCCACACAATTCTGAGCAGCAGAAGATTTGTGGAGCAAAAAAAAAACTCAATTAGGCTGAAAAATGAGGAGATAAGATGCTTCAGAAAGTTCAGGCAGCTTGGAGATTTGTATGATGCAGCTGACAGCTATCTGCCCCGCTCTGCTGCAATGCTCAATAACGTGAATAGGAGTTTTAGCAATCAATGATCCTTCTCAGTGTAACAGCACAGCACTCTGCACTCCTGCCTTTCCCTAATGGTGATGTGACTAGCAGTTGCAGTGTAACGCTGTGGAATGAGCTATTCACATACACACGCAGTCCCGTCCTCTCTGAGTGCATAGATGAAATGAAGAGAGGAAAGATGGCCGCCGATTATATAGGGGCTGTGACATCACAGGGGTCAGTGAACACTGATAGGCTGCATCTCACATGTGATTCAGGGTCAGCCCGCCTACCTTCATTCCCGCTGCAGTTTCCCGCCCTCCCATAATCCCCTGCCCCATGTACTCACATGTGTATCCGCCATCTTAGGTCTCCAATAGCCTGGAACACTGTAAAATGGAGTTTAATGAAGCGATTAGCGCGATCAAATCACGGCGATATTCGCATTCGTTGCGAATCGAATTTTTCATGAAATTCGTTAAGAATTCGGGTTCGTCAACTTCGTTTCGCTTATCTCTAGTTAATAATTTTTTTTTACATTTACGCCATTTACCGTAAGGGATAAATAATGTTATAGTATGATAGTTCAAATAATTATGCATGTGGTGATACCTAACATGTTCATTTTTATTTTGCTCACGTGTTTTTTATATGGAAAATGGGAAAATGGGGGTGATTAAAACTTTTAATGTGGAAGGGGTTAAAGAGGTATTCCAGGAATTATTTTTATTTGACTATGCTAGAGGGGCTGTAAACTTAGTGTAGTTCATAATATAGTGTCTGTACATGTGTTTTTACCAGCATACAAAATGACTGTTGTCTCAGATTTTTCCCAGCTTGCAATGTGGCCGAGACCTGACTCACTACTCAGCTGATGACAGGGAGCCTGTCTGCTTACATGGGTGTAGCGATCACTTGGTGGGAGAGAGATCAATCTTCAACTAAGGCAACAGCTGTAGGCACCCTGATTGAAACCACTGGTCTTTTGAATGGATGCAGCTAATTTATGTTTCAACGGGTGGGGTGGCTGATGTGTGGGAGGGAGGAAAATGGATTTGCGAGATCTGTAGTCAAAAAAAGAAAAGTCAAACAGGAAATACAAGTTCACGAAAAGCTAGCTACAGCGTTATGGTAATTTCACTATATAGCCATTTAGCCCCAATACAAGTGCAGTTCCTTCCTAAGCATGTCCATTACTGTCTGCCAGGTACATACTAAAATCACCTTATGGTGAATAACCCCTTTAATGGGCGTTTAAAAAAAAACTTTTATTAACTTTTTTTTTTACACTTTATTGGTCCCTTAGGGGACTTTTAGAAGGAATCATTAGATTCCTCATACAGATCAATGTAGTTCCATAGAATTGATGTGTGTGATCTGTGCTCATTTGTGATCTGTGGTCATCCAAAGGATAGGGGATAAGATGTATGACCGCAGGGGTCCTGCCGTCACGCCCCCTCCCATAGACATGAATTGAGGGGGTGTGACATGATGTCACTAGGGGGCATGGCCAGGGGCTGCACCGTGATCGCTGGGGTCCCCAGTAATGGGACCCCTGCGATCATACATCTTATCCTCTATCCTTTGGATAGGGGATAAGATGTGTAAAGCTGGAATAACCCTTTAACAGAATGATGGTGACCACCAAGTATGGACTCGGCTTGGCTAAATAACAGCTACATAGATTTCCTTAACACGAGACATTTGACCTTGAAAATTGTGTCCATGGAAATACTAAAGAAAATTTTTAACCACAAGTGGTCCATTACTCAATGGTAATACAGAACGTATATTTCTACGTCAGTGCTATAGTCATAGTATCGGAAATGGCTATTGGGAGAACCATTTTGTGCCATTTGACTCATAGCTATGAGTAGTCCACATTATTCATAAAGGGAGTGCTCCCTCACCTCTATCCCTATCCTCATCACTTGGCCCTATCCTTTTTGTCGGTACTTACAGACTGGAGTATATATACTATATGTATGTACATAAGATATTGTCCTTCACCTAACTGAGAGGGGAGACATGAAGAGGCGCTAAGCCCTCTCATCATGAATACAGCCGACATACAAGTCCCCTGTGTTCTCTTTATGCTTTTGGTAACCAATTTGTCATGCTTTGTTAGTTACAGGGATTAAAGACCAGGAGCTGTCTATATAATGTCCTTACACAGATCATCATAGTCTTATGACACATCTGCTTTAATGGAAGTAATTATATCCTAAATGTACTACCTGCCCAATGCACTTTTACTGTTTAAACAATAAGTGCTATCAGGAAAATTACATTCATATAATTCATATATTGACTCAAATTAATATGATTCAAGAAAAATTACTATAAGGGATTCTGTCCATTCATTTCTACAGCATTAATAGACTATATAATAGTTTGTACAAGGATTATAGTGGGATGTTATTAATGCATATTTGACATAGCGAAATATTAAATAACCTGCTTTATTTCACTATGCATGAAACATATGTACAGCTAATATAAAGTATTTAACACAATAATATTTTAGACCCTCCTCTTTTTATGTCTCTGTTCTCTACTGGATAATAATTGAAATACAGTTTATGGGCTAGCCAATACTTTTTCTTTATTTCCACTCCCATCTAGTGGTAGCAGTTTGTATATTCTATTATATGTATAGCGAAGAGGCACCCAGTTAGCTACGTTCTGTAAACTCTTTATAGTAGACACACACATACTAAGAATTGCGCCTATAACAGGCCTGCTCAGTAAATAAGATTGTAAGCTTTAGCATATAGAAAATGTACATAACATGATATACACCTGACTAAATAAGGTAAGACTTTAGGATTTTCTTAGGTCTACTTTCACACAGGTGTTTTCAGATCCACACAGTATTTTTTATCAGTATTTGTCATGTAACTAGTAGACCTAAAACATATGCGGCCTAGAATGCTAAAGGGGAAAATTTATAATAAGCATCATTTTATATGGCACTTGAAATGTGCTGGAAAAAAGATATGCCAGATTTATTAATGGGCACACAGCACAGAAGTGGAGTTGTCTTTGTAAGGTGGTGGTGGTGTGTGTGTGTGTTTGGGGGGAGGGGAATGAGGGCGCAGTGGGGTGATTTTAGCAAAAAATGCAACAAAAACTGGCACCTTTTAAGAATAATACATCCCCTCCCCCCTAAGATTTTATTGAGCATATATTTTTATGAATACACAAAGAAAGGCAGTGAATATATATATATATATATATATATATATATATATATATATTTTTTTTTTTTTTTTTTTTTTATTATTATTATTTTTTTATTACTAAATATTAGAATGATTTTTGGGAGGATTTTTGGGTTTGATTAAGAGGATTAGGTTCTAATATAGAATAAATAATTAAAAGTATATAGAACAAATAATTAAAATAACTAAATAGAGGATGAATACCCAGGAATTTATTCAAGAAAAAAGTTAAATTATGATCAGGTAAGGTAATCAGGTGGCAGGATTTATCTGCTTAGTCCATACACTGCACCATTTACTACAGCTAAAAAAATAAAAATAAAAATAAACAAAACACCAGCTGTCAAGTCACATAAAATCATACACTGAATTGCAAACAAACATTTTGTGTAAATCTAAAAAGTACTTTAAAAAGAACAAAACAAAAACAGAAAATATGTTTTTTGGAAAAATGAAAAGAAATGAAGTATGTTTTATGAATTCAGAGGCAAAGGTAGGGAAAAATATTCATCACAGCTGCCAACATCTGACAGAAACAAGTTTCACAATTTCAATATTTGTTAGCAGGAATATTTTACTTCTTGTATTTACTACATCTGAGGACCCCACTTGTCATTTATCAGTGACTGAAGTAAAGGCTACTAATTATTTACAATCTATATGATTATAGATGTTTTCCAGTGTTACCTTCTTGTAGTTTAGGAAACTAATGTCTTATGAAACTTCTTCAACACAATATCACGACATTAGAGTACTCAAAAGGCGGGACTTACAAAGAAATCCCTTGATAAGACACAAAGACTTCTACACAGAGGCGTAGCGTGGGGGGTGCACCGGGCGCAACATCTGGGGGGGGCGCGCTCGCACTCGCAGCTCTCTGCCCCTGCCTGGCTCACTCACTCTCTCTGCAGTGCTGGCTGTTAGAATCCGATCCGAGCCGCTGGGTCGCCGCCCACTGTGGAGGCAGTGGCGGATCCAGGGGGGGGCCACGGGGCAATCCCCCCCGAGATTGTTGCCCCTTTTCCTGAATTATCGCATGGTGGAGCGGGAGCTGTCAGGTGTCCCGCTCCACCACCCCTTTCTCACACCCGTCACCTTGCTATCACACTCTGCGGCTGCTCCATTCCTGCAGTCAGTGAGAGCCAATCACGGCAGGCCGGCGTGATGACATCACATTATCGCGCCGGCGCCTGGAGATCACGTCCCCGCGGCTCTCACTGACTGCAGGAATGGAGCAGCCGCAGCGTGGGAGAAAGGTGATGGGCATGAGAAAGGGGAGGGGGGAACAAATTATAAGTGAGAGGGGCAAATGATGAGTAAGGGGCACATGTCAGGGGGGCATTATATGTGAGAGGCACAGGACATGGGGCATTATATGTGAGGGGCACAGGACAGGGAACATTATAAGTCAGGGTCACATGTCAGGGGGGCATTATATGTGGGGGCACATGACAGGGGGGCATTATATGTGAGGGGCACATGTCAGGGGGCAATATATGTGGGGGTACATGACAGGGGCCCCCTTTCATGTGCCCATATAATGCACATATAATGCCCCCCTGACACTTGCCGCTTACTTATAATAACCAAAGTCATGTGCCTTGGATCATCTCCAGGGTATGGTTCCATTTTGATGTTTAGTATTTGTTCTTGATATTTTTTGTCGTTTACGATGGTTGTGAGACGACATATAATAGCATGGCCAATTCTAGGTTACTACATTTGTAGATTTGTATTCATAGACCTGCTGAAAATGTGGAGAATGTCTAATGCATGTTCGCACATAATAAAGTGTTTGAAAATAAACTTGTATTTAGATGCATTTTACTTTAATTACATCAGTATTTCATAACAAACAATACATGTGCTTAGTGGGTAAGGGTTTCTTTAACTAATCTAGTGGAAGAGACTCGAGTGCTAAAATCCACGGGTTGGGGGGCGCAAATTACTTGCCTTGCCACGGGTGCTGACAACCCACGCTACGCCACTGCTTCTACAGCAGTGTTTTTTTCCCTTCTTTTTTAATTTATTTTACGGGAAGAAGACCAAGACTATTTCATATCAAGAACTTAAGATTTTATGTAACTTAATATAAGGCTTAAAGGGGCACTTTGGTACTGAACAACTTATCCCATATCCACAGGATAGGGGATAAGTGTCAGCCCCCCTCCCCACCTCTGCAATCTTCTGCCTGGCACACCAACTCTCCCATGCCGGAAGCGGGAACAGCTCTGTGCACGGAGCTGTGTTGACCTTCACACAAAGCAATGGCCGACATGCCTCCTCTATGCATTTCTATCTGAGAGCTGGAGATATAGCGCTCATGTGCCTACTTTGTGCATAGGGAGAGTCAGGTGCCAAGTAGGAGATCGTGGGGGGTGGGGGGCCTGCGGTTGGACTCCCACGACCAGACACTTATGCCCTATCCTGTTTATAATGGATAAATTGTTCAGTACCGTAATACTTTTTTAATGAGGGGCCTTGAAGGTTTTATATTTTAATAAAGCAGACAGGTGAGACATAGAGGAGTGCTATCAAACAGGAGAGAGCACAGAGGAATACTATCAGACAGGAGAGAGCACAGAGGAGTACTATCAGACAGGAAAGAGCACAAAGTAGTGCTATCAAACAGGAGAGAGCACAGAGGAGTGTTATCAGACAGGATAAAGCACAGATGAGTACTATCAGACAGGAGAGAGCACAGAGGAGTACTTTCAGGCAGGAGGAAGCACAGAGGAGTACTTTCAGACAAGAGAGAGCACAGAGGAGTACTATCAGACAGGAAAGAGCACAGAGGAGTACTATCAGACAGGAGAGAGCACAGAGGAGTGTTATCAGACAGGATAAAGCACATATGAGTACTATCAGACAGGAGAGAGCACAGAGGAGTACTTTCAGACAGGAGGAAGCATAGAGGAGTACATTCAGACAGGAGAGAGCACAGAGGAGTGCTATCAGACAGGAGAGAGCACAGAGGAATACTATCAGACAGGAGAGAGCACAGAGGAGTGCTATCAGACAGGAGAGAGCACAGAGGAGTACTATCAGACAGGAGAGAGCACAGAGGAGTCCTATCAGACAGGAGAGAGCACAGAGGAGTACTATCAGACAGGAGAGAGCACAGAGGAGTCCTATCAGACAGGAGAGAGCACAGAGGAGTACTATCAGACAGGAGAGAGCACAGAGGAGTACTATCAGACAGGAGAGAGCACAGAGGAGTACTATCCGCTAGGAGAGAGCACAGAGGAGTGCTATCAGACAGGAAAGAGCACAGAGGAGTGCTATCAGACAGGAGAGAGCACAGACGATTTTCTTATAAAGTATATTAGAAAAGTTAATGTTTTGCCAAGATTTACAACATATACCGTATTTATCGGCGTATAACACGCATTTTTTAGGCTAACATTTTTAGCCTAAAGTGTACCTGCGTGTTATACGCCGATAAGCCGCTGCAGTTCAATGATTTAAAGCGGGCGCTTTAAATCAATGAACTGCAGCGGCTTTTTCAGGTGCAGAGACCGCCAGCGCTGCCGGCTTCTCTGCCCTTGCCTGTCCTGGGGTCCCTGCTGCCGCCACTTCTTTCCTCCTGCTATCGGCACTGCTGCCCCTTCTCTCCCCCTGCTATCGGCGCCGCTGCCCCTTCTCTCCCCCTGTCTATCGGTGCCGCTTCCCCTTCTCTCCACCTGCCTATCGGTGCCGCTGCCCCTTCTCTCCCCCTGGCTATTGGTGCCGCTGCCCCATTGCTGGCAACGATAGCCAGGGGGAGAGAAGCGGCGCTGACAGACAGGGGGCGAGAAGGGGCAGCGGCACCCATTGCCGCCGCCGCTGCCCCGTTGCCTCCCCCATTCCCGGTTGTATAATTACCTGTTGCCGGGGTCCGGTCCGCGCTGCTTCAGGCCTCCGGTGTGCGTCCCCTGCATCGTTGCTATGCGCTGCACGGCGCAATGACGAGTGACGTCACTCTTCATTGCGTCTCGCAGCGCATAGCAATGACGCAGGGGACGCCACACCGGAGGCCTGAAGCAGCGCGGACCCAACCCCGGCAACAGGTAATTATACAACCGGGGATGGGGGAGGCAACGGGGCAGCGGCGCCAGCAACGGGTGCCGCTGACCCTTCTCTCCCCCTGTCTGTCGGCGCCGGCAATGGGCCAGCGACACCGATAGACAGGGGGAGAGAAGGGGCAGCGGCGCTGATAGCCAGGGGGAGAGAAGAGGCGGCAGCAGGGCTCTAGACCCCAGGAAAGGCAGGGGGAGAGAAGCGGGCAGCGACGGCCTCTCTCCCCCTGCCTTTCCTGGGGGCTTCTGTGGGGTAAGAAACAGTGTATCGGGGTATGCACACGCACACACACACACCCTCATTTTACCAAGGATATTTGGGTAAAAAACTTTTTTTACCCAAATATCCTTGGTAAAATGAGGGTGCGTGTTATAGGCCGGTGCGTGGTATACCCCAATAAATACGGTAATAAGTTTTTGTATCTGACAGTGCCCATTTAAAAATGTTTTTCAATTTCTTCCTAATAGCAAGATGGTTGAAAAACCTTAATATTAAATGGAACAAGTCAGCATTGGTATTTCTGCATCTGTGGCATTCTTAGTATTCCTTACTGGTATAATAGGCGTCAAGCCAGATAGTTGAGAGACTTTATATGATTGATTCATTGTTACTTTCTAAACAATTTGTAATGCATCATTCTACTGCTCTGATGTCAAATCTAGTTGTTTTTGTCATTTTGAAAACATGTAATTTATAACTCTCAGATATTGTCTTCTTTAAACACGAGTATAGTTCAGGCATTAATTGTTTAATTTGATTTATCGTATATATAAATTCAAATCCTTACACATTGCAATTTACCAAAACACAATTCATAATTTGTGACTTAAGTGCATATCTTTATTGTAAATAAAAACTTGTGCTTCAACCCTCTAATTAAATAACTGAAAAAAGTAAAAGACACCATGCTTTCTCCAAAACCTTGAGTTGTTGAGTTACCCAGTCTTATTACCCTATATTGGTTTATATTAGCAATATCTTAAAATTTTATATAAACTATTGAAGTTGATAATTAGATCTATACATGTGTGATCTCACATGGTTATGGGTTTTTTTGTAGGTATTTCCATTTTCTGTCTGATGTTTCTGAAAGGGGTACTTCACCCCTTGACATCTTTTGTTATCTTTTGGATAGGGGATAAGATGTCTAATCGTAGTGGGTCTGGCCCCTGGAACCCCGCCCCCCCATGACCAATGTTGAGAAAGCCAAGTTCGGGTGGCCGTGGTCATGACATTATGTCACACCCCCTCCATCTATACCTATAGGAGGGGGCATGATGAACGACCACAGCCATCACGCGCTCTCCCATAAACATGAATAGAAGGAGTGTGACGTCACGACCATGGCAGCCTGAACTCAGCGTTTTGAACATAGATGTTCAGAATGCCTGGGGTGCCTGCCCAGTGATCATGGGGGGTCCCAGCAGCTTGGCCTCAACAATCAGACTTCTAATCCCCTATCTTTGGGATAGGGGATAAGCTCTCTAGGGGTAGAGTACCCCTTTAAGTGGTCATAAGAATTTCAATCATGTTGGCCACTAGGCCTCTCACTACTCTACAATCTTCTGTCTACTGCCTGTTCTTAGGGGAAACACAGGTGGGGCTTGGTTTATGTTATGAAAAAAGGCTGGGGCTGTGTACATGGAAACTGAGTTTTCGGCCTCCTTCAGAGAATCCATGCTGTTCAGAAAGGGTAAATCAATCGCCTTCCATCTCATTTCTGGCCACCCATAATGTCCTGGGTGATCAAATTTCACTGTACCAAATATTGTATGTCCACCATGCTGCTATGTAATCTACCCCTCCCTTTAGCTTGTCAGCAGCAAATCATTGCTTAGTATAATCCTTTCCTAGTTGTGCTACTTTTGTTTGTTTCCTTTTTGCTCACATAGTGCCTTACAATGGCAGTGCATCATTTACTCTCTTCACCCTCCACATGGCATCTGTAGTAATGTATTGTGATACTTTCAGTGTAAATTTACCAGAACTATGGCATAGCATAGCTAAGAGCAGGGACGTAGCTAGAAACCAATGGGTCCCGATGCGAAAAACTTGTCCTGGACCCCACCTCCCCCCGACGACCAGCTTCCCCAATAACTGATGACCCCCTTACACAGCCGCACAAAGATATTAGTGACTTCAGCACCGATCGGACACAGTCAGGAGAATACACAGTGATTTAAGTGATTTACAGGCAGGGCCGGACTGGAACCAAAAATAGGCCCGGGCATTTTAAAATAAGCAGCCCATTTTTATGGTGGAGGTCTGACTAATGGTCAAGTGGCTCTCCAGATGTTGGAAAGTTGCAACTTCCGTCATGTCTGAAGAGCATCAGGAATTATGGGAGTTGTAGTTTTGCAACATCTGGAGAGCCACTTGAAACAAGGGGATTAGTGGCGGTCCCATAAGTCAGACCCCCACCATTTAAAATGCCCGGGCCTATTTTTGGTCCCAGTCCAGTAAGTCACAAAAATCACAGTGTATTCTACTAACTGTGTCCCATCAGTGCTGTAGTCACTGATATGTTTGTGCTACAGATTTTACAAGTGACTAAAGCTGATGGGATAGTCAGGAAAATACACAATGATATCAATGATCTGAGTGACATCTTCTTTGTTGTCTTTCCTTTTTTTTTTCTGGTCCAGAGGCCCCAGGTCTTCTTTCAGCTACATCTTCTCTTCTCACTTTGATAGCAGATCCTCATCCTCTGTATGAAGACAATAATCATTATATTTCTGCCAAATACTGTACCCCTGAACATAATACTGCCAAATACTGTACCCCCTGAATATAATACTGCCGACCACTGTACCGACTGAATATAATACTGCCTCCTACTGTACACCCTGAATATAATACTGCCAAATACTGTACCCCCTGAATATAATACTGACAACCACTGTACCCCCTGAATATAATACTGCAATCCACTGTACCCCCTGAATATACAACTGCCATCCACGGTACCCCATGAATATAATACTGCCAACCACTGTTCCTTCTGAATATAATACTGACAAATATTGTACCCCCTGAATACAATACTGCCAACCACTGTACCCCCTGAATGTAATTCTGCCAAGTGGAGTGGGGTGGGGTGAGGAGGGGGGCATTCATAAGCCATTCAGGGATTGTAGAAAGGTGAGGGTCACTTACGTGTATGTCTTGGCGCTGGCGTTGGCCTGGAGGGTGTACACACTGGAATACCACCGTTGCATGTGCACTCCTCCCTCAACTCCTGCGGTGAAGGCACTCAACCCACCAGGGAGTGCACGAGTGATGGGCACAGGCAAAGTGGAGATCCTGAGCAACAGGTAAGTCTGCAGCTCCTGTCACTGCCGGCTGTTGGGTCACAGAGAAATCTCACGGGGTCAGGGGCTTGGAGCAGACGTACGTGCATGCCTGCACAGGCACGTTGTTCCCATCAGCCCCTGACGTGTCAGCCTCTGAGCCTGCTGCAGCAACAGGGCCTGCGCCGGTTTTAAATAAAAAGTGCTGGCAGTGGCGGGCCCGGGACCTGTTGCTGCAGCATATAGTATAGTGAAGTGGCAGGGGGGCCTTGGGGGCCACCCAGGCTATGGGACCCGGTCGCAATTGTGCCCCTTGTGATCTCTATAGCTAAGCTAAGAGTAGTATGTGGTGTGCTATGCAGTGACTGACAAGACAAGTAAAGGAAAAAAGCATATATGTACTGCTGACAAACAGCCTAGTTCTGGTCCTGCCCCCTGAAATGGTGAGAATGAGTTGTTGTGGACCATGGAAGGGGCTCTCAGGGGCTCCATAACAGCATTGAGAATACTGAATGACATTGATACCAACCATTAAGCTGGCACATGCCCAATGTATATGTATCCATAAAAGACTGTCACGTTTTAAGCATTTAGAGGGAAATCTCATTATAATGCTCATAAACAAACCCCCTGTGTCACCCTTATTGTCCTTTAGCAAAGACTTGATAGTCAGTGTAAAAAACAAGGGAGAAAGGGGCACCCCTTCCTTGATCCTATTGTTAGGTTCATAATTAAGAAAGCCTTCCATTAATATAAAGGTTTTGATTTTGATACCCAGACATCAACATTATTAAAATGTTTTCAATATTGTTCTACTTTAAATGATACATTTTAAGTACATTCATTCCTTATATTTGGGTGGGGGAAACTGGTATTTATACAGATTGATAAATATTTGTTGGATATTTATTAATGTAGATTATCCCAGTCTAAGGCAAACATTTTTTTGTACCTGAAAAGTCAATAACTTGTAATCGCGCCCCCTCAACGACCACCGTTTTTTTTTCTTTTTTGCACTTTCATTTTTTCCTCCTCACCTTCTAAAAATCATAACACTTTCAATTTTCCATCTACAGACCCATATGAGGGCTTGTTTTTTGCACAACCAATTTTACTTTGTAATGACATCAATTATGTTACCACAAAATCTACAGCGAAACCAGAAAAAAAATATTAGCAAAATTGATTTTTTTTTAAATGGCATTTTGTCATTTTTAGGGGCTTCCGTTTCTATGCAGCGCACTTTTCTGTAAAAATGAGACCTTATCATTATTCTGTAGGTCCATACTATTAAAATGATACCCTACTTATATAGGTTTGATTTTGTTTTATTTCTGTTAAAAAAAATTACTTTATGCACGGAAATTTGTAAGTTTAAAATGTCCTCTTCTGATCCCTATAACTTTTTTATTTTTACATATACGGGGCGGTATGAGAGCTCATTTTGTGCGCTATGAACTGGTGTTTTTTTATCAGTACGTGTATTGATGGGACTTTTTGATCGGTTTTTATACATAGACCAAAAATGCGCAATTTTGGACTTTGGTATTTTTTATGTATACAATTTATGTATTATGCATGCTATTTAATTGATGGTATATTTTTATAGTTTGGACATTTACGTATGCAGCGATGCCACATATGGTAAGAGAGGTGTTTTAAACTTTTAATAAGGATGGAGTTAATGTGTGTTTTTTTAAACTTTTATAAAACTTTTTTTTTACACTTTTAGTTCCCATAGGGGACTTTTAGGAGAAATCATTAGATTCCTCATACAGATCAATATGGTTCCATAGAACCCCATTGACCTGTGTGCTCTGTGCTTGATTGATAAAGCCTGGTGCTGCCAGGCTTTATCATTCTCAGAGTTGCAGGAGCCACAGAAGGAGAGGTAAGCCCTCTGGCTACCTCAGCAGTGGATCACCACTGGACCACCAGGGAGTGTTACAGGGTCCTTTAGACGCCACTGTCAGCTTTGACAGCGGTAATCTAAAGAGATAATACCCGGCCATGGCTATTGCTGCATGTCAGCTATTAACGCCGGCCCTCGGCTACAAGAATCAGCTGAAAGCTGGCCGGTATGGCGCGGGCTCGAGTCGGGAGCCTGCGCCATACCCCATTAACGGCACAAGGACATGTATACACGTCTTTGGTCATTAACCAGTTAATATAAACTTTTTACATGTCGTCCAAGCTGGTGTAAAAAGCCAGCAATTAACTGACAAGCAAACACACTTCTCCTTATCTAATCATGAATTTAGGCCACATGATTGATTAAAGGGGAACTCTGGTGGAAACAAGTGGAAAACAAATGTTTTCAAATCATCTGGTGCCAGAAAGTTAAACAGATTTCTAAATTACTTCTATTTCAAAATGTGAAGCCTTCCAGTCCTTATTAGCTAATGTGTAATACAGAGAAATTTGTGAAGTTATTTCCAGTCTGACAACAGTGCTCTCTGATGACACCTCTGCCCGTGTCAGGAACTGTCCAGGTTAGAAGCAAATCCCCATAGAAAACCTCTCCTGCTCTAAACAGTTCCTGACACGGACAGAGGTGTCAGCAGAGAGCACTGTTGTCAGACTGGAAAGAACTTCACAAATGTCTCTGTATTACACAGCAGTAATAAGGACTGTATATCTGTAGCATACAGCAGCTGATAAGTACTAGAAGGGTTATGATTCTTTAATACAGGGTGGGCCATTTATATGGATACACCTTAATAAAATGGGAATGGTTGGTGATATTAACTTCCTGTTTGTGGCACATTAGTATATGTGAGGGGGGAAACTTTTCATGATGGTGGGTGACCATGGGGGCCATTTTGAAGTCGGCCATTTTGAATCCAACTTTTGTTTTTTCAATAGGAAGAGGGTCATGTGACACATCAAACTTATTGAGAATTTCTCAAGAAAAACAATGATATGCTTGGTTTTAACGTAACTTTATTCTTTCATGAGTTATTTACAAGTTTCTGACCACTTATAAAATGTTCAAAACAGCAAACCATACAAATTGACTCTTAGGGTCAACCAAAGAACAATATCACAGCCCCTTTAGGACCCTAGTATCGGATAAAGCTAACATTTATAAATTTATTGATATTTATTTATATTTTTATTGCATTAAAATGAATTATATTAAAAAGAAAGTCGTGACCACTAAATTGTGACAAAATATGAAAAAATGAAAAAAGAAATGAAAAAGACAAAAATCACAACACCTGAAAAGAATTTACTGTATTGGTCCAGAGTCAATCCTGACTACTGGACTACTGTTATAAATGGTGAGTCCAAAAATATCAATATGTCAGCCCCCCAGGATCGACAGTCTGACATACAGAATATATATATTATATCTCCCGTGATAGGGTTCAAGCTATCGATTGTAGCTACAGAGATTAATCCAGCTCTCCAATTCTAACAATGTGGATGAAGGATAGCTATAGACTCACCTTAAACCATACCACCTATTGTGCAATAATAAGTGAATAAATTAAAAAGGACATTACAATTTTTTCCCGTTCTGACGCGTTTCCCCCCATTATCGGGGTTTCTCAAGGAACTTTAGGGTTAAGTCCTATTGATACGGACTGATGTCACAAGAAGAGGCCTGAATATAGATGACACCAATAAGCCTGCACAGAAAAAACAACAGAAGCATACTCAATCTACATCCTGGGGACATATAGTTAATGAAAATGCGATAGATTCCTAAAGGTGAAAGGGAGCAATAATCAAATACCTTGTCTTCTTATGTATCAAGGATATGTCAGGTGTGTGCCCCGGTAGGTATGTTCATCCACACACCCGCAGTCTGGATATGGCCGCTGGCCTGTTTTTATACCTCGCGGCAGATGCTCATAAACACTTCCGGTATTGCCGCGAACATTTCCGGTTCGCCGCACACATCGACAGTGTTTAGGATAAATTTTCAAGAAAAACCTGTTGCAATCGTAGGTATTATCATATGGCATTTCCTCTGTGTGCGATTTATACCATTATATGATATACAGAAGCGGTGATTACATACATGAGGGATGCCATGTATAGTTGTGTCCACGTGACATGTAATGCCTCATAGGAGTGTTCTGAGTGACCCATAACAGGTCACCTGATGTAAACAAAGCCACGTGATGTAAACAAAGCCACGCGATCTCGTCACGGCTCTAGTTATGTCCTGGGATAACCTATCATAGGTCACCTGATAGAAACAATCTCTCACAATGGGTGAGAGTCCGGGACTAGATATATGCCGGCGCTGCAACCCACGTAGTACAAAATAGTGCCAAATTTTAGATACTAAGAACAGTATATAAACACAAAACAGGTGACTGGTGTTAACTCCTCATTAACTCTTCTACTCAACTTGTTGTTATTCAATGTGAACCTCAATTCAACTAAAATTCCCCTGGTACAAATGTTAAATGGCCTTTCTGTAACAGTGCAGCTCAGTCACTCATCAGGCTTAGCAGGTAGGTGGCAAAGTGGACCAGGGCCGATAAAGATATATGTATAACAATAAAGGCAACCAATAAATTAAGGTTACTTTTGTTATGCCAGGAGTTTTTAAGAAGATGTTATAAGGATATCCCTAATATTCACTCAGCTCTATTGTTCTCAGATGTTTAGTTTACTGGATGAAGTTGGACAATTGTCCTGGGTTATTATCTGACTCCACTTATACCCCTATGGAATTCACTAAAGTAGGCATATAGATAAAACAAAATCTGTCTCCTCTAATCATTTCCCGGTTTGATGTAGATTCACTAGTGAAAGACCAATAATTCCAGTATCCTAGTTACAAAGATAAGAGAATATAAAAGGCGGGAGACAGAAGTGCACCCTAGCATGCTATTCCCACACCTCTGTCCCTGCCTTTTGAGGGACCCACCTCTTTAACAGGGTGGCCTCAACCACGGTGACGTTCCCTGCTCTTACTAAGTGAGGGCCCTCTTAGCAATCTAATTGAAAAAATAGGGATAGCCACCAAGAAAATTCTCGGCCCATGGTCCAATTCTCCACCCAACTGCCAGCCAGGGTCTACAGTATCAATCTATTAAATAAGTTAAATAAAAACCTTATTTGATAATGTAAATAGATACACACATTTTTATGCTATGGGATGAAACCCACAGTGGGAAAATGTCAATATATTATTTCTTCCACATTTCCCCTTTCGCTAATCATCCTTCAGGACTCATCAAGACTGTTCAATAAATACAGAGAAATTAAAACATTCATTTAATCCATATGGATTGACAATTTTTAACCTGTAAATCCATTCCGTTTCTTTTCTCAAAATTCTATTATATATGTCCCCTTTTCTATCGTTAGTCTGAAAAACTTCTATCACCAGGAACTTCAAGACCATAGAGTCTCCATTATGTGCCTCCCAAATGTGTCTAGCTATGCTCGTGTCTCAACGATTTTGTATGTCCCCTAGATGTTCACCTATCCTACGTCTTAGTTCTCATGGGGTTTTTCCCACATAACCAAGGGGACATGGACACCTGCTTAGATACACTACTGTCACGATGCCGGCTGGCAGGTAGTGGATCCTCTGTGCCAGAGAGGGATTGGCGTGGACCGTGCTAGTGGACCGGTTCTAAGCCACTACTGGTTTTCACCAGAGCCCGCCGCAAAGCGGGATGGTCTTGCTGCGGCGGTAGTGACCAGGTCGTATCCACTAGCAACGGCTCACCTCTCTGGCTGCTGAAGATAGGCGCGGTACAAGGGAGTAGGCAGAAGCAAGGTCGGACGTAGCAGAAGGTCGGGGCAGGCAGCAAGGATCGTAGTCAGGGGCAACGGCAGAAGGTCTGGAACACAGGCTAGGAACACACAAGGAACGCTTTCACTGGCACAATGGCAACAAGATCCGGCAAGGGAGTGCAGGGGAAGTGAGGAGATATAGGGAAGTGCACAGGTGAACACACTAATTGGAACCACTGCGCCAATCAGCGGCGCAGTGGCCCTTTAAATCGCAGAGACCCGGCGCGCGCGCGCCCTAGGGAGCGGGGCCGCGCGCGCCGGGACAGGACAGACGGGGAGCGAGTCAGGTACGGGAGCCGGGGTGCGCATCGCAAGAAGAGGGATGAAATGTGCCATTTTGGAGAATCGATCAACGACCACCCAAATAACAGTGTTGCCACGGGAAGGGGGTAAATCAGTAATAAAATCCATACCAATCAGAGACCAAGGCTGTTCGGGGACAGGCAGAGGATGAAGAAAACCAGCGGGCTTCTGGCGAGGAGTCTTATCCCGGGCACAGATAGTGCAGGCTCGCACAAAGTCCACAACATCCGTCTCCAGAGTCGGCCACCAATAGAAGCGGGAGATGAGTTGCACAGATTTCTTGATGCCCGCATGACCTGCGAGATGGGAGGAGTGACCCCATTTGAGGATTCCGAGGCGTTGGCGTGGAGAAACAAAGGTCTTTCCTGGAGGAGTCTGCCTGATGGAGGCAGGAGAAGTGGAGATCAGGCAGTCAGGTGGAATGATGTGTTGCGGAGAGAGTTCAACTTCTGAGGCATCCGAGGAACGAGAGAGAGCATCGGCCCTAATGTTCTTATCGGCAGGACGAAAGTGAATCTCAAAATTAAATCGGGCAAAGAACAGAGACCACCGGGCCTGGCGAGGATTCAGCCGTTGGGCAGACTGGAGGTAGGAGAGGTTCTTGTGGTCGGTGTAGATAATAACAGGAAAACTTGATCCCTCCAGCAGATGCCTCCATTCCTCAAGTGCTAATTTAATGGCTAGAAGCTCTCGATCCCCGATGGAGTAGTTCCTCTCCGCTGGAGAGAAGGTCCTAGAGAAAAAACCACAAGTGACAGCATGCCCGGAAGAATTTTTTTGTAGAAGAACAGCTCCAGCTCCCACTGAGGAGGCATCAACCTCCAATAGGAAGGGTTTGGAAGGGTCAGGTCTGGAGAGCACGGGAGCCGAAGAAAAGGCAGACTTGAGTCGTTTAAAGGCGTCTTCTGCTTGAGGAGGCCAGGACTTGGGATCAGCATTTTTTTTGGTTAAAGCCACGATAGGAGCCACAATGGTAGAAAAATGTGGAATAAATTGCCTGTAATAATTGGCGAACCCCAAAAAGCGTTGGATAGCACGGAGTCCGGAGGGGCGTGGCCAATCTAAGACGGCAGAGAGTTTGTCTGGATCCATCTGTAGTCCCTGGCCAGAGACCAAATATCCTAGAAAAGGAAGAGATTGGCATTCAAACAGACATTTCTCAATTTTGGCATAGAGTTGATTGTCACGAAGTCTCTGAAGAACCATACGGACATGCTGGCGGTGTTCTTCTAGATTGGCAGAGAAAATTAGGATATCGTCCAGATATACAACAACACAGGAGTATAACAGATCACGAAAAATTTCATTGACAAAGTCTTGGAAGACGGCAGGGGCGTTGCACAGGCCAAAGGGCATGACCAGATACTCAAAGTGTCCATCTCTGGTGTTAAATGCCGTTTTCCACTCATCCCCCTCTCTGATGCGGATGAGGTTATAGGCGCCTCTTAAGTCCAATTTAGTAAAGATGTGGGCACCTTGGAGGCGATCAAAGAGTTCAGAGATGAGGGGTAAGGGGTAGCGGTTCTTAACCGTGATTTTATTAAGACCGCGGTAGTCAATGCAAGGATGTAGGGAGCCATCTTTTTTGGACACAAAGAAAAATCCGGCTCCGGCAGGAGAGGAGGATTTACGGATAAAGCCCTTTTTTAGATTCTCCTGGACGTATTCAGACATGGCAAGAGTCTCTGGGGCAGAGAGAGGATAAATTCTGCCCCGGGGTGGAGTAGTGCCCGGGAGGAGGTCGATAGGACAATCATAAGGCCTGTGAGGAGGTAGAGTCTCAGCTTGTTTTTTGCAGAAAACATCCGCGAAGTCCATATAGGCCTTAGGGAGACCGGTTACTGGAGGAACCACAGAGTTACGGCAAGGGTTACTGGGAACCGGTTTTAGACAGTTCTTGGAACAAGAGGACCCCCAACTCTTGATCTCCCCAGTGGACCAATCCAGGGTTGGGGAATGAAGTTGAAGCCAGGGAAGTCCAAGGAGAATTTCCGAGGTGCAATTGGGGAGGACCAAAAGTTCAATCCTCTCGTGATGAGATCCGATGCTCATAAGAAGGGGCTCCGTGCGGAAACGTATGGTACAGTCCAATCTTTCATTATTTACACAATTGATGTAGAGGGGTCTGGCGAGACTGGTCACTGGGATGTTGAACCTGTTGACGAGAGAGGCCAAAATAAAATTTCCTGCAGATCCAGAGTCCAAGAAGGCCACAGCAGGGAAGGAGAAGGCAGAGGCAGACATCCGCACAGGCACTGTAAGACGTGGAGAAGCAGAGTAGACATCAAGGACTGTCTCACCTTTGTGCGGAGTCAGCGTACGTCTTTCCAGGCGGGGAGGACGGATAGGACAATCCCTCAGGAAGTGTTCGGTACTAGCACAGTACAGGCAGAGGTTCTCCATACGGCGTCGTGTCCTCTCTTGAGGTGTCAGGCGAGACCGGTCGACCTGCATAGCCTCCACGGCGGAAGGCACAGGAACAGATTGCAGGGGACCAGAGGAGAGAGGAGCCGAGGAGGAGAAACGCCTCGTGCGAACAGAGTCCATATCTTGGCGGAGTTCCTGACGCCTTTCGGAAAAACGCATGTCAATGCGAGTGGCTAGGTGAATAAGTTCATGTAGATTAGCAGGAATTTCTCGTGCGGCCAGAACATCTTTAATGTTGCCGGATAGGCCTTTTTTGAAGGTCGCGCAGAGGGCCTCATTATTCCAGGACAATTCTGAAGCAAGAGTACGGAATTGTACGGCATACTCGCCAACGGAAGAATTACCCTGGACCAGGTTCAACAGGGCAGTCTCAGCAGAAGAGGCTCGGGCAGGTTCCTCAAAGACACTTCGGATTTCCGAGAAGAAGGAGTGTACAGAGGCAGTGACGGGGTCATTGCGGTCCCAGAGCGGTGTGGCCCATGACAGGGCTTTTCCGGACAGAAGGCTGACTACGAAAGCCACCTTAGACCTTTCAGTGGGAAACAGGTCCGACATCATCTCCAGATGCAGGGAACATTGGGAAAGAAAGCCACGGCAAAACTTAGAGTCCCCATCAAATTTATCCGGCAAGGATAGGCGTAGCCCAGGAGCGGCCACTCGCTGCGGAGGAGGTGCAGGAGCTGGCGGAGGAGATGACTGCTGAAGCTGTGGTAGTAACTGTTGTAGCATAACGGTCAGTTGAGACAGCTGTTGGCCTTGTTGCGCCTGCTGGGCGACCACCGTGGTGAGGTCAGCGACAACTGGCAGAGGAACTTCAGCGGGATCCATGGCCGGATCTACTGTCACGATGCCGGCTGGCAGGTAGTGGATCCTCTGTGCCAGAGAGGGATTGGCGTGGACCGTGCTAGTGGACCGGTTCTAAGCCACTACTGGTTTTCACCAGAGCCCGCCGCAAAGCGGGATGGTCTTGCTGCGGCGGTAGTGACCAGGTCGTATCCACTAGCAACGGCTCACCTCTCTGGCTGCTGAAGATAGGCGCGGTACAAGGGAGTAGGCAGAAGCAAGGTCGGACGTAGCAGAAGGTCGGGGCAGGCAGCAAGGATCGTAGTCAGGGGCAACGGCAGAAGGTCTGGAACACAGGCTAGGAACACACAAGGAACGCTTTCACTGGCACAATGGCAACAAGATCCGGCAAGGGAGTGCAGGGGAAGTGAGGAGATATAGGGAAGTGCACAGGTGAACACACTAATTGGAACCACTGCGCCAATCAGCGGCGCAGTGGCCCTCTAAATCGCAGAGACCCGGCGCGCGCGCGCCCTAGGGAGCGGGGCCGCGCGCGCCGGGACAGGACAGACGGGGAGCGAGTCAGGTACGGGAGCCGGGGTGCGCATCGCGAGCGGGCGCTACCCGCATCGCGAATCGCATCCCGGCTGACAGCGGAATCGCAGCGCCCCGGGTCAGAGGATGTGACCGGAGCGCTGCAGCGGGGAGAGTGAAGCGAGCGCTCCGGGGAGGAGCGGGGACCCGGAGCGCTCGGCGTAACAACTACATTAGATGTTTTGAAGTTTGCAAAATCCTTGATTTTATATTCCAAACCGGTTTTGTCACTCCTAAAGTTCTTCGACTTGTCAATATAGGGACATGCTATACAATTGCCACCACATTTGAAGGTACCTTTAGGTTTTCGGTTCAGCCATGATTCCGGGGGAGAAGCCGACTGGTAATGACTATGTACCAGTCGGTCTCGCAATGATCTCCCTTTCCGAAATGTGACTGACGGGTGTTCTGACAATACTTCCTTAAGATGCGGATCTGACCTTAAGATACCCCAGTAGTTGCCCAGTATGGTCTTGACACAATCAGATCTCTCATCATATGTACCTATCATTCTGATCTGTTTGTGTAAGTAGATCAACTCTATTACTCTTTAGAGCAAATTTATTTGCCTCCCGAAGTACCCGATCCGGGTACCCCCTCTCCAAGAATCTGTTCCTGAGATCACCTGCTTGTCTAATAAAATCCTCAGTGTCTGAGCAGTTGTGTCTCAAGCGCAAGTATTGTCCCTTCGGTATGCCTCGCTTAAGTGGGACAGGATGGTGGCTGTCCCACCTAAGCAGGCTGTTAGTAGCCGTCGGTTTACGGTAAATGCTCGTGATCAAACCACCTCTACCGTCTTTTTTAATGAGCACATCTAGGAATGCTAAACTTTCATAACTGCTCTCTGATGTAAACCGCATTACAATTGGATTGGTATTTAGTGAGAGTACAAATTCTTTAAATGACATCTCTGTGTCACTCCACAAGATAAATACGTCATCTATATACCTGCCCCAGTATAATATATTAGACGTCAGAGGGTTACTGTCTTCTCCAAAAACGATATTGTCCTCCCACCAACTCAGGGTCACGCTGGCGTATGTGGGGGCACAAGGGCTCCCCATTGCCGTGCCCCTGAGTTGGTGGTAGACATGATGGTCAAAAATAAAATAGTTATGATGAAGGACAAAATGGAGAAGAGATAACTCAAATACGCTATGTTCTTGACACGCAACACCTCTCGAGCGGAAATAATGCTCGGACGCTTTAAGACCCCATTCATGGGGTATGCTACTATAAAGAGCCTCCACATCAATAGAAGCGAGCAGAATATCATCTTCCACCGTAAGGCCATCCAATTTTTGCAACAGGTCTGAGGTGTCGCATATATAGGAGGGTAATGCCGTTACAAACTTTCTCATTACCTCATCTATATAAATGCCACAGTTCTGAGTTAATGATGATACCCCCGACACGATTGGCCAACCTTTAAGGGGTCGTAGCCCCTTATGTACCTTTGGCAAGGCATAAAAGGTGGCCACTTGTGGTTTGTTTGCTAATAGAAATTTAAGTTCACCCACATCAATCAACCTGCTGTCAAGGGCATCCACCAGTAGTGCCTCAAGTTCTGCCAAGAACTGGTCCGTAGGGTCATGATGCAATATGGCATAACCCTCTCTATCTTTCAGCAAGTCTAGACACGTTGTTCTGTATAGTTCTGTAGGCAGAATCACCAAGTTTCCCCCCTTGTCTGAGGGCTTCAGTGTTATGTCTATATCCCTCTCAAGAGTCTGTAGGGCTGTTATTTCCTGTGATGTAAAATAATTTTCAAAATGTAATGATTTGTTAGAAAGTTTTTCAAACTCACCGGTGATTCAGTAGGTGGAGGCATTCTCCTACTCTTAAGTTTAAGAGTAGTGAACGGACCAATTCCTGATTCTTCGGCTCTTGTATCCACTAAATTCGCCAGTAATCTGACATCATCAAGTTCAGATCTACATATACCTAGACCATCACTCTCATTCTCCTCCTGGATACAAAAATGTTTATGCCACCTTAATTTCCTCAGGAATAAATGTAGGTCCTTCACCCACGAAAACAAATTAAACCTAGTCACCGGAACAAAAGAGAATCCCTTACATAATAGAGAAGTTTCAGCATCGGTCAGGGTCCTATTTGTAAGATTGATTATACAATGTTTATTCATCAGTTTTTCTTTTCCCTCAGACCGTATGCTGGCATCTCTAAAAAAGAGGAGGAGGAGGCCGAGGGCGACAATGCAGTAGAGGAAGCAACAGATTGTGCTCCTAAGGAGTCTGATTTGGTCTGTTTGGAAATCCATGTGGCTCCTTGTGTATCTCTTTGATGTGGTCTGTTTCCATCCTCGACCTCTGCCTCTTCCACCTCTCCCTCTGCCACGTCCCCTGTCACCTCGCCTGCTGTCCGAGTCGGGTTCGGATTCTACTTCCGAGGAGGAAATCTCACTGGCCCTACCGTCCGTTTGTCTAATAGTCGTTTCACTCTAGGCCCTGTGCTCCTTGAATTCCAGACAATCCCTCCTGAACTGTTTATGTTTCCTTTCTTTTATGTTATTCTGGAAACGTTCAACTGAGGTTTTTAAAAGAGAGTCTCGCTTAGGAAACTCTGGATCGTCCTTATATGTCAGGGCCTTTTCTATCAGTGTGTTTAATCTTTTTGAACTTTCAGTTAAAAAGATTTTTTCCGCCTCCAACAGGAGCTTCATAAGTCTTAGGGAACTATTTGTTAATTCAGTTTCCCACCGGCCCTGAAACTCCTGTGTTCATGTTTTTTTTAGCAGGTATAATCGGGATTCTCAGTCCTTTGGGGACAATCCCCGTCTCAATATAACTTTCTAGGGACTGTACCTCCCAAAGTGACCTTAGATTGTCTTTATAGGCCTTATATAATTCATTAAAGATTGTTTTAAGAGAGGGAGTACATAATTCATCAGAAAAGTCACAGTCAGAAAAAACCTTTTTGGCGTCAATGATAAATTTCTCGGTGTCTATAGGTCCTGTCAGAAAGTTAGCCATTTGTACCCTTACAAAAGCTCAAAACAGCAAACCATACAAATTTACTCTTAGGGTAAATCAAAGAACAATATCACAGCCCCTTTAGGACCCTAGTATCGGATAAAGCTAAAACTTATAAATTTATTGATATGCATTAAAATGAATTATATTATAAAGAAAGTCGTGACCACTAAAAGTGTTTGCGGCAATACCGGAAGTGTTTAGGAGCGTCTGCCGCGAGGTATAAAAATAGGCCCGCGGCCATATCCAGGCGTGTGGATGAACATACCTACCGGGGCACATGCCTGACGTATCCTTGATGCATAAGAAGACAAGGTATTTGATTATTGCTCCCTTTCTCCTTTAGGAATCTATCGCATTTTCATTAACTATATGTCCCCAGGATGCAGATTGAGTATGCTTCTGTTGTTTTTCTGTGCAGGCTTATCGGTGTTATCTATATTCAGGCCTCTTCTTGTGACATCAGTCCGTATCAATAGGACTTAACCGTTCCTTGAGAAACCCTGCTAATGGGGGGATACGCGTCGGAACGGGAAAAAATTGTAATGTCCTTTTTAATTTATTCACTTATTATTGCACAATAGGTGGTATGGTTTAAGGTACACACCTGAATAGCTTTAATGGTGAGTCTATAGCTATCCTTTATCCACATTGTTAGAATTGGAGAGCTGGATTAATCTCTGTAGCTACTAGTGTTGCTCGCGAATATTCGCAATTCGAATATTATTTGCGAATATCGCATATTCGCGAATTCGCGAATTTCGCGAATATAGCGCTATATATTCGTAATTACGAATATTCGTATATTTTTTTTTTCTTCACAGTACACATCACAGTGATCACCCTCTCTGCTTCCAGCTTGTGTGGTGTAAAGAAGGCTGTAATACTACTGTGTGAGACTGCCGTGCGAAAATTCGCATATGCGAAAATTCGCATATGCTAATTTTCGCATATGCTAATTTTCGCATGAGTTAAATTTCGCATGTGCGAAAATAAAACGATAATATGCGAATATTCGTGAATATATGACGAATATTCGTCCATATATTCGCAAATATTCGCGAATTCGAATATGGCCTATGCCGCTCGACACTAGTAGCTACAATAGATAGCTTGAACCCTATCACGGGAGATATAATATATATGTTCTGTATGTCAGCCTGTCGATCCTGGGGGGCTGACATATTGATATTTTTGGACTCACCATTTATAACAATAGTCCAGTAGTCAGGATTGACTCTGGACCAATACAGTAAATTCTTTTCAGGTGTTGTGATTTTTGTCTTTTTCAATTCTTTTTTCATTTTTTCATATTTTGTCACAATTTAGTGGTCACAACTTTCTTTATAAAATAATTCATTTTATTGCATATCAATAAATTTATAAGTTTTAGCTTTATCCGATACTAGGGTCCTAAAGGGGCTGTGATAAATTTCACTTATAAAATGTGTTCAATGTGCTGCCCATTGTGTTGTAAATGCAACCCTCTTCTCCCACTCTTCACACACTGATAGCAACACCACAGGAGAAACGCTAGCATAGGCTTCCAGTATTCGTAGTTTCAGGTGCTGCACATCTTGTATCTTCACAGCATAGACAATTGCCTTAAGATTACCCCAAAGATAAAAGGGGGTCAGATCGGGAGACCTTGGGAGCCATTCAACTGGCCCACGATGATGGGCATCTCAGAAACTTTTCCAGGAAAAGCTGCTTAGCTGCCCATAGCAACCAATCAGATCACTTCTTTCATTTTGCAGAGGCCTTGTGAAAAATGAAAGAAGCATTCTGGTTGCTATGGGCAACTCAGCAGCTTTTCCAGGAAAGTAAAGTAAAACCACAACACTGTAACACCCCAGGACTTGAACCAGTGGTGGTCTCCCATTCCACTGTGCTGCCAAGATGGTCCTGCTTATCTTACTGTTTTACATGCCGTAAGATTCCCATAGACCACGATGGGCCTATTGGTCTCAAAGGGCAAAAAATCACAGAGTTAATGCACTAGTCATAGTTCCCTATACCATTAAAGAAGGGAGGGCTCAATATTCACGAATATGCGCATATGCGAGAAAAAAAAAAACAAATATTCGTAATTACGAATATATAGTGCTATATTCGCAATATTAGCGAATTTGCGAATATGCGATATTCGCGATTAAAATTCGAATTGCGAATATTAGCGAGCAAGACTAGTTAATAACTCATGAAATAATAAAGTTACATTAAAACCAAGCACATCATTGTTTTTCTTGTGAAATTCCCAATAAGTTTGATGTGTGACATGACTCTCTTTCTATTGAAAAAACTAAAGTTGGATTCAAAATGGCCGCCATGGTCACCACCCATCTTGAAAAGTTTTCCCCCTCACATATACTAATGTGCCACAAACAGGAAGTTAATATCACCAACCATTCCCATTTTATTAAGGTGTATCCATATAAATGGCCCACCCTGTATAATAAATTTACAAATCTGCTTAACTTTATGGCACCAGTTGATTTGAAAATATTTTTTTCCCCTTTAAGTCTTATAAAGGCTTTCCCATTCATGTCTATGGAAGGGGGTGTGACGGCTAGTACACAGAAAAAGTGTATAAAAAAAAAATAAAGGTGCTAGACTCTAGAAAAAATTGATGTACATGGTAAGGATTAGGTACTGTGTAGAGATGAGCAAGCCGAATTCTGTTTTTCCAGCTCACCAAACTCTCAAGCTTTTACTAGTTTGGCTCATGCGAGCTGCTAAGTATCATTAAAAATAGGCATGTATTTTTTGGCGGGGCGTAACAAGCAAAGCGGGCAAGGGACGGTGAGATGACATAGGGAAAGCAGCAGATCACATGATAACCCAAGTCTATCATTTGATTTGCTGCTTACTGTGTAATTCAAGCACAAAGGCAAATAAGACACAGCCAGGAACTCAGATAAAAGGGCACTGACATTACCCACAGCGTTCACAGTGCTCAGAACTTCTGCAGAGAGGTGACAGAGAGAGGAAGAGAGCCAAACATAGGGACGGCTTGAGTGTATGTGAACAGGAATCAATCTCCATACAAGAAACCTATAGGGGCTCCTATACAGCAGATAAAGACATCCTTCTCACAGCCTCAGGACTCATCTTTTGCTACCACAAACACCGTCAATACGCATTAGGAACTAATGTCAGCCAGTCAAAAAGCGTGTTGATAAGTAATATGTATCTACTATCTAGCCTGTAGTGTCAATAGCGGTCTGTTGCATTTCATACAGTTCCGCAAACACCATAATTTAATTACGCATTGTGCAGTTATATAGTAATCTAAGCCAGTCAAAAAGCATGTTTATAAGTAATATGTATCTGCTATCTAGCCTGTAGTTTTAATAGAGGTCTGTTGCATTTCATACAGTTTTGCAAACACCGTCGGTACGCATTGTGCAGCAATCTCTGTCAGTCAAAAAGCGTGTTGATAAGTAATACATATCTGCCCTCTAGCCTGTAATGTTCATAAAGGTCTGTTGCACAAACACCTTCAGTACTCATTGTGCTGTCATCTCTGCAACGCAAAAAGCATTCAAAGTGTTGAAACTTAGATTTGAAAAGTATGTTTGTGAAAAATCACCCAAAAATATAAAAGTAACCCAAAAAAAATTTCTGGAAAATGAGTTGGTGGACAGGGTGGAGGGCAGAAAACCCCTGTCCTGTTGTCTGACAGTAAGATTGTTCATGGCAATACTAGTACAGGTAGCGGCAACACCAGCCAGGTGTTGTTTGGTAGTAGTGTCAGCCATCCCAAGTTTTCACTGCCTGAGAGAGGTTAAACAGTTTCACAGGATGATTCGGCGTTACTGGTATATTTCTGTCATCTCTGAATTTGCCTCCCTTCCCTACTGCTTTGCAGAAGGATAGCACTGGCCACGGGGAGGAGTTGTGTAAGGACAGTCAAGCTTTGGAGTGTGTTGGCGACTTGGTGGAGGTTGAATCAGTGGTCAAGCCCAGGACAATTGGGACTGCTGGTGGTAGGTGTGGTGGGGAAACTGTAAGGCGTCAAGGTGGCTATGGTGAGGGGGAGAAAGGAGCCCAAGAAGTCCATGCAGAGATGAGTGGCGTAATCGATGAGGAGTTTCATGTTGACAATGATGTGGTGAAGGACAGGATGTGGGAGCCACCTGGGCATGAACTGTCGTGTTCAGAACAGGAGGGTAGTGACAGTGTCAGCGAAGATAAGCGTAGCTAAGGTAGGGGAAGGAAACCTGTGAAACTTAACAGGTGTAGGGCTGCTGGTCTGATGAGCTCGGGTGACGGTGACGCTGCTGCATGTTCAGGTTCTAATAAAAAAACTATCCCGAGGAGGGGCACAGTCAGGTAATGCAGTCTCTGTCCGATATTCTAATGTGTGGAACTTTTTCTCCACCTTACCTGATGTAGAGAACATGGCAATATGTAATCTCTGTAAACAGAAAGTAAGCTACCCAGGGTCTGAGTGTAGGGATTACATCTCTACGCAAGCATATAGAGCGTCACCACAAGGCCGCGGGGGACAGTCGAGATGCCCCATAACGTGAGAAAAACACTGCTGCCGCTACTGATTATCCTCCAGATCCCTCCCAACTGTCAGGCCAGGCCTCTTCCACAGGCAGCACATTTTCAGGATTTGCCTCATCAGTGTCATACCCTCCTTTCTGTTCCCGTCAGTCATCCATTGGGGAATCCATGTCCTCCAGACAACCAAATTCTCCCAGTCACCCTGTTTTGTGCACCTCAATTCCTACCTGGCCAAGTTGGTGGTGGCACAGACTCCGCAGCCTTTAGGCAACTAATGGGGAGTGCCAAGCCCAGGTGGCGTGTACCTAGTCATCATTATTTTGCAAAGAAAGCCGTCCCCGCTTTGCACAATCATATGAAGGAGAGGGTGGGCCACTCCAGAACAGTGCATGCCACTAGTGTTGAGCGTGAATTTTCGAATAGCAAATTTTTTTCATGAATATCGTCACTTCGCGATTTTGTGAATATTAAGAATATCACAAATTGTATTGTATTGGGTTTTTGTTTTTTTTCACAGAACACATCACAAGGATGTGTACTGTGTAAATAAAAAGTGATAATCCCTCCCTGCTTCCAGCTTGTGGTCCAAAGAAGGCGAATATGCGAATGCAAATTTCATGCAAAAAATATGCGAATATCGGCATTTCCAGAGGACACTGATCCCTCCCCTTTTTAAGCTTGTGGGCCAATGAGATGAAAATACAGTTGTCTGAGGTTAGCAACATCCCTAGCAACCAATAGGAAAGTAATTAGTTGAAAGATATAATCGCGCATGCGCATTTTCTGAATTTTGCAAATATAGGACAAATATTCGTCCAAATATTGGTGAAATATTGCAAATTCGAATATGGCCTAAGCCGCTCATCACTATATGTCACTGTTGATACATGGAGTAGTAGCAACGGCCAAGAGCAGTACATGTCTTTTATGGCCCACTGGGTCAACATCCTGCAGTATGAGGCACCACTGCAATGAGGCCAAGAAATTGTTCAACTGATAACACCCCCGCCTATACTCTTCTTCCTCCTCCATGGACATCTTGCACCCCACCTCCCCCCTTTCTTTCATCGCTGCAAAGTCAAACGCTGCCATGCTGTGTTACACCTGCTGAACCTGGGCAAGAAAAGCCACACAGCAGAGGAGCTGCTGTTCTGTCTGCAACAAGAGGTTTCACACTGGTTCATAGGTTGTGAGCTGACAACGGGACACGTCGTCGCCGATAATAGCACAAGCATCGTCATAGGTGGCATGACACACTCTCCCTGTTTGGCACACGTGCTAAACCTTGTGGTCAAACATTTCTTGACAACTTGTCCACGTGCAAAGCCAGTGGTGTCTACATGCAGGAAAATTTGCGTTTGGTTTAGCCGTTCGTATGCTTTTTAACATGATTTGCTTCACCTACAGCGCCAAAACAGTCTTCCCCCAACACCGCGGTAATTGCAATGTTCTAACACGGTGGAACTCCCCCTAACACATGTGAGAATGCCTCTGCCAGCAGTGCAAAGCCGTGACCAACTTTCTTATGCAACAGCAAGACGATTTCTGGAGCCAGTGTGATTTACAACTCAGGGATTGGCAGCTAATCAGGGACACTTGTCACATGCACGTGCCTTTTGAAGAGGCTTCAAGATAGCAAGGAAAATAGTAGCATTGACTTGGTGATGCCTCTGATATTCCTTTTAGAGCATGCACTGACAGCGGTGATGGTAGGAGGAGGGATGGAGGACACTTCACATCTTGATGGAGCAGTATGGATATTCTCCTTGAGGAGAAGAAGTTGAATGAGAATCAGGTAGTGGGACCTGAGGAGGAGGATTTGGAGATGGACTCTATGGAAGAGAGAGGGGACGAGGACCTTACTCAAGGCAACACTGATGAGGATGAATGGGAGCATGACCAACCCTGGCAGTATTGGAAGGGGGGTGAAACAAGCTGGGCCCTCAGAAAAGCTGGCAAGAATGGCTAGGTATATGCTTTTCTGCTTGCACAATAACAAGCATATTGTGGGATTGAAAGGAAGAGAGGAGTACTGGATAGCCACACTCTCAGACCCTCAGTATCAACCCAAAATAGGGGAATTTTTCTTGCCTTCTGTGGAGGAGGCTGAATTTGATTTTTATAAGGAGAAGCTTGCAGCCAGCTTGCCATGGTTTCCAGCTACAAACACTTGCTTAACGGGGGTCCAGTTTCAATGCTCCACTACCTCTGCCAACACTACCCCAGCAAAAGGCAGGAGCAGCAACAGCAGCAGTGGCAGCATCTTGACGTTTGAGCACATGATGGCGAAGTTTCTGCATCCTGCATACTCCCCTGACATGAGTCATGAAAGGGATGTGAATCCCCACCTTAACAACCAGGTTGAGGCCTACCTCAGCAGTGCCCTTTCTCTGACAGACACCATGAGCCCAGACCCCATGGACTTCTGGCTCACCAGATTTGACCAACCCAAACCATCGTAAACTAGCTGCATTACGGAAGAATCTTCATACATACCAATTAGGCAACTCCTGGTGTGCACTCCATCCACACAACCGGGACTACACCTTCTTCTCCCACCCCTACAACTCTTTCAGTCGAAAAGACTATATTCACTGCCCACACCACCTTCTACCTTCAGCTAAACGCTCTACCATAGGCTCAATCACCTTCTTTGACCATGCCCCAGTCACCCTTACCTTTAAACTTCCCTCTTTCTCCAAGCCCTATTCCAACTGGAAATTAAATGAGATTCTCCTCCTGGACTCTAAGTGCCTCCAGGAGCTGCAAGCGACTATCTCCCACTTCCAGTCTGACCATGAGATGGATGTTTCCTCCCCACTTATGAATTGGGAGCCTCTAAAACGTGTTTTACAAGGCATCCTAGTGAAACATGGGTCTCGGCTGAAGAGGGAAAACTTAGCTAAATTGTCATCCCTGTATCAGGAGCTACACACATTGGAGACCCTACACAAACAGTTCCAACAGGAACAGGTTCTTAGGGATATCATCAAATTTCGCCAAGAACTATTGGCATTAATTAATCAGAAGCATCGGTTTTACCGTTAGCTCACGGAAACTTTTTAACATATGTAATGTTTAACAAATGTAATGGTACGAGACAGGGTTGTGCCCTATCCCCTCTTCTATATGTGCTGTGTATGGAGCACCTCTTAGTAGTGATCAGACAAAACCGTGACATTAAGGGACTCAATACTCCTTCGCACCATCACAAATTATCTGCTTTTGTGGATGATCTTCTGCTCTTTCTTTCTTCCCCGCTAACTTCCCTCCCCTCCCTCCTTTCTACCATCCATACTTTTTCTCATTATTCTAATTATAAACTGAACCCAGACAAAAGTGAAGCCCTCAACATCTCCCTTCCCTCCCATATAGTTCAACAATTGAAGACTAACTATCCTTTCCGTTGGTTTAAGGGCTCTTTTAATACCTGGGCCTATGCATCCCTACAGACTTGAAAGACTCATTCAGCCTCAATTTCCTTCCACTACTACACAGACCATTAAAACAGACCTGGCCAGATGGGAGCGCAGAGACTTTTTATGGATAGGACGCATTAAAGGGGTATTCCAGGAATTTTTTTCTTTTGACTATGCTACAGGGACTGTAAAGTTAGTGTAGGTCATAATATAGTGTCTCTACCTGTATGTGATGGTTTTCTCACAATTCTTATGTGATTTTCACCCCAATATTTATCTTTAACAGCATACAAAATGACTGTTGTCTCGGATTTTTCCCAACTTGCAATGCTGCCGAGACCTGACTCACTAGTCAGCTGATGACATGGTGCCTATATGCTTCAATCGGTGGAGGGATCGCTTGGTGGGAGAGAGATCAATCTGCAACTAATGCAACAGCTGTAGGCACCCTGATTGAATGGATGCAGCTCACTCATGATTCAATGGGTGGGGTGGCTGATGTGTGGCAGAGAGGAAAATGGAATTATGGGATTTGCAGGCAAAAAAGGAAAACTCAAAACAGGAAATAACAGTTCACAAAAAGCTAGCCAGTGTTATGGTAATCTCACAACATAGCCATTTAGCCCCAAGACAAGCACATATCCTTCCTAAGCATGTCCATTACTGTCTGGCAGGTACGTACTAAAATCACCTTATGGTCGATAACCCCTTTAACATCATTAAAATGAACATGCTTCCACATCTTCTCTATCTCTTCTCTGCCGTGCCTTTCTGCCCTTCAAGCGTCTTTTTTGAGAGGCTCTCTGCACTCCTCTCTGACTTTGTCTGGCCCGGTAGGCGTCCTAGACTTGCTCGCCATTTCCTGACTAGATGTAAATACGAAGGAGGACTGGGTCTTCCTGACTGCAGTTGATATTACATGGTCACGGCCTTAACCAGAGTCCTTGATTGTTGCGCGACCTCAGAAGTTAAACAATGGATAGCCTTGGAACATGGTTCATCTTCCTTTGATCCTAGAATGGTACTGTGGCTCCCAAAACCACTCTGCCGTTCACGCTTCATTCCTCTCTACCTCTGGTCACTGCTTCTATAGAACACAACCGTTGTTTTCTTTTGACTGGCACCCCATAACACCGCTGCCGGCACTTTAACACCGCTGATAGGGAACCCAGACTTCCCCTCTGCTTTGACCGCTCACACTTTTTTGGGCCTGTCTAAGACATGTGGTGTGTTCTTCATGAAATTATTGTCCCTGAGGGGTTAAAGGGGTACTCCACTGGAAAAAATTATATAATAAAAATAAAAATTATATAATAAAATCAACTGGTGCCAGAAAGTTAAGCGTATTTGTAAATGATTTATATTAAAAAATCTTAATCTTTCCAGTACTTATCAGCTGCTGTATGATCCACATGAAGTTCTTTTCTTTTTGAATGTCCTTTCTGTCTGACCACAGTGCTCTCTGCTGACACCTCTGTCCATATCAGAAACTGTCCAGAGCAGGAGAGGTTTGCTATGGGGATTTGCTTCTACTCTGGACAGTTCCTAAAATGAACAGATGTGTCAGCAGAGAGCACTGTGGTCAGATAGAAAGGAAATTCAAAAAGAAAAGAACTTCCTGTGGAGTATATAACAGCTGATAAGCACTGGAAGGATTAAGATTTTAAAATAGAAGTAATTTACAAATCTGTTTAACTTTCTGGCACCAGTTGAAAGTTTTTCAGTGGAGTACCCCTTTAAAGCCTTTAGACGAAATTGTTACGTTCTACCCGTAACCATGTCTCGCATACTGCAATATTCCCAACTTTGCCACTATTATAGGACTGTCAGAGACACCCTAGACCTACATCGACCTCCCACCCCTTTTGAGAAACTCTGTCTCTCCAACTCGCAAGTGCACCGTCCGGTGAGCAACTTGTATGCCCTTCTTCTTGATACCTCCCATTGATATCCCTTTACCATTTGGTATTGGGTGGGAAAAGGAAATTAACAGGGTCTTCTCAGATGGGGAATGGAGGAAAGCGGTCCAATTCTGCCACAAAACCTCCATCTCCTGTAGGATTCAGGAAACAAATTATAACATTTTGACAAGATGGTATAGGGTGCCCACCGTTTCATCCAAATTTTACCCAGGACTTCTTGACTCATGCTGAAGTTGTGGGATGCCTGGTGATTCCATGAGTCATATCTGGTTGCTGTACCCTCTCCTAGACCCTTCAGGTGCTTTTTAGCATGCAACAGGGGAAAAGATGACTAAAGTCCAAAAGAAGTTAAGACGTTAAGGCAAAATAAAAGAAAACAAAGAAATGTCTATCAAGGGTTGGGAGTGAACCCAGAATGATGACTTCTTATTTGTTGTAGTGTGAATGGTGGTAGGCATGATGATAGAGGTATTTATGAAAGTGGACATGGTGGGACATGGAGCACATGAAACATCAAAATAGACAGGGAAGAGAAGTACAGATAATCAGGAGGACAGTACATGGGAAATAGATGACAAGGAGGTGACATTGTCTGAGCAGAAGGACAGTGGTGGTATTGGCAGTGATAAAGAGCAGAGCAGAGGTAGGGCCAGAACATCTACAAAATATCCCAGAAGTAGGCATGTTGGTATGGTCAGCTCAGGAGCAGGTGATTGCTACATAGTTGATACATTTGTAGGCTCTAGAAAAATGCACACTGTCAAAAGTGGCACACTGTCAAGTATAGATACTAGCTCTTCTTGGCTAGAGGGCAGTTCTGTAGTTTTTCAAAGGAAGAAATATAAAATCAGTGCTGGATCTGCAAACAAAAAAATTAGGCATGGCCAGGGAAACCTACAGCTCTACATATGCACACAAGGCCTCATTGAACAATTGAGATGCCCCACAATTGTGCTCAAAACCTTACTGTTCCTAGTGATGATGCTGTTTGATGGAGTACCTCTCAATCCCTGTCCTCATCCAGCAGACAGGCAGCTATTGTAGCCAGTGTGATTTTCAGCTCAGGCATTGGCAGACAAAAAGTGATACTGTATGTTAAGACACATATGCTAAGGCCTTTTAAAGAACCAACAAGATTTGTCAGCAGGGATAACAGCATTGTCAAACCAAAGCAAATAAGCTTTCCATAAATAGGGAATGTTTGTTAAAATAAATTAGCCATGGATCAGTGAGGATTTTAAAATATTTGTACTAATGCCACTGATTAGTTATGCCACTGCTGCTATCAACTGGCTACTTCTACCACCACCCCTGCTGGCTACACGATAGTACTATCATTAACTCTGCTGTCCCTTGGCTACTACTACCTTCAGACCACCAACCCTGCTGTCAACCCCGTACTACTACTTCCACCAATCTACCACGACTGTTGTCAACCATTACTACTGGGCCTAAGCAAGCACAAATCCCCTCTCCTGCCCTTTGTTTTACACTGTGCTGCTGATGCAGATGCTGCTACCGTGCTGTTAGTTACTGTGGGTACCACTTGGCTATCTATAACAATTCATGCGTCTGTAACTTTGGCATTAACAAAGCTTTAAAAATAGTTTAGGAGTACTTGGATGGACCTAGCAGTTTTATTCCGTGTAATACACACATTTTAGGGTAATTGCTGAGGTACGGGTTTAGATCGAACAAATTTCTTATTTGGTCTGAAAAAACCCTTTTGCCAAAATTTGGAAAACCGTACAAAGCCTTGGAAAAATTGCTTAACTCTATACCTTTGTCTTAACTGAACAACTCAAGATATAGCTGTGCAGTAGATAGTACTTTCAGCCTCAGTGTTTGTCCATCTAAATAATTAAAAAGTTAAAATATACCATATGATAATAGCTAATAGTGGGTGATTTGGCCATATGGGATCACTTTCCACTTTATTTCAGCATAAGCCTTCAGTTTTTATATGCATATGTTTTAACAGTTATAGTATGCCAGTATAAAAATACGATCTTGCATATTAAGCCTTTTGTAGAAATACTTTATCAATTTTTGACTCATTCCAGAAGATGAAGATCAAAAAGGCATGTGCAACTGCATATAAAGAGTTCATCAAATATGCTATTAGGTTATTGAAAAAATAATCACACACAATGTGGCATAAGAAAACTGGTATAGATAATTCAACATTATAAATCAGTGTAATATGAATGACAGTTTGCTATGAATATGAATGATTGCGTTATCCATGAATTTCATCTTACATTACATTTTTATAAAATCTGAAAATATAACATTAAATCTGTCAGCTTTTCTGTAAGTGAGTGTAACAAACCATGGCCCTATTTCTTTTTTATATATAACATTATTAGTCAAATGTTAAAAGCATTCCTAAATATGTTCTAAAAGCCTAGCGATCTTTAAAATGACTTTACATTTGTTTTAGTTTTTTTGGTTTTTCAACACAATTTTGTTGCATGAGTAAGATATCAAATACTTCTGAATCAAAGTATTTAGTGCATGTTTGTCCAGTACACAAAACCTGTGTTAGGCTGTCTTCACAAATATCCGGCATCTGGCATAGGTGAACTCAGCCTAGATCTGGACGCAACTGATGCCACAACTGATGACAAGTTGTCATCAGTCGTATGGCATCCTGCATCCATTGTTTCTGGACGGCGGACAGGGGAACACAAGAAGCTGCTTTCCCCTGTCCAGTGCCCTCCGGCGTGTCCAACCATATGGCGTCACATTGAGATGCTGGATGATTGTGAACTGTCCCATTGAAATGAACGGGATCAGTTCTAGCATCAGTTTCCCTCCGGTGCATGCTGGAGGAAAACTATGCTAGACACCTGATATATGTGGACCCAGCCTTATACACACCATTTCGCTAATTTACCGCAAATCAGTACTATGAAGTAAAAGGAGATGGCAGAATCATCACAAAGCACCCAAGTCCATGTGTCGGTGTCCTCACATATGCCAGAGATGCTTTAAAAAATTTTAAGTAGCCACTTTGCTAACAACCAGAGCCCTAATTTGATATGGGGTGGAAGGTGAGTGACCTAATCTGTCATGTTAACCACTAGGAAACCTGCAAAGGCTCTATGTAGATCAAGAACAGACCCACAATCTGACTGGCAACATTATTGTAACAGTACTAGATAGCACAATTGACTTTGATTGTGAAATCTGAAGGGTTAATGTAGGACATTGCCTATCATGCTGATGAGCTAAAACTCAGCGGGTATGAAATAAGCTCAGCTTGTGAATGCGCTTCATACTTCTGGAATGTCACCACCAGGGCATACATACATGTCTCAATTTGAGGTTAAACTATGGAACAGCCTGCCTATTTAGGAAAATGAACTTACATTTGACAAAAAAAAAAAAAATAAAGTATTAAGTGATACAATTTTGTGCACCAGAAAGTAAAGATAAACCTGCACAAAACATTAGACCACACCCCTTTTTAACAAAATTAATGAGCAAGGTGCTAATTAGAGATGACCGAACTTTTGAAACATTTGATTTGGCCGATTCGCCGAATTTTCAGAAAAAATTAGATTTGGTCCGAATTTATTTGTGGCGAATCTGTATTAAAAATGGTTATTTCTGGCCTACAGAGAGCCTCAATAAGGGTGTAGAACAGTTTGCTTTGTTCTAACACGCATAGAGAGTGTGCTGTGTTAGTGAAATAATACTGTTATTTAGTATGACATGCAGATTACAGGCATCGCTATTAGAATCACTGCGGCAGAGCGTCTGCAGCAGGGAGAACATATGGTATCAATATGGAAAAGAGTAAATAGAATTTTTTTAATGTAATTTTTATTTAATTTAATTTGAATGTATTTACATTTTTTGAGTACCCATTCTGGTGAGCATCGAGCTGGCCGTTTGCCACAAGGCAAGCTACAACCTGTAACACCCTCTGCCTATCAGCCCCCCCACTTTCTTACTCTTTTGTGGAACTGCAAATGTTTCATTTAATCAGTAATGGTTGATTGTGATTGCTCCAACCTGTTTCACTGGATTCTTGTGGTAATTCCACAGCTACTATATGACGTCGAAGACCATAGGGCCTCAGTCTTGAAAAGATTACATTGATTTTTTTTTTATTGAAATTTAAGATTTTTTTATTTAAATTTAAGATTACACTCCCAAGTTTTAATGTCCCAGGCCCTGGCGTGTCGTTACAAAGGACCAAATTTAACAAGGAGTCACAGGTCATATGGCTGCACAATGACAGAGCCTGGAGGTGGCATCAGTATGAGGAGACCATTTAGTGACTCAATGACCACCTGGATTTTGTGGCAGCATGAGGAGAACATATAGTGTATGAATGGCACAGCCTGGAGGTGGCTGTAGCATGAGAAGACCTTATAATGGCTGAATGGCCCAGCCTGGAGTTGGCTGAAGCATGAGGGGGCCATATAGTGGCTGAATGGCACAGCCTGGATTTGACTGAAGCATGAGGAGACCATATAGTGGCTGAATTGCACAGCATGGAGTTGGCGGAAGCATAACAATATATGTATTGTCCCTGACCATAGTTACAGCTCCAGACGTCTGCGCTGCCGTGCACTTTGGGACACACCGACAGGCTCAATGACTTGCCCACCTTCTCTTCCACAAAATTGTGCAGGGCTGGTACTGCCTTCTTCACAAAGAAATGACGTCTTTGCACTCTCAACCTCGGGTCAGCACAAGTCATCAGTACTCTGAAAGGTGTAGAGTCCACCACTTAAAAAGAGAAGGACTGCAGCACCAGCAACTTAGACAGGAGCATATTCAGCTTCTGCTCCGTTGAATGAGTGGGCACATATTGTTGTCTCTTGGACATGGCATCGCCGATAGATTTTTGGCGGAATGACTTACTAAAAGTAGGAGGAGCCATAGCATCTGGATCTACAGAAGGAGGGTATGACACACAGCTCCCTTCGGCTGAGGTGGTGGAGCCTTGGCTGGCTGGAAGAGGGAGTGGCGTGCCACTGGGTTATGCAGCAGGCTGGACCACTACATTGGTGCCACGGTTCTCCCAGACCGCTTTATGGTGGCGCAGCATATGTTGACACCGGGCCGTGGTGCCAACATTGGGACCCTGGCCACGCTTCACCTTCTGCCGATATATCTTGCACGTGGCTATGTGAACCTCCTTCGGATGCTTGATGAAAAATTGCCACACTGATTTTTCCACCAACAGTCCGCACTAATTGACTGTTACTGCCACCAGGAACCCCTGTGCCACTACCTCACAGGAAGGTAGGCTGCCACAAAGCAGGTGGTCTCCCCCGGGCACGTTTGGCTCCAGAATTTCCACTTCTGCCAACCATGCTACCACCTTGCTGGCTCAACTTCTGCCTCACGGGCAACCTGCAACCCTCTTCACCTGATGATGATGAAGCCCCTTCTGCACCCGGCTCCCAATTGCGATCTGCTTCATCATCATCAACAACAGTGTCTGCTTCAGGACCCTGAACGCTGGCAACACCGCCTCCCATGTAACTCTCCTCATCACTACTTGCCCGCCTAGCGGAGGAAGCGGCGGATATCTCCTCCACTTTTTGGCTGGGCAGTAGCTGCTGACTGTCCTCAATTAGATCATCCTCACTGAATAGGGAAGCTGAACCCACAGCATAAGATAATTCTTTAGGGGAGGGAACAACATAGGACAGAGGCAATAGGAGGACAGGGACTTCTCCCACTGAGGGTTTGTCTGAGGAACTCACCAACCGTTGACTGGGGTTATCAGATGTCACTTGTGATGAAGTGGATGACCATGTTAACCAATCAATGACAGAAGATGGGTTGCTGGTCGAGACACGACCGCTAGCTGAAACAGGAAGCTCTGGCCTCTCGCTGCGACTCCTGCTACCACTAGCTCTGGCCTCCTGCTGCGACCTCTGCCTGCGCTCGATTAATTTAGGCCTCTGCCACTCCTCTGTGCACGTCCTGGCACTTCTCTGCCTGACATACTTAGTGCATATATGAGAGGAGTACAATACGCTTCACTATGCATAAAATAGTATTTGTCTACAAAAGCAGCAGGTGTGTACTTTTGGCTGTCCATTCACAGTATCTAGGCCCGTGACAGATACAGGTACAAAATAGTACACCACTTAGATAGGTATGCGGTATGCACTTATGAGGACAGAAAACTGCGCTACAGTACGCTTAAAAAAGTATTTGAGTAAAACACCAGCCAGTGATTACTTTTCCGTGGCCTTTGACAATATCTGGCCCTTGAGAGTTTAACAGTACAAAATATTTCACTACTTAGATGTAGGTATGTGGTATGCATTTAAGAGGGCAGAAAAATGCGCTACAGTGCACTTAAAAAAGTATCTGAGTACAACACCAGACGGTGAGTACTTTTGCCTGAACTTTCACATTATCTAGGCCCTTGACAGATTAACAGGTATAAAATAGTACACTACTTAGATGTAGGTATGTTGTACGCACTTATGAGGGCAGAAAAATGCGCAACAGTACGCTTTAAAAAGTATTTGAGTAAAACACAAGCCGGTGATTACATTTCCCTTGCCTTTCACAGTATCTAGGTCCTTGAGAGTTTAACTGGTACAAAATAGTACACTACTTAGATTTAGGTATGTGGTATGCACTTATGAGGGCAGAAAAATGTACTACAGTACGCTTAAAAATACATATTTTTGCACAACACCAGCAGTACACAACAGTGCTGCAGCACACAGTCGCTGTGTACTAAACCCAAAATTGCACTCTCTCACAGACTATTAGGAATGGACTGCTGGTTATGTATTATACCATCTACAGACTAGTATAACCAGCAGGCCATTTGTTGTGGAACAAAGAGGGAAGAAAAATGTGCTACAGTACGCTTAAAAAAACGTATTGGAGTAAAACACCAGCCGGTGATTACTTTTGCCCGGACTTTCACAGTATCTAGGCAGTTGACAGATTAACAGGTACAAAATAGTATACTACTTAGATGTAGGTATGTGGTATGCACTTATTAAGGTAGTAAAATGCGCTACAGTACGCTTAAAAAAAATATTTTAGTAAAACACCAGCTGGTGATTACTTTTCCCTGGCCTTTCACAGTATCTAGGCCATTGAGAGTTTAACAGGTATAAAATAGTACACTACTTAGATATAGGTACGTGGTATGCACTTATGAGGGCAGAAAAATGCGCTACAGTATGCTTAAAAAACACATATTTTACACAACATCAGCAGTACAAAACAGTGCTGCAGCACACAAAAGCTGTGTACTAAACCCAAAATTGCATTCTGTCAAAGACTATTGTCATGGGGAGCGCTCCGGTCCTGCACTCCGTCCGTGAGCACCTGCCGTCTCCAGCTCCCGCTGGGACCGCAATGCGAATCGCAGCCCATTGCTTACCTTCTGCTGCACGGCTCTCTGCTTCCCCGCACGCACGCCCCCGCCTCCTAGGGTGCACGCGCGGCACCTTCTCTAGATTTTAAGGCCCAGTGCACCACTAGCTTATGTCTGGTCCATCCCATATGTTATTTATGCCAGCTCCTCCCCCACTTCCCTGCCAGATCTTCAGTGCCCCTAGCCTGATATTAAGCGTTCCTTTTGCCTGTTTGCCTCTTCCTGTGTATCCAGACCTCCCTGCTACGTTATTTGACTACGCACCTTTGACTACGCACCTGCCTTGACCTCCTGCTAAGTTTGACTACGCTTGTGCCACATCCTCTGGTACCTCATGTTGCCCAGCTACCAGGGTGGTCGAGCCGTGTTGGGGGCTAGCGATCTGGGTGTCAACTGGTGAAGGCTCTGGTGAAGACCAGTGGCACCTTAGACTCCGCTCCCCGATACAGTCCGAGTCATCGCCACACAGGTTAGTAGGATCCACATCCAGCATTGCAACAACTATTAGGAATGGACCGCTGACTATTATTGTGTCTACAGACTAGTATAACCAGCAGGTGATTTGTTGTGGAACAAAGACACAGAATTGTTATTCCTGCCTCCTCTGCTAAGGTTTATGACGTTGAGGCAACTTGTTGAAATGTATGAGGCAACACACAGCTCTGCCCTTCTCTGTAATACAATGCTGTAGAAAGGGACTGGGAGGTTAATGGCTGCAATAAAAATCCTTTTCAGTTAAAAATAATGCTGAAAAAAGCTTTTCTGTGTAACACACACACACACACACACACACACACAGGCTGTCCGTCCTATCTCTCTGCAGTGTAATGAATGAAGTGACTAGCCAGAATATGGCTGCCGCCTACCCACCTTCCTGCCTTGCCTTCCCAGAGTTCCTTGCCCCATGTCCTCACAGCTGGATCCACCATTTTAGATGCCCTTGAGCCTGGACAGCACTAAATGAAGTTTAATGAAGCGATTTGCGTGATAGAATTGTGTCGATATTCACATTCGTTGCGAATATAATTTTTCATGAAATTCGTAACAAATTTGGATTTGTCAGGTTCGATTCGCTCATCTCTAGTGCTAATAAAGTAAAAATCATGTGTAAAATATCAAAATATGTGGCGCTAATAAGGTGCACCACATTTTAAGCAAATGTGGCACAGCTAAGCAAAAAAAGGGATGCAAAAGGCTTTGAATATCCTCCCTTCTGTTCAGACACTGTAAAATCTAAATTAAAAAATGGCCATTAAAAAATTATAAAAGCACGCATTTTTTCATCTGATCATGTGCTATATTAAATGGGTATTCCAGGATTTTTTTTATATGACTATGCTACAGGGACTGTAAAGTTACTGTAATTCACAATATAGTGTCTGTACCTGTGTGTGACGGTTTTCTCACAATTCTTCTGTTATTTTCACCCCAATATTTAATTTTAACAGCATACAAATGACTGTGTCTCAGATTTTTCCCAGGTCGCAATGTGTCCGAGACCTGACTCACAGTCAGCTGATTACAGGGAGTCTGTCTGCTTCAATGGGCGGAGGGATCGCTTGGTGAGAGAGAGATCAATCTGCAACTAATGTAACAGCTGTATGCATCCTAATTGAAAACCACAGGTCTTTTAAATGGATGCAGCTCATTTATGTTTCAATGGGTGAGGCGTCTGATGTGTGAGAGGGAGGAAAATGGAATTATGGGATTTGTAGGCAATAAAGAAAAACTCAAACAGGAAATACCAGTTCACAAAAAGCTAGCCACAGTGTTATGGTAATCTCACGCCATTTAGCCCCAAGACAAGCGCAGATCCTTCCTAAGCATGTCCATTAATGTCTGTCAGGTACGTACTAAAATCACCTTATGGTGGATAACCCCTTTAAAGTCTTTAGAAAAGCATTCAACAGTGCACACATTGGGGGAGATATATCAAACCTTGTGCAGAGAAACAGTGGAGATGTTTTCCATAGCAACCAATCAGATTCCAGCTTTTATTTCTAGAGGCCTTCAATGTGGGCAATGTTAAGCGCTTTTCTATAGACTAGATTCTTTTTCAAAGGCTTTTATTATTCAATACTGATTTAATGACCACTTCAGTTTTGTTTTTTTGCAGTGTGTGACAAGACATTCCATAAATGTCTTCAGTCGTGTAGCCTATCATGGAAATAAGAAATATCCCATCATATAGTATATTTTCTGTACATATATATATAAACTGTACCCATGTCGTTAGCAAAAACTTTTTATCTCATGTAGATATAACATATATATATATATATATATATATATATATATATATATATATATATATGTAAATTGTAATATAGATAGGTAAAATAATTTTTATGTGAAAAAATTCTGTTCATGCAGCTGTTGCCAGTGTGTTGTGGGGTGCACATTTAAGATGCTGGGCATAGTATGCATAGTATGGGTGTCTCTTGAGAGGAAAGGAACTACTTGTAGAACATAGAGGATGGATTGTGTGGAGGTAGAAAAAAAAATTGCTGCACTGAAAGTTCCCAAGAGCACAACAGCCCCCATAATTCCTAAATGGAAGAAGTTTGGAAAAAGGAGAAGGGTCTTGGTAAGAGAGGTGACCAAGAATTAAATGATCCCTAGTGATGAGCGGCATTGACCATATTCAAATTTGTGATATTTCGCGAATATATAGACGAATATTTGTCCTACATTCTCGAATCTTGCGTATTCCTTATATTCGCATATTCGCGTTTTTGAGGAAGAAAACAGTGAGGGGGTGGGCAACTTTACTATTGGTTGCTAGGGATGTTGTTTATAACCTCTGACAAGTGTATTTGCATATTTCTAATTGGCTCACAAGTTAAAAGAAGGAATATGCGAATATGCGCATATGCAGAAAAAAAGCGAATATTTGTAATTTCGAATATATAGCTAATATATTCGCAATATTCGCGAATTTGTGAATTTACGATATTTCTGCTAAAAATTTGAAATGCAAATATTCGTGCCCAACACTAATGATCACTCATCATTAATGATGAGCGCCGGAGAGCAGATGGGAGGACCTTCCAGAAAGTCTACCCTCACTGCAGCACTCCATTTGGGCTTTATGGCAGAGTAACCAGAAAAAAGCCTCTCAGTAAGATACACATAAAAGCCAACCTTGAGTTTGCAAAAGAGCGCCTAAATCCCTCTCTTGTGAGATACAAGAATCTATGGTCCTATAAATCCAAAATGTAAGTTTCTTGCAACAATTCATAAGTATCTTATAAGGAGAAAAACAGGCACTGCTCATAAACTGCACAGTAACATCCCTACAGTGAAGTATGGTGGTGACAGCATTATGCTGGGTGTATTTTTTAAGTATCTGGGACAGAGAGACTGGTTAGAGTTGAGGGAAAACTGAAAAAAGTAAAGTACAGAGACATTCTTCATGAAATCCCGATCCAGTTTGCTCCGGACCTGCAAAAGGTTCCCATTCCAATAAGACAGTGACCCTTAGCAAACAGCCAAGACAACACAGAAGGGGTTTAAGAACATTGCTGTAAATCTTATTGAGTGTCCCAGCCAGAACCCTGACTTGAACCCAGTTGAGCATCTCTGGAGAGACCTAAAAAATGGCTGTCCATTCAACTGGATAAAGCTTGAGAAATCTTCAAGTACAAATGGCAGAAAATCCTCAAATCAGGGGTGTGCAAACCTTCTAGCATCAGTACTAAGAAATACTTATGTCAATGCAATATTCTAGTTTTTCCTATTTAATATATTGAAAATTATTTGTTACATTCTGCTTTCACTTTGTCATATAGAGAGTGGAATAACAGAGAAAACATTTTCTTTTTTTAAGGACAAGGCCACAACATAACAAAATGTGAAAGAATAAAAAGTCTGAAATTTTTTAATACACTGTAGTTAACATAAATTATACTATATTTTATGTTTTTATGCAAATCTAATGCAATGTATGATTATTTATCTACATGGTTTAAAGTTTTATGATCTGTTATGCATAAAGAGACATACTTATAGAAGCAATTTTATCTGAGCCCTGTCTATCCATGTTTCCCAGATTTGTTGGCATTTTATAAATGTTCTTATTACAGGGAACAGCCGTGATATTGATACATTTTTTAGCTACTGTATTTTACTAGTGTTCTTATATGATTTGAGTATGTAAGCCATATTATTTAAGTGTAAGAGGATACCATTAAAGGGGTACTCTAGACATCTTATCACCTATCCAAATGATATGTCTGATTGTGGGGGGTCCCGCTGCTGGGGACCCTTGGGATCTCGGATGCTGTCATCACTGCACGGAGCAAACTCGCTCTGTGCTTAATGACGGGTGATACAGGGGCCAGAGAATCATGACATCATGGTCCACCCCCTTAATGTAAGTCTATGGGAGGGGGCGTGATGGTGCCCCTCCCATAGACTTGTATTGAGGGGGTGGGCCGTGACATCACAATGCTTCGGCCCCTATATTGCCTGTCATTACGCACAGTGCGAGTTTGCTCTGTGCAGTGATGACAGTGGGGTGCTGCAGCCGAGATCCTGGGGTCTCCACGGGTGGGACCCCTGCAATTAGACATCTTATCCCGTATCCTTTGGAAAGGGGTTAAGATGTCTAGGGGTGGAGTACCCCTTTAACCTGGAATGCAAGCAGAATATTTCCCTGTCCATGGAGCTAATTGCTCTTTCCTTACCGACACTTTCACTACGGCCATCTAAAAAATTCTTGCCGACGTGCTTGCTAGCAGCTGCTAAAACCCTAGTCCCTCTTTTATGACATCAGAAAACTCCACCCACTAAAGCCTTATAGCTGGCCAAAATAAGTCAAATAGGTAGAATTGACCAGTTGGCATTCATTCAAACATAGTGAATTTGAAATTATATGGGGGACCATGGCTCTCTTATAATGATTCCTACACACCCCCAATGCCCTCCTTAAAACCACTCTCTCACTACTTTCTACCCCCACCCCTCCCATCACAGTTCCCCACTCTTTCCTTTTCTCCACTGCCATCCTGGCCAGGAATGCTACTCTCCTATTTTAAGCTCTTTGTACCATGTGGATTCAACTGGGCAATATCTCTCTAACCCCCTTACTCATACAAAGTACATAGTGGACTTTACACCTTTCCATGCAATGTCTGCCTAGGGAACCAATTGCCAAATATATCCCATGTCCCTAGTATTGCATTACAATTTTATCTACAATGCAGATGTACTCATAATAATAAAAGAAAACCCAAGCAATATCAAGCCACCAATTCTGTCCTAAACATTGTTTATTTCAACTTTATGGCATATCTTTTCAATGAAACTCCTTCAAAACAATTTTGTTTTTCATGTCTAGCAGTTTTGCTACATAAGCGACTTATTTTAATAGTATGTGTAGTATGTTTGCCACCAGGAGCTTGAGGTTTCTCAATGCAAAATATAGAGAATGTTCCAAAATACAAGTTCAACACGGTAGAATGAGAAATAATTTTTTGCATTTTTCACCAATAAATATAGGAGATAAAGAGGCCAATTTGGCACACAGTATGAATATTTTACATTATTTAATTCATTAACAACAATAAACTGTAATGAAAACTGCCGCTTTGAAAAGCTTGAAACAATGTTATTTTTCTTAGCTACAATAAATGCCTCCTATTGTGAACCCAAACATTTATGTGCTTGTAGCACTGGTTAGTTTACAGATGAGCATTGCTGTGAGAACAACTTGAAAAATATAATTATCTCCCTAATGTAATGATTTAAGTCGACTATTTTACTGCTTTAATTTCCCAAGAAAATTAAGAAACAAATTTGTATGATCAAAGTCTAAAAATCTGGGCTAGAAAGTAGTAAACATAAGACAGACATCACTCACTAATGAATAAAGAACAGTTTAAAATGCAATACCGTACTCTTTAGTGTCAGTTATATAAAAGATTAATCATACATTCTATTATATGTAGTTATGACTTAGAAATATATACACCACATATATTTACACCCACGTATGTAACAGAACTGTACAATTTAACATAGACAATTAGTATAGAATGTGCTATACTAGAAATTCAGAGTTTATGGTAATACATTATGTTGGCCAAATGACAACAGGGACTAAATATACATGCAATTTGCATGTAAAAGGTAAAAGTATTATTTTGGCAAGTAATTTTTATTGTCTGTCTCTGTACAAAACTTTAAGCGTACCTGTCGTTTTAACAAACATTCAAAAACCTACATAGTTTTATTGGACTAACCCTTTAAAGTGGTGACAAGATGACTTTAGTGCTCTCAATGTATTTATTGGTCTTCCTTGGAGTCCATTCCTCAAGTTGCAAATATTTTTTAATCATTCCATTTTAGGGCATAGGACTAAAGCTGGGTTGTTTCCTAAAAGTATTTCCTTTTCCATACGTTTCTGGCCAATTATAGCACAGCATGTACTCCTCTGTTTTATGAAAAAAGTGCTGGTTGATGTGCTCTGGACGGAACAGGCTGAAACTGTGATGAATTTTGACTAGCTTTGCAACAACTGTTTGAGAAAATATTAAAGAAATAGCATCAGTACTGGAGGTTTTATACTAAGCACTGAATTGGTGCTGCTGGTAAGATGAGGAGGAATCCTTTACCTTTAAAGAAGAGGAACTCCACAATTTTTTATTTATTTTTTTATTTCTCCCTTCTGCCCGGGCTGCAAAAAGAAAAATAACAAACTAACTTACCTCCTGCAGCTTCCCTGAAGCGCCAATATTGGTCTCCAGTCCTTTGACCGTTGTCTTCTTCCACATTCTAGGGGCTTGAGACATCACACTGTACTGAGCTTATCACTGGCCACTGTGATGTCCTACCTTGGCCAGTGATAAGTGACATTTAATAGGCCCAGCCTTCTTCCTGGTTCTTGAGCCCTCAGCATAGACTGTGGAAGAAGACCAGAACTGAAGAACGGGAGAGCAACATTTGCACAGGGAGGAGCAGTGGAAGATTAAAAAGTTAAAGTTTGTTATTTTTCTATTTGCAGCCTAGGCAGAATGGAAAGAAAAACAATCTGTGGATCAGGGACAGACTGACCAGCTGGTCCATTTGGACGTGTTCCGAAGGCCCAGCTGGGTAAAGGGCCTGACGCTGCTAATGGGGATCCAGGAGAGTTGTCCCGGGTCCCAAAGCAGCACACACACATACAGCTGAAAGTCTCTTCTCTGTGTGAGCGACATCTGCAGCTTACACAGAGAGACACGTGACCTCTGTCCACAAACAGCAGGCAGTACAGGCATTGGTGACATCACTAATTGGCGCCTGCACTGTGGAGCGAAAAGAACGCACCCAGCGGAAGACCTGAGGAGATCACTGCATGGTACAGGTGAGTTCCAAGCAGAGGAAGCTCTTGGCAGCGAAACATATGTTGGCGTTGTTACATGTCTGGTAAGGCTTGTTCGATTCAGAGACACTGGGATTTTTTCATGCTGCTATATTGTTCATATACTGTACTGTACCATTTATATATCTTTATATACTAGTTGTGCATATTCCTGCGTACTACCATTATGGTAAGACATATTTATTTCTTACCAAGCCCTATCATGTCATGTAATTCATAGAGGTTGTTACTGGTGCCAAATATTTTAATACTATTTTATAAATTGTTTGTAATATGCTTAATAAAGATTATTGATTTTTGAATGTATTTTTTGTGATAGTGTTTGTATTTTTGGGTTATAACAGGTGAGAATATGTTTTTTGTTTTGTTTTTTACTATTCTTTTTCTTTCACCTGGTGCAAAGGGAGTGTGTGTGTGGGGGCGGGGTCTACCTACCTGGCTAACTATATAGCTGGCTGTCTAACTACCTACCTACCTTGTTAGCTATATACCTGGCTGCCTAACTACCTTCCTACATATCTGGCTAACTATACACCTGATTGCCTAACTAGCTACATACCTGGATGACTATATACCTGGCTACCAAACTACCTACATACCTGGCTACTTAACTACCTACATACCTGGCCTACCTACCTGGCTGCCTAACTACCTACCTATATACCTTTCTACCTACCTAAATACCTGGCTACCTAACTTCATACATAAATACCTGGCTACCTAGCTATCTACATACATACCTGGCTACCTAGCTACTTTACCTGCTAGGGCTGCATAATATATCACCATCAAATCACAATTTATTGCAAATTGCAATATAGTGTTACAGCCCAAGGGAAATCTTGCAATTACCTGCAGAAGCGGCCTTGCACCACGTCACAGGAGTTGTAGTTTTGCAATAGCTGCAGGCACCCTGGTTGGGAAACACTGCTCTAAATAATAATAGGGGCAAGGGGGAAACAGGTAAACATAAAACAATCTTATGCCTACCTAGCCACAGTCCCCGAAAGTCTGGTCCAGATACCGTTCTCCTCCATTTGGTCCGGGTGTCTTCTCTGTGTTTCCGAAAAGTGAGTGGTTTTGGGACCTTTCCCACTCCAATTAGTGGCCACAGCAGTGTCACGTGTCCGGCCAGTCATTGGCTGAGTGGGAAAGGTCCTAAATCCAAACTTGTCAGTAGAAGATGTTACTTTAAGCACAGTATCAATGGCAAATACGTAAAAAAATACCAAAGTCCAAAATTGCTTATTTTCTGTAACTTTGCATACACTAAAAATATGTATAAAAAGTGATCCAATCAAAACAAAAATGGTTAAAAAAATAAATAAATAAATGAATACAGATCACTGCACAAAAAATTAGTCCTCAAACTTCCCCATATATGGAAAAATTTTAAGTTATATGGGTCGGAAGAGGACATTTTTAACCCCTTCATGACCCAGCCCATTTTCACCTTCATGACCTGGGCATTTTTTGAAAATCTGACCACTGTCACTTTAAACATTAATAACTTTGGAATGCTTTTACTTATCATTCTGATTCCGAGATTGTTTTTTCAGGACATATTCTACTTTATGTTATTGGTAAAATTTCACTGATATTTGTATCCTTTCTTGGTAAAAAATCTAAAAATGTCATGAAAATTTTGGAAATTTAGCATTTTTCTAACTTTGAAAGTCTCTGCTTGAAAGGAAAATGGATATTCCAAATAAATGACATATTGATTCACATATACAATATGTCTACTTTGTGTTTGCATAAAAAAAATTGACAAGTTTTTACTTTTGGAGGGCACCAGAGGGCTTCAAAGTTTCGCAGCAATTTTCCAATTTTTCTCAAGATTTTCAAAATCGTAATTTTTCAGGGCCCAGTTCAGGTTGGAAGTGGATTATAAGGGTCTTCATATTAGAAATACCCCATAAATGACCCCATTATAAAAACTGCACCCCCAAAGTATTCAAAATGACATTCAGTAAGTGTTTTAACCCTTTAGGTGTTTCACAGGAATAGCAGCAAAGTGAAGGAGAAAATTCTAAATCTTCATTTTTTACACTCGCATTTTCTTGTAGACCCAATTTTAGAATTTTTACAAGGGGTAAAAGGAGAGAAATCACCCTAAAATTTGTAACCCAATTTCTCTCGAGTAAGGAAATACCTCATATGCGTATGTAAAGTGTTCCGCGGGCGCAGTAGAGGGCTCAGAAGGGAAGGAGCAACAATGGGATTTTGGAGAGTGAGTTTTTCTGAAAGGGTTTTTGGGGGGCATGTCCCATTTAGGAAGCCCCTATGGTGCCAGAACAGTGGACCCCCCCCCACATGTGACCCCATTTTGGAAACTATACCCCTCATGGAATTTAATAAGGGGTGCAGTGAGCATTTACACCCCACTGGCGTTTGACAGATATTTGAAACAGTGGACTGTGCAAATCAAAAATTTTATTTTTAATTTTCACAGACCACTGTTCCAAAAATCTGTCATACACCAGTGGGGTGTAAATGCTCATTGCACCCCTTATTAAATTCCGTGAGGGGCTCTAGTTTCCAAAATGGGGTCACATATGGATATTTATTGTTTTGCGTTTGTCAGAACTGCTGTAACAATCAGCCACCCCTGTGCAAATCGCCTCAAATGTACATGGCGCACTCTCCCTTCTGGGCCTTGTTGTGCGCCCCCAGAGCACTTTGGGCTCACATATGGGGTATCTCCGTAGTCGGGAAAAATTGCGTTACAAATTTTGGGGGTCTTTTTTCCCTTTTACCTCTTGTGAAAATGAAAAGTATAGGGCAACACCAGCATGTCAGTGTAAAAAATTTATTTTTTTACACTAACATGCTGGTATAGACCCCAACTTCACCTTTTCATAAGGGGTTAAAGAAGAAAAAGCCCCCCAAAATTTGTAAGGCAATTTCTCCCGAGTACGGCGATACCCCATATGTGTCCCAAAACTGTTCGCCTGAAATACGACAGGGCTCCAAAGTGAGAGAGCGCCATGCGCATTTGAGGCCTGAATTAGGGATTTGCATAGGGGTGGACATAGGGGTATTCTATGCCAATGATTCCCAAACAGGGTGCCTCCAGCTGTTGCAAAACTCCCAGCATGCCTGGACAGTCAATGGCTGTCCGGCAATGCTGGGAGTTATTATTTTGCAACAGCTGGAGGCTCCGTTTTGGAAACAGTAGCGTACCAGACGTTTTTCATTTTTTGGGGGGAGGGGGGCTGTGTAGGGGTATGTGTATATGTAGTGTTTTTTACTTTTTATTTTAGGTTAGTGTTAGTGTAGTGTAGTGTTTTTAGGGTACAGTCACATGGGCAGAGGTTCACAGCAAGTTTGCCGCTGGAAGTTTGAGCTGCAGCGCAAAATTTGCGCCATCTCAAACTTGCAGCACTCACTGTAAACCTCCGCCCATGTGAGTGTACCCTGTACATTCACATTGGGGGGAGGGGGCAAACATCCAGCTGTTGCAAACTCCGAGCATGCCCTTTGGCCATCCGTGCATGCTGGGAGTTGTAGTTTTGCAACAGCTGGAGGAACGCTGGTTTGGAAACACTAAGTTAAGTAATAAACTTTCAAGTGTTTTGCAACCAAACTTAGTGTTTCCAAACCAGTGTGCCTCCAGCTGTTGCAAAACTACAACTCCCAGCATGCATGGTCTGTCAGTGCATGCTGGGAGTTATAGTTTTGCAACAATTGCAACAGCTGGAGGCACTGAGGTAGGAAACGGACAATGTTTCTCAACTAGTGTGCCTCCAGTTGTTGCAAAACTACAACTCCCAGCATGCCCAGACTGCCCAGGCATGCTGGAAGTTGTAGTTCGGCAATATCTGAAGGATCAGATGTTGCCGAACTACAACTTCCAGCATGCTTGGGCAGTCTGGGCATGCTGGGAATTGTAGTTTTGCAACATCTGGAGGTCCACAGTTTGGAGACCACTGTATAATGGTCTCCAATCTGTGCTCTTCCAGATGTTAGAGAACTACAACTCCCAGCATGCCTGGACAGACTGAGCATGCTGAGATTTGTAGTTTTGCAACATCTGGAAGAGCACAGATTGGAGACCATTATACAGTGGTCTCCAAACTGTGGGCCTCCAGATGTTGCAAAACTACAACTCCCAGCATGCCCAGAAAGCCAAAGGCTGTCTGGGCATGCTGGGAGTTGCAGTTTTGAAACTCTCAGAGGCAGTAGTGAGATCGCTTTATGGCGATCTCACTGCTGCCAATGAAGATGCCGCACTGCTGCTGCAAACTCGCCTCCGGGACGCAGCGCAGCCGGGACCGCATGGAGGACGCCGGGACCGCCGGGACCGCTCGGGACACCGCTCAGACGGGTAAGTGACGCCGGGGGACGGGTCAGGGACACTTAGCAGAGCGGTGTGTGTCCCGATCCCCGTGATCGGAACTCACACACCGCGCTGCTAAGTATTTTCATAGCGAAACGCTGCTATCAGCTAGTCAGATTTGACCAGCTGATAGCAGCGATCGCTGGGGTGGGTGGGGGATGAAACCCCCCTTGGTCGCACGGTAAGATGGCTGGCTATCAGTGATAGCCACCATCTTTCCGGGCGCTGCGGGATGCCGCGAGTAGCAGCAGTAATGTTCATGACGTACCTGTATGTCATGGGTCGGGAACACCTTGCCACCCATGACGTACAGGTATGTCATAGGTCGGGAAGGGGTTAAACATAGAAATTTTCAGCCTACAGTATTTTAGAGCCGTCAAAGTGGTATTCTAACATCAGCTAACAATAAATAAATAAATATGCTTCAAAAACAGATAGCAGTGGCTATCTGGCTCAGTTCCAAAATCACCAAAAATATATTTGTTTTGGGGGTCTTAGTCCTCTACCTTCTAGCACTACAATTCCCAGAATGCAGTGCTTTCCCTCACCTGTTCATCACAGTCCTTCCACCCTGTCTATTCCTCTCCAACAGCAATCCCACCAGTTCCCCGCTTAAAGGGGTACTCCGCCCCTAGACATCTTATCCCCTATCAAAAGGATAGGGGATAAGATGTCAGATCGCCGCGGTCCCGCTGCTGGGGAGCCCTGGGATCCCCGCTGCAGCACCGCGCTCTCATTACAGCACAGAGCGAGTTCGCTCTGCACATAATGACGGGCAGTACAGGGGCCGGAGCATCGTTACATCACGGCTTCACCCCTCGTGACGTCACGGACCGCCCCTTTCAATACAAGTCTATGGGAGGGGGCATGGCCCCTCCCATAGACTTGCAATAAGGGGACGGGCCGTGATGTCACGAGGGGCGGAGCCATGACGTCACGCTGCTCCGTCCCCCGTATCACCCGTCATTACACATAGAGCGAACTCGCTCTGTGCTGTAATGAGAGAGCAGTGCCGCAGCGGGGATCCCAGGGCTCCCCAGCAGCGGGACCGCGTCGATCTGACATCTTCTCCCCTAACCTTTGGATAGGGGATAAGATGTCTAGGGGCGGAGTACCCCTTTAAAGCTGAACATCTCATTTTGTATCATCACACCTCACTGTGTTTGCAGCACCTGATATTCATTTCCTGTCTTCTTCTCGGCCTATGGCATTGTTTATCACAAAGCACTAAGTGTGTGGAGCTAGAGCTCATAGACAAGATCAGAGCCAAACCTCCTGAGCAAATGATGTTGCCTTTTCTTGAGAGAGAAGGAGAAGCTAGAGACACCACCACACTGAAAACTAAACAACTACACCACTTTCTGTCAGCGCTGAATCCCACAAAAGCAGTCTAAGGCCAGTACAATTTGTTATAGCTCTTTTTACGAAAATTTTGGGGATATAGTATAATTTGAATACCATTTCTTCACCAAAATACATCCCAAAGATGAGTGGCTTTTTTTCTTTTTTTAAATGAAATGCCTATATCCAATCCAGTAACTGTCTTTCAAAATATGCAAGAGTATCCAAGGATTTTAAAGAAATAAACTGGTTCTAGCATAATAGTGAAGAAAGGCAAACATTTTTAAGAAACCTTATTAATGTACTGTGGATAAGACAAGACTATTCTATTTTAGGATATTGACTTGTATCTGTAAAATCATTGAAGGATAATTTAATGATTTTACAATGTTTGGGGTTCACAGACCATTGCTGCTTTTTCTGCACCATGCTGTTCCTCCTTTACTGAATCCCGAATGATCATTATTACTATTTGTGAATTATATTTGTTCTGTTTCTCTGCTCTGTTGAAAATTATAAAAAAAAGCAGTCATCTTGGACAGTCATCTTGGACAGGAGTTTTGCCTCAAATTTCATAAGTGATGGAGGTATGCATGACCCAGACAAAGAGGACTCCTTTTAGTGGTTTAAAGGGGTATTCCAGGATTTTTTTTTTATTTGACTATGCTACAGGGGCTGTAAAGTTAGTGTAGTTCATAATATAGTGTCTGTTCCTGTGTGTGATGGTTTTCTCACAATTCTTATATGATTTTCATCCCAATATTTATTTTTAACAGCATACAAAATGACTGCTGTCTCAGATTTTTCCCAGCTTGCAATGCGGTCGAAACCTGACTCATTAGTCAGCTGATGACAGGCAGCCTGTCTGCTTCAATGGTTGGAGAGAGCAATCTGCAAGTAATGCAACAGCTGGTGGCCCCCTGATTGAAAACCACAGGTCTGCAGCTCATTTATGTTTCAATGGGTGGGGTGGCTGTGTAACGCAGAGCGCTCCGGGTCCCGTATCCATCCCGGAGCGCTTGCGGCGTCTGGTCTCCTGCAGCGCCCCGGTCTCTCACTCTGACCGGGAGCGCTGCTACAGTGCTGCCGACGGGGATGCGATCCGCATGGCGGCACTTGTCCGCTTTCAGATCGCATCCCCCTATGATTACCTGCCCCGTCCTATGTCTCAGCCCCGGCGCACGCGATTCGCTCGCCAGGTCTCTCAGATTTAAAGGGCCAGTGCACCATTAATTGGTGCTTGGCCCAATCTGTTCCTAATCGGTCCTAATTACTGTGTATACTATATAAACTCACTTCCCCTTTCTGTCCCTGCCGGATCTTGTTGCCTAGTGCCTTGTGAAAGCGTTTATTGTGTGCCATGACCTGTGTATCCAGACCTACTGCTGTTGCCCCTGACTACTTACCATTGCCGCCTGCCCTGACCTTCTGCCACGTCTGACCTCGCCTCTGTCTAGTCCTTTTGTACCACTCTTTTCTCAGCTGTTAGTGGGGTTGAGTCGCAATCGGGGGATACAACCTGGGAGTTGCCACTGCAGCAAGCCCATCCCGCCTTGCGGCAGGCTCTGGTGAAAACCAGTAACTCCTTAGAACCGGTCCCCCGGTACAGCCCGCATCATCGCCTCACTGACCAGAGGATCCAATACCTGCATACCAGTCCGGATCGTGACAGGTTGATGTGTGGGAAGGAGGAAAATGGTACCATGGGATTTGTAGGCAAACAAGAAAACTGAAAACAGGAAAGTTCACAGAAAGCTAGCCACAGTGTTATGGTAATCTCACAGCATAGCCGTTTAGCCCAAGACAAGCGCAGATCCTTCCTAAGCATGTCGATTACTGTCTGCCAGGTATGTACTAAAATCACCTAATGCTGGATAACCCCTTTAAATAATATCTTGATATACAATTTGTTAGTTGGAGTGGTGTGGAGTGGGTTCATTGTTTCAGCCACTTGTTTTTAAATGGCCTTAAAGGGGTACTCCGGCGCTAAGACATCTTATCCCCTATCCAAAGGATAGGGGATAAGATGCCTGACCGCGGGAGTCCTCCTGTCTGTAGCACACCTGGGGGAGGGGTTAATTGATTAACTGCTCTCAGGTGTATAAAACTAACTGGGAAACTCTGTGAGCCCTGCTCTGACTGAGTCTAGCTGAAGCTGGGTCTGTATTCTAAAGTGTGGTATTATTAAGTGTTACATTTGAGAAGTTTTATAAGCAGAAGTTCATGTGCTAAGTATACTGTGGATCATTGTTTTCCAAACAGGGTGTCTCCAGCGGTTGCATAGCCCTTACATTTTTTTTTTTTTTTCCTCCTGTCTGTAGCACACCTGGGGGAGGGGTTAATTGATTAACTGCTCTCAGGTGTATAAAACTAACTGGGAAACTCTGTGAGCCCTGCTCTGACTGAGTCTAGCTGAAGCTGGGTCTGTATTCTAAAGTGTGGTATTATTAAGTGTTACATTTGAGAAGTTTTATAAGCAGAAGTTTAGAAAGCAGGAGTTGTAAGCAGGACCCACTGTAACTGTAAGTATTACACTCCCTTGATAAAAGTAGTTTTTCTTAATAGTTAATAACAGCTGTTTGTCACCAAGGATATGGACAGCAGGATTGGAGGTTTTCTTCAGTGCACATTGTGCCACATGTATACATCTCTGGAGCAGCAGCTTCAGGGTGAATACCGCTGTGACAAATGTGAGCATGTTGCCCACCTGGAAGCTCGTATTAGAGATCTAGAGGAGCAAAATGCAACATTGAGGGCGATTGACAATCTTACAGAGCAAGCAGTTAGTGGGGTAGAAATGGAGGTTGGAGAAACTAGCCAGGAGGCCCAAATAGGGAGCTGGGTTAATGTAGTTAGAGGGACTGGAAAGGGGGCAAGGAAAAGGAAGGTCACTTCTGCTTCTGATCTCCCAAGTAAAATTGCCAAGTTGGGTGATGATGCGAGGGCCTCAGTATCAGAGATGGCAACCCTAGTGGATACTGGTCTCCCTAACAGCCGGGGGAACAGCTCAACTAGTAGTGTGGGGGATGGTAACGCAGGTAGGCCAAGACAGTTAGTTGTGGTAGGGGACTCTATAATCAGGAAGACGGATAGAATAATTTGTCGCCAAGACCACCTCAACCGAATGGTTTGCTGTCTCCCTGGTGCCAGGGTTCGGCATGTGGTGGAAAGGGTGGACAAATTACTAGGGGGGGCTGGGGATGACCCAGCTGTCGTGGTCCATGTGGGAACCAACGACAGAATACATGGTAGGTGGAGGTCCTTGAAGAATAATTACAAGGAACTAGGTGCCAAGCTGAAGGGAAGGACCTCTAAGGTTGTGTTCTCTGGAATACTTCCTGTGCCATGCGCATCGCAGGAAAGACAGCGGGAGCTTAGGGAGTTAAATGCATGGCTTAAGTCGTGGTGTGAGGGGGAAGGGTTTGGGTTTTTAGAGCACTGGGCTGACTTTTCATTGGGGTACAAACTCTATTCTACGGATAATTTGCACCTGAATGGAAGGGGGTCCGCTGTGCTGGGGGAGAGAATCCTGGAAGGGGTGGCTGAGTATTTAAACTAGGTGAGTGGGGGGAGGATAATAAAGCAAAGAAAGCAGACAGTGGGATGGATAGGTTAGAGAGGGGTCAGGACATAATGGCGGGTGGAGAGGAGTCCTGTGGGGGGAGGTTAAGAACAGTGGATAAGGAGATTCATGCGTTACAAACCAGCTGTAAAAATAAATGTAGCCCGAAAAATTGTAATCCCAATAATTCAAAAAATTCCATTAGCCCCAATAACTCAATAACTACAATAAGCCCCATTAACTCAAAAAATACCGTTAGCCCCAATAACTTAAATAACAACGTTAGACGCAATAACGCAAAAAATCCCATTAGCCCCAATAACTTAAATAATAACGTTAGACCCAATAACTCAAAAAATCCCATTGGCCCCAATAACTTAAATAGTACAATTAGCCCTTATAACTCAAAAAATGACATTAACCCCAATAACTCTGAAAATCCCATTAGTGAGACTATATGTGTAAAACTTAATGGAAATGTAAAGTGTATGTTCACAAATGCCAGAAGCCTAGCAAACAAAATGGGGGAGCTTGAGGCCTTGATACTGGAGGAACATATTGATATAGTTGGGGTCACTGAGACATGGCTGGACTCCTCGCATGACTGGGCTGTCAATCTGCAGGGGTTTACATTGTTTCGCAAGGATAGAATGAACAGAAAAGGTGGTGGAGTCTGTCTGTATGTAAGAAGTGGTATGAAAGTCAGTGTGAACGATGCCATAGTGTGTGATGATTCTGAGGAGGTGGAATCACTGTGGGTAGAATTACAAAAGGAGTGAAATACTGAAAAAATAATATTTGGTGTAATTTACAGACCCCCTAATATCACTGAAGAGATAGAAGGTCGGCTGTATAAACAAATAGAGAGGGCCGCCCGGGCAGGTACAGTGGTAATAATGGGAGATTTTAACTATCCAGATATAGATTGGGGTCCGGGGTTGGCTAAAACTACAAAGGGGCGACAATTCCTAAATTTATTGCAGGATAATTTTATGGGCCAGTTTGTGGAGGACCCAACAAGAAGTGATGCCTTGTTGGATCTGATCATTTCCAACAACGCAGAGCTGGTTGGTAATGTAACTGTGAGGGAAAACCTTGGTAATAGCGACCACAATATAGTTACTTTTGACTTAAAATGTAGAAAACAAAGACAGACGGGGAAAGCAAAAACATATAACTTTAAAAAGGCAAACTTCCCTGGGTTGAGGGCTGCACTACAGGACATAGACTGGGGGGAGGTGTTCTCAAATGCTGATGCAGAAGGTAAATGGGACATCTTTAAATCAACTCTAAATAACTATACAGCTAAATATATACCAAAGGGGAACAAATATAAACGATTAAAACTAAATCCTACATGGCTGACAAATGAGGTTAAAAGAGCAATAAACAACAAAAAAATAGCCTTCAAAAAATTCAAATCTGATGGGTCAGCTATAACATTTAAACAGTACAAGGAGCTTAATAAAATCTGTAAAAATGTAATAAAAACAGCAAAAATTCAAAATGAGAGACAGGTGGCCGAAGAAAGCAAAACTAATCCTAAATATTTTTTTAGATATATAAATACAAAAAAACCAAGGACAGAGCATGTAGGACCCCTTAATAATGATAATGGGGAGGTTGTCACGGGCGATCAAGAGAAGGCGGAGCTACTGAATGGGTTCTTTAGTTCTGTATATACTATGGAAGAAGGAGCTGACATTGGACAGGTCAGTGCTGGGAACACATCATGTAATGTACTGAACTGGCTTAATGTAGAGATGGTACAAGGTAAGTTAAGTAAAGTAAATGTAAGCAAATCTCCAGGGCCGGATGGACTACACCCAAGAGTTCTTAGAGAGGTAAGTTCAGTAATATCTGTACCCTTGTTCATGATATTTAGAGATTCTCTGGTGTCTGGTATTGTGCCAAGGGACTGGCGCAAGGCTAATGTGGTACCAATCTTCAAGAAGGGCTCTAGGTCTTCGCCAGGCAATTATAGACCGGTAAGTCTAACGTGCATTGTGGGTAAATTGTTTGAAGGACTTATAAGGGATTACATACAGGAATACATAGGGGATAATAGTATTATAAGTGATAGCCAGCATGGGTTTACTAAGGATAGAAGTTGTCAAACCAATCTAATTTGCTTTTATGAAGAGGTGAGTAGAAGCCTTGACAGAGGAATGGCTGTGGATATAGTGTTTCTGGATTTTGCCAAAGCGTTTGATACTGTCCCTCACAGACATCTGACAGGTAAGTTAAGGTCCTTGGGCTTGGAAACTTTAGTTTGTAACTGGATTGAACACTGGCTCATGGATCGTACCCAGAGAGTGGTGGTCAATGATTCGTACTCTGATTGGTCCCCGGTTATTACTGGTGTACCCCAAGGTTCAGTACTGGGCCCGCTGCTGTTTAATTTATTTATCAATGATATAGAGGATGGTATTAACAGCTCTATTTCTATCTTTGCAGATGACACCAAGCTTTGTAGCACGGTACAGTCTATAGAGGATGTGCATAAGTTACAAGATGACTTGGATAGACTAAGTGTCTGGGCATCCACTTGGCAAATGAGGTTCAATGTGGATAAATGTAAAGTTATGCATCTGGGTACTAATAACCTGCATGCATCGTATGTCTTAGGGGGGATTAAACTGTCAGAGTCACTGGTAGAGAAGGATCTGGGTGTACTTGTAGATCACAGACTACAGAATAGCATGCAATGTCAGGCTGCTGCTTCCAAAGCCGGCAGGATATTGTCATGTATAAAAAGAGGCATGGACTCGAGGGGCAGGGACATAATACTCCCCCTTTAGAAAGCATTGGTACGGCCTCACCTGGAATATGCTGTTCAGTTTTGGTCGCCTGTTCATAAAAGGGACACTGCGGAGTTGGAAAGGGTGCAGAGACGCGCGACTAAACTAATATGGGGCATGGAACATCTTAGCTATGAGGAGCGATTAAAGGAGTTACAATTGTTTAGTCTTGAGAAGAGACGTTTAAGGGGGGATATGATAAACGTATATAAGTATATAAATGGCCCATACAAAAAATATGGAGAAAAACTGTTCCAGGTTAAACCCCCCCAAAGGACGAGGGGGCACTCCCTCCGTCTGGAGAAGAAAAGGTTTAGTCTAAAGGGGCGGCACGCCTTCTTTACCGTGAGGACTGTGAATTTATGGAACGGTCTACCTCAGGAACTGGTCACAGCAGGAACAATTAACAGCTTTAAAGCAGGGTTAGATACATTCCTGGAACAAAATAACATTAATGCTTATGCAGAATTATAAAACTACATCCCTTTCCCTTATCCCCTTACATCCTTCCCTTCAATCCCCTGGTTGGACTTGATGGACGTATGTCTTTTTTCAACCATACTAACTATGTAACTATGTAACTATGTGATCTTCCACACCGCACCCCGTGACAGCTGTCTCGCCCCCTTCATAGGCTTGCATTGAGGGGGCGGAGCGGGACATCACACGGGGGCGGAGCCGTTACGTCAATATGCTCCGTCCCTGTGATCGCTAGTAATCAGACCCGGAGCGGCGGGACCCCAGCGGTCAGGTATCTTAAGATGTCTTAGCGCTAGAGTACCCCTTTAATACATTTTCTATGTATGTCTGAATGTCTGATTCTGGTTCTTTATCATTTTTAGATTGTAAAATGTAAAATTCACCTCTTCTATAAACCCCAAATAAAGGAAGGAACTATTTCAGTAAATATCCATGGTGTTTTACAGAATAAAAAAATGAAACAATGGGGTCTAATAATGTAGTAAATGGGAGTTATTTACTAAAGTGATCCAGACAGTTTTTTCTTGGGTTTTGGGTTCAAATTGTGTTCCATGCTTAGTGTGGTAAAATTTGCTACCAAAAAATCATTTAAACCCGCCTAACTTTCTATTTTACTCAGAAAACCCAGAGCAGGGTATGGATGGCGGGAAAGAAAAACCACAAAGAAAATTACACTCCACTCTCAGTAAATAAGGGCCAAGGTATGATCTTCGCAGATAACAAGCAGTCTTGAGCTTTTTCTTAGTCTCCTATAAAGTAGAAAGAGTCTCCCTCCACCACATTTAACAGAACAATGATTAAATAGCCACTGTCATCTCAACAAACTTTATATAATGTTATAAAATGTTTTGCCAAGATGTACAAGGAACTTTGTTGTACATCTTGGCAAAACATTAACCTTTTTAACCCGTTCAGGACCCATGATGTAACGTTACGTCCCGACACCCTGGGTCTTAAGGACCCATGACGTACAGTTACGTCATAGGCAGTTCCGGTCCCCGCCGTGCGCCGGGCGGAGATCGGTCCGGGATGCCTGCTGAAATCATTCAGCAGGCATCCCGTGCAAATGCCTAGGGGGGTCATCAGACCCCCCATGTCGGTGATCGCTGCAAATCGCAAGTGAATTCACACTTGCGATTTGCACGATTCCGGGTCATTATGGGACTATAGTGACCCGGTGACCCGGAATGTAAGGGGGATCGCGTGTGTCTAAGACATCCAGGATCCCCCTGAAGCGACAGGAGTGAGGTGGCACGGGTGCCACCCCTCCTATCCCTGCTATTGGTGGTCTAGACGCGACCACCAATAGCAGATCGGGGGCGGGGGGGTTAACTTTCGTTTTCCCCATCCTGCCCTCCCACAATAGGCGGGGCAAGACGGGGAAACGACGGGGACCGGCACCGAAGATCCACTTACCGATCCGGGCGGGCGACGAAGGCTGCGGGCGACGGAGATCGGCGGGCGGCCATGACGTGCGGCTGGATCCGACGGAAGCAACATCTGGAGGGTACAGTTTGAGACCATTATACAGTGGTCTCTAACTGTAGCCCTCCAGATGTAGCAAAACTACAACTCCCAGCATGCCCAGACAGCTGTTTGGGCATGCTGGAACATGTAGTTTTGCAACAGCTGGAGGGCTACAGTTTGAGACCACTATATAGTGGTCCCTAAACTGTAGCCCTCCAGATCTTGCAAAACTACAACTCCTAGCATGCCCAAACAACTGTTTGCTGTCAGGGCTTGCTGGTAATTATAGTTTGCAACAGCTGGAGGACCACAGTTTGAAGATCACTTTGCAGTGTTCTCTAAAACTGTAGCCCTCCAGATGTTGCAAAACTGCAAATCCCAGCATGTCCAAACAGCAATCAGCTGTCTCGGCATGCTGGGAGTTGTAGTTGCGTACCTCCAGCTATTGCATAACTACATCTCCCAGCATGCCCTTCGGCGATCAGTACATGCTGGGAGTTGTAGTTTTGCAACAGCTGGAGGCAGACTGGTTGGAAAATACTGAGTTAGGTAACAGAACCTAACTGAAGGCTTTCCAACCAGTGTGCCTCCAGCTGTTGCAAAACTACAACTCCCAGCATGCACGGTCTGTCAGTACATGCTGGGAGTTGTAGTTTTGAAACAGCTGGAGGTTTGCCCCCCCATGTGAACGTACAGGGTACATTCACACGGGCATGTTTACAGTAAGTTTCCTGCTTCAAGTTTGGGCTGCTGCAAATTTTTCGCCACAGCGCAAACTCCTAGCGGGAAACTCACTGTAACACACCAGTGCGAATGTACCCTAAAAACACTACACTAACACATAATAAAGAGTAAAACACTACATATACACCCCTTACACTGTCCCCCCCCCCCCCCCAATAAAAATTAAAACCATATTGTATGGCAGTGTTTCCAAAACGGAGCCTCCAGATGTTGCAAAACAACAACTCCCAGCATTTCCGGACAGCCACTGACTATCCAGGCATGCTGGGAATTTAGCAACAGCTGGAGGCACCCTGTTTGGGAATCACTGGCATAGAATATCCCATATGTCCACCCTATGCAATCCCTAATTTAGTCCTCAAATGCGCATGGAGCTCTCTCACTTTGGAGCATTTCGCATTTCAAGGAAACAGTCTAGGGCCACATATGGGGTATCTCCGTACTCGGGAGAAATTGCACTACAAATTTTGGGGGCTTTTTCTCCTTTTACCCCTTATGAAAAGGAAAAGTTGGGGCTACACCAGCTTGTTAGTGTAAAAAAATAAAAAAAATTTACACTAACATGCTTTTGTTGCCCTATACTTTTTATTTTCCCCAGCCGCTAAAAGGAAAAAAGACCCCCAAAATTTGTAACGCAATTTCTCCTGAGTAAAGAAATACCCCAGATGTGGGCGTAAAATGTTCTGCGGGCGCACAACAAGGCTCAGGAGTGAGACCGCACTATGTACATTTGAGGCCAAAATTGGTGATTTGCACAGGGGTGGCTGATTTTACATTGGTTCTGACATAAACACAAAAAAATAAATACTCACATGTGATCCCATTTTGGAAACTACACCCCTCACGTAATGTAATAAGGGGTACAGTGAGCATTTACGCCCCACTGGTGTCTGACAGATTTTTGGAACAGTGGTCCGTGAAAATGAAAAATTTAATTTTTCATTTGCACAGCCCACTGTTCCAAAGATCTGTCAAACGCCAGTGGGGTGTAAATACTCACTGCACCCCTTCTTAAATTCTGTGAGGGGTGTAGTTTCCAAAATAGGGTCACATGTGGGGGGCTCCACTGTTCTGGCACCACAGGGGGCTTTGTAAACGCACATGGCCCCTGACTTCCATTCCAAACAATTTTCCCAAAAGCTCAATGGCGCTTCTTCTCTTCTGAGCATTGTAGTGCGCCAGCAGAGCACTTGACGCACACATTTTAGTGAAAAAGTTTATTTTTTTACATATGCAAAAGTCGTGAAACCCCTGTGGGGTATTATGGCTCACTTTATTCCTTGTTACGTTCCTCAAGGCGTCTAGTTTCCAAAATGGTATGCCATGTGTTTTTTTTTTTTTTTGCTGTTCTGGCACCATAGGGGCTTTCTAAATGCGACATGCCCCCCGAGCAAAAATTGCTCTCAAAAAGGCAAATATAACTCCTTCTCTTCTGAGCATTGTAGTTCGCCCGTAGTGCACTTCAGGTCAACTTATGGGGTACCTCCATACTCAGGAGAGATGAGGTTACAAATTTTGGGAGGTCTTTTCTGCTATTAACCCTTGCAAAAATGTGAAATTTGGGGGGAAGCACACATTTTAGTGAAATTTTTTTTTTTACATATGCAAAAGTGAAACACCTGTGGGGTATTAAGGCTCACTTAATTCCTTGTTACGTTCCTCAAGGGGTCTAGTTTCCAAAATGATATGGCATGTGTTTCTTTTTTGCTGTTCTGGCACCATAGGGGCTTCCTAAATGCAACATGCCCCCCAAAACCATTTCAGAAAAACGTACTCTCCAAAATCCCCTTGTCGCTCCTTCGCTTCTGAGCCCTCTACTGCGCCCGCCGAACAATTTACATAGACATATGAGGTATGTGCTTACTCAAGAGAAATTGGGCTACAAACATAAGTATACATTTTCTCCTTTTACCCCTTGTAAAAATTCAACAATTGGGTCTACAAGAAAATGCTAGTGTAAAAAATGAAGATTGTGAATTTTCTCCTTCATTTTGCTGCTATTCCTGTGAAATACCTAAAATGCTGATTGAATGTCATAATGAATACTTTAGGGGGTGCAGTTTTTATAATGGGGTAATTTTGTTGGGTATTTCTAATATGAAGACCCTTCAAATCCACTTCAAACCTGAACTGGTCCCTGAAAAATAGTGAGTTTGAAAATGTTGTGAAAAATTGGAAAATTGCTGCTGAACTTTGAAGCCCTCTGGTGTCTTCCAAAAGTAAAAACACGTCAATTTTATGATGCAAACATAAAGTAGACATATTGCATATGTGAATAAAAAAAAATTTTATTTGGAATATCCATTTTCCTTACAAGCAGAGAGCTTCAAAGTTAGAAAAATGCAAAATTTTCAAATTTTTCATCAAATTTTGGGATTTTTCACCAAGAAAGGATGCAAGTTACCACAAAATGTTACCACTATGTTAAAGTAGAATATGTCATGAAAAAACAGTCTCGGAATCTGAATGAAAGGTAAAAGCATCCCAGAGTTATTAATGCTTAAAGTGACAGTGGTCAGATGTGCAAAAAATGGCCGGGTCCTACAGTGAAAATTGGCTGGGTCCTTAAAGGGTTAATATAGTTACATAGTAGGGTTGAAAAAATACACATGCCCATTAAATTCAATCAAGGAGGTGAAAGGAAGGGGTATAGGTCTATGAAGTGAGGTTATGTGAATCTATATTTCTGCATAAGCATTAATGTTCTCTTGTCATGTATCTAACCCTTTTTTTTAAACCTCAAATGTCCTGTTGTAACCAGTTCCTGACACAGAACATAAATTTACAATTCTTATGGGGAAAAAAGCGTGTTGCCCCTGGAGACTAAATGTTGCGCGGTAATAACTCTATTATGAATTATTGTGATAAAAATATTCATTATGTTTTTTTTTTGTTTGTTTTTTAATTATCAAAATTATGACCTGGTGAATTGTAGACAAAGCTAATCAATAAAATTCACATATGAGTCCAACTATTTCCTCAGATATTAACAAGTTATTCTTATGACGGGATTACATTAATGATTAAGGATGTAGTTTTGCAATATACAATAATACACAGGTATTATAAAAGTATGCACATTTATTTGTTATAAGAATATAAACATAAAAGAGTAACAAACACAATGATATATGCAAATGAATATCAATTAGATAAATTAGTAAACATTACAAGCTTGTTAATTGACTACATACAGTAGAACAATACATGTGAGTAGTAAGTTGTTACAATAAAACAAAAGCTCCTAGGTTAGGAATATCATATAAGAAAAATGTTACATATTACACTGTCCAGTGGAAACCTTATGATATCAAGATGGGCAATATCTTATCAAAGACATCTCAATATGAAATGCTAAATACACTCCTTGTCCCCTTCTAACCAACTACAAATCACATGATTCCAAGAATGAGCAAATCCATCTAAGGATATAAACATGGAAGACATTTAATATAATTCTGCCCAATTTTGGACTATTTTCTATAGATGATCTTGGTAAGAACATTAAGACAAATAGCAGAGTTTTATGATTTCGCTAGACTATATTTTAGGAGGAAGAACTTGAAACAAGTTTTCTGTGTGGGAAATAAACTTATAACACTTAGTTTAGCGAGAAGGAATTCTATCAATATGTCTAAGCAATTATTTAATGCTTTGATAGATTATGAGTCTTGATTCTTCTGCAGGTAGAATGAAGTCTCACAATATCCTAAAACTATAATCTCAATATGTAGATAATTAATTATTTTATTTTATTAATTTATTTGCCAATCTAAATTGTATAATTCCATCCACTTTATCCGAATTGGTCTTAATTAAATGGAACACCATTATTGTGTCTCTTACCAAGTCTATGTAAGAACCTCGCTTTGACTCTTAGGAAAGCTGAATGGTCGATCGCATCGTCAAGGTCGCATCACATCATCGCATAGTCTGTACCCGGCTTGCTGGGATCTACAATATCATGGCTTTCATGGCTTCTATCTTGTGGACCTCTTTCAGTGGCAGACCTCTTTGTCTTTGTCTGTCAAAGTCTTTCCTCTAGGTGTGTCTTCTCTTTGTTTCTTTGTGTGTTTGTGTTCTCTACAGTGTCTAACATCTGGTTTACCGGACTTTATAATTAATTAGACACACCTCCCTAAATTGGAATTCCCCAATGAATGTAGGTTGGGTGTGTACACATGATAATGACTGTGACATCACTACATTACCCAGAATGTATTTAGGCATATCACCCATAATGCCTTTCATGATAGGGTAATGACAACTACCCACCTTCTAGGGGTGCTATTGTATAGGCAATTAGCATCATTACCATAAAGGGTGAACTGTCCAAAGTTGGTTTCAAACCCACATTCCACACATGATGTATGGAGCCCTAAATTAGAAATCCATGGATTATTTTTGACGTATATAAGTAATTAAAACCTGGGTTCTCATAGACATCTTGGGGCCTACCTAGACATCCAAATTTATTGGAGAGATACGAATACCATGGAGGTCTCTTCCGCACAGACATGTGAATCTCTCCATGTGTCTAGTCAAATGGGTAATGAACTGTTAGAATAACATTCAGAAGACTGGCAAACTAGTCTTGTATAAAGTCTCATTATCAAAGTCTATACTTGAGACATTACAATCAGGTCTTAGGAATGCAAACACTGAGCAATGCTCCCTGTGAGAATCATACATAATGTATATATATATATATATATATATATATATATATATAAGCTAATGTTCATTCGGATAAGACATAATTATTTCACGGTTTCTTATCTCAACCCCCCTTCTCTCCTTTCACCCCCCTTTACCTTGGGTGAATTTTAGTAGTGTCATCCAGAGAGTGTAACTAGCCCCCTTATCTGTCTATATCTAAACAGCCATAAATATCTAAGGAGACAAGAAGTATTTTTCTACCAGACCGGCACTTGTAGAGAACAAATACACTGTGGTCTATTTAGAACATACTACATGGCAGACACATCATGCTATTATTCTATTAAACATAGTGATTCATTTTTGGGGCCTACAATAAGTATGACATGAATAATTTTTTTCCAGGCAGAGGGAGTGCCCCTTGTTTTTAGAGTGGTTTTTCTTGGGATGACTTTTCCCCCATATTTTGGTATAGGATATTTATGTACTTAAATAATTTGTTCATACCACCTTAAATGTCTCTTCTTAAAACTAAACAATTGTAATTCTTTTAATCTTTCGTTATAGTTAAGATATCTCATGTCCATATTAGTTTAGTTGAATTCCTCTGAACACTTTCTGGTTTCATAAAATCACTTTTATAAATCTGTGGGCCAAAAAATGTTGTTATCTCTTTTTCATAGAAATCATGGCTTATATAAAAAAAGACCACTAGGGGTCCCTGTACAATCCAGAACATTGTCCTGTATGACTACAGCATCATCTTTTTTTTTTTTTTTTTATCAAAATATGTTTTTATTTGTTTTTAACAAGAATATGCACAGATACAAAAGAGGTACGAAAATAGCCCCAATAAGGGACAAAGCAACAAATGTCCAAGTATAATTACAGAGACAAAAATACATAAAAACAAATAGCCAACCACATCTGATAAGGAATTAAATAAAGAGAGGAAAGGAAAAGATGACGGGGAGGATTGGGGGTGTTAGAAGGATCAATGTCAGCACTGAACACAAGTATATGGCAGAGTAGTAAGACTTAGGACTATGGACTATTAGGGGATAGAGAGTACATTGAAACATGAGCAGGAATATTACAGATAATGGTTCAGGAAGTACCAGTAAATTGCATCACAGATTAGAATTAGGGTTGACAGAATCACATTTGGAAGTATCATTCTTCTACTCCAGGGGAGTAGGCGAACATAGTCATGCATTTCCAGCAGATCAGGGAAACCAGTGGGAGATGTTCTAATACTGCGGTTAGAAAAGGTTAAACAAGGAGACCATCTACAGAGATAAATGTCATGTGACCTACCAGATCTACTAGACATCTTCTCAAACCTGCAGACCTGGTGGACTTTGGATTCCCATTCAGCCATAGTAGGCAGAAGGGGACTGAGCCATTTGAGACAGATCACCGATTTAGCCGTGGCTAAAAGGTGAACAACCAGTGAGTCTCTGTGAGGGCGGAAGGCTAAAGGGGGTCTCCTGAGAAGGACCATGTCTGGCTGGAGAAGTAGAGAGGAACCCATAATAGATTTGGTAGATGCCTCAATTGCATCCCAGAACGATCTGATTATTGGACAAGTCCACCATGTGCATGAGGTTACCCACCTGCCATGTGCATGAGGTTACCCACCAGAAACAGACTCCAAGAGGGTGGTATGAGGGCCCAACATCCACAGGGGGAGGTTGTGCTTACAGCCCAACACCGCGCAGGACGTTTGGCATTTGCCAAGATTGGAAAATTTGCCACTGGTGCCCTGTGCTCTTCACAGATGAAAGCAGGTTCACACTGAGCACGTGACAGACGTGACAGAGTCTGGAGACGCAGTGGAGAATGTTCTGCTGCCTGCAACATCCTCCAGCATGACCGGATTGGCGGTGGGTCAGTAATGGTGTGGTGTGGCATTTCTTTGGGGGGCTGCACAGCCCTCCATGTGCTTGCCAGAGGTAGCCTGTCTGCCATTAGGTACCGAAATGAGATCTTCAGACCTCTTGTGAGACCATATGCTGGTTCGGTTGGCCCTGGGTTCCCCCTAATGCTAGACAATGCTAGACCTCATGTGGCTGGAGTGTGTCAGCAGTTCCTGCAAGAGGAAGGCATTGATGCTATGAACTGGCCCACCCACTCCCCAGACCTGAATACAATTGAGCAGATCTGGGACATCATGTCTTGCTCCATCCACCCACGCCACGTTGCACCACAGACTGTCCAGGAGTTGGCGGATGCTTTAGTCTTGTTCTGGGAGGACATCCCTCAGAAAGCCACCTCGTAGGGAGGTCATATGGGGACATGGAAGTCACACACACTACTGACCTCATTTTGACTTGTTTTAAGGACTTTACATCAAAGTTGGATCAGCCTGTAGTGTGGTTTTCCACTTTGATTTTGAGTGTGACTCCATATCCAGACCTCCATGGGTTGATAAATTTGATTTCCATTGATCATTTTTGTGTGATTTTGTTATCAGCACATTCAACTATGTAAAGATGAAAGTATTTCATACGATTAGTTAATTCATTCAGATCTAGGATGTGTTATCTTAGTGTTCCCTTTATTTTTGTTTTCACAAATCTCTTTTTATTAAAATACAGATGATATAACATCATAACACGATGACATAAGCGACGTTGACCAGGACAACAATGTTTGACATTAGTAATTTCTTCATGCATAGAGTGTCTGGAGAACAGATGTCAAGTTAAATAAGAGTGATGAGAGTCATCTATACAACCGTCAAGTAATTAAGCATAACTAGAAAACATAAAGCCAACTGATAGGAGGCACAAGGAAAGCCAGGCGTCTTGACAATGTAGATATTACAGGGGGTTGTTGTGTAGATAGGTCTTAACCAAAACAACAAACATAAAACTGTTGAGTTCAAAAATTAGAGTGAGTGAAACGCGTGGTTCACATAGGGCCCGGCCAGGCCGAAGTCATATGATGCTCTGAGGGCGTCCAAGGCAGGTGTGGGTAGGGGGGGTGGAGGGGAGTAGGGGTAGGCAGTGAGAGGTATGAGTTATTTCCATAGCCCTACAGGTGGTGGCACCGGCAAGACACTAAGTGGTGCCATCAGTGCGTGGGGGGGAAAGATGTTTGTAAGAGAGCCATGGTCCCCAAATGTGTTCAGTGTGTGAGTGAGTGAGTGAGTGAGTGTGAGAGTGCCAACAGGTCAGCTCCTCCATGCGGCATATCTGGTTAATCTTGTCTATCCATCTGGTTTTAGATGGGGGGGTCGTCTTTCTCCATAACAGTGGTACTAAAGTTTTTGCCGCCGCCAACATATGAGTGGGCAAAGAAGCAGCCGAAGGTCTATATATGGCGGAGGGGAGTGCCAGTGATATGACAGACATGGAGAGAGAGATGGAGCAGCCACAAACTAGATTTATTGTGTCTTCTACATCCGCCCAGAAGGATTGGATATCACGGCACGACCACCAGATATGTTCAAATGTGCCTACCACTGTATGGCATCTCCAGCATAATTTATCATGTGTTAAACCAAATCAAAATCAAGCTTCTGGAGTCTTGTACCACCTAGTAAACAATTTAAAATGGTTTTCCTGCAGCTTGACACATTGTGAGAAGCCATGAGAACACTTAAGTACAAAATGCCTTTGTTCCTCCATTAGAGTTAACCCAAGTTCTTGTTCCCATGAGTGCAGCTATATAGGGAGTGTGTTGCCATTCTCTTGGACCAGATGATTATAGAACAACGATAGTTTGAGTTTTCTATTGGTTCCGTGGATGTAGAGCTCATCTAGCCACGAATGGGACCCAGCAATAAAGAATTGTTTTAGAAAAGAAAGACACATCTGTCTAGCGACATGTGAATCGAGAGGAGTAGAAGGGTGGGCTTGCATCAGAGAATGGAATTCCGCTACAGTAGGACAAGTGTTATTTGGAAGGAAGTCCATTAAAGTGATAGAAGTAAGTTGGGACCATAATGGGTTTGTGGTGAGTCTCTTCATGTTTAAGGAGTGAGGAATTAGTGAAGCTGGGGCGATAGTAGGGACTGTGCTGGAGACAGACGTTCCCCATTTAACTAGCAGGGTATCTTTCAGCAATGGGTTTTCTATGGAGATGATTTCCTGTCTATGAGGAAGCCAAAGATATCGGAGATAGTTGTCACCCAGCTGTCTAGTCTCTAAGCCCAGGTCTTGGAGGAGTCCTCTGCCAGAGGTCAGCTCCACCCAGCATTTCAGGTGTATTGCCCTATAATAGCATTCTGTGTCTGGAAGGCCAAGCCCCACTTTAGGCCTTTTGCGTATTAGGACCGAGTGCACAAGACGTGGCGGTTTCTCTCTCCAGATAAACTTGGAGAAAAGTCGCTTAATCTTTTGGAGATAGAATTTAGGAAGGCAAATGGGTAGGAAGGTTAGAGTGTAAAGAAATACAGGGAGCACATATGTTTGTAGAAGGTTTTTCCGTCCCATCCATGAGAGGTAGGCTAGATCATAGAAACGCAACTTGTCAGTTAATTTTCGCAGTAAGGGTGTGAAATTGGATTCAACTCCCAGACTACAACTCCCAGAATGCCCTTCGACTGTCAATGCATGCTGATTGTTGCAGTTTTGCAACAGCTGGAGACACACTGGTTGTGAAACCGAGTTAGTTACCTAACTCAATGTTTTGCAACCAGTGTGCCTCTAGCTGTTGCGAAAATACAACTCCCAGCATGCACTGAGAGACTGTACATGTTGGGAGTTGTAGTTTTGCAACAGCTGGAGGCACACTGGTTGTTAAAGGGGTTATCCAGCATAAGGTGATTTTAGTACGTACCTGGCAGGCAGTAATGGACATGCTTAGGATGGATCTGTCTTGGGCTAAATGGCTATGCTGTGAGATTACCATAACACTGTGTCTAGCTTTCTGTGAACTTGTATTTCCTGTTTTAAGTTTTCTTGTTTGCCTACAAATCCCATGATTCCATTTCCCTCCTTCCCACACATCAGCTACCCCACCCATTGACACATAAATGAGCTACAGACCTGTTTTTTTTTGTCCACCAGCAAAAACACCTGAAAAACGGTCCCAGCTTTTTTCTTGGGGGAGATTTATCAAAAACTGTACAGAGGAAGAGTAGTGCAGTTGCCCATGGCAACCAATCAGATTGCTTCTTTACAAAAATGAAAGGAGCAATCTGATAGGTTGCTATGGGCAACTGCACCGCTCTTCCTCTACATAGGTTTTGATTAATCTCCCCCCCTTGTGTTTTTTCTTGCATTTTTGCTGGTGTGCGGAAACAAACATTTTTGTACCCTGTGTGCATTTTTTTCACTGCCGGTACTACTCCATAAATCGGATGCAGAGCGCCCGCCCCACGGAGTGTAAGGAGGTAAGGAGTAATGTATAGCATATACATATACAGGGTGGAGAGCATCACTACTTACCTCCGCCCGCTGTATAGTATACAGGGGGCATGGTGTATCCATGTATACTATACAGGAGCCCAGCAAGGAAAGAGTTAACCCACACTGCAGCTCTGAGTTAAATCTTTGTGCGCTCTCCTGTATATACAGCCATCTATAGATGACTGTATATACAGGATACAGTAGGCAGACAAGAACAGTTGGAGGCTCCCTGTTACACAATGCAGTATGGGCGCACTCACCAGGTGAGATGGCAAATGATGTCCTAACCTTTTTTTTCTCTCATTTCAGATCCGTGAATGGGGAGGACTACGTCAGATTCAGTGTATTGCGATGATGACCAGCTTTTTTTTAATGTCAATAAAAGGTTTAATGAGGGCTGTGTGGGGAGTGTTTTTTTTTTTTAAATACATTTTTTTTTCAATGCCGGGCTTAGCGTTAGCCACAAAAACAGCTAGCGCTAACCCCCAATTATTACCCCGTTACCCACCGCCACAGGGTTGCCGGGAAGAGCCAGTACCAACTGGCCTGGAGTGTCAAAAATAGCGCTCCTGGCTGTGGTTATTTAGGTTGGGGAGAGCCAGTAACAATGGTCCTCGCCCACCCTGGTAATGTCAGGCTGTTGCTGATTGGTTGGTATCTGACTGACACTGAAAATATGGGGAACCACACACTTTTTTTTATTACAAAAAAAAACAACACATAGGCTTCCCCATATTTTCAGTGTCAATCAGACACCAACCAATCAGCAACAGCCTGACATTACCAGGATGGGCGAGGACCATTGTTACTGGCCCTCCCCAGCCTAAATAACCCCAGCCTGTTACCGCCTAGGCCAAGGAGCACTATTTTTGATGCTCTGGGCCTGTTGGTAACGGCTCTTCCCGGCACCCCTGTGGCGGTGAGTACCGGGGTAATAATTGGGGGTTAGCGCTAGCTGTTTTCGGGGATAACGCTAAGCCCAGCTTAGTAATAGATTCCGTCTACAAGACGGCTTCCACTACTAATCCTGAAATTTCAATTATAAAAAACACAACACATGAAATAAAAAATGGATTTAAAAAAACACTCCCCCACAGCCCTCGTTAACCCTTTTATTGACATTAAAAAAATGCTAGTCATCGTCACACTCCACCGAATCTCAGGTAGTCCTCTGCATTCACTTATCTGAAATGACAAGAAAATAAAAACACGAAAAATGGGTCAGTAGATTTTTGGCGCTTTCCCCTGGGTAGAGCGCACATAATGCAGTGTGTTCCTAAAGAGGGAGCCTCCAATTGGTGCTAAACTACAACTCCCATCATGGGGGCTGTAGGTAAACAACAGCTGGAGTCTCCCTGTTTGGGAACACACTGCCAAAAAGGCTCTGTTCCCATTATGCAAAACGCATAATGAGAACAGAGCCATACTTACCACCCTGGCTTCAGCCCTGGACTGTGAAGCTCCGCCCCCTAATGATGTCATCACTAGGGGGCAGGGGCGGAGAAGTTGCAAGGGGTCTCAAGAGTGAGACCCCTGAGATCCGTCAGTCTGCCCTCGGACTACTACTCCCATCATGGGAAATTTTGTGTCCCATGATGGGAGTAGTTGTAGTACCGCAGTGCTGAGGGATGGCTCTTACACATCCCCCAGCTGCGAAACTGTATTGTGACTGTTAGGACTACTACTCCCATAATGGACAGACTCTGTCCATGATGGGAGTTGTAGTCCTCGGGCTGAAGGACAGATCGCAGCAGGTCATTCTCCAGAGACCCGCTGCGATCTGCATTTATTAACTTAAAAAGCCGGCGGCAACGCTGCACTCCCCTCCCCCCCCCCCCCTCCTCCTGTATACAGATGTCACGATTCATAATCCCCGCCGGGAGAGGGGAGCTCTGATTGGTGGAAAGCTATTCACCACTATACACCAATCAGAGCTCCTGTCTTCTGGTGGGGATTATGAATTGTGACAGGTCTATACAGGGGAGCGAGTGGAGCCGCTTCTACAGTACTGTATATAATTGTTATGTGTACTGTACCCCCCCCCCCCAGACTAATACTGACCCCTTCTATAGTGAGCGCTGGGACCGCTGTGTGATTGACAGGTCCCCAGCGCAAGTGTCCGGCCCCACTGACCTATACATGTTATAAATCTTTATGATACACACTGCCCGTCCTCCTCTTCATTCTTCTGATACCGGAGACGAGCGGCTTCTGTATCATAGTCTATAGACAGAGCGCCCCCTGGCGGCCTCCACACTGCCCGTCCTCCTCTTCATTCTTCTGATCCCGGAGTCGCGCGGCTTCTGTATCATAGTCTATAGACAGAGCGCCCCCTCCCGGCCTCCACACTGCACAGGGCTGGGGTCAGACAACGGCAGGGGGCGCTCTAACTATAGTGAAAGCAGAAGCCGCGCGTCTCCGGTATCAGAAGAATGAAGAGGAGGACGGGCAGTGTTTATCATAAAGATTTATAACATGTAAAGGTCAGTGGGGCCGGACACTTGCGCTGGGGACCTGTCAATCACACAGCGGTCCCAGCGCTCACTATAGAAGGGGTCACTATTAGTCTGGGGGGGGGTTCAGTACACATAACAATTATATACTGTAGAAGCGGCTCCACTCGCTCCCCTGTATAGACCTGTCACAATTCATAATCCACACCAGAAGACAGGAGCTCTGATTGGTGTATAGTGGTGAATAGCTTTCCACCAATCAGAGCTCCCCTCTCCCGGAGGCGGGGATTATGAATCGTGACATCTGTATACAGGAGCCGGCGGCAGCGCAGTGGAGCCGCATATACCGCCGGCTTTTTAAGTTAATAAATGCAGATCGCAGCGGGTCTCTGGAGAATGACCTGCTGCGATCTGTCCTTCAGCCCCAGGACTACAACTCCCATCATGGACAGAGTCTGTCCATGATGGGAGTAGTAGTCCTAACAGTCACAATAGAGTCCCGCAGACAGGGGATGTGCGTCTCTCAGCACTCCGGTACTACAACTACTCCAATTATGGGACAGATTCTGTCCCATGATGGGAGTAGTTGTAGTACTGCAGTGCTGAGAGACAGCTCCTGCATCCCCCACCTGCATCTTCCACCGTCTGCCATTTTCTACGAGTCCTTGCTAGCACTCTTAGGTTTAGACTACTTTACTTGCAAAAAAGTGCAATTGCGCAAAAAAAACCATCTACTTTTTTTTTGCGCAATTGATAAATACCAGTCCACTGGATTAGGTGGTGTACGGTAGACCAAACTGGTAACAACTTTAGAAAACTGTCCACCAAAAAAAACGCAGCTCTATGCAAAAAAAGCGCAATTGCGCAAAATTTGTAGACGTCAAAAATCGTCTAAATGCAATGATACATGTCCCCCAGTGTTTCTCAACCAATGTGCCTCCAGCGGTGGCATAACTACAACTCCCAGCATGAATGGTCTGTCAGTGCATGCTGGGAGTTGTAGTTTTGCAACAGCTGGAGGTCCCCCCCCCATGTGAATGTACAGGGTACATTCACACGGGTGGGTTTTCCTACAAGCTTTCTGCTGCAAGTTTGAGATGCGGCAAATTTTCAGCCGCAGCTCAAACTCCCAGCTCAAACTCACTGTAAATCCGACCGTGTGAATGTATCGTAAAAGCACTGCACTACACCTACACAAAATTAAAAGTAAAACACTACATATGCACACACCTCTACACAGTCCCCCCCCCCCCCCCAAATAAAAAAAAAATGTCTTGTATGGCACTGTTTCCAAAACGGAGCCTCCAGCTGTTGAAAAACAACAACTCCCAGTATTGCCGAACAGCCACTGACTGTCCAGGCATGCTAGAAGTTTTGCAACAGCTGGAGACACCCTGTTTGGGAAACACTGCCGTGGGGTATTTTTATGGTGGATTCAAATCCCCAATTTAGGCCTCATATGCGCATGGCACTCTCTCGCTTTGGAACCCTGTCATATTTTAAGGAAACAGTTTAGGGCCAAATCTCCGTACTCGGGAGAAATTACGTTACAAATTTTTTGGGGGGGGCTTTTTTCTCCTTTTACCCCTTATGAAAAGGTAAAGTTGTGGGCTACTCCAGCCTGTTAGCGTAAAAAAAAAAAATGACACTAACATGCTGGTGTTGCCCCATATTTTTTATTTTTTACAAGCGGTAAAAGGAAAAAAAAGACCCCCAAAATTTGTAACGCAATTTCTCCTCAATACGGAAATACCCCTTATGTGGGCGTAAAATGCTCTGCGGACGCACAACAAGGCTCAGGAGTGAGAGCGCACTATGTACATTTGAGGTCTAAATTGGTGATTTGCACAGGGGTGGCTGATTTTACAGATTTTACACCGCAAAACAATAAATACCCAGATGTGACCACATTTTGGAAACTACACCCCTCCCGGAACAGAACAAGGGGTAGAGTGAGACTTAACACCCCATAGGTGTTTGACAAATTTTCCTTAAAGTTGGATGTGAAAATGAAAAAAAAAAAAAATCCATTAAAATGCTGGTGTTACCCTACATTTTTAATTTTCACAAGGGAGAATAGGAAAAAGTCCCTCGAAATTTGTAACCCCATTTCTTCTGAGTGAGAACATACCCCATATGTGGATGTAAATTGCTCTGCTAGCGCACTACAATGCTCAGAAGAAAAGGTGCGCCATTGGGATTTTGGAGAGAGAATGTGTCCGAAAACTGAAGGCCATGTGTGTTTACAAAGCCCCCATAGTGCCAGAACAGTGTACCCACCCCCCCAACATGTGACCCCATTTTGGAAACTAAACCCCTCACGTAATGAAATTTGGGGTAGAGTGAGCATTTACGCCCCACAGGTGTCTGACAGATTTTTGGAACAGTGATCCGTGAAAATGAAACATAAAATTTTTCATTTGCACAGCCCACTGTTCCAAAGATCTGTCAAATGCTAGTGGGGTGTAAATGTTCACTGCACCCCTTATTAAATTATGTGAGGAGTGTAGTTTCCAAAATTGGGTCACATGTGGGGGGTCCACTGTTCTGGTACCACGGGGGCTTTGTGAACGCACATTGCCCTCGACTTCAATTCCAACCAAATTCTCTCACCAAACGCTCAATGTCGCTCCTTCTCTTCTGAGCATTGTAGTTTGCCCGCAGAGCAATATACATCCACTTATGGGGTATTTCCATACTCAGAAAAAATTGGGTTGAACATTTTGGGAGGCTTTTTCTCCAATTACCCCATGAAAAAAATATAATTTTTCATTTTCCTGTCCAAATTTAGCGAAAATTTGTCAAACACCTGTGGGGTGTTAAGGCTCATTGTACCCCTTGCTACATTCCTTGAGGGGTGTAATTTCCAAAATAGTATGCCATGTGTTTTTTTTATTTTTATTTTTTTGCTGTTCTGGCACCATAGGGGCTTCTTAAATGTGTCATGCCCCCCAAAAACCATTTCAGCAAAATTTGCTTTCCAAAAGCCAAATGTGACTTCTTCTCTTCTGATCATTGTAATGCAACAGCAGTGCACTTGACGTCCACACATGGGGTATTCCCATACTCAGAAGAGATGGGGTTATACATTTTGGGTGGCATTTTTTCCTACAACCCCTTGCAAAAATGTAAAATTTGGGGGAAAACCACTTATAGTGAAAAAAAATTTATTTACACATCCGATTTTAACGAAAAGTCGTCAAAAATCTGTGTGGTGTTAAGGCTCACTGGACCCCTTGGTATGTTCCTTGAGGGGTTTAGCTTCCAAAATCGTGTGTCATGGTGTTTTTTTTTTTTTTTTTTTTGCTGTTCTGGCACCATAGGGGCACCTAAATGTGACATGCCCCCCAAAAACCATTTCAGAAAAACTCTCCAAAATCCCATTGTTGCTCCTTCCCTTCTGAGCCTTGAAGTGCACCCACAGAGCACTTGACATCCACCTATGAGGTATTTCCTTACTCAAGAGAAATTGGGTTACAAATTTTGGGGGGCTTTTTCTCCTTTTACCCCTTGTAAATAAAAAAAAAACTGGGTCTACAAGAACATGCCAGTGTAAAAAATTAAGATTTAGAATTTTCTCTATTCTCATTTTGCTTCTATTCCTATGAAACACCTAAAGGGTTTACACACTTTCTGAATGTCATTTTGAATAATTTGGGGGGGGGGGTGCAGATTTTATAATGGGGTCATTTATGGGGTATTTCTAATATGAGGACGCCTCAAATCCACTTCAAAACTGTACTGGTCCCTGAAAATTTCAGATTTTGGAAAAACTGGAAAATTGCTGCTGAACTTTGAAGCCCTCTGATATCTTCTAAAAGCAAAAACATGTCAACTTTATAATGCAAATATAAAGTAGACATATTTTATGTGTGAATCAATATATAATTTATTTGAAATATCCATTTTCCTTACAAGCAGAGAGTTTCAAAGTTAGAAAAATACAACATTTTCCAAATTTTCATGAAATTTGAGGATTTTTCACCAGGAAAGGATGCAAGTAACGACGAAAATTTACCATTATGTTAAAGTAGAATATGTCACGAAAAAACTATCTCGGAATCAGAATAATCGGTAAAAGCATCCCAGAATTATTAATGCATAAAGTGATAGTGGTCAGAATTGCAAAAAAGGGCTGCGTCCTTAAGGTGAAAAAGGGCTCAGTCCTTAAGGGGTTAAGCTGTTTGCCCTGTGGGATCATAAACATCATATTTTAATAGTTTGGACATTTACGCACGAGACAATACCAAATATGTTGTTTTTTTTTTTTTAGGAAAATAATGATTAGATTTTTTATTAGGGGAGGGGGTTTTATATAATTTTAGAAACGTTTTTTTTTTTTTATTTTACACTTTTTAAGTCCCCATAGGGGGATTTTATATGCAATCATTGGATTGCATGCCTGAGAAAGCGGCCTAGCCTGCAAAACGCATTGCATTGTGGGTAAATATAGCTATCTAGTAACTTACTAAATCTCAGCGCCTGTATCCTGCTTTGGTCCCAGAGGTATGTTTTGGTCCCAGAGGCAACATCACTAGTCCGTGGCCGGCCCGGAGCGGAGAAGAGGGCCTCCCAGTGAAGATAGATAGCCCGGAATGACTAACCCTCCCCACCGGACGGTCCCTGCAGCATAGATGGCCGAAGATGGACGGTCCGGACCAGCTCCCCCTTCCACAACTGGGGAGGTGAGTAGAAAACAAAAGGGGGATCTGGATGATGACGAAGGGATTGACAGGTGGTGATGATGAAGGGGGGGATGATGACTAGGGGGATGATGACGAGGGTGATAATGACAGGGTGATGATGACGAGGAGATGATGACGGGGTGACAATGACGGGGTGATAATGATGGGGTGATAATGACGGGGTGATAATGACAAGGTGATGATGATGAGGGTGATGATGATGAGGGTGATAATGACGGGGGTGATGATGACAGGGGTGTTAATGATGGCGGTCTGGATGATGACGGGGGGGTGATGACATGGGGGAATTATATATTTCCCACCCTAGGCTTATAGTCAAGTCAATAACTTTTCCTAGGTTTCATTATTATTCCCGGCTTATATTAGGAACGGCTAAAACTCGAGTATATACGGTATATGTCTGATTATAGAGTAGACAGTGACTTTAGAGTTTAACTAAGCTCTTAACAAAGAAAAACTGTAATATAATAATATAATTTGTATTGGTTTGGCACTAGTAAGTTGAAAAAACATGGAAATTGCAAAAAGTAGCAGACCTAATTTGGTATTTGGTCTTTCAAAGTAAAACAATAAAACCTACAAACAACAATACTCCAAAAGACCAAAAATAGACCATCTTTACTGGTTACCAACATACAAAAATAAATACACAAAACACTTCATAAAAACAGAGATGACAGCAACTGAAAATGTAATTTGCCGATTGGCAAAATTTTCCCCAAAAATGTGTTTCGTCCGAATTTATTTGCGATGAATCACTACTAATAATGGCTATTTCTGTCCTACAGAGAACCTCAATAGGGGTGTAGAACACTTTGCCTTGTTGTAATACGCATAGGGTGTGTTCTGGGTTAGTGAAATAATACTGTTATTCAGTATGATATTCAGATATTTTGAAAATGTCCTTCATGGCATGAGAATGTAGTGACAAAAGTTACCTTCCATTCTGGACTTCTTACCTGGCTTTTATGTATAGCAATTATTTATTAAAATTATATAAAATATTGTTTAAACATTTACAAGTCACTTTTCATAAAGATAAAATGTCTTTAAACAAAGTCTGCAAAGTACAAGGATCTTATAATTGTGATCAGCTCAGTGCTAAACAATTTTACATGATGAGCATTACAGACAGAGATATAGTTAGCTCTTTTGGCTCCTGGCTTGGGACACCTCTTGAAAAAAAAATAGCGGGACACCCTTACCGAATAATCAGAGTCATTCTCTTTTTTTTTTTCCTTCCCCATAAGGCACAGGACATCATGGAACCTGCAATACTAGTATTAGGCTTTGCACTTTTCTAGCATTAATTTCCCCTTTTCCCTACAAATGCCTACAGCCTTCCCACAATGCACAAGGGGGTAGATTTATCAAAACCTGTGCAGAGGAAAAGTTGCCCAGTTGCCACCAATCAGCTTGCTCCTTTCATTTTTAACAAGGTCTTTGCAAAATGAAATAAGAAATCTTATTGGTTGCTATGGACAACTGGGAAACTTTTGGATTGCACAGGTTTTGATAAATCTCCCCCAATGTTTCCAGCCTCACTCAAATGCCTACAGCCTCCCCCCCCCACCCACAAGCACACACAATGCCTCCTGCATTACCCCACACAGTGACAGAGGGGTGTACATGGGAGACAGGGGTGTAGAGGGATGTGCATGGGTGGTAAAAGGTGACAGAGGGGTGTACAGGGGTGACAGAGGGGTTTTTAGGGGTGACAGAAGGGTGTAAGGGATAACAGGGGGGTGTCCAGGGGTTACAGAGAGGTTACCAGGGGTGACAGAGAGGTGTATAGGAGGGAAAGAAGGGTAGGGGTGCACTACCTGAAGCTGAGTAGGCCTCTTTCAGTGCTGCCCCTGCTCCTTCCTTTAATCCACATCATTCTGCTGAGGGACCAGGGAGAATCCAGAGTCCAGAGCTTCTCCACAGGAGAGGAAGGATACAAGATCATTGGAGCTGCAGCATCAGCCATCCTGGCACTGCACACAGACTTCCCTCCCGCCTGACCTGCACATCTGTGACTCACAGGTGCGCAGGCCTGATCAGAAAAATCTAAAAATGTTGTCGCCAAATTTCCCACCAGAGTGTCCTGGCATGCAGGTTGGGAATCAATGCCTCAGTGTAATGTGTGCTGGACTACCCTTGTGTCCCCTTGCAACAGAGCACCTGAGGCGATAGCCTCACTTGCCTCATCAGAGCTACAGCCCTGATTAAAGAACATACAAGTGCAAAAAACACAAACTTCAAAAACACTAAAATCTGTGATTAAAGTGCTATAAAAGAAGGTAGTATTATATGTGACAAGGTAGTATTATATGTCATCAAGGGTGGATTTAAAAGGGGGGCAGTTTAAGTTGCAGAAATTTCTGCAACAGTCTGTTCCAAAAACCTGAGTGAGGGGAACTCTGAGGACAATGCGCTCAAGTACACGTAAAACAGTATTTGTGTACAACACCAGCCAGTGTGTACATTTGGCTGGCCTTTCACAGTATCTAGGCACTTAAGACTTTAACAGGAACAAAATAGTACACCACTTTGATGTATGTATGTGGTATGCGCTTATGAGGGGAGGACAATGCGCTCCAGTATGCTTAAAAACGTATTTGTGTACAACACCAGCCGCTGTATACTTTTGGCAGGCCTTTCACAGTATCTAGGCCCTTAAGACTTTAACAGGAACAAGATAGTACACCAATGAGATGTACATATGTGGTATACACTTATGAGGGGAGGGCAATGCGCTGCAGTATGCTTAAAAATGTATTTGTGTACAACACCAGCCAGTGTGTACTTTTGGCTGGCCTTTAACAGTATCTAATCCCTTAAGACTTTAACAGGAACAAAATAGTACACCACTGAGATGTACGTATGTGGTATGCACTTATGAGGGGAGGACAATGTGCTCCAATACGCTTAAAACAGTATTTGTGTACAACACCAGCAGTACAAACCAGTGCTGCAGCACACAGTCACTGTGTACTACACCCAAAGTTCCACTTTCTCTCTCAATCTCACTCCCTCTCACTCAGTGCTTCTAGGCAGGATTTAGGCTTGAGGGGAATCGCTGCTGTTCTGTGCAACACACTGCTCTCTGTCCCTCTCTGTGCTAGAATGCTGTAGTGACTGGGAGGGGAATCGCTGCCGTAAGAATGCTTTTCTGTGCAACACACACTGCTCTCTGTCCCTCTGTCTGTGCAACTGAATGCTGATGTGACTGGGAGGTGAATCACTGCTGGAAAAATGCTTTTCTGTGCAACACACAGCGCTGTCTGTCCCTCTCTCTTTCTCTCTGCAATAAAAGGCTGAAGTGGCTGGCCGCAAGATGGCTGCCGATTCTATAGGGCTGTGAAATAACAGGGGTGCCTGGCATGCTGCATGTGTACTGGGTCATTCTGCCTACCCTTGTTCCTGCCTTCCCAGGATTCCTTGCTCCATGTCCTCACATGTGGATCTGCCATTGTAGATGCCCTGGAGCCTGGATTGCACTAAATGGAGGTTTAATGAAGCGATTTGCGCGATCAAAACGTGGCGATATTCGCTGCAAATTAAATTTTTCATGAAATTCGTAAATAATTTGGATTCGTCAGATTCGATTCGCTCATCCCTAATGGACGTCTCTGGTGGCTTTAAAAATAGAGATATAGGTAATTTTAAGTGTATTTTCTTGCGCAAAATCTTGCGCAATTATATTTTTTACGTTCTTTTTGTGCATCTTTTTTGGTGGAACTTTTTCTAAACATGCCACCCTTCGGGTGTACCGTAGAGCCATTTTTTCCGTAGACATCGATTTACTAACTGCGTTTTTTTTGGACGCACAAAAAGAATGCAAGTCTCATTTTTTTGCGCAAATGTACACCACCTCAGAGAACACGTGACAAAGTGTGTATTTTCACACAGTAAGGACTGCAACTCCCATCATGGACAGACTCTGCCCATGATGGGAGTTATAGTCCAGGGGCTGAGGTGCAGATCGCAGCAGGTCATTATCCAGAGACCCGCTGCGATCCGCATTTATTAACTGTAAAAGTCGGCGGTACATGCGGCTACACCACACGGTCATAATTCATAATCCCCACCGCCGGGAGAGGGGAGCTCTGATTGGTCAATAGCTATTCTCCAATCAGAGCTCCCAGCGGGGATTATGAATTATGACCGTGGATAAAAAGCCGGTGGCAGTGCGATCTAGCCACATGTACCACCGGCTTTTTAATTTAAATGCGGATCGCAGCAGATCATTCTGGAGATCTGCTGCGATCCACATTACATCAGTACCAAGGGCGTGGGGGGCGGCCCGCCCCGGGTGCCACTCACAAGGGGGGTGCCATGAGGGCAGTAGCGTCGCTGGGGAGGGGCATGGCCCCCCTAGATCAGGCCGTGCCCCCCCTAGATCAGGCCGTGCCCCCCTTGTGCCCCCCCAATTTAACCTGTTCCCGCAGAATGACATATATAAATGTCATGATGTGCAGGTAATTAGCGCATCATGACATTTATATATGTCATGCAGTTAACCCGGCAATGCGCGGCATTGCACGGGTTAACTGGCAGAAGTCCCGCTGTGGGGGACAACTTCTGCAAGCCCCCCCAGGACAATCTGAGGATGGTCCTGGTCAGCGATCTCTGTGGTTGGTCCCTGTGGACCAATCACAGTGATCGCTGACTGTGGGGGGGTTAAAGTTCAGATCCCCTGCCCTCCCGCCCTTAGAAGTCAGGGGTAGAGGATCCCGGGAGCTGCGGGGGGCCGTGGCTCATGCCTGCTGTGGGACCGGTGGGACGGCGCGGCAGTAAGGACCGGGGACTGGCGGCAGGCAAGTCTAGAAGGCAGCGGCGGCTGGCAATTGGAAGCAGCAGTGAAGATTACCGTAAAGTGATAATCACTGCTGCTTCTAGGAGTTTCAAAACTACAACTCCCAGCATGCCCAGACAGCCAAAGGCTGTCTGGGCATGCTGGAAGTTGTAGCTTTGCAACATCTGGAGGGCCGCAGTTTGGAGACCACTGTGCAGTGGTCTCCAATCTGTGCTCTTCCAGATGTTGCAAAACTACAACTCTCAGCATGCCCAAACAGTCCAGGCATGCTGGGAGCTGTAGTTCTGTAACATCTGGCCCTTCAGATGTTGCCAAACTACAACTTCCAGCATGCCTGGGCAGTCTGGGCATGCTTGGAGTTGAAGTTTTGCAACAGCTGGAGGCACACAGGTTGGGAAACACTGAGTTAGGTTGGAAAACACTGAGTTTCCCAACCAGTGTGCCTCCAGTTGTTGCAAAACTACAATTCCCAGCATGCCCAGACAGCCGAAAGGCATGCTGTGAGTTGTAGTTTTGCAACAACTGGAGGAGAACAGTTGGGAGACCGCTAAGTAGTGGTGTCCAAACTGGAGCCCTCCAGATGTTGCAAAACTTCAACTCCAAGCATGCCCAGACATGCTGGGAGTTGTAGTTAGGCAACATCTGAAGGGCCAGATGTTACAAAACTACAACTCCCAGCAAGTCTGAACTGCCTGGGCATGCCGGGAGTTGGAGTTTTTCAACAACTGGAGGCGCACTGGTTGGGAAACATTGTCTGTTTCCTAACTCAGTGTTTCCCTACATGTGTGCCTCCAGCTGTTGCAAAACTATAATTCCCAGCATGCACTGAAAAACCGTACATGCTGGGAACAAACTCTCAGTGTTTTCCAACCAGTGTGTCTCCAGCTGTTGCTTAACTACAGCCCCCCATGATGGGAGTTGTAGTTTAGCAACAATTGGAGGCTCCCTGTTTAGGAACACGCTGCATTATGTGCGCTCTTCCCAGGGAAGAGCACAAAAAATGTACTAAGCCATATTTATTGTTTTTCTTTTCTTCTCATTTCAGATACGTGAATGCGGAGGACTACGACGATGACCAGAATTTATTTTTTTAATTTCAATAAAATGGTTAACGAGGGCTGTGGGGGAGTGATTTTTTTTTTTATAATTTTTTTTTTCAATGTGGCCGTGTTTTATATAATTGCATTTTCAGGGTTAGTAGTGGAAGCTGTCTTATAGACAGAATCCATTACCAAGCCAGGGCTTAGCATTAGCCCCAAAAACAGCTAACACTAACTCCCAATTATTACCCCGGTACCCACTGCCACAAGGGTGCCAGGAAGAGCGGGACCAACAGGCCTGGAGCGTCAAAAATGGTGCTCCTAGGCGGTAACAGGCTGACATTATTTTGGCTGGGGAGGGCCAGTAACAATGGTCCTTGCCCACCCTGGTAACGTCAGGCTGTTGCTGATTGGTTGGTATCTGGCTGATACTGAAAATAGGGGGAACCCTATGCATTTTTTTTTTTATAAATTAAAAAATTGTGTGGTTCCCTAATTTTTTCAGTATCAGCCAGATACCAACCAAGCAGCAACAGCCTGACTTACCAGGGTGGGCGAGGATCATTGTTACTGGCCCTCTCCAGCCTAAATAATGCCAGCCTGTTACCGCCTAGGCCTAGGAGCACCATTTTTGATGCTCTGGGCCTGTTGGTATTGGCTCTTCCTGGAACCCCTGTGTCGGTGTGTACCGGGGTAATAATTGGGGGTTAGCGCTAGCTGTTTTGGGGGCTAACGCTAAACCCCGGCCTAGTAATAGATTATGTCTACAAGACGCCTTCCCCTACTAAGCCTGAAAATTAAATTATAAAAAACACAACACAATGAAAAAACAATTTTATTTAAAAAAAACACTCCCCCTAACTAACACTAACCCTTTTATTGACATTTAAAAAGATAAAAAATTAAAAAAAGCTGTTCATCATCGCAATCCACTAAATCTGACACAGTCCTCCGCATAAACGTATCTAAATTTAAAAGAAAAAGAAAAAAAAAGTTTAGTAAATTTTTTTGTTTCCACCCATCAGCAAAAATGCAAGAAAAAAAACTGACAAAACGCAGGAAAAAGTTGGGACAGTTTTTCTGGCGTTTTTTTTATGATGCATAAAAAACCTCAATGGAATCTGACCTCATATCAATAGAACAAAATCCCTGTTTCCACTTTTCCTGTGAGGTAGAGAAGGAGTGTACGGTAGAGCGAGGGGGGGCGTTTCTATATTTGCACAAGATTTATCAAAGGACATGCACAGCCTTAGTAAATTCTGAGCAAGAGTGTAAATTAGACAATCAGTGTAAATGGATTGAACTGTGTCTACAATAGACACCTAATGATGAATCCCCCCCATAAAGTGTATACTGAAATTAACCCTGGTATACATCACATGGTGTATCATGTGTATCATGGTTTGGGTACTGAGGTGCCAAGTTATGCACTACCAAATAAAGTTCAAGTGCAGATGGTAAAGTGCAATATCAGTATTGGGGTCTTTCAAGGTAAAGCAGAATTAATTTTTGGTTAATTCAGCTGTGGATTTTGTGAAGCTAAAAGCTAAGATAGACTTTAATCAGAGAGGTATTATCATATGCAAAAAAAATGTGTTGATATATATTTGATACAATTTTCTTAAATGATGGGAAATTTGATTTTCGTTACACTGACAGTAGACCCAATGGGGTTTGAACTTACCTGCCGCCAGAAGATTCTGATTAAGGGGATAAAGGACCTTACTGGAATAAAGGTGTAGTATATGTATATATGTATATGTGACTTTTCGGTCACCATGATGCAACCAAAAATAGCAAAGTTGGACTTTGTTTTATTTATTTTTTTTACGTTTCCACAGTTCACTGTACAGGAGCATTAAGATTATGTTTTTTTAGTTTGTGCTCAAAGTGATGCCAAATATGTTTATTTATTCGATTTTTTTTTTTTAATAAAATGTGAAGAGGGGAGCAATTTAAATTGTTAATGGAGGAGGGGTTTATTCATAGTTTAAAAAAACTTTTTTTTACTATTTATGTTATATTTTTAAGTCAGCCTTGGGGACTATTCATAACAATCTTTTAATAGGTATTGGTATAGCACTGAAAAGTAATATTAGTGATTCACTTCTATAGCTGCAAATGTGCTGCTGGTGGTTCGATGAGTGTCACACAGCCTTTTTAATGCTTTTAAAGCTGTGATCAGTATTTATCACTGCATCTAAAGGGTTAATGGTGGGCATCTGTGTAATCTTTAATGTTCCATTAGCTGCTAAAAGTTGTCGGGACCTGCAGTCCATGAAGTGAGCACAGCTACTGCACTTGCTTCATGTATTGTAAGTGCCCCAGGGTGTAAATGTACACCCTGGTGTTCTAGGTACCATGTAGCAAGGGTATACACTTGTACCCTGCGTCCTCTAGCAGTTAAACCAACACCAAATGTTTTACAATGGTATTATTGTATATAAACTGATGGTATACTATATACAATATCAATCACTGTTGTCCAGTAAGAAGCCAGTCCCAATATTTGGAACAAAATATATCCTTATTGTAAACAGCACATCATTGATGTATGGTGTACATTGTAAACAAGAAAGTCTTCACAAAACATCAGTATGATAGATAAAAAATCTAATTGACGCTCGTGTTGTAATGCCCTAATCTTCATCTGTTATTTACATGGTTACTAGCACAATACAAGGCATTCTTCACTTTTCCTCTTTGTCTTTTCTGTTTAGTTACTGCCAAAGTACTGAAATCAATCAGAAAAGACAAGGCTTTCCTTCCCTGTAGCAACTATGATTTAAAGCTTTAAATGGGCTAATTTGCTAACCTCAGGCAAGTCTTTTCTGGCATGGGCCCAAATTTTAAAAATTCTAGCTTTGCCAGTAAATTTCTACACTCTTGGCAAAATACCCAGTGTTAATGTACATTTCAGCCATCTTTTTATTGTAGTGACAGAGACTGTTTAAGATAATTATATCAGCCACAGTCAGATTTTTACAGGTGAAATATTATCCATATGATCACATTACATATTAAAAATGATGCAGGGAAACATAAAATTTTAGCAATAAATCCTAATGTTTGTCATTACCGATACAGTCTGCTCTTACTCACTGTAGAAGTGTTAGTAACAGTGGTGTCAGTAAATGCAGGCTTCATTCATTCACTTGAGCTCTGATAAATGGTTCTGCGAGCGTCTGTTATATTACTGTGGAGCTTTTAGTGGATTGCTAAATGATCTGGTATAAATACACATTATATATTGTGTAATACTTCTAGATTTTTATACAATAAAATTATACTGTAACAAAATCCTGTATTCTCTATTTGGAACCAGTTTGTGTGGGGATGGATTCTGAGCAGGATTAGTTCCATAGGCTTATCTATAATATCCATATCAATTGAAATGTCTATCAATGGCATTTATGTCTAGTAGGCACATGGATGTTGTTGAGGAGGTGCCTGTTTTGAGACCGCCCTCTATGATTTGCAGTAGAGAACTGGTCTGTAAAAGAAGTTCTTATTCCAATATAAAAGTCAAATAATAATGAAGTTGACATAGTTGGACTATTGCAGTTTCCACACTGTTAGATATTCAAGGTGCTAATCCTGAAACATACTATCCATGTAAAATTCAGGCAAAAAGAAGGAAATGTGGCACTAACTACTCAACTACAAAGATAAAAAAAAGAGCTGTTAATTCTATTATCTATACCATTTGTAAATACATGGGTATAGGTGAAGAGAACAAGCATTTGATACACTGCCCATTTTACAGGTTTTCCTACTTACAAAGTATGTAGAGGTCTGTAATTTTTATCATAGGTACTCTTCAACTGTGAGAGACGGAATCTAAAACAAAAATCCAGAAAATCACATTGTATGTTTTTTTTTAATTATTTTCTATTTTATTGCATGACATAAGTATTTGATCACCTACCAACCAATAAGAATTCCAGCTCTCACAGACCTGTTATTTTTTCTTTAAAGGGGTACTCCGGCCCTGAGACATCTTATCCCCTATCCAAAGGATAAGGGATAAGATGTCTCACCGCTGGGGTTCCACCGCTGAGGCCACCCACCTGTTTGAGCTGCACACCGTGGTGCCAGCTCACAAACAGCTGGGTGGTGACCACAGGGCTGGAGTATAGTGATGTCACGACTCTGCCCCCATTATGCAAGTCTATGTATTTGAACTAGTTACCTGTATAAAAGACACCTGTGCACACCCTCTAACAGACTCCAACCTCTCCACAATGGCCAAGACCAGAGAGCTGTGTATGGACATCAGGGATAAAAATTTGTAGACCTGCACAAGGCTGGGATGGGCTATAGGACAATAAGCAAGCAGATTGGTGAGAAGGCAAAAACTGTTGTAAGTTCAAATTGGTGGTTAATGTCCCTTGGTCTGGGGCTTCATGCAAGATCTCACCTTGTGGGGCAATAATGATCATGAGGAAGGTAAGGAGTCAGCCAGAACTACATGGCAGGACCGGGTCAATAACCTGAGAGCTGGGACCACAGCCTCTAAGAAAACATCAGGAATCCTGCAGCGCAAGCAAGGTCCCTCTGCTCAAGTTATATATATATATATATATATATATATATATATATATATATATATCTTCCCTGTCCAGGCCCATCTGAAGTTTGTCAATGACCATCTGGATGATCCAGAGGAGGAATGGAAGTAGGTCATATGGTCTGATAAATAAAAAAAAAAATAGCTTTTTGGTCTAAACTTCACTCGCCATGTTTGGAGGAAGAAGAAGGATGAGTACAACGCCAAGAACACCATCCCAACCGTGAAGCATGGAGGTTGAAACATTGTTCTTTTGGGCTTCTTTTCTGCAAAGGAGACAGGAAAACTGCACCGTATTAAGGTAAAGATGGATGGGGCCATGTATTGCGAGATCTTGGCCATCAACCTCCTTTCCTCAGTAAGAGCATTAAAGATGGGTCTTGGTTGGATCTTCCAGCATGACAATGACCTGAAACACACAGCTAGGGCAACTAAGGAGTGGCTCCATAAGAAGCATCTCAGGGTCCTAGAGTGGCCTAGCCAGTCTCCAGACCTGAACCCAATAGAAAATCTTTGGAGGGAGCTGAAAAGCCGTGTTGTCCAGTGACAGCCCCAAAACCTGAAGGATTTGGAGAAGGCCTGTATAGAGGAGTGGGCCAAAATCCCTGCTGCAGTATGTGCAAACCTGATTAAGAACAACAGGAAAGTTTGTTCTCTGTAATTGCAAACAAAGGCTTCTGTTCCAAATATTAAGTTATGCTTTTCTGATACATCAAATACTTTTTTTTTTAATATATATATTTTTTAAAATCATACAATGGGATTTTCTGGATTTTTGTTTTAGATTCCATCTCTCACAGTTGACGAGTACCTATGATAAAAATTACAGACCTCTACATACTTTGTAAGTAGGAAAACCTGCAAAACCTGCAAAAATTGGATTTCAGGCTTGGAGAAATCAATCGTCGTTCTAACGCGCAGGAGGCAGGTAAGGGACCCTTCTGCTGCGTCCTAGCTGATTGGGACATCGCGATTTTACTGTGATGGTCCCGGTCAGCCTGAATGAGCTGCCGGGAAGCTTTTACTTTCACTTTAGATGTGGTGATCAATTTTGATTGCTGCATCTAAAGAGTTAATGCCGGACATCAGCCCGAGCAATCACTTTTAATACTATTACCCCTTATCCCTTATAAGTCTCTCAAATAAGATCAAGTCCCTTTCTCCTCATGACAATATTTCTCTAAAAAATACACTTGAAATAAGAAAAAGCATAAAAACTGAACATACCATAAACTGTCCTTAAAGGGGTACTCCAGTGCTCAAACATCTTATCCCCTATCCAAAGGATAGGGGATAAGATACCTGATCGTGGGGGTCCTGCCGCTGGGGACCCCGTGATCTTTCACGTAGCACCCTGTTACCATCAGTTTGATGACTGCCGATCACGGGGCCGGAGTATTGTGACGTCACGGCTCATCCCCCATGTGATGTCACGCTCCTCCCCCTCAATGCAAGCCTATGGGAGGGGGTGTGACAGGATTTATTAAGGAATATGGAATGTTATAATTGTTTGATATGCTTATTTTTAAGGATTTGGCATGCAAGTAAATCTGATAATGAAGACAAAGAAGTAAACCGAGACATTTTCCCTACCAGTGTATAGTACAGTACTGCATGCACTATTTCTCCCGTTACTTTCTCCCGTCACAAAATAACATCCATTATTAATAACGGATTATGACAGGTTAAAACGGATAATGTAAAAATCCGATAGACTATAATGGGATCTTGTAACGTCCGTTTAATGGCTGTTTTTAATGGTTTTGTTAACGGGTCATTATAACGGATCTTTAAAATGGAGAATTCTATAGTGTAAAAGCAGCCATAAAGGGAAAATATTTCTGGCCCCTGATTGTAAAAAGTTAAAGGGGTTATCCAGTTAAGTAAGATTTATACCCTATCCACAAGATAGGGGATAAGTGTCAGATGGTGGGTGGTTTGACTGCTAGGACCCCCACAATCTACTGCATGGCTCTTCAGTCCTCCTTGCGCACGGAGCAGGGGTCAGCACATGCTCTGGCACGGTACCTACCGTTATCGGCTCTGCGGCAAAGGGGGATGCCGGGAGCATATTTGGTCCCTTAGTAGCCTTGGCGAAAAGGAACATCGAACCTGGAACCTTGCAGGTACCTTTTGGTTCGGAGGCAAAGGGTAAGGTTTGTTGGGGGGCCACTCTCCTATCGAAGAAGGGCTTGCGATAGACCGCATCCTCTGTGCAGGTTTTTTTAGTGTAACACTTTGCACTTTTTCTTGCACTTTGGGTGATTCGAGAGCATGTTCCTCGGCTCTTAAAAAATTTTTAAAAAAGGGGTCCGCACATGCCCTCTGATCATCTTTATGGGAGAGTCAAAACATGTATCTCTGGCTCTCCCATATAGATGCATGGAGGGGAGCATGTTGGCCATTGCTCTGTGTGGTGGTCAACACAACACTATGCATGGAGAGAACGTGGTCACCAGGCAGGAGGTCGCTGGGGGTCCCATCGGTCAGATCCCCCCACCAAGCTTTAATAATGTTTCCTGCATTATAGAACACCTTTAAAGAAATGCTACAAATAAATGTCTCACAATAACAAACACATAATATTATTCCACCACACAAAATCAAAATATCAATAATAGCTCCAATGTAAATGCTGTAGGATGTGAAACAAAACAAAAATAAATATATAAATGGCCAGTAGAAGATATAGCAGAAGCAATAATTACAAGCCAATCTGAAGTATGCACAAGAACCCTCTGTGGGGTCTAGTTAGTATAACAAATGCACGTTCATTTGTCATTGATATTTAAATATGTAATGAAAGGTACACAGGAGAACCCCAAGAATATACAGAATATACAATAACCTCACCCTGAGTATTAACCCCTTAAGGACTCAGCCCATTTTGGCCTTAAGGACTCAGACAATTTAATTTTTACGTTTTCATTTTTTCCTCCTCGCCTTCTAAAAATCATAACTCTTTTATATTTTCATCCACAGAATAGTATGAGGGCTTGTTTTTTGCGCGACCAGTTGTCCTTTGTAATGACATCACTCATTATATCATAAAATGTATTGCGCAACCAAAAAACACTATTTTTGTGGGGAAATTAAAACGAAAAACGCAATTTTGCTAATTTTGGAAGGTTTCGTTTTCACGCCGTACAATTTATGGTAAAAGTGATGTGTGTTCTTTATTCTGAGGGTCAATACGATTAAAATGATACCCATTATTATATACTTTTACATTATTGTTGCGTTTAAAAAAATCACAAACTTTTTAACCAAATTAGTACGTGTCACGATTCGGCTTCCAGGTAGTGGATCCTCTGTGTCAGCGAGGGATTGGCGTGGACCGTGCTAGTGGACCGGTTCTAAGAAGCTACTGGTTTTCACCAGAGCCCGCCGCAAAGCGGGATGGTCTTGCTGCGGCAGTAGCAACCAGGTCGTATCCACTAGCAACGGCTCTACCTCGCTGACTGCTGAGAAGGCGTGGGACAGAAGGACTAGGCAGAGGCAAGGTCAGACGTAGCAGAAGGTCGGGGGCAGGCGGCAAGGTTCGTAGTCAGGATGGGTAGCAGAAGTTCAGGTACACAGGCTTTGGACACACTAAACGCTTTCACTGGCACAAGGCAACAAGATCCGGCAAGGGAGTGCAAGGGAGGAGACTAGATATAGCCAGGGAGCAGATGGAAGCCAATTAAGCTAATTGGGCCAGGCACCAACCCTTTAAGTCTCAGAGAGCTGGCGCGCGCGCGCCCTAGAGAGCGGAGCCGCGCGCGCCAGCACATGACAGCAGGGGACCGGGACGGGTAAGTGACCTGGGATGCGATTCGCGAGCGGGCGCGTCCCGCTGTGCGAATCGCATCCCCAACGGCCAAGACAGTGCAGCGCTCCCGGTCAGCGGGACTGACCGGGGCGCTGCAGGGAGAAAGACGCCGTGAGCGCTCCGGGGAGGAGCGGGGACCCGGAGCGCTAGGCGTAACAGTACCCCCCCCCTTAGGTCTCCCCTTCTCTTTGTCCGGTAACTGCCTCCCCTGGGATGAGGACACCGGGAAAGAATGGAGGGTTTCCTCAACGGCAGGCAGTACAGCAGGAGTGGGAATGGGGAGGGAGGGCAGAGGGCGAGGCCTGGCACGGGGCAGTGTGACACCAGGACGGGGACCATGGGGAGGCACAGAGGCTTGCCTGACGGGACTGGGAGGGGGGGAGAGGCACTTCCTGTGGCAGGCAGAGTCCCAGTTCCTGATCTCCCCGGTGGTCCAATCAATTGTGGGGGAATGAAGCCGGAGCCAAGGCAGACCGAGGAGGACCTCAGAGGTACAGTTGGGGAGAATAAAGAACTCAATCCTCTCAAGGTGGGGTCCAATAGACATGAGGAGGGGCTCTGTGCGGTAACGCACGGTGCAGTCCAATCTGGCTCCGTTGACCGCGGAAATGTAGAGCGGCTTAACGAGACGGGTCACCGGGATGCTGAATTTATTAACAAATGACTCCAAAATAAAATTTCCAGAGGCACCGGAGTCCAAGCAGGCCACGGCTGAGAGGGAGGAGTTGGCTGAAGAAGAAATCCGCACGGGTACCGTGAGACGTGGAGGAGCAGACTTGGAACCAAGAGACGCCACACCCACGTGAGCTGGGTGCGTGCGTGCGTTTCCCAGGCGTGGAGGACGGATAGGGCAATCCACCAAGAAATGCTCGGTACTGGCACAGTAAAGACAGAGATTTTCTTCCCTACGGCGATTCCTCTCTTCCTGGGTCAGGCGAGACTTATCCACTTGCATGGCCTCCTCGGCGGGAGGCCCAGGCGTAGATTGCAACGGATACTGTGGGAGAGGTGCCCAGAGATCTAAGTCTTTTTCCTGGCGGAGCTCTTGGTGTCGCTCAGAAAAACGCATGTCAATGCGGGTAGCTAGAAGGATGAGTTCTTGCAGATTGGCAGGAATCTCTCGTGCGGCCAGCACATCCTTGATGCGACTGGATAGGCCTTTTTTAAAGGTCGCGCAGAGAGCCTCGTTATTCCAGGATAATTCTGAAGCAAGAGTACGGAATTGTACGGCATACTCGCCAACGGAAGAATTACCCTGGACCAGGTTCAACAGGGCAGTCTCGGCAGAAGAAGCTCGGGCTGGCTCCTCGAAGACACTCCGGAGTTCAGTGAAGAAGGCCTGGACTGTGGCTGTGGCAGGATCATTGCGGTCCCAGAGCGGTGTGGCCCAAGACAAGGCCTTTCCTGAAAGAAGGCTTACTACAAACGCCACCTTAGACCGTTCTGAAGGAAACAAGTCGGACATCATCTCCATATGCAGGGAACACTGAGACAAAAATCCGCGGCAGAGTCTGGAGTCCCCATCAAATTTGTCCGGCAGGGACAAGCGGAGGCTAGGAGCGGCCACTCCAGCGGGATCCATGGCCGGATCTACTGTCACGATTCGGCTTCCAGGTAGTGGATCCTCTGTGTCAGCGAGGGATTGGCGTGGACCGTGCTAGTGGACCGGTTCTAAGAAGCTACTGGTTTTCACCACAGCCCGCCGCAAAGCGGGATGGTCTTGCTGCGGCAGTAGCAACCAGGTCGTATCCACTAGCAACGGCTCTACCTCGCTGACTGCTGAGAAGGCGTGGGACAGAAGGACTAGGCAGAGGCAAGGTCAGACGTAGCAGAAGGTCGGGGGCAGGCGGCAAGGTTCGTAGTCAGGATGGGTAGCAGAAGTTCAGGTACACAGGCTTTGGACACACTAAACGCTTTCACTGGCACAAGGCAACAAGATCCGGCAAGGGAGTGCAAGGGAGGAGACTAGATATAGCCAGGGAGCAGATGGAAGCCAATTAAGCTAATTGGGCCAGGCACCAATCATTGGTGCACTGGCCCTTTAAGTCTCAGAGAGCTGGCGCGCGCGCGCCCTAGAGAGCGGAGCCGCGCGCGCCAGCACATGACAGCAGGGGACCGGGACGGGTAAGTGACCTGGGATGCGATTCGCGAGCGGGCGCGTCCCGCTGTGCGAATCGCATCCCCAACGGCCAAGACAGTGCAGCGCTCCCGGTCAGCGGGACTGACCGGGGCGCTGCAGGGAGAAAGACGCCGTGAGCGCTCCGGGGAGGAGCGGGGACCCGGAGCGCTAGGCGTAACAGTACGTTTATAATCCCTTTATTTTGATGACCTCTAACTTTTTTATTTTTCCGTATAAGTAGCGGTATGGGGGCTCATTTTTTGAGCCATGATCTGTACTTTTTTTTTGATACCACATTTGCATATAAAAAACTTTTAATACATTTTTTATAATTTTTTTTAATAAAATGTATTAAAAAAGTAGGAATTTTGGACTTTTTTAATTTTTTTTCGTTCACGCCGTTCACCGTATGGGATCATTAACATTTTATTTTAATAGTTCGGACATTTACGCACGCGGCGATACCAAATATGTCTATAAAAAATGTTTTTTACGCTTTTTGGGGGTAAAATAGGAAAAAACGGACGTTTTACTTTTTTATTGGGGGAGGGGATTTTTCACTTTTTTTTTACTTTTACTTTTACATTTTTTTACATTTTTTTTTACACTTGAATAGTCCCCATAGGGGACTATTCATAGCAATACCATGATTGCTAATACTGATCTGTTCTATGTATAGGACATAGAACAGATCAGTATTATCGGTCATCTACTGCTCTGGTCTGCTCGATCACAGACCAGAGCAGGAGATGCCGGGAGCCGCACGGAGGAAGGAGAGGGGACCTCCGTGCGGCGTTATGAATGATCGGATCCCCGCAGCAGCTCTGCGGGCGATTCGATCGTTCATTTAAATCGCGAACCGCCGCAGATGCCGGGATCTGTATTGATCCCGGCACCTGAGGGGTTAATGGCGGACGCCAGCGAGATCGCGGGCGTCGGCCATTGCCGGCGGGTCCCTGGCTGCGATCAGCATTTTTTCCTGGAATACTCCTTTAAGATAGACCAAGTGTGAACAAGTGAGTTCATGCTCCTCCACCTCAACCTCCAACATGTTTTGCTGTGTTTATTCAGGGAGCAGTATGTGAATTGTCTGCAACTTGTGGTGCTCAACCAATGTCATAGGTGTTAACATTCTTTTAAACATGTAAAAGATGAACTTACATATACACCATACACATAGATCAACCATAATATTTAGGCTACTGACAAATGAATTAAATTGCACATTTCAAATGGTGGGATATAAATTAAACAAAAAAATAGGCATATGTAATTTTCTGAGCAAATATGATCTAGATTGTTATTGATAGATGCCTAGGTCAAAATCATCTGCAAAATGGCAGATCTTGTAGTGAGTTCCTAGTATGCAGTGTGTAGTATCTACCAAAAAAGGCCTGAGAAAGGACAACCAATGAACAGGCAATAGAGTCACCTGCACCAAAGGCTTCTTGATAAATTTGGACAAGCAAAAGCAAGCCTTTCTTTCACCACTGGCTTCCTGACCTATTCTTCTGTAGGATACAGGCTGATTAGGATATATATATATATATATATATATATATATATATATATATATATATATATACATATCATTCCAAGGGATAGGCAGCACAACCACGGTGATGGTGAATGGTGGTATTTTATTGACCCATATCAAATACAACGTTTCAATGGTATCACACCGTCTTTTTCAAGCATAGTGCAAAGGTTACAACATCAGCAATATGTCAGGTGCAAAATCAACGAGCTCATTAAATAATTCCATGTGGTAAATATCGCAATAAATAAGATCAAATATAATATATAAAACATCCAAAGTGCAAATCAAATACAGTGTGCATAAAAAAAAAACATACAGTATCTTGATCACCACATCTTATAAAAAAAACATGATGATATTTCTTATATTTCATTCTTCCCAAGTGCTAGGGTTTCAGGTGTAAGGTGTCTGGTGTTAATTAAAAACAAATTAAAAACATAATAGTACCTGGGGGCAGATCCACACTCGCATTTATGCCTGTAGACGCTATTGCGGCGTTCAGCATTTCCGTGTCGGCATCACTGTGTCATGTGACTCTCACGTGACCAATTCACAATGCACCAAGTGAGACATGGGATGCTACACTGGTGAAACCGTCCAGAAACTCAATGAAAGAATGAATCTACACAGACATTCCATCAACCGCCATAAAGAAAATGACTACTGCACCCCAGTTGGACATCATTTTACCCAAACAGGCCACTCCATACATGACCTTACAATCAAGATACTGAGAGGGAATTTCAAAAACACACAAGAGAGAAAGACATTTGAAGCTAAAATTATAGGGGGACATTTATCAAAGCATTTAGTAGATTTTTTTTGCTTAAAATTGTCGCAAAAAAATCGCACGTGCGCCTACTCTCTTTTTTCTGCGACTTTTTTGCTTGTGCAGTGTCCTAAGCAAAAAATAAAAATCTTGCTTACCAAAGCAAAAAGTGATTTTTGACTTGCAGTGGTCAGAAATTTATCAAGTGCGAAAGTCACAAATAAGTCGTATCGCATGAAAAAACCTACTAAATTTACTCCAGCTCAGACATGGAGCAGAAAAAGCCACTACCAAAGCAAAAAAAGAAAAATTGCTTACGTGAAAGAAATTTACCAACAGGCTGAAAGCAGTTGATAAATAAGTCGCACATAAGCAAAAAAATTGTAAGAAAAAAATTGGAACTAAAAAAAGGAATACATAAGCAAACATTGATAAATGTCCCCCATACTGTTTTTTTATTCCAAAATCAGAGGACTCAATGTGGATTTGAGCTTTTTATCTCATTATCAAAATTTCTTCTAACCTGTGCTGTACTCCTGCTTAATTACAGTCTCTCCCCTTCTCCCTCCTCCCTTCCTCTCCCCTTTTCTCATCCTTATCTATTTAGTCTTGTTCATATATATATATATATATATATATATATATATATATATATATATATATAAAGAGGGTCCGGCACGTTAGGTGGTGGATAAAATAAGCTTTCCTTTATTCACAAATCTTGACATGATTCACGTGGTCTAAGACCTATTTCTGTATGTGAATCGTATCAAGATTTGTGAATAAAGGAAAGCTTATTTTATCCACCACCTAACGTGCCAGACCTTCTTCTTTTGTTGATTGGACTTTTGGCCGAGGGCGGCACCGACCGGTCCCGGGCACAGGTGGGCTACCTGGATGTTCAGTGAGAGCGGACTCCACAGCCTCCATTGCATATCTATCTATATATATATATATATATATATATATATATATATATATATATATATATCCAATAAGAACAGCACCTCCAGAAATGTAAAGAAAAAAAGAAATTGGGGGTGCCCACATATTCTGAACCTCGGTCCACTGGTTCCTCAATGCATACAAAAATATAGAAGCAGCACACCACAGGTAGATTTCAAAGGAACGGTGAATTTATTCCATGATGTGAGAGACTACGTTTCTCCAGCCTCACGCTGGCTTTCTCAAGAAAGCCAGCGTGAGGCTGGAGAAACGTAGTCTCTCACATCATGGAATAAATTCATCGTTCCTTTGAAATCTACCTGTGGTGTGCTGCTTCTATATTTTTGTATATACATACATATATATATATATATATTAGTTAGGAGTATCCGTATTAGTCCAGTGATGCAAAAAGCAAAATCATCGGTAGTTGCAGTATCTTGTAATACCTTTTTTATTGGACTAACAAGATTATGTAGAGACAAGCTTTCGGGATTCCTCCCTTTATCAAGTCATAAGCATTTCTGAGCTCACAAGGAGAAAACACAAGTTCTATCTCACAAAATATGCAGGGGTTAAAACAGCATATGTGGAGAATGGACATAAAGTTGGGCAATAAATTGTATAGCTATAGGACGATAGACTACAGATAAGGATGAGGAGGGGGGGGGCTGGAGAGCAGAGGGGAGAATGGTGGTTACGCTGGACGGACAATTTTACTACAGAGCCATAGACTGAAGATAAGACTTGGACAGGGGGAGGGGGAGCAGGGGTGTGATGGTGTTAGAGCAGGGAGAGGGGAGAGAGTTTAGCAAAGGTTATAGGAAATTTTGATAATGGGATAAGAAGCTTAAATCCACATTAAGTCCTCTGTTCTTGGAGTCATAAAGAACTATCATTTTGGCTTCAAATGTCTTTCTTTCCTGGGTGTTCTTGAAGTTTCCTTTCAGGATCTTGATTTTGAGGTCAGACCCACAGACCCATCAGATACAGACAATGGGACCAAACCCTGCGCCAAACCGCGCTGTAAACTCTGTCAACACATCTGCACAAATTCTGAGGCCTCCCACAACAACAAGACATACAACATCAAGGGACAATACTACTGCACCACAGAGAATGTAGTCTACATGATACAATGCACCAAGTGTGACCTGGGATGTTACATTGGTGAGACCAGTCAGCCACTCAATAAAAGGATGAACCTCCACAGATCGTCCATCAACAACCATAGAGAAAAGGACTATTGCACCCCAGTTGGACACCATTTCACCCAAACAGGTCACTCCCTACAGGACCTCAAAATCAAGATCCTGAAAGGAAACTTCAAGAACACCCAGGAAAGAAGGACATTTGAAGCCAAAATGATAGTTCTTCATGACTCCAAGAACAGAGGACTTAATCTTGTTAGTCCAATAAAAAGGTATTACAAGATACTGCAACTACCGATGATTTTGCTCTTTATATATATATATATATATATATATACATATATATATATATATATATATATATATATATATATAACCTGCATCTATATCATACCTAATATATAATTAATCAATAATAATTAATTAATAATTAATTCAATGACAGAGACAGACAAGGTATTTTGATATTTTGTTTCCCTTAGTAGACAATATGGATTATCTATCTATATATCTTTCTCTCAATCTATTTACCTACCTATCTTTCTATTTTTAAATGCTAAGGCTAGCAAAGTATCTTGACGTGACAGGACATCTTAGGCTGTTATGAGAAGTCCATTTCTTGGTAGGTCACAGCTGTTTCGAGGGACCTACTATACACAATATTGGATTTTAATGTCATGGCTGATCTGTGTATATATCAAGCTTATTTTGTTTTTCCTCTCCATAAACAGAACACTATCTAGATTAAATAATTACAATAAATGCAAATCAATAAGCCTGATCTATAAATGAATAGGTATAAGAGAAAATGAGATAAAAAATTAAGTAGCATTAAATACCATTAATACCATGATATCCATCTTTTCCACATCTATTACATTGAAGCTCTAAACCTCATAATACACAACTAAATGACTTGATTAGTACTTAACTAGCATCAAAGATCAAAGGAGAAGATCAAAGTAAGTAATACATTGATATAATTAGTAACAGTGTTGCAACGGGTGACACTATATCAGCGTATGAGTAAACTATTTGATTAGTACTAAAAAAAAATCCTTCTGAAAGCAAAAGATGTAAGAGCTAAGAAACATTTGTTTTTAGAGCATGCATAGTGAATATAAGATCTTCACAAAATAAGCAATGCAAAATGCATAAGTGGTATACAGCTAAACAAAGTATTCAAAAACGTACCAAGCATATAAAACAGAAAACAACACATTGAACAATCTAGTGTCTTCTTAGGATATCTTTACTCACTAATTCTTGCAGCATTAACAAAAAAATTTAAAATCACCCTTGTATGGAAAGGGCAGTATATGTGCCCAGTACACATATCAGATACTCTATCTCATTTTATTGCATTTATGTTAGTGGCCAAATCCCAATTTAACCTGGTAACTTAAAATTTTCCTCTTGTTCTGCTAGGAAGAGTCCAGATTTACCTGAATTAGAGTCAAAATAAAATTTCAAGACAGGTTGATTTTTGTTTTCAGAAATCTTTTTTTAGGGAAGTTTTAGCCAAGTTAACAAAAATAACCAAATGAATAGCGATGTCGCGAATTGTTCGCCGGCTAACAGTTCCCGGCGGATTTAGCATGTTCGCGTTTGCACGGCCGGGCGAACATATGTGAAGTTCGATACGCCCCCCTATACTTTAACATTGCAGTAAACTTTGACCCTGTGTGTCAGAGTCAGCAGACACATTACAGCCAATCAGCAGCAGTCCCTCCCTTCCAGACCCTCCTTCCTCTTGCACGGACGCCATTTTACCCTCATTCAGCATGCTGCAAGCTTTGGAAGTGGAGGGTTAGAGAAGCTGCTCCTGCTATATAGGGAAAGCGATAGCTAGGTTGCTGCTAGGTGGTGTATTCAGGGTCCAGTTTACTTCTAAAGCACTAGTGTAACATCTGCTTTAAGGACAGCACCCAAAAAAGCACTTTTTAGGGCTGAAAGATATCAGTCTGTGTGTCTTGCAACAGCTGGAGGAACCCTGGTTGGGAGGGAACCGCTGGTTAAAAGGGGTACTCCAGAATCAAACTTAAATTCCTTCAAGCAACTAATTACTACAGTATTCAAAGGGCTGAAAGATATCAGTCCGTGTGTTTTGCAACAGCTAGAGGCACCCTGGTTGGGGACCACTGCTTAAAGGGGGAACTCCGCTGGCAAGCTTTTTTTCTTTAAAGCAACTAACTACTACAGTATTCAAAGGGCTGAAATATATGAGTCCGTGTGTTTTGCAACAGCTGGAGGCACCCTGGTTGGGGACCACTGCATAAAAGGGGAACTCCGCTGGCAATCTTTTTTTCTTTACAGCAACTAACTACTACAGTATTCAAAGGACTGACATATATCAGTCCGTGTGTTTTGCAACAGCTGGAGGCACCATGGTTGGGGACCACTGCTTAAAAGGGGAACTCCGCTGGCAAGCTTTTTTGCTCATTGTCACACTAGTGCAAATCACATTTGGTGTGACAGTTGTGCAAATTAAAAAAAAAATAACTTTCTTGGCTGTTAAATAAAATCAGTCATCACTGTCGGTTCACGTCACAGTTGCCATTTTTTCTTGCCTGCAGGGCAAATTGTGTCACCCTAGTGCAAATCACATTAGGTGTGACAGTTGTGCAAATTTAAAAAAAATACCTTTTTTGCCTGTTAAATAAAATCAGTCGTCACTGTCAGTTCAAGTCACAGTTGCCATTTTTTTGCCTGCAGGGCAAATTGTGTCACCCTAGTGCAAATCACATTAGGTGTGACAGTTGTGCAAAAAAAAAAAAAACTTTTTTGGCTGTTAAATAAAATCAGTCGTCACTGTCAGTTCACATGACAGTTGCCATTTTTTTGGGACTGCAGGGCAAATTGTGTCCCCCCAATGCAAATCATATTAGGTGTGACAGTTGTGCAAATAAAAAAAAAATAAAAAAACTTTTTTGGCTGTTAAATAAAATCAGTCATCACTGTCAGTTTACGTCACAGTTGCCATTTTTTTGCCTACAGGGCAAATTGTGTCAACCTAGTGCAAATTAGTGTTGAGCGGCATAGGCCATATTCTAATTCGTGAATATTCGCGAATATATGGACGAATATTCGTCATATATTCGCTAAATTTGCATATTCGTAATATTCTCGTTTTATTTTCGCATATGCGAAAATTCATGTATGCGAAAATTAACATATGCGAAAATTAACATATACAAAAAGTTAGCATAAGCGAAAATTCGCACGCCAGTCTCACACAGTAGTATTAGAGCCTTCTTTACACCACACAAGCTGGAAGCAGAGAGGGGTGATCACTGTGATGTGTACTGTTATTACGAATATATAGTGCTATATTCGCGAATATTCGTGATTTCGCGAATATTCGTGAATTCGCGAATATGCGATATTCGCGAATAAAATTTGCCTTGCAAATATTCGCGAGCAACACTAGTGCAAATCACATTAGGTGTAACAGTTGTGCAAATAAAAAAAAATACCTTTTTTGGCTGTTAAATAAAATCAGTCGTCACTGTCAGTTCACGTCACAGTTGCCATTTTTTTTGCCTGCAGGGCAAATTGTGTCACCCTAGTGCAAATCACATTAGGTGTGACAGTTGTGCAAATAAAAAAAAAAAAACTTTTTTGGCTGTTAAATAAAATCAGTCGTCACTGTCAGTTCACGTCACAGTTGCCAGTTTTTTTGCCTGCAGGGCACATTGTGTCACCCTAGTGCAAATCACATTTGGTGTGACACTTGTGCAAATTTAACCAAAAAAATTACAGGCAGAGGAAGGCTACCCCGCAGGGGCCGTCGTGGTGCTGGGATTCCCTTTGGCTCTAGAATGGCCAGTGTTCAGAGGCCACGTACCCTGAACCCCCAAAGTTCTGAGGACTTAGTTGACTGGCTATCACAAGACACCCAATCTACTACAGCTTCCGCTCGGAACCTTGACGCACTGTCATCCTCCTCTAGCTTAGCTTCAGGCAACTCTCATGCTACCACTTGCCCGCCTGCCGCCACCACCAACACTAGCACCACAGCAGCTTTACTTGATCCGTCAGAGGAGTCATTTACACATCAGTTTGAAGACATGAGTGATGCGCAACCATTATTGCCAGAGGATGTAGTTAACAGGGATATGTTTCAGTCAGGCAGCATTACACACATGGACATACGGTGTGGTGATGATGTTGTACCCGCTGCTGCTTCCTTCCTTGAGGTGTCAGATAGTGGTGAAGGTGTTGATGATGACGATGTGTCCATGGATGCCATGTGGGTGCCCACTAGAAGAGAAGAAGAGGGGGAAGTTCAGATGGGGAGGCAGAGAGGAGGAGGATACGAGTTGGAAGAAGGGGGAGGTCGTCGAAAGGAGCTAGTGGCACAGTCAGACAACATGCATCGGCACCTGGGGTCAGCCAGACGGGACGCGAATCAACGCATGCTGTTGCCACCACCAGAATGCCATCATAGCAGAGCTCAGCAGTGTGGCATTTTTTTTGTGTGTCTGCCTCTGACAACAGCGAGGCCATTTGCAACCTGTGCCAGAAGAAACTGAGTCGTGGGAAGTTCAACACCCACCTAGGCACAACTACTTTGCGAAGGCACATGATGTCACATCACAAATGCCTATGGTATCAACACGTCAGTACAAGCAGCACACAAAGTCAAAGCCGCCATCCTCCTCCTGGTCCAGCATCTTCAGCCAGGTCAACAACTGCTGCCCTCCTTGCCCCCTCTCAACCATCTGCCTCTCCGTCTCTCGCCTTGAGCAGTTCCTGCTCATCTGCCCACAGTCAGGTGTCTGTCAAGGAGATGTTTGAGCGCAAGAAGACAATGTCTCAAAGTCACCCCCTAGCCCGGCGTCTGACAGCTGGCTTGTCGGAACTGCTAGCCCGCAAGCTGGTGGAGTCTGAGGCCTTTAAAAAATAAATTTGTAGCCATTGGGACACTGCAGTGGAAGGTACCCGGCCGAAAACATTTTTGCACAAAAGGCAATCTCCAACCTTTACTCCATTGTGCAAAATGAAATGATGGCATGTCTGGCACACAGTGTAGGGGCAAGGGTCCATCTGACCACTGATACCTGGTCTGCAAAGCATGGCCAGGGCAGATATCTTACCTACACTGCGCATTGGGTAAACCTGGTGACGGCTGTCAAGCATGGAATGCGTGGCTCTGCAGAGGAGTTGGTGGCACCGCCACGACTTGCAGGCAGGCCTGCTGCCACCTCCTCTACTCCTCCTACTCCATCCTCTTCCATAACATCCTCGGCCGAGTCCTCTTCCACTGCTGCGTCTTGCTCCACATCACCGGCATCCCCCCCAGCTCCCCAGGTGCTATTCCACATCCCGGATACGGCAGTGTCACGCCATCTTGGGGTTGAATTGCCTCAAAGCGGAGAGTCACACTGCACCAGCGCTCCTGTCGGCCCTGAACACACAGGTGGACCAGTGGCTGACTCTGGAGATCGGCAAGGTGGTTTGCGACAACGGAACAAATTTGTTGGCGGCATTGAGGTTGGGCAAGTTGACACATGTGCCGTGCATGGCACATGTGTGTAATCTGATTGTACAACGCTTTGTGCTCAAGTACTCAGGCTTACAAGATGTCCTGAAGCAGTCCAGCAAGGTGTGTGGTCATTTCAGGCGTTCCTACACGGCCATGGCGCACTTGTCAGATATCCAGCGGCGAAACAACATGCCAGTGAGGCGCTTGACAGCCCGACACGTTGGAATTCAACACTCCTAATGTTCTACCGCCTGCTCCAACAAGAAAAAGCCGTCAACAAATATTTTGTATGACCGGGTGCTAGGACATCATATGCGGAGCTGGGAATTTTTTTGCCACGTTACTGGAGGCTCATGCGCAATGCCTGTAGGCTCTTGTGTCCTTTTGAGGAGGTGACAAACCTGGTCAGTCGCACCGAAGGCACCATCAGCGACATCATACCGTTTGTTTTCTTTCTGGAGCGTGCCCTGCAAAGAGTGCTGGATCAGGCAGTAGATGAGCGTGAAGAGGAAGAGTTGTGGACACCATCACCACCAGAAACAGCCTTATCAGCATTGCTTTATAGACCTGCGGCAATGCTGGAAGAGGATTGTGAGGAAGAGGAGTCAGAGGAGGAATGTGGCTTTGAAGAGGAGGAGGAAGACCAACCACAACAGGCATCCCAGGGTGCTCATTGTCACCTATATGGTTCCCGTGGTGTTGTACGTGGCTGGGGGGAAGAAGATTATACCTTCCCTGACATCACTGAGGACGAGGAACGGGACATGAGTAGCTCGGCATCCGTCCTTGTGCAAATGGGGTCTTTCATGCTGTCGTGCCTGTTGAGGGACCCTCGTATAAAAAGGATGAAGAAGAACGACCTGTACTGGGTGTCCACGCTACTAGACCCCCGGTATAAACATAAAGTGCCTGACATGTTACCGCATTACAGCAAGGCGGAAAGGATTCAGCAGGTCCAAAATAAATTAAGAAGTATGCTGTACACAGCGTATAAGGGTCATGTCACAGCACAACAGGGATCTAACAGGGGAAGAGGTGAAAGTAATCCTCCTCCTCCTCCCACGAACACGCCGGCAAGGACAGGAAGCTGTACAGACATGCTGTTGATGGAGGACATGCGGAGCTTTTTAAGTCCTACGCATCGCCACAGCCCTTCGGGGTCCACCATCAGAGAAAGACTTGAACGACAGGTAGCAGACTACCTGGCCTTAACTGCAGATATCGACACTCTGAGGAGCGATGAACCCCTTGATTACTGGGTGTGCCGGCTTGACCTATGGCCTGAGCTATTTCAATTTGCGCTCAAACTTCTGGCCTGTCCCGCTTCAAGTGTCCTGTCAGAAAAGACCTTCAGTGCAGCAGGAGGTATTGTCACTGAGAAGAGGAGTCGCCTTGGTCAAAAAAGTCTGGATTACCTCACCTTTCTTAAGATGAATGAGGGATGGATCCCGAAGGGACTGACACTGGGCGATACATTTCACTGAACAAGGCCTGATCAGATGAGCTGCCTTGGGCTAAAAATGGTCCACACGCTGCTGTATTTGAACTCTGAATGCCGGATGACTTGCGTGACTTATGCGCCACCAACTAGGGTTCAAGCCGATATGTTTTAGGGCACTTTCTGCCTGGCGAAACAATCAGAAATTTTTCTGGCCGCTGCTACAGCAGCGCCTGCGACAATACCCAATTTTTCATCCATGTGTACATGCTTAATTTTTCTGGCCTCTGCAGCTGCACTTGTTATGGTGCTGCAATTTTTATGGCCACTGCTACAGCTGCGACAATACCAAATTTTCCAGCCAGGTGTACATGCCTAATTTTTTCTGGCCTCTGCTGCTGCACTTTTTCTGGTGCTGCAATTTTTCTGGCTGCTGCTACAGAAGCGGCTGCAACAATACCAAACTTTTCAGGCATGTGTACATGCCTAATTTTTCTGGTACTCTCTGCTGACATCTCTGTCCATTTTAGCAACCGTGGATATTACATGTATGCTAAGGGTAGCATGGTGGCTCAGAGGTTAGCACTGCTGCCTTGCAGCGCTGGGGCCTTGGGTTCAAATTCCACTATGTGCTGCCTCAAGGGGGGCTCTATCTATGTGCTGCCTAATATGGGGCAACCTTATGTGCTGCCTAAAGGGGAGCTCTAACTATGTGCTGCCTAATATTGGGGAATCTATGTCTAAAGGGGGGAACCTAACTATGTGATGCCTAAAGGGGGCTAAAGCACGTTATTCCAAACCATTTCGGAATAATAGGTGATTTATGCCCTTTATGGATTAAAACCAGACTCTGCATCAACTATGTAATTTTCCATGGGAGTTTTGCCATGGATCCCACTCCGGCACGCCACAGTCCAGGTATTAGTCCTCTTGAAACAACTTTTAAATCACTATTGTGGCAAGAAAGAGTCCCTGTGGGTTTTAAAATTCGCCTGCCCATTGAAGTCAATGGCGGTTCGCCCGGTTCGCCAGTTCGCAAACTTTTGTGGAAGTTCGCGTTCGCGGTTCGCAAACCGAAAATGTTATGTTTGCGACATCACTATTCATGAAGAAAGAACAAATCTAGAAATAATGTACATAGTATTAAATTAATACACAAAGCATACTGTTAGAAGTAGTGATGAGCAGCAGGGGCCATATTCGAATTTGCGATATTTCGGCAATATATTGACGATTATTCATCCTATGTTCGGGAAATTCGCATATTCACTATGTTCATTCACTTTTTTGTTTGCATAAAAATTTGCATGTGAAAAAAAAAAAATTAATATTCAACATAACATATATAGCACTATATTCAAAATATTCGCGAAATCGCAAAGTGCTCATGTTCGCGATAAAAAATTGCATTACGAATATTCGTGCTCAACACTAGTTAGAAGAAAAGTATATATGAGAACAGTAAGAAAGTAATAAGAAGGCAGAAAATAAAGTTGCGTTTTTTTATTTAGATTTTTTTTTTTGGCTCACATTATCTGAAATCCTTCTTAGAAGTCCTGCAGTATATTGTTCCTTCATTTAACTTGTGTTTCAAGATACTCAACTGGAAAAATGAACATGCAAAGCAGCTCAATCACACCACCTTCACAGGCAGCATTCCCTGAACATCCCCTGTACCCCAAGTTAAAGGGGTACTCCCATAGAAAACTTTTTTTTTTTTTTTAAATCAACTGGTGCCAGAAAGTTAAACAGATTTGTAAATTACTTCTATTAAAAAAATCTTAATCCTTCCAGTACTTATTAACTGCTGAATACTACAGAGGAAATCGTTTTCTTTTTGGAACACAGAGCTCCCTGCTGACATCGTGACCACAGTGCTCTCTGCTGACATCTCTGTCCATTTTAAGAGTAGGAGAAAATCCCCATAGCAAACATATGCTGCTCTGGACAGTTCCAAAAATGGAAAGAGATCTCAGCAGAGAGCACTGTGGTTATGATGTCAGCAGAGAGAATGTGTTCCAAAAAGAAAACCATTTCCTCTGTAGTATACAGACCCTAAAAAGTACTGGAAAGATTAAGATTTTTTAATAGAAGTAATTTACATAGCTGTTTAACTTTCTGGCACCAGTTGATTTTAAAAAAAAGTTTTCCACGGGAGTACCCCTTTAAGGAGTCTTACAAACTGATTGGGATTTAATGCAGAAGGGAAGAGGGCCCATCTGCAGAAAGCTGTTTCAGGGTGTTGCCCCCATATCATTACAGAAACGGGTGCTCTGGCTTGGTTGGTGAGAGGACTGTCACCTAGGCAAAAGGGGGTACTTAGTTTCCTGACAGAGAGACCATTTCTGTAATGTGGAAATTCAAAGGCTATTAGTACTCCCTAGGCATTCTGGGAAAATAAATATTGAAGGTAGGGGTTTAATGCTGAGCCAGAAATCTCCCCAGAAGGGAAGAGGACTCATCTGCAGACAGCTGTTTCGGGCTGTTGCCCCTTGTTAGTACAAATATACTCAACTGAAAGACCTCTGAGGAATGCCTACATTTGGACAACATCCTTCACCCAATCATGTCACCCACACACCATCTTGGACTATCTTCAGGAAGGGGCACACTTACAAAGAATGGAGGTCATTCTTCATTCTTCATTGGTTGATTCCAGGTATCTGGAAAAATACCACCAGTTGTTGAGACTTTGGCTTTATGTTTATGTCCTCTGCTGACTTCAAGTCCAGCAACTAACTTGGTTTGACCACTGCCCTGTTGATAGTTATCTTAACTAGTTTTTCCAACTCAGTTCCATTTTTTGCCCTCAGTGGTCACTGGAGCATCTCTGGTCTGCGAGATACCCATTGCCTCTTTCTGGCACCTTTTCTTTCTTTCCCTTCCCATTTCTTAATGTTGATTATCCATTTTCCTTTTGACTTATGTTGTTATTGGACACTGATATGCGGGGCTCATCCTATGGTCCTTCTGTTCATTCAATATGATGGTGGTCATATTGATGTTTCATTCAATACAGTTTATTATTATTATTATTATTATTATTAAAGGACAACTGCAGCGCTAGCAAATTAGGGCCCAAATGTAATAATATCACAAGTTATATAAGTTTCTAAATGGGATCCTTTACCTGGCTGGTCCCATTTCTCTGCTATGCCGCCACCAGAAGTCCTCTCCTGGTCCCCTAACGCGCATAGCGTCGACCTATTATTCTCTATGGAGCCGCCATCCTGGTCGACGCTACGTCACAAATGCCCATAATGCGCCGGGGGATTGCTTCACTCCCCTTGCCGCTCGTCGTGCCGGCCCCTCTCCTCCCATCTTATAAATATTCATAATGTTATTATGCGCTCAGCCCTGATTGGCTGAGCGCACAGTAGGGGCCGCAGCCTATCAGTACAGGCTGTGAGCGCCTGCGCATGAAGCACTTGTTCCCTGCAGCACGTCGGCGCAGGAGAGAACATGTGGTGAGGGTGGAGAGGGCTGATGAGCTGGGAGGGGGACGATGGGAGGAGATAACCACAAGGGAAGGAGCTGTGGGCATCACTTTATTATAATTTATTATAATTTCCTCGGGGGGGGGGGGGGGGGGGGAGAGAGCAGCAGCTAACGGGAAGCTGGTGCAGGGAGTCATGGGAAATGTAGTCTTTATGACATGGCTGCTTACTGCTACAGGTGGCAATTACAAGAGAATGGCTGGGCCAAATTTGACAAATGAGGTATCGTTGGAAAGGTCTTTGAAAGAGCTGATCAGATGAGGTAAACTTTTTTTTCTTATGTATGAGCGCTGCAGATGTCCTTTAATAAAAACTGAGGCTCTTCATGTTCCACCTGTACATTTCGGACCATTTCCGAAGTGCCCGACCACTCAGTTCACCTCTGCCTGAGGTCAAAAACTACCTTTACTGTGCCCACCACAATTAGAAAAGTTACAGAGAGAATGTTCAGGTTTCATCTAGATCCAAACAGCTACTCTGATGTCTTCTCTGATCGGAGTTACTCACTTTTCTTTTTCTTCTCCATCTGGCCCAAACCATCATGATGGTTTCATCCAGTCACAACTCTTCACCACAGAACCTTAAAAAAACAACAACAAAAAAACATATTAGGTTCCATACTTTACCAGCATAATCCTATCTTTTTTCCCACAAATACCTCAGTCTCACACACACAGTGTCTCCAGCAGCCTCACACAGTGCCTCCAGCAGCCTCACACACAGTGCCTCCAGCCTCCCTCAAATGCCTCCAACCTCTCTCCCACACACACAATGCCTCCAGCATCCCCCCAAATGCCTCCAACATCTCTCCCCCGCCCACACACGCAATACTTCCAGCCCCCTTCTCACACACAATGCCTCCAGCCTCCCCCACACAAATACCTCCAACCTCTCAAATGCATCCAGCCTTTTACCCACCCCATTGCCTCCATCCTCTCACCCACCCCTATTGCCTCCAGACATCCATCCACCCACCACTATTGCCTTTAGACTCCCAGCCACCCACTACTATTGCTTTCATACTCCCCTATGGCCTCCAGACTCCCAGCCACCCCCATTCACACCTTTTGCCTTCAGCCTCCAACCCAAATGCATCCAGCCACCCACCCACGTTGCTTCCAGCCTTCTGCCTCCCAGCGCCATTTAATTCATTCCACCGCCATTGCTTCCATTCATCCCCCATCCACCCTGCCACTGCTTTCATTCACCCCCCAGCCACCCACTGCTTCCATTTACCCCGCAGCCACCTATCCACCTATGCCACTGATTCAATTCACCCGCGGCCACCCAACTACCCACCCTTGCTTCCATTCACCTCCACTGCTTCCATTCACCCCCTGCCCCTGCTTCCATTCAACACCCCCCCCTGCCCCTGCTTCTATTCACCTCCTGCACCTGCCCCTGCTTACATTCACCCCACCAGGGCTCCAGCACCAGGGGTCACTTCCTGGGAAATAAATGTGGGAACTGACATTAGATTTACACTCAAGGTCTGGTCCTGCAGGACTCCTGCTAATGGGAACAGTGTTCCTGTTGTGAAAAAAGTGCAGGAACTCTGTTCCCATGCATTTCTGCAGGACTTGATCCATGTCCAGCACTGATATAACCTGCAAAGAGATTACATAATATGTGACTGATATTCGCTGCTCCTTTTGTATCGCTCCAAGACTAATATGTCTTTCAGAGAAATTACATCATATGTGATTAATATTAGCTACTCCTCTTATAATGTTCCAACCCTGACATAACCTCCAGAGACATTACATCTTATGTGACTGATATCAGCAGCTCCTTTTTAAGGCTCCAGTACTGTTATAACCTCCAGAGACAGTATACCATACGTGACTGATATCACCCTCTCTTCTTATAACGCTGCAGTACTGATATAAACCCCAGAAACATTACATCATATGTGACTGATATAACCTATTAAGACATTACATCATACGTGATTCATATCAGCTGCTCCTCTTATAATGCTTCTGCACTGATATAACCTATTAAGACATTACATCATATGTGACTGATATTAGCTGCTTCTCTTATATCACTCCAGGACTGATATAACTTCCAGAGAAATTCCATCATACGTGACTGATATTAGCTGCTCCTCTCATAATTTTCCAACAATGACATAACCTCCAGAGACATTACTTTTATCAGCAATTTCCCTTAAAATACTTGGGAGGGGGGGGGGGGGGGGGGAGGGCTTAGACATTTTCCCACCACACAATGACCACATATACTGTTACAAAAAAAAAAAGAAGAAAAAAACTCTACACAGACCAATAACCTCTACAAATACAGTGCCCATATAGTAGTAGATATCAAACCCAGAAAATAAGTAGCACTATAAACTGTAATTACATAAGAACACACTTACAGTCAAAAGCATGGTTAACTCACCACTACCAGAGCATTTAACTGTATGAGCATCTTGAGGATACTTATGCGGTCAACAGGGGCTAAAGGCTGCCATTTAAACTGTTAAACTTTCTGTGTGCATACCCCCTAGATTATACACATTACATACATGCATATACTGTGCATACATGTATACACATTTCATAAAAAGAAACTAATAACAGCACTCACAATACGTAAAATACTTATTTTGCTTTATTTAATATGTGCAGATACAGGTAAAAGAGTTGCAGACAGACAAACATAGGTACTACCTGGAGACAGCTGTTTTCTGCATCAGCAAGCATTTTCTGTGTGTCACATAGCCCGGGTCCTTGACATTCTATGGCCAGGCCTTCAGACAGTGTCCAAAGTGTCCGACCACTTTGTCTACCCCTGCATACAGGTTTACCCCATAGAGGCTTGCACACTTACTATGAGCATGCACGCACACACACACACACACACACACACACACACACAGACATATTGTACATATACTTAATGAGGGAGATTTATCAAAACCTGTCCAGAGGAAAAATTGCTGAGTTGTGTATAGCAACCAATCAGATTGCTTCTTTGATTTTTAAAAGGCCTTTTCAAAAATTAATGAAGCAATCTGATTGGTTGCTTTTAGCAACTCAACAACTTTTGCTCTGGACAGGTTTTGAAAAATCTCCCCCTATATCCTTCAGCACACACTCTCTACATTACAATGAGGGGTTAAGCTTGGTAATTAGAGAACCTTTCCAAAAAAATGTTGGTTACTTCAGTCAAACTTCAACAAAAGGTTTTCAGACAGAATTAGTTTTGTCAGAGCCTGATGTTTCTGGACCTGACATGGATAATATTTGCCAGCCTCACACAGCAAGCCAACACTAGTACTCACAGCATTGGCTTGCTGCCAATTGCTGACAGCTACAGGTTTTCCTAAACAGAAGCAGAGAGATCTTCAGAAGAAGAAAACTAAGACTACTTTATAGCAAGAACTAGAAGAAAGACATTATTTTAAGGGTTATGAGAGGAATCTGGGTGTTTTTATACGAGTAACATTTTATACTTATAAAATGTACTTATTTTTGGCATAAAAAAAGAGCAAATGTCCAGTGCAGGTATGTTGCATAAAATGTTGTAATTTATTCCATCATCACAGACATCACAGGTAGGTGGGCAGGAAATTACATGTTTCAGGCACGAAGCACAGGTAGTTTGGCAGGAAATTACACGTTTCAGTCGTACAAAGAACTCTAACACATGACACATTTCACCCTTAGTCGTACAAAGAATCCTAACACATCAGGTCAGGACTGACACCTGTTCATGGTCAGTTTGACGCCATACACATAGAAATGTAAACTCAATCACAAAATATTTATTGAAAAATACAAAATGAAATGATAAAAAAAACTGAGAAATTACATTTAAAGCGGAATGTATTAATAAAGAACAAGTAATAAAACGTACCTTTCATGAGAGAAACAAAACACGTACAATACACTATCTCAATTTGAATATGGATGATATTATTAATATCAAGCGGATGGATTATTAGAAGAAACCAAAATGACCAGCTTTAATCTTCATGAACAAGAATTATAAAATGTAAATGGCTATCTAAAAAATCACCTTGTACAGATTTAAAGGACACAGCACACAATGACTATATATGTATATCACAACCACTTATTACGCAATGTGAAAAAGAAACTAAATAATACAAAAAATTACTCAATGTTATAAAATAATAAATCAATTGAACGAAGATTTCTAATAACGTGTGGTGGATGACATGATTGGGCATGGAAAGTACATCAGGTAAATCCATTCTTCATGCATAATCATGTCATCCACCACTCGGTATCACAAATCTTTCCATGGGTGAGATGATTTGGGCTAAACAAAATTGTACGACGGAAGAGGCATTTGAGAAGAAGGCTGCTCACTTTGAATTTTGTCTTAACTAGCGGGAGTCCTCAAGATGGTTGTGAACTGTTAACCAAACTGGGGATAAGATCTGTCCAATAGTAGGGGTCTTTTTTGCAACACAGTGATAACCTGTTTTTTTGTATGACAGAGAAAGCCAGATCTGACACCTGGCTAACAAATCTTGGCTCTCACACATGTGGACATGAGAGATGCACTTGTTGTAGCGTAATACTGACTACAAAGGAATTTTCATCTAATGCTACTAAAAAACCTTTGTTATTAAACAGTATATTAACTGCAACAGTATATTAACTTAACGTCCTTTGTTGTATACCTTATCTCATGTACCACCTGTAAAAATTCAATATGTTGGATGCACTAGTAATCCTCTCAAAGTAAGCTTAAGAAAACACCTGTCTGATGTCCTACATTTTCATTAAAAAAATATGTATCGGCAGTATTCAGACATTTTTATGTCATCTTTATATGTATGCATAAAATAGACAGTAAGTGCACCCAATGGGAGTGGAGATCATAGACAGAAACTTCTAAATAGAGAAAAGTATTCTGGAAGAAGTATCCACACACTGATTTGACAATAGGGCAACAAGACACTTCTAAAGGAGTACTCTGGGATAGAAAAATGTATCCCCTATCCTAAGGATAAGGGATGTGTGTCAGATCATGCGAGGTCCGACCACTGATCTCCTGAATGACTCCCCATCTCTACTACTAAATGAAGTGTGTTGACCTCAGCACAAAGCAGTAGCTACCACGCTCCCTCTATGTAGCTGTATGAGAGATCCGGAGATTCCCGAGTGCAGCACTCCAGCTCTTCCAAACAGATGCATTCAGGGGGGGCGTGTCAGCCATCTCTTCGTGTGATGGCGACACGCCCCATTCAGGAGGAGAGCCAAGGTGCCGGGAGTGAGATGTCCGGACCCCTGCTATCTGACACTTAGGATAGGAGATACGTTTTTTATATCCCATAGATCTTCTTTAAATAACAAGGCTATGTTGCAACAGTACCATCTACAGTATAAGCTACAATTAGATCTTTTAATCCTTCCTCTGTTTGCTAACTTGAAGGTAAGTGATCAATACAGTACACCTAATGGGCTTTATATCCTCACTGACTAATTCTATTAGTTTTTATATTACGTTTGCAATCTTGTATCTTAACCCCTTAAGGTTGTACCTTTTTTTTACCCTAATGACCAGGCTCTTTTTTCTTTTTTTTTGACTTGTGTCTCTTTAAATGGTTTTAACTTTAGAACACTTTTTCTGAGCGGAGCGATTCTGAGATTTTTTTCTGTTAGATATTGTACTTTATATAAGTGGTGCATTTTTGTTGACACATGTAGCAATTTTTGGGAAAAACTCCAAAATGTTGTTAAAACCTGGTAAATTTCTGGTATTGTTTTTTTTTTTTTTTTTATGGTGTTTACTGTGCAGTAAAAGTGATGTTATATTTATTCTGTGATTCGGTACAATTATAGTGATACCCATTTTATATAGCGTTTTATGTTATATTTCTGAGCAAAATAAAAAATTTTCCCAGGACAAAAACTAATTTTTTATTAGTATCATTTTAATATTACATGCTACCTTTTGATATTTTTATTCCACTATTTGCACAAAACTTAACGAATGTTGTGCTTTTTTGCTGTTGTTTATTTATTTATTTATTTTTGTTATGGCATTCACTGTGCGGGATAATTTACATTATAGTACACATCATTTTGGACGTGGCAATACCTAGTAAGTATCTGATTTTTGTTTTCTAATGATAATACAGGGCTTTTATTGGGAAAGGGGCATTTATTTAATTATTTTTTACACTTCATACTTTAATTGAAGAACCTTTTAATATTTTTATTTTTACTTTTCACAGGTTATACTATGCTGCAATATATTTGTACAGCAGCACAGTATGACTTGATGAGCTGCACACACTACAGCCTGTGCGATCCATCCTCTGGCTGGATCTCACAGGCTTCCATAGCAGACATACAGGAGGTAAGCATCTGACCTCCTGCTGCCAGGATCAGCGGCGACCTGCGATAGTATTGTGGCACCACCGTTGGTGAACAGATGGAGCACCCTCCTGCTGTCAGCACCATGGATGCCCTGATCAGGATTGATCAGGGCATCTATGGGATTAATGCTGTCGGGACCAGCGTGATCGCGGCCCCGGCAGCTGCGGCGGGACCCTGGCTGTGATTGAAAGCCGGGTCCCACTGGTGATCTCCGGCCACGCATCGCACAGAGCAGGAGATCGCTAGGACATACGCATACATCCAGTTGCCCTAACAAGCTAGCAACTTGGACGTATGCATACGTCCTGGGGCAGGAAGGGGTTAAGTTTGCAAACTTGTATCTTAATCGAATATGTTTTACTTCATAGGCCTCATCAGTTTCACAAGGCTGAAAGGAAAGTATATCAATCTGAAGACAATTTAGTGATGTGACTACTGATGTGACTGTACACACACAAAACATTATATCCACATTGAGAATAGCAGTTACAGTCACTGCCCTTCGCAGCTGCACGCCGATTATGTTCAGGCATTTTCATATTAATGAACAAATGGAGTACTTACATTTTTAGTATCTTCTTATAATTACTGTAATTAAGACATTCATATGAATGAAGCATGGCAGAAATGCCAATAAGTTTCTCTTTGCTAGTAAGATAAATATTTTTTTTTACTCGAGCCGACATTTATTAGAGCACAGTCCTGCAATTTTAATATCGTGCTTTAATAAATCTTTGGCTGAAATAAAAAAATAAATGTTTGAAAGTACAACATGACTGCCAGTAGTAAAGAGTTTTTTTTTTTTTTTTTTTTTTTTGGCATTGTAAAACTGGCGCTACTGTAAATGTAGGTTAGTTTAGTATTTTAAAATTCTCTATAAAAATGATAAATTGTTAAAATATAGTGATGTACTGTGCTGCATCTCTACGGTTGAACTGACAGATTCTCTAATGATCTCCCCCAGGAATGTAGCCACATGTCATTTATGGTAAAAAACCAAGCAAATGCTATGAAAATGGAAATGCACTAGCTTTATTATTAAATGTATGAAACTTAACCATATAAAAAGTACTATAACTGGTCTTTGTTGTGCTTAGGAGAAACCACGTTTAATATTTATTAGAAATTATTCACTATTGAGAGCAACATTAACAAGAGATTGGCCCACCATTAAATATTTCATCACACAAAACTAAACATTTTCAAACTGAAATATTTTCATTTCAGAATATCTAGTGTACATTAGTTATTTCTCAGAACAGCCACCTCATGTGTATAGAGATGGTGGTCACACATGCTCAATAGTTCAATGCCATTGTTTGGATGCTCTTGAATTCAGTCATGTTTCCTGCTTTTGTACAAGTGTCCATGACTTAAAAGTGTCTTCTTTACAATGGCACTGTAATAAAATAAATGGAAAAAAGGTGTGCAGGCAGATATGGCACTCTATTTGTGCTGTATCCCTTGCAAGGTGAAGTTTTAGGTAGGGAAGATAGAGAACTGTAGTGCTCACCTATGTTGCTGCGCTGGCAGGAGCAGATTTATAGATGCTTCAGGCTTTAGTTTTGTTCAGAGTTTGAAGCTGCTGACCATTGGAACCGGTTCCAAACAGGAGCGGTTTGACTAAATCTAAAGTGAAGGGAAAATCCTAGCAGGGATTCCTAGAGTGAAAATCCAATATGGCTTGTAGTGCTTTCTAAAGCACAACGTTCAAGAAGGTTCTTGTGCAAATAATGATAATTTTATTGCAGAAGTCAGTGAACAGGATACAATAGGACAACGTGTTTCGAAAGGTAATGCCCTTTCTTCCTCTGGTCCATTACAGTGATACAAAGTGACAAGTTTAAATTTAGTGTGTACTTGTTAACAAAAGCGGTGGGAGGGAAGGAGGTGGACCTATGGTCAGCCATGACATGCTCCTCCTGCGATTGGCTGGCCATGCGGGGACCAAGTGTAACTACAGTAGTTTAAGCCCATAGAAATCGAAGGGCTATGTTAGCCTCTGAGCAAGTCAGTGTAGTGCCAGTGCTCTGTTAAAGTCGGGACTTGGATGGGAGATCGCGATGAATATGTTTGAATTAATTTGTTAATTGATATAGTATTTTAAAGGGGTATTCCAGGATTTTTTATTTTTATTTGACTATGCTACAGGGGCTGTAAAGTTAGTGTAGTTCATAATATAGTGTCTGCCTGTGTTTTCTCACAATTCTTCTGTGATTTTCACCCTACTGTTTATTTTTAACAGCATACAAAATGACTGTTGTCTCTGATTTTTCCCAGCTTGCAATGCGGCCGAGACCTGACTCACTAGTCAGCTGATGACATGGAGCCTATCTGCTTCAATGGGTGGAGTGATCGCTTGGTGGGAGAGAGATCAATCTGCAACTAATGCAACAGCTGTAGGCACCCTGAATGAAAACCACCTGAATGGATTCAGCTCATTTATGTTTCAATGGGTGGGGTGGCTGATGTGTGGGAGGGAGGAAAATGGAATTGTGGGATTTGTAGTAAAAAAAAAAAGAAAAGTCAAACAGGAAATACAAGTTCACATAAAGCTAGCTACAGTATTATGGTAATCTCACAACATAGACATTTAGCCCCAAGACAAGCGCAGATCCTTCCTAAGCATGTCCATTACTGCCTGCCAGGTACGTACTAAAATCCCCTTATGGTGGATAACCCCTTTAATGAGGGGAGAAATGGTGATGGACGTAACTCATGTCAGGCAGGTTTAAGGATAGTAAAAACGGGGGGGGGGGGGGGTTAAACGGTAATGTAGTGTTTAAAAAATGTGTTTTTTGTGAGAGTTGATCTACTTTATTGTAGGTATGGACAGTGGGGAAAAATCTGGTAGGTGTAGTATCTTATAATTTTATATAATACCATGGTATGGTGCATGTGGGATGGGCATGTCTGGTGTGGGTGAGGGGGTGGGGAATGTATGGTAAATAGGTAACACTATAGAGGAGTGGTCAGTGGGTGGCACTTTAAAGTGGAGATGACTGATTGCGATAGGTACATACATAGTGTACCAGTGGTTTAAATACTTAGTAATAAAATTATCATGGAGGTAAGAGAAGGGGGGGTTAGGGGGGGTTGGGGACTCGAGGGGATGCGTTAGCAGGGGCATAGATACAGCTAACAATTATGTATTTTTGGGAGTAGTAACAGGTTTTAAATCAGGAAAGTCAAGAAGACGGCATGACTCTTTCAAAACATTCCCAAAAGTATCCCTTTTTAGGAGTAGAAACAGGTTTTAGGCCTCCTAGTGAAGAACAGGCCATGGATTTTTCCAAGCATTCCAAAAATTATCCCTTTTCGAGGGGATGAAACAGGATTGGTGTCCAAAAATAGTGACAAACAAATAGCTTTTGTATAAAAAGCTAACAAAAAAATATCCTTTTTTTGGGTGGTCATGGGTTGTGTATGTATATGCCTGGTAGAGTGGTGAGACTTGTAGTAGCCAGAGTAAAGCAGGAGGTTTAAAAACTAAGAGTTTTTTTTCTATTTATTTATAAGGCCTGCCTGGTAGTAGCAGCAAGGATATTTTTTTAAAATTTTGCACTGCATGCACTGTGCCGCACACCTACTGCATGGAATGGCCCACCCTCACTGCCACATGATTGTGCACAGTGGGGATTAGTAGTAGCTGTAGCCAGTGTACAGCAGGCAGTGATAAAAGACAGCAGATATTGGTGGATTAGCGATACATGTAGCGAGGCTTTGTGATGCCTCTCCATGTGCTTGCAAATTTTAAATTCAGAACCTGCCTGTGCCTTACTTTCTTTCTGCAGAGACAGCACTGTGCCAACTTACTGCATCTGGTAACATGGTAAATAATGCCCACATGGTAGGATACAGTAAATAGCTAAGTACTTCACCAAATGACTGTGCCCCTGTTCTAGAATGTTTTTATCTCAAGCCTTCAGATCCAGCATCAGTGTCACCGTTATGTGCTCCTGAGCCGCTCAGACCTAAAGGCCTGCTGACATCCTCCTCTTTAAACTTCTCTTCATCATCCCCACTACTACTCTCAGTAAGAACTTCTGGTGTCTGATCTTCGCCTCCTTGTTCCAACTCAGCATATCCACCATGATGTCTTACAGTATCTTCAACATGCCTACCACCATCAGTCCCACTAGTGCTATGCTTGGCCACTGCCTCCATCTCCACCTCCTCAGCAATATGCTCCAAAAGCTGACCATGACACAACTCCTCCTCCTGGCTAGTGCTATCCTTCTGCATAGCAGTTTGAGAGAAAAGATAGAGATGACATAATAGACTGTCTGGGACAATATTAATATTTTGATTTCTACTTGAATAGAGCACTTTAATTATGCTTCAGGTTATTACTGATCATATGTATTTTTATTTTACTGTATTTTTATTTTAGCACTTACACATTTGAATGGAATAATTTAGCATAAATGTGTCACTGCCACTGTATATATATATATATATATATATATATATATATATGTAATAATTACAGGAGGAAACAAACGACATATAGGAACAAGAAAGAAAGGGTGGGCAATCAATAAAAAATTTCCTATCACAATAAAAGTATGGCGCTATTTTGCATGGATAATCAAACAAACATTGTGCAGGGTAGTATACTGACCTGTGAATGTACTTGGGTAGAAGCCAAAGAGTGAATACCTGATAGTAGTTACTGTGTGTCTATAAAACAGGTGTCTAGTCTCTCATTAAGGCCCAGTAGCATCTGTGACCTGAATCGATAGATCCAATTTGCTTCCTTGCGCAGAATATGCTTGTCCCAATTACCTCCCCAAGAGGGGGGGTCTAATCACCTCTATTATGCAAAATTGGAGTGCCTCAGGACCCACAGACCTCATTTTTATGGAATGCAAGTGGAGTATCTCTCTGATGTCCAATATCATTAAGGTGTTTGAGTATTCTTCTGTTAGTTCTCTTCTTGAGAATTCTCTCTTAGTCTTTCCAATATGGTCAAGTGGGCAGGTACATTTAGCTAAATACACTTCTCCCTTTAGACAGCAGAAGGCCCCCCCCACTTTAGACAGCAGCAGCCCCCCCCATTTAGACAGCAGCAGGGCCCCCCCTTTAGAAAGCAGCAGGGCCCCCCCTTAGACAGCAGCAGCCCCCCCTTTAGACAGCAGCAGGCCCCCCCTTTAGACAGCAGCAGGCCCCCGCCTTTAGACAGCAGCAGGGCCCCCCTTTAGACAGCAGCAAGGACCCTCATTTAGACAGCAGCAGGGCCCCCCTTTACACAGCAGCAGCCCCCCCCCCTTTAGACAGCAGCAGACCCCACCCCTTTAGACAGCAGCAGGGCCCCCCTTTAGACAGCAGCAGGGCCCCCCCCTTTAGACAGTGGGGCCCCCCCTTTAGACAGCAGCAGCCCCCCCTTTAGACAGCAGCAGGGTCCCAATCTTTAGACAGCAGCAGGGCCCCCCTTAGATAGCAGCAGGGCCCCCCTTTAGACAGCAGCAGGCCCCCTCTTTAGACAGTGGGGCCCCCCCTTTAGACAGCAGCAGGCCCCCCCTTTAGACAGCAGCAGGGCCCCCCTCTTTAGACAACAGCAGGGCCCCCCTTTAGACGGCAGCAGCCCCCCTTTAGACAGCAGCAGCCCCCCCTTTAGACAGTAGCAGGGCCCCCCATTTAGACAGCAGCAGCGCCCCCCCCCCCATTTAGACAGCAGCAGGGCCCCCCCGCTTAGACATTAGTAGCAGCCCCCTCCTTGCAGGCAACTCACCTCCTCGGGTCGGGTGCTGGGGCTGCTGCTTTGCTGCCCCGTTCTCCCGTCCTCCAGTCCGCATCGTGTCGTCCTATGGAGGAGCATGTGACATACACGTCACTCTGCTTCCTGCATAGCGTTACGCTGGGCACATGGGAGGAGGCGGAGTGATGTGTGTGTCACATGCTCCTCCATGGAGCACTATGATGCAGACAGGAGGATTGGAGAACAGGGCAGCAGAGCGGCACCAGGTATCGGGCATGGTATCGGGGACATTAAACGAGTCCCCAAAACCATTCAAATGGCTAGTATCGGCCCCGATACCGATACCAGTATCATATCGGGACATCCCTAGTAATAATGATTTGTTCTTTTACAATGACTGATAGGACTGATACCACATGTAAGCAAGGAGTCATTATTCAATCCTCAATACAGAGATACATTTTAAAGAGCTATGTGAAGGCCACGGAAGGGATACACTAATTCAATTAATATGGGGTGGTTTCAGGTGAGCACTGCATCACTAATTTTTGGGCCAACAATCCAATGAAACTAAATATAGGCTAGATTCACTAGTGTAGGAATTTCACATCATGCTCATATTTCTGAATAGAAAAAGAGTGTAGCATGTGGAAGAGACTTGTAAAATCTCACCTACTGGACTTGCCTGCCAACGTAATCTGCACAGGAAAAATTCACAGGTAAAAATCCACAGCAATTCTGACACATGAGAATATAGCCTTATGTAGAACTGCCATATTGTAGGTCCAAAAAGAAATAGCATTGCAGAGCTAAATTGACACCATGCCATAACAATACTATTTTGAGATTACATATCCTGTAAAGAACTGTAGGAGTATCTATTCCATAGTCTTCTAATAGTCTTATCAGCAAAAAAAAAAAATCTGCAATGTGTCTGCCCAGCCTTCATTTTAAGATGTTCAAAAACAGAAAAATAATGTTCATTACCAGATTTGATGTCCTTACACATAAGAAGACGGCTTGCCACATTCATTATTTTGCAAGCTGTTTTCTTCAATATATGATTATGTTCTGTATGTGCACTTATTTCTGCCTGATAAACCTCTTATTGGAACCAAACTGCTCACTGTGTTGTGTCAGTTAACATTTGTTTTAGCCTGTATTACTTCTGTTATTCAGTGGTTAATATAATTAATTGGCTGCCCTTTCACGCAGGAAATTGCTTGCAGAGGAAATGCTTCCAACTGGATTGCTTGTGTTTTTGAGGTTTTTCTATATAATAAAGAGAAAAGTTTCCTTTGACAAGCTGCTAATAAAGTTACTCAGTCAATATTTGATAGATGAAATAAAGCATTTGCTAGAACATCTGGAGTCATTTCAAAATGTAGTAATGGACCATAGTCATAGAATTTTATGAACTGTCCTTTCATAACAAGATATACTGTGGAGACTAGATCTTTATATTGTTAGCAACCAACATTTTCAGATACAGAGTTAATTTGTTTTCTCAGCAGTAGTAGTCAACTCTTCTAATGTATCTATCTATCTGGAAATCCAAAAAAGCAGCACATAGGCCAGTCAACGTTAAATAGTATTAAGGTGCACACAGTCATAGGAAACTTGTGTTACGCCGAGCGCTCCGGGTCCCCGCTCCTCCCCGGAGCGCTCACGGCGTTTCTCTCCCTGCAGCACTGACATTGCCGGCGGGGATGCGATTCGCATAGCGGGACGCGCACGCTCGCGAATCGCATCCCAAGTCACTTACCCGTCCCGGTCCCCGGCTGTCATCTGCTGGCGTGTGCGGCTCCGCTCTCTAGGGCGCGCGCGCGCCAGCTCTCTGAGACTTAAAGGGCCAGTGCACCAATGATTGGTGCCTGGTCCAATTAGCCTAATTAGCTTCCACCTGCTCCCTGGCTATATTACCTCACTTCCCCTGCACTTCCTTGCTGGATCTTGTTGCCTTGTGCCAGTGAAAGCGTTTAGTGTTGTCCAAAGCCTGTGTTTCCAGATCTCCTGCTATCCATATTGACTACGAACCTTGCCGCCTGCCCCGACCTTCTGCTACGTCTGACCTTGCCTCTGCCTAGTCCTTCTGTCCCACGCCTTCTCAGCAGTCAGCGAGGTTGAGCCGTTGCTAGTGGATACGACCTGGTTGCTACCGCCGCAGCAAGACCATCCCGCTTTGCGGCGGGCTCTGGTGAACACCAGTAGCCACTTAGAACCGGTCCACCGGCACGGTCCACGCCAATCCCTCGCTGACACAGTGGATCCACAACCTGTAAGCCGAATCGTGACAACTTGGTTAAAGGGGTGCCAGAAAGTTGAACAGATTTGTAAATTACTTCTATTAAAAAAATCTTAATCCTTCCTGTACTTATTAGCTGCTAAATACTACAGTTGAAATTATTTTCCGTTTGGAACACAGAAATCTCTGCTGACATCATGAGCACAGTGCTCTCTGCTGACATCTCTGTCCATTTTAGGAACTGTCCAGAGTAAAAGGAAATCCCCATAGCAAACATATGCTGTTCTGGACAGTTCCTAAAATGGTAAGATGTCAGCAGAGAGCACTGTGCTCATGATGTCAGCAGACAGCTCTGTGTTTCAAAAATTTCCGCTGTAGTATTCAGCAGCTAATAAGTACAGGAAGGATTAAGATTTTTTAATTTAAGTAATTTACAAATCTGAGAAAAAATACAATCTGTGCAGCTCACAGTGTCAGGTGTGCGAGGTTAACTGAATATTCTCACCCACAGATAATAAATATAACAAATGTTTTATAAGGGACAGGGTTTCTGTCCTCAGCACACTCCTATATAAAAAATAGTATTGGACGGATGTTTGTTGTCTCAGAGAAAAGGAAAAGAATATAGCTATACATTAAACAATAGTTCTTTATTAAAAAATGTTAAGATTAAATAGGATAGATATTTTCATGCACTTACCGCAGGGCCCTGCGGAAGTGCTTTGCGAAAATTCTTACAATATTAGATACCGTGTATACATATATATTCCCAAGTAAAAAATTTTAAAATAATATAAAAATTGCAAGGAATAACGTGGATAGTGATTGTTATTATTCCAATATTGTTAGAATGACTTCTGGAAACATTAAATCCTCAAAAAATATCCTAATAAATGGATATTATCTTTGTGGTTGTCCGTAGCAACCTCCTATGAAGTCAATCTTATTACCAAACAAAATTCATTAATCCTGTAAAATTAGATTCTCATAAAAGAAAATGTCCTGCAAAGAAAAATCCTGTATGTGAAAAAGTCCTGTGTATGGAAAATCCTGTGTATGAAAAAGTCCTACATATAACAAATCCTGCAAAAAGAAAAAGGAAAAAGTCCTGCAACAGATTTCTGCAAGATCCTAATAGGTCCTCCACCTGTTAAGTAATAACACAGTCCATGCAGCTTTAAGTGGCGCTCCGTATTGTACTCCGTGCGTCATAAATATGTTAGTGCCTGAAATGTGAAAGTTGTCGGCACTCAAAGTTTGTGCCACTCACCACTCCTGCAATGCCGATCTACGGGTTTTTTCAGCTCAAGCTTTGATGGTGTTGGTATACCGTGCTCACCAGCGAGCTCCGGTGTAGGTGAGCGGCGGCAGGCGTTATCATCAGCGCGTGCTTTCGGCGGCGTCTGACGTCAGCGATCAGCTGATGGCAGATCAGCTGATCGGATATGGAGCACGGGTCAGCTGATCAGGTAAGGAGCGCTCACTTTCAAACGGCCTTTTCTTTGCCACAATTAATTTGAATAAAGAGTTCTCTGTGGAGGTACAATGCAGTACTCTGTTGCAATGTCCAAAGTAGGCTGTTATCAGCTAATGCAGGTATTCGAATGGTACAGTCATCCTTGGAGAATCCTAAGGAACAAAGTCCACGTATTTCTCACAATGTGAACAGGGGTCAATATGCTCCGGTATCTGTATATTTGACCAAACCTTAGTATAAGGTTATGTAACCCCTTCTTCAGTGGTGCATGTCAATTTTTATATAGGAGTATGCTGAGGACTGAAACCATGTTCCTTATAATTTACAAATCTGTTTAACTTTCTGGCACCAGTTGATTTAAAAAAAAAAAAGTTTTTCACCCCTTTAAGGACCCCAACCTAAATAAAAGGAGAAAGGACCGCAGCATACAAAAAACTTCAATGCAAAATATTGGTGTTTATTCCATCCTCAGCAAGAAATGCAAAAAAGTGCAACGATTCAGTAGTCTCACAACACCATCTTCAGGCATAGTGCAGTGAATGAACAATGGCTCTTAAATAGCCCCAATGACATCACTCAATGACACACAAGTACAATAATAATTTACATAAATCATAAAAATATATAAAGTGCATAAAACATGTCAAAACATTAAAAATGTAATGTGTTAAATATAAGCGATCAAAAAATACACGACAAATATAATATGTGCAAAATATTAAGTCTTGCTGTATTATGCACCCATATTCATATACAATAAAGTGCAAGTGCAATTAAAAAGAAGATCTGGCTGGATATTAGGAGCAGAACACTGACCACACCATTCAACTGTACATACTGTTAAGTCTGCAAGTAAGCGTGGGGTAGATTACACTACGCAGACGCTGGCAAAAGCCCATGATTGCACTCAGATAAGACCAGATCTGCGTCATAGATACATAGCAAATCAACAAATGGCATTCCATAACTATAGTAATCCCAGACAGCGTAGCTTGCGCAAGCGCACTGAGAATGTAAGAAATCTATCTATCTACCGTATTTATCGGGGTATACCACGCACCGGCCTATAACACGCACCCTCATTTTACCAAGGATATTTGAGTTAAAAAAAGTTTTTTACCCAAATATCCATGGTAAAATGAGGGTGCGTGTGTGCGCGTGTATACCCCGATACACCCCCAGGAAAGGCAGGGGGAGAGAGGCCGTTGCTGCCCGCTTCTCTGCCCCTGCCTTTCCTGGGGTCTAGAGCCCTGCTGCCACCGCTTCTCTCCCGCTGGCTATCTGCGCCGCTGCCCGTTTTCTCCCCCTGACTATCGGTGCCGGCGCCCCATTGCCGGCACCGATAGCCAGGGGGAGAGAAGCGGCGCCGACAGCTTCAGGCCTCCGGCGTGCGTCCCCTGCGTCGTTGCTATGCACTGCACGGCGCAGCGCACTGACGTCATGCGCCGCGCCGTGCAGCACAGAGCAACGACACAGGGGACGCACGCCGGAGGCCTGAAGCAGCGCGGACCCGACCCCGGCAACAGGTAATTATGCAACCGGGGATGGGGGGAGGAAACGGGGCAGCGCCGCCGGCAATGGGTGCTGCCCCTTCTCTCCCCCTGGCTGTCGGCGCCGCCTCCCCATTGCCGGCACCGCTTCTCTCCCCCTGGCTATCGGCGCCGGCACCGATAGTCAGGGGGAGAGAACGGGCAGCGGCGCCGATAGCCAGGGGGAGAGAAGGGCCAGCAGCAGGGCTCTAGACCCCAGGGCAGGCAGGGGCAGAGAAGCCAGCAACGCTGGCTGTCTCTGCACCTGCAAAGCTGCTGCAGTTCATTGATTTAAAGCGCCCGCTTTAAATCATTGAACTGCAGCGGCTTATCGGCGTATAATACGCACATAGACTTTAGGTTAAAAATTTTAGCCTAAAAAGTGCGTGTTATACACCGATAAATACGGTATTTATAATCTATCTCTCTATTGCATAACTATAGGGGTACAGTGGCTGTAGGCGACTGGTCCCTGTAGCTTGGGAAGGTTCAAAGGGTTTGCCTTCCCCAAATAAGGAGACAAGTGCTGTGAATTAAATGTAATAATTAAGGTTTAATAAACAAATTCGTTTTTTATTCTTTTTTGTTACATATTTTGCATTGGGGGCCCAAGAGTTTCAAGTTCCGCCTCTGATGAAAGCTCCCTATTATTTTATTTTCCAGCTAAAGAGAGCTGTTTCATTCTACAAGGATTATGGTACAAAAGTCTACAACAAAATAACTGTAATTTACACAATAATTTTTAACACATTTTCATTTTCCCAGGAAAATTGTGGTAATGTTATCTATCGCGTGGGACATAAGACGAAGGCAAGTATTGCATGATTGCATTTTCTACTAGAGAAAATCACATCCTATGTCATGTGAGATAATAAAAATGCATACTCATATAACATATAATGATAGTACAGACTATACACTCAAAAATAAAAAGTAAAATATTTATATTGCAATTTTACTACTGCCTGTATATTAAGCTTCTTCTTTCTCAATAAACACACAGACAATGGCATTAAAAAGACATTTATATTTGCTCCTCAGAGTGAACATGTACAGTTAAAAACTCTTTTCACAGTATACATAAGCTACAGTAATAAAAATCCCCTTGTTCTAGTCAGTTTTTGTGGAAAGTGGAAAAGTCATAAAGCATATCTATCATTATATCAAATTTGCAAATATGGTAAAGATAATATTTCTCTCCTTCCAGCCATCTTTTCTGGACTACATGTTGCCTATAAATGCTCAAAACAGTTCCCAATTCACAAGAAAAAAAAAATCATGTATAAAGGCGTAATAGGCAAGGAGGAGTGGGTGCTGTTGCAGTGTCTCTTAAAGTGCCTCTGATACTGCATTGTGTGATAAAGAACCCATATTGTAATGTATTACAAAGTTTAAATGTTGCCCCTGTTCAGCGGTGAATTCTCTTTTAGAAGCAATTTTTCCTCCATAATATAGTAAATGGATTGAGACTGTGCGTATGACATCAAAGGCACATGGATGCACAGTTTAAACTTAAAGATTTCTATAGGAGTTGATGGTTTAGGAGCTGACTCTGTAAATCATAGGTCTGCAAGGGGTTATCTGAGATACGTATTAAAGGGGTACTCTGCCCCTAGACATCTTATCCCGCATCTAAAGCATAGAGGATAAGATGTCTGATCACGGGAGTCCTGCCGCTGGGACCCCCGCGGTCCCTGTGCAGCAGCCAGCGTTAATTTAGGACGATGGGTGCAGGCAGCTGGGGTTGTGACGCCATGACCACGCCCCTCATGACGTCACGCCACACCCCCTTAATGCAAGTCTGTGGGATGGGGCATGGCGGCTGCCATGCCCCCTCCCATAGACTTGCATTGAGGGTATGTGGTGTGACATCATGCGGGGTGTGGCCATGACATCACTACCTCCCACCACCAGTGGGAAAGTTCTGAATGCTGGAGCAGCGGAGTATCCCTTTAACCGCTTAACGACCACGGGACTTCCCGCACCAGGACGTACATTTGCGTCCTTTTGCGTCCACTTGCGTCATACACGGCAGGTTACGGCTGCTAGCAGCAGCTGGGGACCCGCCGGTAATGGCCGACATCCGCGATCGCGCGGATGTCCGCCATAAACTCCTCAAATGCCTTGATCAATACAGATCACGGTATCTGCGGCAGTGCAGTACTTTGAATTGATGATCGGATCGCCCGCAGGGCTGCCGCGGCGATCCGATCATCCAGCATGGCGGCCGGAGGTTCCCTCACCTGGCTCCGGCTGCCTCCCGGGGTCTTCTGCATAGCACTGAACAGTGTTAGCAATCAAATGATTGCTAGAGATAGTCCCCTATGGGGACATAAAAAGTGTAAAAAAAATTGAAAAATGTACAAATAAAAAGTAAAAAAATGTGAAAAATCCTCTCCCCATATAAAAATTAAAATTGTCAGTTTTTCCCATTTTACCCCCAAAAAGCATAAACATTTTTGTTTTATAAACATATTTGGTATCGCCGCATGCATAAATGTCTGAACTATCAAAATATAAAGTTAATGATCCCGTACGGTGAATGTCGTAAACGTAAAAAAATGAAAAAAGGCCAAAAATGCAGCTTTTTTGTCACATTTTATAAAAAAAAATTATAAAAAAAATTATAAAAGTTTTATATATGCAAATGGTGTATCGATAAAAAGTACAGATGACGGCGCAAAAAAATTAGTCCTCATACCGCCCTATATACGGAAAAATGAAAAAGTTATAAGTGGTCAAAATAGGGCGATTACTGATTTTGTACAAAAAGTTTTAGATTTTTTTTAAGCGGTACAAAAATATAAAATTATCTAGCTATGGGTATCATTTTAATCGTATTGACCCACAGAATAAAGAACACATGTCAATTTTACCGTAAAGTGTACAGTGTGAAAACAAAACCCTCCAAAATATGCAAAATTGTAGTTTTCATTAAAATTTCCTCCATAAAATTTTTTTTTTGGGGGGGTTCGCCATACATTGTATGGTAAAATGAGAGGTTTCATTACAAAGTACAATTGGTTATGCAAAAAACAAGCCCTTATATGGGTCTGTAGATGGAAATTTAAAAGAGTTATGGATTTTAGAAGGCGAGGAGGAAAAAACAAAAATGCAAAAATAAAATTGGCCTGGTCCTCAAGGTGAAAATGGGCTTGGTCCTTAAGGGGTTAAAGGAGACCTCCATCCAAAACTAACTTACCCATATCTACAGAATAGGGAACAAGTAGCTGATTTCAGGGGGTCTGACCACTGGGACCCCCTGTGATCTTCGGAATGGACCTGGCTCTCAGTGAGGAGAGCATGCTGCAGACAGCACACGTTCCATTCATTTCTATGAGAGTGCCGAAGAGACCTGAATACAGCACTCGGGTTCTATAGAAATGGATGAAGTTCCTCACTGACAGCCGGGGTACTGTTCCCGAGATTGCTGGGAATCCCAGTGGTCAGATTCCCCACAATCTACTTATCCCCTATCCTGTGGATAGAGGATAAGTTAGTTTTGGCTGAAGTTCTCCTTAAAAAAAAAGACCGCCTGCAATGGTTATCAAAAGGGTTCTAAACAAATTATGCTATATTCACCTGTTTCATTCTTGCTGAATGCAATGATGCCGCTCCAGTCCAGGTCACTGCTGTTTGTAATTAATCCTTTTCTACACATAAAATTGGAATTGATGGGTGTTTATTAATTTTAACAGATGCTGTTAGACTTCAATAGCTAAGAGCTGATTTGTATTCAATTTTCAGTATAAAGCAGTCAAATAGGATAAATATAATAAAAAATGATTTGAGAGATGCAAATGCAGTCTTAGCAAACTGTGTTGATACTATGTATTAATCCCTTCATATATTAACAGACAGGTCTATGACCTTTAAACAGTTTCCACAGGCATGACTTTCAGCACATTGGTTGTGGATTTTTGTATATTTGGACATTTTCCTATATACCAGCTCTAAATATGACTTCATTGTTTAAGACAGCCTTACCAGTTTAATCAAAATTTTACAGTATCCTCATTTAATTAAACCTGCATCTTATTGCATTTCTTCTAAGACTTGAGCTAATCCGAATTCAAAAATGTACTTATGGTCAACTAAGCTAGAACCTTGGGATACATTTTACATTCACTATTGTAGAGAATCAATTTCAATGCAATCTATCTATTCATCTCTGCGTACTACTTAAGCTGTGTCCTACCTTGAACTGTAACTGTGGCAGAAATTACAAATTTAGGTTTATGTAAATTGGTGTCTTCACATTAAAGGAAAGCAGATGACTGAAATTGTACATGCATTGTCAGTGGCTTAATGGAAATGTATGTTTTATTTAATGTTTTATTTTTTTGTAACTTCAAGTAATTCCAGATTTTAAAGCCTGCACTATTGCATTTCATAGATTTTGTTCTTAATAACTTAATGCATTTGATTTTCTTTGTTTTATTAAATCGCCTGTATCCAAGGACAGAGTCTTGGAACATGAGAATAGCAACCTACAGTTATTCAATCAATCTTAATAGAATAGTCTGTAAAATGGAACAATATGTTAGCACCGGTAGACCTTGAAGTCTATGAACTTAAGTGGCTGTTCTCAGCTGCAAATTCAAAGCCCTGCTCCTAAGGAACTATATGGCAATGACTGTTTATATAGAAGGCAGTAAATTAACCTTATTTAAAAGTGCGGCCAAGAGGACCTTGAGTCTGTAGACTACGGTTTTAGAAGACTCAGGGTTATTCATGCTAAAATAGATAAAATATACAGATGTATCTTTTTATCAAGTGTTTGATGTAGCTGGAAGCATATTAGGACATATACAGTAAAGTACTTGAAAAAAAGCTTATATTTATATACTTAAAGGGGTATTCCAGGAAAAAACTTATATTTATATATCAACTGCCTCCAGAAAGTTAAACAGATTTGTAAATTACTTCTATTAAAAAAATCTTAATTCTTCCTCAGCTGCTGAAGTTGAGTTGTTCTTTTGTGTCTGACTGCTCTCTGATGACACCTGTCTCAGGCGCTGTCCAGAGTAGGAGCGAATCCCCATAGGAAACCTCTTGGTGCTCTGGACAGTTCCTGAGACAGACAGAGGTGTCAGCAGAGAGCACTATTGTCAGACAGAAAAGAGCAACTCAACTTCAGCAACTGATAATTATTGAAAGGATTAAGATTTTTTAATATAGGTCATTTACAAATCTGTTCAACTTTCTGGAACCAGTGGAGATATATATATATATATATATATATATATATATATATATATATATAAAGTGTTTTCCTGGAATACCCCTTTAATCTGTCCTTGAAAGTTGTTCACATTATCCAAAGAAACCGTTCTTTTAAGTGTCTGAACACACAATAGTGTGCCGTAAGACTAAGATCCATGTGTCAAAAACTGCTGAAAAAAGGTAAAAGGAACATATTAAGATATTCTTAATTAAATCCTGATCCCGAAGCCTTTGGACCTGAGACTAGGTTGCAGGTTCACATTCCTACAAGACAATGACCCAGCCAGAGCCCTGATTTGAACCAAAAGTGGCCTGAAAAAGTCTGTCCACTGATGGTCCCCATTTAACTTGACAGCGCTTGGAAGGATCTGTAGAGAAGAATGGCAGAAAATCCCATAAATCTAGGTTACAAAGCTTGTGGCATCATACCCAAGAAGACAGGAGACTGTAATCTTTGCCAAAGGTGCTTTAACTGAAAAGTGAGTGTAGGGTATACTTGTCATTTTACCAATGGAGCACATAACCCATTACGATAAGCTTATAGTAACATGTTTAAAGTGCTCATAGACACATGCCACGTGGCCATACATTCAGTATCCCACCATATGACAGCATAGTATTATAACATCCCCATTTCCTAAAGGGCAGTGTGCGTGTCCATACAAGAGCCCAATGTTTTTCAGTAGCTTGCTTACAGAGCTATACCTCCTTGCTGCCTTTCTTGTAGGAGTGTAATGTACAGCAAGGGGCATGCCCTATGATCATATTTAGGAGTATGTTCTTGCCCCTATTATTCACCCACTACTGCACATGGGTATGCCTGGCATACAGGCCACTCAAATCCCCTTAAGAAATGAACTCAAATCCCCTTTAAGAAATGCTTCTTAATTTCTTAAAAATCAGAAAAAAATTGAAGTGTGTTTAACGAATGAAGCAGAACATTTACATTTAGAAAAATTATATTTATTTTTTATTTTCTGCCAAATTTTTTCCTGTTTCTCACAATAAATGTACCAAATCGACCAACATTTACCATTAACATAAAGTACTAGGGGGGAGATTTAACAAAACCTGTGCAGAGGAAAAGTTGACCAGTTGCCCATAGCAACTAATCAGATCACTTTTTACAGACCTCTTTTAAAATGAAAGAAACAATCTGATTGGTTGCAATGGGCAACTGCACCACTCTTCCTCTACACAAGTTTAGATAAATCTCCACTTATACGTATTTTGACATTCCAAAGATGTCACAACATACAGTGAGACAGGACAGATTTTAAACATAGACCTTTGTCCTGAAATGGAAAGCGTGGGGAGGGTGGAGTGGCATATGAGAAGTTTGGACAACCAGTATTTTTAGGGCAACTTTTGTAGGAAACAACAAAGGTTTCTTTACATACAGAATATATTGTACACAGAGCAGGCAGGATGGAAGTGAAAGTTTAGAATGGGCCTATTCCATAATAGACGAGGCTTGAAGGTACTTGTATGGTGAAATCCAACAATACATAAGAGCTGTACACACAGAACAGTTTGTTGTGTCCTTTAAAGTCAAAACAAATGGAGTATTGAACAACGAGCAGAATAAGTCTTTTTTTCTTCCTTTTTTGGAGCTGTAAGTATTCACACTTGGTTTTGGCTAACAAGAGACATGAAAAATTGAACAAAACTGTGCTGTATGAACCTAAACAGTCTTAATATCATTCATTTCTAGGAAAACTTTTGAACCTGTGAAAACATATCAAAAACCCGATATTATTTGGTTTTACAGTATATTATTATTTATCTCAAAAATAGAACAAGACCTGCTTTTAAAAAGGCTCCTCTTCCCCTTCCCATAATTTTCTAATCATAATAATTTCAAGTTATAATTATCCAGCCAAGGATTTATAATGTCTTGTGTACTTGGAAACTCAGATGTATTGAGGATGTTTATCTCACATTGAGATAATTGGGCATTTTAAGTTCACACCTAAAATTATCATCCCAAAAAAAACGAATGTATTCTATTTTTAACCACAGACTTCAGATAGCTTTAACTTAATTCACTCAATTATACACTGCATGTGTAAGAACTTTACTGGAGATAGCTTCACTCCAATAAAACACCTCATTGCATGTAGCTGTAGTATAGATCTGTTTTAAAAAGAACTGTAATAGGGCTGCCATAGAATTGAATGAGGCCTCTACTGTATCTACCTACAATTATACAGTGAATAAAATAAATACAGTGGTCCCTCAAGATACTATGGTAATTGGTTGTAGGCTGACCATCGTATGTTGAAACCATTGTACGTTGAGGGATGAGGGACCACTTGTATAACTATACATGGAGGCACATACAGATAGATGCTTAATGATACTCACATGTCCCCGTCACTCGGGCCCATTAGTTCGCTGCTCCGGCCCATCAGTTCGCCGCTCTGGTCCGTCAGTTTGCCGCTCCTCTGCTGTCGTATCACTATGTCGCCACTGCCCTGCGCCATCGCTCTCTGTTGCTGTCATCCCATTGCTGCTTACACGCCCCAATTGGACGACGGGGCACTTGAGTGGCAATGTGATAATGGCTGAAAGAGAGCAACAGCGCAGGGCAGCGGCAGCAGAGGAGCTGTGAACTGACGGGCCGGAGTGGTGGGGACATATGAGTACCATTGAGCGGGGCACATGGGGCACATTAAATGGCTATTTGGTGGCAGCTGAAGCAGTTTTTGCGATGGACCTGACACACAGAAGCATCCTATGTTGAAAGAATTATATGTCAGGGCCATTGTATGTCAGGGGACTACTGTATTGAACAAGTTACTATTTTTGAGAAAAGGAAAAAGGGTCTGCCTACACATCAAGGGCAGTGGTTGAATAATGTGCAAAAAATTTAGGCTGAGACCGTTCTTCAAATATTGATATTACAATTTATTTAAAACATACCATAAACAATAAATGAAGATTCCCCTCATAGTGTTGCTCGTGAATATTCGCAATTCGAATATTATTTGCGAATATCGCATATTCGCGAATTCGCGAATTTCGCAAATATAGCGCTATATATTCGTAATTACGAATATTCGTTTTTTTTTTTTTTTTTTTTTTCTTCACAGTACACATCACAGTGATCATCCCTCTCTGCTTCCAGCTTGTGTGGTGTAAAGAAGGCTGTAATACTACTGTGCGAGACTGCCGTGCGAAAATTTGCATATATGAAAATTTGCATATGCTAATTTTCGCATATGCGAATTTTCGCGTATGCTAATTTTGCATATGCTAATTTTCACATATGTTAATTTTCGCATACGCGAATTATCGCGTATGCTAATTTTGTATATGCTAATTTTCACATATGTTAATTTTCACATATGTTAAATTTATTTTATATGTATCTACCATGTCTTTTGTCATATGTTTGTAATTTATTTCCCCCCCCCCCCCCCCCAACAAGGGCCCTGTGAGGGGATAGTGTTGAGCGGCATAGGCCATATTCGAATTCGCGAATATTCGCGAATATATGGACGAATATTCGTCATATATTCGCGAATATTCGCTTATTCGTTATATCCTCGTTTTATTTTCGCATATGCGAAAATTCGCGTATGCGAAAATAAAACGAGGATATAACGAATAAGCGAATATTCGCGAATATATGACGAATATTCGTCCATATATTCGCGAATATTCGCGAATTCGAATATGGCCTATGCCGCTCAACACTATCCCCTCACAGGGCCCTTGTTGGGGGGGGGGGGGGGGGGGAAATAAATTACAAACATATGACAAAAGACATGGTAGATACATATAAAATAAATATAAAACAATTCCTTTTCTTTAAAAATAATGTAACTGCAGTGTGACCGTTAATTCGGCAATATTTTGTATCTGGTAGTCGGTATATAGCAACAAAGTCCAGAAAAATTTATATGAATAGCTGTATAAATGTCCAGGAGGTATTGTATAATAAAATAAATGTTTTTTAAAAACCAGATATTGGAATTTCTGTATCTGCCTCGCTTTGTGTGCCCTAGAACCTGGTGTTTACCGTGCAATACTGCGGAGATCCGGTGGTGTCAGCGCTGATGGCGTTAGCTGATCTCTCTCATGTAGATGGCATCTGACATCAGCGGTCAGGAGGTGCAGGTAGTGGATGATCCAGGTAGTACGCAGGGTCAGCAGCGAGGAATGGAGAAGTGGAAGATTCCAAGAATAATGGGTAAAACCAGTGGCAACTGGCTTTTTGCAGCAAATGGTTGAATATGATTGTTTCAAAGTCCAATATAGCAGTCACACTGTATATAAAAGCAAGGCTAAACTCATGTGTGGGGGGGGGGGGTGCTATATCAAAAGTATTAGCTACTGAGGAAGGGGTTGAATACTTTTGGTATAGCACCATCTACACGAGGGAGATCAGCTAACGCCATCAGCGCTGACACCTCCGGATCTCCGCAGTATTGTGCGGTAAACACCAGGTTCAGTGCCGTCTGAATCGGCGCCTGCAAGTGCGCACAGGGCAGCATAAGAAAGCGAGGCAGATACAGAAATTCCAACATCTGGTGATATCTATATTTTATTACACAATACCTTACTGATCTATATGGGAAAACATCCTGGAAATTTATACATTTGTTTATATTAATTTTTCTGGACTTTGTTGCTATATACCGGACTACCAGATACAAAAAATTGCCGATTTAACGGTCACACTGCAGATTCATTATTTTTAAAGGGGTTCTCCGGTGCTTACACATCTTTTCCCCTATCCAAAGGATAGGGGATAAGATGCCTAATCGCAGGAGTCCCGCAGCTGGGGACCCCCGGGATCATGCACGCGGCACCCCGTTTGTAATCAGTCCCCGGAGCGTGTTCGCTCCGGGACTGATTACTGGTGACCATCGGGCCAGCGGCGTGTGACATCATGCCTCCGCCCCCGTGTGACGTCACGCTTCACCTCTCAATGCAAGCCTCCTGTAGGCTCGCATTGTGGGTCGGAGCGTGACGTCACACGGGGGCGGAGGCGTGACGTCACACGCCGCCGGCCCGGTGGTCGCCTGTAATCAGTCCCGGAGCGGACACGCCCCGTTGACTGATTACAAACGGGGTGCCCCGTGCAAGATCCCGGGGGTCCCCAGCTGCGGGACTCCCGCGATCAGGCATCTTATCCCCTATCCTTTGGATAGGGGAAAAGATGTGTAAGCACCGGAGAACCCCTTTAAAGAAAAGGAATTTTTATATTTATTTTATATGTATCTACCATGTCTCTAGTCATATGTTTGTAATTTGTTTCCCCCCCACAAGGGCCCTCTGAGGGGAATTTTTCTTCATTTATGGTATGTTTTAAATAAATTGTAATATCAATATTTGAAGCAAGGTCTCAGCCTAAAGTTATCAACTTATTCACCTACTGTCCTTGAGGTGTGGGCAGACCCTTTTTATTTTTCTCATTATTGTTACTACACACCTGGGTATAGGTGTATTTGCCAACTTTGCCTCGGCCAGTATTTCATTGTGAGCTACACCAATTTCCATTTCTAAAGTCACTATTTTTCTCACTAAATATATTTCCAAAGGTGCTATTGACATGAAATTTTCACCAGGTGTTGCTTACAACCCAAGTAGTTCATACATGCAAAGAAACCAAAACAAATAAGTAAAAAAAAATATTGTGTAATAATATGAAATGATACAAGGAAAACTTTTTGAATAAATGAAAAAAGGGAGGTGCAAAAAGTCATGGAAAGCCAAGACAATAGCTGAAATCTAGCAGTAGTTAAAAAGCAATTAATATCAGCTGGCTTAGTCCCAACTGAAGTGTCACACAAAACACATGTCATTAAAGTTAAAAGCAAAGAGCTGCATTAAAGGGGTACTTTAACTTTTTTTTTTCAATCATCTGGTGCCAGAAAGTTAACCCCTTAAGGACTCAGGGTTTTTTGGTTTTTGCACTTTCGTTTTTTCCTCCTTACCTTTTAAAAACCATAACCCTTTCAATTTTTCACCTAAAAGTCCATGTTATGGCTTATTTTTTGTGTCGCCAATTCTACTTTGCAGTGACATTAGTCATTTTACCTAAAAATGCACAGCGAAACGGAAAAAAAATCATTGTGCGACAAAATGGAAGAAAAAACGCCATTTTGTAACTTTTGGGGGCGTCCATTTCTACGCAGTGCATATTTAGATAAAAATTACCCCTTATCATTATTCTGTAGGTCCATATGGTTAAAATAATACCCAACTTATATAGGTTTGATTTTGTCGCACTTCTGAAAAAAATCATAACTACATGCAGGAAAATTTATACGTTTAAAAATGCCATCTTCTGACCCCTATAACTTTTTATTTTTCCACGTACAGGGTGGTATGAGGACTCATTTTTTGTGCCGTGATCTGAAGTTTTTATTGGTAGGATTTTTGTTTTGATCGGACTTTTTGATCACTTTTATTCATTTTTTAATGGCATAAAAAGTGACCAAAATACGCTTTTTTGGACTTTGGAATTTTTTGCGCGTACGCCATTGACCGTGCGGTTTAATTAATGATATATTTTTATAGTTCGGACATTTACGCACGCATCGATACCACATATGTTTATTTTTATTTTTTTTTACACTGTTTTATTTTTTTATGGGAAAAGGGGGGTGATTCAAACTTTTATTAGGGAAGGGGTTAAATGACCTTTATTAACACTTTTTTTTACTTTTTTTTTGCAGTGTTATAGGTCCCATAGGGACCTATAACACTGCACACACTGATCTTTTACACAGATCACAGGCGTGTATTAACACGCCTGTGATCAGTGTTATCGGCGCTTGACTGCTCCTGCCTGGATCTCAGACACGGAGCAATCGTTCGTCGATTGGACACCGAGGAGGCAGGTAAGGGCCCTCCCGGTGTCCTGTCAGCTGTTCGGGACGCCGCGATTTCACCGCGGCGGTCCCGAACAGCCTGACTGAGCAGCCGGGTCACTTTCACTTTAGAAGCGGCGGTCAGCTTTGACCGCCGCTTCTAAAGGGTTAATACCGCACATCGCCGTGATCGGCCATGTGTGGTATTAGCCGCGAGTCCCGGCCGTTGATGAGTGCCGGGACCGATGCGATATGATGCGGGATCGCGGCGCGATCCCGCTTCATATCGCGGGAGGCGGTGCAGGACGTAAATATACGTCCTGCATCGTTAAGGGGTTAAACAGATTTGTAAATTACTTCTTTTAACAAATCTTAATCTTTCCAGTGCTTTTTAGGGTCTGTATACTACAGAGAAAATGGTTTTCTTTTTGGAACACAGAGCTCTCTGCTGACATCATGACCACAGTGCTCTCTGCTGACATCTCTGTCCAGGGCAGCATATATTTGCTATGGAGATTTTCTCCTGCTCTGGACAGTTCTTAAAATGGACAGAGATGTCAGCAGAGAGTACTGTGGTCATGATGTCAGCAGAGTGCTCTGTGTTCCAAAAAGAAAAACATTTTCTCTGTAGTATTCAGCAGCTAATAAGTACTGGAAGGATTAAGATTTTTTAATTGAAGTAATTTACAAATCTGTTTAACTTTCTGGCACCAGTTGATTTAAAATAAAAAGTTTTCCACGGGAGTACCCCTTTAAGACCTTTGCTCCCAAACATAATCAGGATGTTGGTTACAGGAGCATTTCTGAGCCTCTGCATGTCCCAGTGAACACTGTTGGGGCCATATACAAAAGGGAAAGGACAGTCATTTCACCATAAATTTGCCTTAACCAGGTGTCCCTCCAAGGACACTTGTGGAGGGCTTCAAAAATCCTGGAATTAGCAGGTACTGTTGTCTAAAAAGAAATCAGTATGTAATGCACTCCACTGCCATGCTCTGTATGTATGTTCACCACACAAGACTCCTTTGCTGACTAAAAAGTATGTTAAAGCTTGTTTAAAGTTTGCTGCATACAATTTGGAAAAGCCAGGTAGGCTGGGTTCACATATGTCCGAAATCCAGCATAGAAGACATATGTCCGAAATCCGGAAACTCAGCCTAGATCTCAATGGAACCTATGCCATAACTGATGACACCGTGCATCAGTTGTCATCAGTTGTATGCACCCAGTGTCCATTGTTTCTGGATGGAAGCTGTGTTCCCCTTTCCGGTGTCATCCGGTGTGTCCAACCATCTGGCATCAAAATTGAGATATTGGATGATTGTGAACTGTCCCTTTAAAAATGAATTGGATCCTTTCAAGCATGAAAAACTATGCTGGATGCCTGATATATGTAAACCCAGCCTTACACACTGGGAGAATATAGTGTAGTCAGATGAAAACAAACTGCTTGGGTGTCATAATACACACCATGTTTGTAAAAGAAAGGCCCTGCACATCACCCTAAAAACACTATACCAACAGTGAAGTTTGGAGGTGAGAACATCATGGTATGGGGTTGCCATTCAATAAATGGTTCTGGCAAACTTCACATAATTGAAGGAAGGATGAATGGAGAAATTTACCGAGACCTTCTTGAGAAAAATCTACATTTATCCAGGATAATGAAGATGAAACAAGGGGGGACATTTCAGCAAGACAATGATCCCAAACACTCAGCCAAGGAGACTATCAAATGGCCCAGCCAATCACCTGACTTAAATCCCATTGAAAATCGATGGAAAGAACTGAAGATTATGAAGTAATAGTTCACCATGTGGACCATGGTACTTTCAAGACTGTGTGGAAGAAGGGGTCAAATGCGCACCAAAGCAATTAATTGGACTAGTTTCTCCATACAGGGGGCATCTTTACCCACAAAATCTTTTGTACAAAGTATGAATAAAATATCAGTAAACATGTCCAATAATTTTTCATTGTGTCATTTCACATTATTACTTATAACTTAACACCTTAAGGACCATGGACGTGTATACACGTCCAGGCTGAATGCACGTTCAGCCATTAGGACGTGTAAACTCGTCCATGGCTCTCGTGGGTGCTGCCCAGTGCACCCACGAGATCGCGTCAGGGACTCGGCTGTAACACACAGCCGGGACCCTGCCGCAATGCCGGGACTGAAGTAAACTTCAGTCCCAGCATTTTAACCCTTACAGCCGCGGTCGGAAGTGATCGCTGGCTGTAAGTGTTATGTCAGAGGGAGAGAGGTCCCTTTGTCTTCCCTGCAGCACCCCGCAGCGCGATCTCGGGGTACTGTGTGTAATCTCCGGCGGGCGGGGAACTGCGTTACTGCTGGGACAGAAGAAAACTTCGGTCCCGGCAGTTTAACCCTTACAGCCGCGGTCAGAAGCAACCGCGCGCTGTAAGGAGTTTTGACAGAGGGAGGGGGCTCCCTCTGTCTCTCTCCTGAAGCACCCCGCAACTATCGCGGGGTGCTGCTGCTTACCTGGGCAGCCAGGGGTCTTTACTTGGACCCCCAGGTCTGCCCTGGTTATTGCCTGATAGGACGTGCCTGAGGCACGTCCTGATATGCTGCCTGCTTGTGTAAAACTGGCAGGCAGCATATATCTGCAATGCTTTGGAATTCTAAGTATTCCGAAGCATTAAAAAAAGTGTAAAAAAATATAAAGTAAATAAAAGTGTAAAAAATAAAGTGTAAAGACAATAAATGTAAAAAAAGTTTTTAAAAAAGTGTAAAAAATGTAAAAAAGTGTAAAAAATTTAAATAAAAATACATTTATTAAATAAATATAATCAAAAATAAAAATGTATAATGTGTAGGATCACACGGCGCACATCCGCAGAATATTACATGCTGCAGATGCCCTCCAGCAGTCACGATAATGAGCTCCCTGCTGCGGCTAGGTAGCTTTGTGTGTCCACTCATAGCGGCGGATTTCCCACCGGCAGTCATGAGCGGACACACTGAGCTACCCAGCCGCAGCAGTGATCTCGCCCCTTGTGACTGCTGCCGGAAGGAATCAGCAGTGTGAAATAAGCCGCGGATGTGCTCTGTGCCCCTACACTGCGTCCCGTTCATACTGCGTTTGTGCAGTGTTAGAGGTATCTGTCAGCATCACGTCAAAAAGAGTGATGCTGACGTATACTGTAGCAGCTCCATTCATTTCTGAATGAGACTGCTACAGTATACATTGGCATCCCTTTTTTGACATGACAACGGACACCAATACTGCAGAAACGCAGTATGAATGGGGACTATTCATATAATGATGCCCTGAAAGCCAAAGGGGGCTCCTCTCCTTCTTGGTCCTACCAGGCGGTCAAGCAACCAGATATAGCCTAAGTAGGGGTACTGCCCAGCCCGGGACGAACAGGGTGATAAAATGTGGGGCGTATTTCCTCCATTTCAAAGCGACTTACCAAAATGATGTCCCACAAATAAAGAATTTGTGGGGAAAAAAAGCTAATTTCTATTTTTTCCACTGACTTTGAAATAATTCTAGCCACACAATAAGGGCTCAACGTACTCACTTTTGCCCTAGGTGAATACTTTAGGGGGTGTAGTTTCGAAAATGGGGTCACATCTGGGGGTGCAGTATTGTTCTGACAGCTAGAATGCTTTGCAAGTTGAAGTGCGGCCTATAATTTGTATAATGATATCATGAAAGCCAAATGGTACTCCTCTCCTTTTGGGTCCCACCATGTGGCCATGCAACCAAATATGGCCTAAGCGGGGGTATTACTGAACACGGGACAAACAGAGTAATAAAATATGGGGCGCATTTTCTACTTTTCAGATGCAATGTACAAAAAATATGTCCCACAAATGATGCAATTGTGAAAAAAAAGAAAATTAAAATTTTTCCACTGATTTTGTACCCATTCCAGCCACACAAAAAGGACTCAAAGTACTCCCTTTTGGTCTAGATGAATACTTTAGGGGGTGTAGTTTCCAAAATGGGGTCACTTGTGGGGGTTCTGTATAGTTCTGGCAGCTAAAACCCTTTGCAGGCATGAAGTGCAGCCTACAATCCATTTGGCCTAAAATGATGCCCTGAAAGCCAAATGGCACTCCTCTCATTCTGGGTCCTACCATGCGGCCAAGGAACCAAATATGGCCTAAGTGGGGATATTTCCAAACACGGGCCGAGCAGCTTAATAAAATATAGGGTGCATTTCTTGCAATATCAGAAGTGATGTACAAAACATATGTCCCACAAATGAAGCATTTGTGAAAAAATGCAAATTTTGAATTTTTAACACAGACTTTGTAATAATTCCTGCCAAGAAAACTATGGTGTTAAAATACTCACTGTACCCCCTAACAAATACCTTGAAGGGTCTAGTTTTTAAAATGGGGTCATTTGGGGGGGGGGGGTGTTCCTATGTTCTACCACCTTCAAATTTCTGCAAACCTTGCATAACACATAAAAAAAGATGTACTTTTCAAATTTTCAACATTTTCTAAATTTCAAGTTAAATTGTTAGGCTTCTAATTAATTTAAAATGCGAATTAAAAACAAAAAAATGCTGTCAAAATAAAGTAGACATCTGAAAGTATAAGTTTCATAAACTATTTGGTCAGTAAGTATAAATATATGCAACCTATTAGTGTTAAAATAGCAAAAAATCTTTATTTTTTTTTAAATTTCATGATTTTTTGCATTGTAAAAAAAAAACTACAAATTACATCGGCTTACTTTTACTATGTACATGAAGGACAACTTATGACAAAAAACAATGTCAGAATTATCGTGATTGGCAAAACGTTACCAGAGTTATTCTCTAATAAAGACAGACATCCCCGATTTCAAAAAACAGGTCTGGTCTTTCAGGAGCGTACAGGTTTACATGTGTTGGTCCTTAAGGGGTTAAAGGGGTACTCTGGTGGAAAACATTTTTATTAATTTTTTTATAAACTGGTGCCAGAAAGTAAAAAAAATTTGTAAATTACTTCTAATTAAAAATCTTAACCTTCCAGTACTTATCAGTAGAGATCAGTGAATTGAAGTGGATGAACCAGAATTCATTACGAATTTCATGAAAGATTCGATACGCAACAAATACGAATATTGCCACGATTCTATTGCGCAAATCGCTTCATTAAACTCCATTTTACAGCGTTCCAGGCTACTGGAGACCTAAGATGGCAGATCCACATGTGAGTACATGGGGCAGGGGATTATGGGAGGGCAGGAAACAGCGGCGGGAATGAAGGTATGCGGGCTGACCCTGAATCATATGTGAGATGCAGCCTATCAGTGTTCACTGACCCCTGTGATGTCACAGCCCCTATATAATCAGCGGCCATCTTGCCTCTCTTCATTTCCTCTATGCACTCAGATGGAGAGGACGGGACTGTGTGTGTGTGAATAGCTCATACCACAGCGTTACACTGCAACTGCTAGTCACATCAGCATTAGGGAAAGGCAGGAGAGCAGAGTGCTGTGCTGTTACTCTGAGAAGGATCATTGATTGCTAAACCTCCTATTCACGTTATTGAGCATTGCAGCAGAGAGGGCCAGATAGCTGTCAGCTGCCTCATACAGATCTCCAAACTGCCTGAACTGTCTGAAGCATCTTATCTCTTCATTTTTCAGCCCAATTGAGTTTTTTTTTTTTTTTTTGCTCCACAAATCTTCTGCTGCTCAGAATTGTGTGACAGAGTGCAATTTAGGGTTTAATCTAATTTTTTTTGTGGTGCTGCACTGTTTGGTCCTGCTGTTGTTCAGAAATATGTGATTGTTCAGTGGACTGTAGTGCATTTGTACCATTTTGTACCTGTTATTCTGTCAAGGGGCTACATACTGTGCAAGTCCAAACAATAGCATTCACCGGCTGTTTTTTTTATTTTAAATACAGAGTTTTTTCTGCGTATAGTTACGCATATTACTGGCCTCATTAGTGCATACCGCATAGGTACATCCAAGTATTGTACCATTTAGTACCTGTTAAGCTGTCAAGGTGCTCCCTACCGTCAAAGTCCAAACAATAGTATTCACCGGTTGGTGTTTTTTAAAAAATACAGAGTTTTTCTGCATATAGTTACGCATGTTACTGCCCTCATCAGTGCATACTGCATAGGTACATCCAAGTATTTTACCATTTAGTACCTGTTAATCTGTCAAGGTGCTCCATACCGTCAAAGTCCAAACAATAGTATTCACTGGCTTGAGTTTTCAAAAATGCAGAGTTTTTTCTGCGTATAGTTGCGCATACTACTGCCCTTATCAGAGCATAGCGCATACGTACATCAAAGTATTTTAACATTTAGTACCTGTTAAGCTGTCAAGGTGCTCCATACTGTCAAAGTCTAAACAATAGAATTCACCGGCTGGTGTTTTACAAAAATACAGAGTTTTTCTGCATATAGTTACGCATATTACTGCCCTCATCAGTGCATACCGCATAGGTACATCCAAGTATTGTACCATTTAGTACCTGTTAAGCTGTCAAGGTGCTCCATACCGTCAAAGTCCAAACAATAGTATCCACTGGCTGGTGTTTTACAAATATACAGAGATTTTTCTGCCTATAGTTGCGCATCTTACTGCCCTCATCAGTGCATACCGCATACGTACATCCAAGTAGTGTACCATCTTGTACCTGTTAATCTGTAAAGGGCCTACATACTGTTCAAGAACAACCGTAAGTAATCACCTGCTGCTGTTCTAGACAAATACTGTTTAAAGAGTAGTGTAGCGTATTGTAATACCTTCATGAACGCACTAAGTATGTCAGGCTGAGAAGTGCCAGGACGTGCACAGAGGAGTGGCAGAGGCCTAAATACTTCAAGCAGAGTTGGCAGCAGACTTGGGGCAAGTGGCAGCAGGAGTCGCAGCGAGAAGCCCAAGCTCCCGTTATCAGCCAGCGGTCGTGTCTCCACCAGCAACCTATCTGCCGTCGTCGATTGGTTAACACGCTCATCCACATCATCACAAGTGACATCTGACACCCCCAGTCAACAGTCGGTGGGTTCCTCAGACACAACCCTCAGTTGGCATGGCTCGGGAGCAGTCCCTGTCCTCCCTTTGCCTTTGTCCTGTGCTGTTCCCTCTCCTAAAGAAGTATCTTATGCTGTGGGTTCAGCTCCACTATTTACTGAGGATGATCTAATAGAGGACAGTCAGCAGCAACTGGACAGCCAAGAAGGGGAGGAGACATGTGCCGCTTGCTCCGCTTGGTGGCCAAGTAGTGATGCGGAGAATGACGTGGGAGGCGGTGTTCAGGGTGTTCAGGGTACTGAAGCAGACATTGTTGTGGAACCTGAGGAGGCCTGTTGATGAGGATGAAGCCGATCGCAATCGGGAGCCGGGTGCAGAAGGGGCTTCATCATCATCAGGAGAAGAGAGTTGCAGGTTGCCCTTGAGGCAACAAGGTGGTAGCACGGTTGGCAGTCAGCGTGGTGGCAGGAGTGGAAATTCAGGAGCCAAACATGCCCGGGGAGAGCACCTGCTTTGCGACAGCCTACCTTTCCGGGCAGGCCCGTCGCTACAGGACAGGCAAACCAAGCAATTGCTTGGGGCCCCGAGCTGGCTGGGGGCTCCCGAGCACCGCCAGTGCTTGCCCGTCCTGTAGCGATTAACAATCTCGCTCTTGGAGTTTGTGCTCCGGGCCACAGGCACCCAGTCAAACAAGGGGGCCCCCAAATGTCTGACATTTTTTAAAATAAACTCATTTGCAGCTTTGGAGTTCTTCTCACCTCACCACAATCACGCTCCCCCCACCCCCGCTGCACTTGGTATGTTCCCGGGCTCTTCTCTCAGCCTTCAGCCATCTGAGCAGGAGGGGGAGGAGAGAGCTGTGAGGAAAGGAGACCGCAGAGGTTGTACAACATGAGGCCTGACTACAGTAGGTGTCCTTGGATGGATATATATATATATATATATATATATATATATATATATATATGTATATGTGTGTGTGTATAAGCGTGTGTGTGTGTGGAGATATATATATATATATATATATATATATATATATATATATATGTGTGTGTGTGTGTGTCTGTGTGTGTACATATGTGTATGTCTATGTATTGTGCCTGTGTGTGTGTTACTACTGTGGATGACTATATGTAAAGTGCATGTCTGTATCCATACCAGTGTTTCCCAACCAGGGTGCCTCCAGTTGTTGCAAAACTACAACTCCCAGCATGCCTAGACAGCCAATGGCTGTCTGGGCATGCTGGGAGTTGTAGTTTTGCAACCTCTGTAGGCATCCTGGTTGGGAAACACTGATCTATTCTATCTGTGTGTGTATGAAGCATGTATGTACAGTATGTAATATGTACAGTGTGTGTGTATGATGCATGTACAGTATGTAATGTGTACAGTATGTGTGTATGATGCATGTAGAGTATGTAACTTGTACAGTATGTTGGGTGTGTAGGATGCATGTACTGTGTGTAATGTGTACAGTGTGTGTGTATGAAGTATGTACAGTATGTAATGTGTACAGTATGTGTGTGTATGATGCATGTACAGTATGTAATGTGTACACTATGTGTGTGTGTTTGATAAATGTACAGTATGTAATGTGTACAGTATCTGTGTGTATGAAGCATGCATGTACAGTATGTAATGTGTACAGTATGTGTGTATAATGCATGTACAGTATGTAATGTGTACAGTGTGTGTATATGATGCATGTACAGTATGTAATGTGTACAGTGTGTGTGTATGAAGCATGTACAGTATGTAATGTGTACAGTGTGTGTGTATGATGCATGTACAGTATGTAATGTGTACAGTATGTGTGTATGATGCATGTACAATATGTACTGTGTACGGTGTGTGTGTATGATGCATGTGCAGTATGTAATGTGTACAGTGTGTTGTGTGTGTATGATGCATGTACAGTATGTAATGTGTACAGTTTTTTGTGTGTGTATGATGCATGTACAGTATGTAATGTGTACAGTATGTGTGTGTGTATGATGCATGTAAAGTATGTAATGTGTACAGTATGTGTGTATGATGCATGTACAGTATGTAATGTGTACAGTGTGTTGTGTGTATGATGCATGTACAGTATGTAATGTGATCAGTGTGTGTGTGTGTGTATGATGCATGTACAGTATGTAATGTGTACAGTATGTGTGTATGATGCATGTACAGTATGTAATGTGTACAGTTTGTGTGTGTATGATGCATGTACAGTATGTAATGTGTACAGTATGTGTGTATGATGCATGTACAATGTGTACTGTGTACTGTGTGAGTGTGTATGATGCATGTACAGTATGTAATATGTACAGTGTGTGTGTATGAAGCGTGTTTGTACAGTATGTAATGTGTACAGTGTGTGTATATGATGCATGTACAGTATGTAATGTGTACAGTTTTTTGTGTGTGTATGATGCATGTACAGTATGTAATGTGTACAGTATGTGTGTATGATGCATGTACAATATGTACTGTGTACAGTGTGTGTGTATGATGCATGTACAGTATGTAATGTGTACAGTGTGTTGTGTGTGTATGATGCATGTACAATATGTAATGTGTACAGTATGTGTGTGTATGATGCATGTACAGTATGTAATGTGTACAGTATGTGTTTATGATGCATGTACAGTATGCAATGTGTACAGTATGTGTGTATGATGCATGTACAATATGTACTGTGTACTGTGTGTGTATGATGCATGTACAGTATGTAATGTGTACAGTGTGTGTGTATGAAGCATGTTTGTACAGTATGTAATGTGTACAGTGTGTGTATATTATGCATAAACAGTATGTAATGTGTACAGTATGTGTGTATGATGCATGTACAATATGTACTGTGCACAGTGTGTGTATGATGCATGTACAGTATGTAATGTGTACAGTGTGTTGTGTGTCTATGATGCATGTACAGTATGTAATGTGTACAGTGTGTTGTGTGTGTATGATGCATGTACAGTATGTAATGTGTACAGTATGTGTGTGTGTATGATGCATGTACAGTATGTAATGTGTACAATATGTGTGTATGACGCATGTACAGTATGTAATGTGTACAGTGTGTTGTGTGTATGATGCATGTACAGTATGTAATGTGATCAGTGTGTGTGTGTATGATGCATGTACAGTATGTAATGTGATCAGTGTGTGTGTATGATGCATGTACAGTATGTAATGTGTACAGTGTGTGTGTATGATTCATGTACAGTATGTAATGTGTACAGTATGTGTGTGTATGATGCATGTACAGTATGTAATGTATACAGTATGTTGTGTGTGTATGAAGCATGCATGTACAGTATGTAATGTGTACAGTGTGTTGTGTATGATGCATGTACAGTATGTAATGTGTACAGTATGTGTGTGTATGATGCATGTAGAGTATGTAATGTGTACAGTATGTTGTGTGTGTATGATGCATGTACAGTATGTAATGTGTACAGTGTGTGTGTATGAAGCATGTACAGTATGTGATGTGTACAGTGTGTGTGTATGATGCATGTACAGTATGTAATGTGTACAGTATATGTGTATGATGCATGTACAGTATGTAATGTGTACAGTGTGTTGGGTGTGTATGATGCATGTACAGTATGTAATGTGTGCAGTATGTGTGCATGTATGATGCATGTACAGTATGTAATGTGTACAGTATGTGTGTATGGTGCATGTACAGTATGTAATATGTACAGTATGTGTGTATGGTGCATGTACAGTATGTAATGTGTACAGTATGTGTGTGTATGATGCATGTACAGTATGTAATGTGTAAAGTGTGTGTGTGTATGATGCATGTACAGTATGTAATGTGTACAGTATATGTGTATGGTGCATGTACAGTATGTAATGTGTACAATATGTGTGTATGATGCATGTACAGTATGTAATGTGTACAGTGTGTTGTGTGTGTATGATGCATGTACAGTACGTAATGTGCACAGTGTGTTGTGTGTATGATGCATGTACAGTATGAAATGTGTACAGTATGTGTGTGTATGATGCATGTACAGTATGTAATGTGTACAGTATGTGTGTGTGTATGAAGCATGTACAGTATGTAATGTGTAAAGTATGTGTGTATATGATGCATGTACAGTATGTAATATGTACAGTATGTGTGTATGATTCATGTACAGTATGTAATGTGTACAGTGTGTGTGTGTGTATGATGCATGTACAGTATGTAATGTGTACAGTGTGTGTGTGTATGATGCATGTACAGTATGTAATGTGTACAGTGTGTGTGTGTGTGTGTGTGTGTGTATGAAGCATCTATGTACAGTATGTAATGTGTACAGTGTGTGTATGATGCATGTACAGTATGTAATGGGTAGTGTGTGTGTGTACAGCATGTAATGTGTACAGTGTGTGTGTATGATGCATGTACAGCATGTAATGTGTACAGTGTGTGTGTATGATGCATGTACAGTATGTAATGTGTACAGTATGTATGTGTGTATGATGCATGTACCGTATGTAATGTGTACATTGTGTTGTGTGTGTATGAAGCATGCATGTACAGTATGTAATGTGTACAGTATCTGTGTGTGTATGAAGCATGCATGTACAGTATGTAATGTGTACAGTGTATAGTGTGTGTATAGAATGCATGCAGTGGCGGATCCAGGGGGGGGTCCCGTGTGTGCGCCCATTGGAAAGCAACGCGGAGGAGCGGAGCAGCGAACAGGGCATGCACTGGCTAGCATGGTAATTGACCAGCAGCACATCAGCTTTAGTGCTCCGACCACTGCTCCTCCTGTCCCGGGACCTACTGCTATGGTGGCCGGACAAAAGGAGCAGTGGTCAGAACACTGAAGTAGGGCAGTAAACAGGCATACAGCCTCCAGCCATACACTGTATGGCTGGAGGCTGTATGTCTGTGGGGGAACATACTACACCTAATGTGGGGGGACTATACTGCACCTAATGTGGGGTAAACTATACTGCCAACCTAATGTGGGGAACTATACTGCACCTAATGTGGAGAACTATACTGCACCTAATGTGAGGGACTATACTAATGTGGAGATTTATACTGCACCTAATGTGGGGAACTATACTGCACCTAATGGGGAGAACTTTACTGCACCTAATGTGGGGAACTATACTGCACCTAATGTGGAGAACTATACTGCACCTAATGTGGGGGACTATACTAATGTGGAGATTTATACTGCACCTAATGTGGGGAACTATACAGCACCTAATGGGGGGGACTATACTGCACCTAATGGGGGAAAACTATACTGCACCTAATGGGGGAAAACTATACTGCACCTAATGTGGAGAACTATACTGCACCTAATGTGGGGTAAACTATACTGCCAACCTAATGTGGGGGAACTATACTGCACCTAATGTGGAGAACTATACTGCACCTAATGTGGGGGACTTTATCAATGTGGAGAACTATACTGCACCTAATGGGGGGAACTATACTGCACCTAATGTGGGGAACTATACTGCACCTAATGTGGAGAACTATACTGCATCTAATGTGGGGAGAACTATGCTGCACCTAATGTGGGGAGAATTATACTGCATCTAATGTGGGTAGAACTATACTGCACCTAATGTGGGGGACTATACTGCTCCTAATGTGGGGAGAACTATACTGCACCTAATGTGGGGGAACTGTACTGCACCTAATGTGGGAAGAACTATACTGCACCTAATGTGGGGGACTATACTGCACCTAATGTGTGGAGAACTATACTGCACCTAATGTGGGGAACTATACTGCACCTAATGTGGAGAACTATACTGCACCTAATTTGGGGGGACTACAGCCTAATGTGGGGGAACTAAACTGCACCTAATGTGGGGAACTATACTGCACCTAATGTGGGGAACTATACTGCACCTAATGTGGGGAACTATACTGCCTAATGTGGGGGAACTATACTGCACCTAATGTGGGGAACTATACTGCACCTAATGTGGGGAACTATACTGCCTAATGTGGGGGAACTATACTGCACCTAATGTGGGGAACTATACTGCACCTAATGTGGGGGAACTATACTGCACCTAATGTGGGGGAACACTGCTACCCTAATGTGGGGAGAACTCTGCTGCACCTAATGTGGGGGGAACTGTGCCGCACCTAATGTGGGGGGAACTGTGCCACAACTAACGTGGGGGAACTGTGCCACACCTAACGTGGGGGGAACTGTGCCGTACCTAACGTGGGGGGAACTCTGCTAGCCTAATGTGGGGAGAACTCTACTGCACCTAATGTTGGGGCAACTGTGCTGCACCTAATATGGGGGCCTTGTATCGACTTTCGCTCACGTCGCACTCCCAGCATTCAAGAGCGTGACGTGCGTGAACATCAAGGGGGGGGCTTCCATGTAAATTTTGCTTGGGGCCCCCAAATTCCTTCAAACGGCACTGTTTCCAGGAGGTAGTGGAACAGGGGTTCTTGGAGACGGCGCCAGTAGCAGTCAATTAGTGCGGACTGAGGATGGGAAAATCAGCTACTCGGCGGTGTGGAAGTTTTTCATAAGGCATCCGGAGGAGGTTCACGTAGCCACATGCAAGATCTGTCGACAGATGGTAATGCGTGGCCAGGGTCCCAATGTCGGCACCACTGCCCTGCGTCAACACATGCTTCGCCACCATAAAGCGACCTGGGAGAACCGTGGCTCCGATGTAGTGGTCCAGCCTGCTGCATCACCCAGTGGCCATCCGCTCCCTCCTTCATCCAGCCAAGGCTTCACCACCTCAGCCAAAGGGAGCATTGTGTCAAACCCTCCTTCTGTCGCTCCTTCTTCTCCCGCTTTTAGTCAGCCATTCCGCCAAACAATCCATCGGCGAAGCCATGTCCAAGAGACAACAGTATGCGCCCACTCATCCAACGGCGCAGAAGTTGAATGTGCTCCTGTCCAAGTTGCTGGTGTTGCAGTCCCTCCCTTTTCAAGTGGTGGACTCTGCAGCTTTCAGAGAATTGATGGCTTGTGCCAAGCCGAGGTGGAGAGTCCCAAGCCGTCATTTCTTTGCGAAGAAGGCAGTACCAGCCCTGCATAAGTTTGTACAAGAGAAGGTGGGCCAGTCCTTGAGCCTGTCGGTGTGTTCAAAAGTGCAGGGCAGGGCCGACGTGTGGAGCTGTAACTACGGGCAGGGGCAATACTTGTCTTTTACCGCCCACTGGGTAAATGTGGTTCCTGCACAGCCACAACAGCAACTTGGACAGGTCACACCGCTTCCTCCTCCACGCTCTCGCTCCCAGGCAGTTGGTCCTGTTACAGTGTGCGAAGCCACCTCTTCATCCTCCACCGTGTCCTCGGCCTCCACTGCACGTCCAAATCTCGGTGGTCCTTCATCGTACCATGTGTGAAGGGCACGGTGGTGTCAAGCTGTTCTTCACATGGTTTGCCTTGGCGAACGGAGTCACACAGGGGAGGAACTGCTAAAGTTCATTAGGGAAGAAATCCGAGTATGGCTTACTCCACGAAATCTTCAAATGGGAACCATGGTGACCAACAATGGGAAGAACATCTTGTCCGCGCTGCAACAAGGAAGTGTGAAACATGCGCCCTGAATGGCACACGTGTTGAATCTGGTTGTCAAGCACTTCCTCAAGTCTTCACCCCATTTGCAAAACATCCTGAAAATGGCAAGGAAACTGTGCATGCACTTCAGCCACTCGTACACCGCAAAGCACACCTTCCTTGAGCTGCAGCGTCAGAACGGTATCCCACAACATAGTCTCATTTGTGACGTTGCCACACGTTGGAATTCCACCCTCCATATGTTGGACAGACTATACGAACAAAGAAAAGCCATCACCGATTTCTTGATGATCCAAGCAGATAGGAGTACTCCCCTGTGTAACTTCAATGTGAACCAGTGGCAGCTCATACGTGACACCTGCCGTTTGCTGAGGCCCTTTGAGGAAGCCACATTATTTGTACGTTGCTTGGATTACGCCATGAACTACGTAATTCCACTCCTACATTTCCTACAACAAATTATTGAAACCATGGCTGGTCACGGCAATGAAGATATTGCACCTACATATCAAGGCTACATGAGCCCTGTGGGGGCTGAACTGGAGGAGGAGGATGATGAGCGGAGCACAGTTTAGGTTGGATGAGATGTTTCTAGTCATCGGACAGGAGAGGAGGAGCAGGAGCAGCCAGAGGAGCCGGAGGGTTATGAGGAGGGCAAGACAGAGGACCCAGACACACCGTGGCAGTATGCAGTGGAGATGGAGGCAGGTGGTCTCTCCGAGTCACTGGCGCAAATGGCCTGATGCATTCTCAGTTGCTTGTGTAGTGACCCCCGAATTGTCAAAATTTGTCAGCGGGATGACTTCTGGATCTCCACCTTATTAGATCCTCGCTACCGGCCCAGAATGGGGGCCTTTTTTACACCCACTGAGAGGGAGATTCTACGTAGTCAGTTGGCCGATGTCTATCGGCCACATGCTCCATCCACTCGCAGGTCTGACTCGGGGGGCCCTCTGCAGTCACCTTCCACTGCCATGGCTGCTGGGGAGGGGAGGGGTGGCAGGAGCAGTGCCAGCTCAATCAGCAGCAGCCTGAGTCTACAGTCGCTGATGAGTAGCTTTCTTCACCCACATAGTGAAGCAACTCATCAGCAGGAGGCAGACAAGGAGCAGGACCTGAACTAGCAGGTGGTGGCATACCTTGACATGACCATGCCAACAACCATTGAAGATGCGCTGGACTTCTGGGCAGCCAAACTTGATTTATGGCCGCATCTAGCAGAGCTTGCCCTGGAAAAGCTGTCCTACCCGGCCAGTAGTGTGCCATCAGAGTGGGTGTTTAGTGCGGCCGGGGCCATAGTCACCCCAAGGCGAACTCGTCTGTCCTCTAAAAATGTGGAGAGACTGACGTTTGTCAAGATGCATCAGGGATAGATCAGCCAGGATTTCCAGCCACCAATGCCAGATGCCTCAGAGTAGATTGACCATGCTGCTGCACCAACATTTCCCAATTATGGCTGGTTATGAAACCCTCTTGGGTTATCAGTTAGGGTTTAGTGTTGAGCAGCATAGGCCATATTCGAATTCGGGAATATTTGCGAATATATGGACGAATATTTGTCATATATTCGCGAATATTCGCATATTCGTAACATCCTCGTTTTATTTTCGCATATGCGAAAATTCGGGTATGCGAAAATTAGCATATGTGAAAATTAGCATAAATAAAAATTAGCATAAACAAAAATTTGCATATGCGCAAATTAGCACGCCAGTCTCACACAGTAGTATTAGAGCCTTCTTTACACCACACAAGCTGGAAGCAGAGAGGGGTGATCACTGTGATGTGCACTGTGAAAAAAAAAAAAAAAAGAATATTCGTAATTACGAATATATAGTGCTATATTCGCGAATATTCGCGAATATGCTATATTCACAAATAAAATTCGTTTTGCGAATATTCGCGAGCAACACTATTAGGGTTATGAAACCCTCTTTGGTACTGCCATTGCCTGCTCCTGGCTCATCCTGTGTCTTTCAGGAACTACTTGCCTCACTGATGCTTCTGGCCTTGGGCCTTTAATTTTTGGAAGTTTAGCAGTAGCTAAATACATGCTTAATGCAAATTTCAACATTGATCTTTAAATGTAAGGGGTTATGAAACCCTCTTGGGTACTGCAAATGCCTGCTCCTGACTCATCCTGTTTCTTTCAGGCACTACTTGCCTCCCTGATGTCTCAGGTCTTGGGCCTTCAATTTTTGGATGTTTAGCAGTAGCTAAATACATGCTTAATGCAAATGTCAACATTGATCTTTAAATGTAAGGGGTTAACACCTTAACCCCTTAAGGACCGGGGGTTTACCGTTTTTGCATTTTCGTTTTTTGCTCCTTGCCTTTAAAAAATCATAACTCTTTCAATTTTGCACCTAAAAATCCATATGATGGCTTATTTTTTGTGCCACCAATTCTACTTTGTAATGACATCAGTCATTTTGCCCAAAAATCTACGGTGAAACAGAAAAAAAAAATCATTGTGCGACAAAATTGAAAAAAAAAAAACAGTTTTGTAACTTTTGGGGGCTTCCGTTTTTATATAGTACATTTTTAAATGTAAAAATGACACCTTATCTTTATTCTGTAGGTCCATACGATTAAAATGATACCCTACGTATATAGGTTTGATTTTATCGGACTTCTGGAAAAAATCATAACTACATGCAGAAAAATTAATACGTTTAAAATTGTCATCTTCTGACCCCTATAACTTTTTTATTTTTCCGTGTATGGGGCGGTTTGAGGGCTCATTTTTTGCGCTGTGATCTGAAGTTTTTAATGGTACAATTTTTGAATTGATAGGACTTATTGATCGCTTTTTATTCATTTTTAAATGATATAAAAAGTGACCAAAAATGCACAATTTTAGACTTTGGAATTTTTTTGCGCGCACGCCATTGACCGAGCGGTTTAATTAATGATATATTTTTATAATTCGGACATTTCCGCACGCGGCAATACCACATATGTTTATTTTTATTTACACTGTGTTTTTTTTTTATTGGAAAAGGGGGGTGATTCAAACTTTTAATAGGGGAGGAGTTAAATGATCTTTATTCACTTTTTTTTTGCAGTGTTATAGGTCCCATAGGGACCTATAACACTGCACACACTGATCTTCATCATTGATCACTGGTTTCTCATAAGAAACCAGTGATCAACGATTCTGCCGCATGACTGCTCATGCCTGGATCTCAGGCACTGATTAGTCATTCGGGGGTTAAGTCATTAAGGGGTTAAGGACCGGGGGTTTTTCCGTTTTTGCATTTTCGTTTTTTGCTCCTTGCCTTTAAAAAATCATAACTCTTTAAATTTTGCACCTAAAAATCCATATGATGGCTTATTTTTTGCGCCACCAATTCTACTTTGTAATGACGTCAGTCCTTTTGCCCAAAAATCTACGGTGAAACAGAAAAAAAAATCATTGTGCGACAAAATTGAAAAAAAAACGCAGTTTTGTAAATTTTGGGGGCTTCCGTTTCTACGTAGTACATTTTTCGGTAAAAATGACACCTTATCTTTATTCTGTAGGTCCATAGGATTAAAATGATACCCTACTTATATAGGTTTGATTTTGTCGGACTTCTGGAAAAAATCATAACTACATGCAGGAAAATTAATACGTTTAAAATTGTCAACTTCTGACCCCTATAACATTTTTATTTTTCCGTGTATGGGGCGGTATGAGGGCTCATTTTTTGCGCCGTGATCTGAAGTTTTTAACGGTACCATTTTTGCATTGATAGGACTTATTGATCGTTTATTCATTTTTAAATGATATAAAAAGTGACCAAAAATGCACTATTTTGGACTTTGGAATATTTTTGCGCGCACGCCATTGACCGAGCGGTTTAATTAATGATATATTTTTATAATTCGGACATTTCCGCATGCGGTGATACCATATATGTTTATTTTTATTCACACTGTGTTTTTTTTATTGGAAAAGGGGGGGGTGATTCAAACTTTTAATAGGGGAGGAGTTAAATGATCTTTATTCACTTTTTTTTGCAGTGTTATAGGTCCCATAGGGACCTATAACACTGCACACACTGATCTTCATCATTGATCACTGGTTTCTCATAAGAAACCAGTGATCAACGATTCTGCCGCATGAGCAGCGAGGAGGCAGGTAGGGGCCCTCCCGCTTTCCTGTCAGCTGTTTGGGATGCCGCGATTAGCCGCGGCTATCCCGAACAGCCCGACTGAGCTAGCCGGCCACTTTTGGTTTCACTTTTAGCCGCGCGGCTCAGCTCTGAGCGTGCGGCTAAAGGGTTAATAGCGTGCGGCACCGCGATCGCCGCTGCGCGCGATTAGAGGCGGGTCCCGGCTTCACTATGACGCCAGGCCCGCCGTGATATGACGCGGGGTTACTGTGTAACCCCGCGTTATATCGGGAGAGCAGGACCAAGGACGTACCGGTACGTCCTTGGTCCTTAAGGGGTTAAGAAACCCACTTGGGTACTGCGAATGCCTGCTCCTGACTCATCCTGTGTCTTTCAGGAACTACTTGCCTCACTGATGCTTCTGGCCTTGGGCCTTCAATTTTTGGATGTTTAGCAGTAGCTAAATACATGCTTAATGCAAATGTCAACATTGATCTTTAAATGTAAGGGGTTATGAAACCCTCTTGGGTACTGCGAATGCCTGCTCCTGACTCATCCTGTGTCTTTCAGGAACTACTTGCCTCACTGACACTTCTGGCCTTGGGCCTTTAATTTTTGGAAGTTTAGCAGTAGCTAATACATGCTTAATGCTAATTTCAACAATGATCTTTAAATTCTCGGCAATCTGGCAGGGCCTTCTCCTACCCCGCCAGGGACGATCCAAGGACCTCACTAAACCATCCAATCAGTAGTAGAGACATGCGGTGTGTACAAAGGGCAGGGACTTAGAACCCGAGCTTATGACCCGCACTTAGCTGTGGTTCTTCTTTCCTGGCAAATAATTGCAATCCCTGATCCCTATCGTGAACGGGGTTCAGCGGGTTACCCGCACCTGTCGGTGAAAGATAGACACACGCTGGTCCGTTCAATGTAGCGTGTGTGCAGCCCCGGACATCTGAGGGCATAACACACCTGTTATTCCTCGATCTTGTGATTGATCGGGCAATGTAAGGGGTTATTAAAGCCTCTTGGGTACTGCTGATGCCTATTCCTGACTGCTCCTGTGTCTTTCTGGAACTACTTGACTTCATGATGCTTCTGGGCTTGGGCTTGGGATTTTTGAAATACATACATACATGCTTAATTTAAATTTCAACATTTATGGTGCAATGTATGGGGTTATTAAACACTCTTGGGTAGTGCTTTTTTTTTTTTTTCTGATAATTATCACAGTAATAAACTTGAATTTTCCAGAATAATAACCATTACACCATTGAATGATTTTTTAAGTAACATTTTCAAAAATAATACGCAGAGGGATGAACTCTGCTTCTTTATTTCATCAAAAAATTATTTTATAGAAGAATGTCTTTTCGTGGTCCACCGTCCTGCATTATAGAGTCTTCTGGACTCTTGGATATGCGCTTGTTCTTAAACAAAGGTACAAAAACCAAAAATGGATGGTCAGGGCTTTGGAGACGTTGTGCCTACATCTTACGGCCACATGAGCCCTGTGGGTGCTTGTGAGATTAGGTCCTTTGTACCCACACGTCGGGGTCCGGGACACAAATTTTGATTTAAATTTCAAATATAAAAAATCACACATTTCAATGATCTCCTCATGCTGCAGCCAACTCCAGGCTGTGTCATTCAGGTAATATATAGAGAGCACTCGCTGTCCTAAATTTTCATTAAAATTTTTCGTCAAAAATGTTTGTCTTTTTTATTAGGGATTGTGAAGCTTTGGTGCGTACTCATGCATCAGCCAACTCATGCCTGTGTCATTCAGGCAATATATGGTTTACTGATGGCGCCACTGGGCCGGAGTCTGTGAATTTCAAATTTTCTCATAGGTAGCAACCGCTATCCAAATTCTTCTTCATAAGTCTTCTTCAAAAATGTCTACAATTGTGTTTTTTGGGGGGGATCGTGAAGCCCACGTGTGTACTCGTGCATCAGCCAACCCCAGGTTGTGTCATTCAGGCAATATATGGGTTACTGATGCCGCTGTGGGGCCTGGGTCTGGTAATTTCAAAATTTCTCATAGGTAGCACCCGCTATCCAAAATCTTTTTCAAAAATTTCTAAAATTGTGGTGTTTTTTGGGGGGGATTGTGAAGCCCTGCTGTGTACTCATGCATCAGCCAACTCCAGGCTGTGTCATTCAGGCAATATATGGTTTACTGATGCCGCTGTGGGGCCTGGGTCTGGGAATTTCAACTTTTCTCATAGGTAGCACCCACTATCCAAAATCTTTTCAAAAAATTTCTAAAACTTTGGTGTTTTTTGGGGGGAATTATGAAGCCTGCTGTGTACTTGTGAATCATCCAACTCCAGGCTGTGTCATTCAGGCAATATATGCTTTACTGATGTTGGTCTGGGGGCTTGTTGGATTTGGTCCTTCGTATCCACACGATGGGGTCCGGGACACGCAAAGGTTTTTTAAATTTCAAAAAAAAAAATGATGGCGCTGCTGGGCCTGGGTCTGGTAATTTCATATTTTCTCATAGGTAGCACCCGCTATCCAAAATCTTTTTCAAAAATTTCAAAAATTGTGTTGTTTTTTGGGGGGGATTGTGAAGCCCTGGTGTGTACTCGTGCATCAGCCAACTCCAGGCTGTGTCATTCAGGCAATATATGGGTTACTGATGCCGCTGTGGGGCCTGGGTGTGGGAATTTCAAATTTTCTCATAGATAGCACCCGCTATCCAAAATCTTTTTCAAAAATGTATAAAATTGTTGTGTTTTTTGGGGGGGGATTGTGAAGCCCAGCCCTGCTGTGTACTCGTGCATCAGCCAACTCCAGGCTGTGTCATTCAGGCAATATATGGTTTACTGATGTCGCTGTGGGGCCTGGGTCTGGGAATTTTAAATGTTCTCATAGGTAGCAAAATCTTCGACTTAAATTTCTTAATTCATCTTTTAATCTTAGGGATTGTGAAGGCCTAGTGCCTACTCATGCTGCTGGCAACTCCGTGCTGTGCCATTCATCCACTATATGGTCTCCTCATGCTGCCAACACCTCCATGCTGTGTCATTCAGCCACTATATGGTGTCCTCATGCTGCCAACACCTCCACACTGTGCCATTCAGCCACTATATGGTGTCCTCATGCTGCCAACACCTCCACGCTGTGCCTTTCAGCCACTATAGGGTCTCCTCATGCTGCCAACACCTCCACGCTGTGTCATTCAGCCACTATATGGTGTCCTCATGCTGGCAACACCCCCACGCTGTGCCATTGAGCCACTAAATGGTCTCCTCATGCTGCCAACACCTCCACGCTATGTCATTCAGTCACTATATGGTCTCCTGACACTGATGACACCACCAGGCTCTATCATTGTGCTGCTGTGCGGCAGTGATTCTAAAAGCGATGCTGGTTATCTGCATGTTATTATGAGTAACAGTAATATTTCACTACCCCAGCACACTCCATATGCATTTTAGAACACAGCAAAGTGTTCTATTCCCCTATAGAGGCTGTATGTAGGCTAGAAATAGCCTTTTTCAATATGGATTTGCCTCAAAAAAATTTGGATCGAAACTAACTTTTTCGGCAAATTCGGCAAATCGGCCTAATCAAATTTTTGAAAAGTTCGCTCATCTCTACTTATCAGCTGATGTATACTGTGCTCTGTGTCCATGTCAGGAACTGTCCAGAACTGGAGCAAATCCCCATCGCAAACCGATCCTGCTCTGGACAGTTCCTGACACGAACAGAGGTGTCAGATGAGAGCAATGTGGTCAGACAGAAAAGAAATTCAAAACGATAAAGTTTTATGTTCTGGAGACCTTACCCATACCTATACCTAAATATGTTTTAAAACGCCTCCAATCCATGTTGATAAAGTTAATTTGGGGATATAAGCGTCACAGACTCTCCCTCACAGTCTTAATTGCTTCCAAAAATTGTCAGTTCCTGACTTACATAAATATTACTTGTCGGTCCATCTCAGAAGAATTCCATCCTGGACGACATTTCAAGCATTCAATAAATGGACCGAGGTTAAGAAACTGTGTTTGGATTTGACACACCCTAGCTTTATTATCTGGTCTTCCATCTCCCCTAAGGCTCCTAAACAGCTCTTAGGTCTCTTTCACACCATGAAATAGTTCCGTTTAGAAACTTCCGCCACCAGTTCCTTCACTTTATCGGCGAAACCCGGCCGTTACAAAACCTCTGACGGCCGTGACTAAATTGCATTGCAGCCTATGGGGTTTTGTAACTGCCCGTTTGCACCCGTATATGCCCGTAATTCATTACTGGCGTTATACAGTGACGGGACATTGTGGCGGAAAAATTACTGCATGCAGTAATTTTTCCGCCACGATGTCCCGTCACTGTATAATGCCTTTTTTCTTTTCACATTCACGCTGTTCACCGTATGGGATAATTAACATTCTATTTAAATAGTTTGGATATTTACGCACGTGGTGATACCAAATATGTTTATTAAAACATTTATTTTTACACTTTTTGGGGGGAAAATGGGGAAAAAAGGACAATTTACATTTTTATTGGGGGGAGGTGATTTTTACACTTTAATAATACCATAATCGCCTTATGGGGCTATTTATAGCAATCATTTTATTGCTAATACTGTTTAGTGCTATGCATAGGGAATTGCACTGATCAGTCTTATTGGCGCTGCTGGCGATCTGATCGGCCCCATTAAGTGCTGCACTTCTGCAGATGCCATGATTTGTATTGATCATGGCATCTGAGGGGTTAATGGTGGACATCCACACGATCGCGGATGTCGACCATTACTGGCGGGTCCCTGGCGGCTATCAGCAACCGGGACCTGACACGCATGATCCAATGCTCGCAGTTATGTATAGGACGTAAATATACGTCCTGGTGCTTTAAGTACTACCTCATCAGGAGGTACATTTACATCCTCTGTCGTTAAAGGGTAAAAATCCCCCAAAACAGGGGCAATGATCTGGCAGGGAAGTGTGGGAAGTGCAGGATTTATAATGTGGGGTCAGGTGCAAACACTTATTATGGGCGCACTGGCCCTTTAAATTTCAGAGCTCCGGTTGGAGCATAGTCACAGAGGCAGCGGAGCATGGTGAGTGACGGGCTGGGATTCACATGCAGGTGTTTCCCGCGATGCGAATCCCAGCCCTGCCGGCAGACGGGAACAAAGGGACACTGCGCTCGCGGCCGAAGCTTGTGGCCAGAGCGCAGAGTGTAACAGTACTACAAGAGGTCTTATCTCACAAATATATTACTTCATTTGATTGTTTTACTCAAAAACATCCCTATATGATCAAGTGGGAAACCTACCTAAATCAGGAACTCACCCCTCTCCAATGGCGGACTATCTGATCCCATGCTTCCAAATCATCCTCATGTATTATACACAAAGAAAACCAATACAAAATTGTAATGCATTGGTACCACACCCTAGATATACTCCACCACATCTTAGCCCACCCATTCCCCCCTCTGCTGGCAATGTAACATCACCATTGGCTCTCTCCCTCTCATCTACTGGGATTGCTCAGCGTTGCGACATTACTGGCTAGAGGTACAGTCTCTGATTAGGAGGAATATAGGTATTACTATCCCCCTGCGCCCAGAGATTTTTCTTTTAAATCTCCTCCCTTCAAATGTATCCATCTCTCATAAAAAATACTCCTTTTTGTCCTGACAGCCTCTAAATGTTAAATTTCAAGGTGGTGGAATTGTACTGACCGCCCCACCATATAGAGCCCTAATTGATAGAATTAAAGAGGTCCACGGGATGTACCAGTCAGCTTGTGTTGATAATACTCTTGAACGATTCTTCTGAATCTGGCACCCGTGGGACGAACTTGATGAAGAGACCAATGCCCTATAGAAGTGATAGTTTTTGAGGTCCATGCAGGTACCACTTGTTGTTTGTTTTCTTTTACTTATATTTTTTTATTTTTCTTACCTCCTTTTTATTTTTCTTTCTACATTCCTTACTTCTTCATTCCTTTTTTATTCTCCTCTTTTATCCCCACTTACTCTTGAAACCGCAAGGACAGCTGGACTGAACTTGATAATTACAACTTCTCTACCTCCTATGTACAATCTACTTCCAGAAGTAAATTTCTACAAGCCCAGCCTTCTTACCCTATGGAACAGGAACCAACCAGTTAGTCCTGGCTTAACCAAGTAAGGTTGTCTATGCTAGCACCTCTGCTGTGCAGATAGTATGAAGGTCACTCCTTTAATAAAGTGCTACTCAGAATGTTATTCAGATTAACAATTAAAGTGATAGAGAAGTGTATTCAGTCACATCACCCCTAGAGACTTTCATCTGTATTTAGCTAACAAGGGGATGAAAATTCACTCTCATTCGCAAAATAGGAAAATCAGTATTGTGAACAGATCTCTCTTCTTCTGTTTTAATCTTCTACGTTGCTGGTGTTATATTTCACCATTATTTTTCTTCTATTTGACATTAACAGTTACTAACACATTTTAATTGGTGTTGCTTTTCTACTATTGGTAGATTGTTACCATTGTTACTTTCCAGCAATGATAACACAGAAAACTGTTGGACCTGTTTATTTGTTCCTATTTTGTCCTCTTATTTTTATTTATTTTTTTACATCTTTGATCTTACAGACTTGATATCCTATGTAGAGCTTATTTATATACATCATTTTGGCTTTGAATATTTAAACTCCTTAATAAAAAATAAAAAAAAAACATTGAAAAAAAAAAGATTCAGTTTTTGTTTATTTTATTTTTTACATTCTGTAACAATCTTGGGGAGTCACTCCCTCTGGAGCATTGTTTTTTTCCTGAATTTGAAAAGGTTGACACACCAAAGACATCAGTCCAACATGACCAGATTTGGCTTTTAAACTGGCTACATCCAATTTTATTCCTTAGTCTACAGCAAGAAATGATCATAATACACAACAAATCAATATAACTCCTAGCTGTCTACTCTCTACCTAAACATTAAACAGGACAATATCCATAACAATTTGAGTTTAATGCTCGACACTACATAAATATTTTGTGTCTCAATCATCCAAATAAGACCTGTTTCTTTCCTGTAGCTTCCACCAACCCAGTATTGACTATGTCTTCTCATGTAGGAAGCCATGAGCTGGAAAGCTCAGAGCTGTCTTTAAGAGCTCTTTCCATTGCACCACATTCTCCCTTCCAGTGGTATAAATTTATATGGGCACTGTCATTTTAACAAACTTTTGCATTTAACAATAGTACAAGTGACTATAAGAAACTTTGTATTATATGTTATTAAACAAATTTGCTTCCTTCACATATTATTCATATTTTTCCCTCTCCCCCTTCCTGCTGCTCAAATCCTCTTCTCTGAAAATCAGCTTAGCTCTGTCCTGCATCTGCAGGACAAGCATGAAAAGTCTATAGAGAAAGGAGAACTAGGTAAACTGGGAGAACTGCAAAGTAAAGATAAATCCTGCAGAGCAGAAATCTGCTAAGAAGTTATATAGTGGCCAGAAATAGTGCTGCTTCTCATGTACACACACAGGACAGTTTATACTGGAAAGTCACCTGAAAAGACAGGTATGCTTTAACTAAAGGTAGCACCATATACTGCTTTGTTAAATAGGCAAATGGGCACTGTTATTATAACAAAAAATACATATAATAAGAGACATATCAAACATGTGACTGATTAGTAGAACAAGCCAAGAGAAGTGCTTCCTGGTTCTCTCCCTTCTCGTTCTAGTGATTGCTTAAAGGAGTACCATGGGATAGGGATGTTTTTTTTTACACAAATTTACCATTCTGTCAGGTATATAAAAAAAAAATAAACATCTACTTACACTCCCCCTGCATCTCCATTGTCCCGCTGCGGTCACCTGTGCGCTAAGTAGCAATCTGATGTAATGAGCCCTGGCACTAGGAAAAAGACCAGGGCTGAGGCTTAATATGCTAGATTGCTGCGGGTACTGCAGAGGCACCAGAGGCTCCATATGTTAATTGTTTTTTTATACTTGACAATATCCCCCACTCCTTTTAAGGGCTGAACACTTTTTAAATAATGACAGGTACACTTTAATTATAGAATAATATTTCAATGTGAGTAGGAAAAAAAAAAAAGAAAACAAAATGTATTTAATACAACAAAATACAGCAAATCAATAAAGTAATATATACTTTTATGGTACGTACACACAAGTGGATCCCCAGTGTATTTTACGCTCCTGATCTGCTGCTGAAGGACCGCTGTATGGTGCCTTTACATGTGCCTGCTCGGAGCAGTAATACGCCTCTACGAGCAGACACACTGCGATGTGCGAGTTGCCGCGCGCATGTGCAGCATACTCGCACATCGTGGCAGCTCTCGGCCTAGCTCACAGAGCAGGGGGAGCGAATGCGATATATGCGAGTACACTGTGCATGTGCGGTGACCCGCACATCATTTCAGTGTGTCTGCTCGTAGCGGCGTAATGCCGCTCCAAGCAGGCACATGTAAAGGCATCATCTAGTAATCCTTCAGCGAAAAAATATGCAGGGGATCCACTTGTGTGAACGTACCCTTAGGCTAGGTCTCCACTTGGTTTTTTTTCTGGCATTTTTTGGAAAACTGTGTAAACCTAGCCTTAAGGGGAAAAGGGGATTAATATGCCTGGTCCTTTAATATGCCTGCTCCTTTACTCCAACAATAATTATTATTTTGCTTTCCCTATACCTTATGCAAGTAATCTATGTAAATTCAGTTCTTTACTAAGGTGTATATCTTAAAAGTGTTTTGTGTTCATTTTTAAACTAGCATACAAAAGAGTGAAGACAGGTGCAACAATTCTAAATCTGTGAGTGACATTTACTTTCATTATAGATAGTTGGGGTAAAAAAATACATGAAAATGAAGTTCAAAGCCAGTCTCAAACAATCATCTTTTAGCAATATTTTTCAGCAAAGAAAATTAGCCCATAAATTCTCAGATATGTATTCTGTCATGATCAAAGAGGAATCTACATTATACAATTTGTGGCACGTTCATGCTTTTCTCCAGCTTGCATATGGTGGTTTAGATTTTCACGGCTTGTTTTATGGCATAATGGTTGATTCAAACTTAGAAAAAGAGAACAAAGAACTATTGTTTTAATAAGACACTGCTGAATATCTCACAGTGCATCTTCCATATACCTGCAATATAGCTCAGCTTTTATCTCAAGAAAAGAGAATAGTTAAAAATGGGGACAGATCTCATTCAGGATGCCGGTTAATGTCAATAAAAATCCACATTATTGTTATTTTTTATTTATTTTTTACATGTATTTCAGTGTTTGCATTATTCTTTTGCATCTTCTCTGCAGATTTTTTAAAATACTTCATGCAGATTGTATGGCGTTTACCCTGTATAAACTGTATAACAGAACATGCTTACCAGAAATCATGTGAACAATTTTATTAAGGTAGAAAAATAGTAAAATGATGTAATGTTGTAAATAAATATTACTTGTAAAAAAAAAAAAAAATAGAAATGCATTGCATGATCAGCTAAACAATGCACAGCATTGTGACAAAATTATTTCACATAAAAATATATATATCTATATATATATATATATATATATATATATATATATATATATATATATCCAACCTGTTGCTGTATATATATATATATATATATATATATATATATATATATACTGCATATCCTTAATTATGCTAAATCTAACTGATTTATAGGGGATTAAAGGGGTACTCCGGCCCTAAGACATCTTATCCCCCATCCAAAGGAAAGGGGATAAGATGTCTGATCGCAATCTCTCATGCAGCACCCACCTGTGTGAGCTCCACGCTACGCTGGAGGCTCCGAGTCTGAAGCCTCACAACAATGGGGCTGCAGTATCGTGATGTCACAACCCCCCCACCGTGATGCACCCTCCCATAGACTTGCATTGAGGGGGCGGGGCAAGATGTCACAAGGGGGCGGAGTTGTGACATCACGATACTCCTGCCCCGTGGTCTTGAGGCTTCAGACTAAAAAATTAGCCGACCTGAGTCAGCTCTTGATTCCGGTCGGCTCATTGAAATGCATTACATATGGGCCGGATACGACTGGGATACGGGAGCGCTCGGTTTTCGCTCCTCCCAGCCTTACACGGTCCCGTAGTGTCAACCCAGCCTAATACAGTTTGTGGATCATGCACAGAGCAATAACACTGTACAAATCCAATGCAAAGAGATGTAATACTGCTAGTATTTTTACAATATTAGTCATTACATTTGAAAAAGAAAACACATATATATATATATATATATATATATATATATATATATATATATATTACTAAAACTTAGTTTATCCCAAGTAAATTCTTTGTTCAAATTACATTTAACTTACTGTACTACGTATTTTCTCTGTCTGGGAACGTATATGTCTGGTGGCAATGCCATTAAAGTCATCTTACTTTTTCTATTTAAGCTACAGCATCAGACAGAACAGGTAGAGGGCAAGTTGTAGTTAAAGGGGTACTCCGGTGGATTTTTTTTTTTTTTTTTATCAGCTGGTGCCAGAAAGTTAAACAGATTTGTAAATTATTTCTATAAAAAAATCTTAATCCTTCCAGTACTTATTAGCTGCTGAATACTACAGAGGGAATTATTTTCTTTTTGGAACACAGTGCTCTCTGCTGAATCACGAGCACAGTGTTCTCTGCTGACATCTCTGTCCATTTTAAGAACTATTAAGAGTAGGAGAAAATCCCAATAGCAAACACATGCTGCTCTGGACAGTTCCTAAAATGGACAGAGATGTCAGCAGAGAGCACTGTGCACGTAATGTCAGCAGAGAGCAATGTGTTCCAAAAAAAAAAAAAAGAATTTGCTCTGTAGTATTCAGCAGCTAATAAGTACTGGAAGGATTGAGATTTTATAATAGAAGTAATTTACAAATCTGTTAAACTTTCTGGCACCAGTTGATTTAAAAAAAAAAAGTTTCCCACCAGAGTACCCCTTTAACTTGCCTGTGTTGATCATCTTGCCTGTGTTTTTTTTTTTTTTTACAATTCTTACTTAGAGAAAGTCACTTAAAGGGGTCAATCATTTCTAAGTTACTTCTTAATAAAAATCTTAAGCCTTCCAGTACTTATCAACAGCTGTATGCTTCAAAGAAAGTTGCGTAGTTCTTTCCAGTCTGACTACAGTGCTCTCTGCTGATACCTCTGTCCATGTCAAGAACTGTCCAGAGCAGGAGAGGTTTGCTATGGGGATTTGCTTTTGCTCTGGAAAGTGCCTAACACAGACAGAGTTGTCAGCAAAAAGCACTGTGGTCAGAAAAGAACTACACACCTTCTCTGTACTATACAACAGCTGATAAGTACTGGAAGATTGAGTTGTTTAATTAGAAGTAATTTACAAATTTGTATAACCTTTTGGCATCAGTTGATTTCAATTAGTTTTTTTCTCTGGAATACCCTTTTAAAGCGCCTATAGCAAATAAAAATGGACTTGTAGTAGTGTTTGACAAGGTTTCTGCAGATGGTTTAGTTCCCTTATACAGGAATTGTACTCATTTTTTACTGACCTAGGGAACACAATAACAACATCTTGCACTCTGTCCTCTGACCCTTCTAAAGCACTTGGAAATAAAGAATCCTCTGTCTGAGTAATATATTGGGAGTTTCCAGTGTCCCAGTACCCATGTCCAAGCTACAAAATATAAAAAGTTATTGTGTGACTGAGAAAATCTTGTTTAACCCTTCAAGGACTAAGCGTTTTTCTGTTTTTGCACTTTCATTTTTTCCTCCTTATATTTAAAAATCATAACCCTTTCAATTTTGCACCTAAAAATCCATATGATGGCTTATTTTTTGTGCCACCAATTCTACTTTGTAATGATATTGGTCATTTTACCCAAAAATCTACGGCGAAACAGGAAAAAAAATCATTGTGCGACAAAATTTTACGAAAAAATAACATTTTGAAAATTTTGGGGGATTCCGTTTCTACGCAGTAAATTTTTCAATAAAAATGACACTTTATCTTTATTCTGTAGGTCCATACGATTAAAATGATACCCTACTTATATTGGTTTGATTTTGTCGTATTTTTGGAAAAAATCATAACTACATGCACGGAAATTAATAAATTTTAAATTGTCATTTTATGACCCCTATAACTTTTTTATTTTTCCGTGTATGGGGCGGTATGCAGGCAAATTTTTTGCGGCGTTATCTTAAGTTTTAATCGGTACCATTTTTGTTTTGATCAGACTTTTTGATCGCTTTTTATTCATTTTTTATGGTATAAAAAGTGACCAAAAATACTCTATTTTGGACGTTGGAAGTTTTTTGCGCGTACACCATTGACCGAGCGGTTTAATTTACGATATATTTTTATAGTTCGGACATTTACACACGCGGTCATACCACATATGTTTATTTTTTTATGTTTATATATTTTTATATGAAATTTGGGAAAAGGGGTGTGATTTTTAATAAGGAAGGTGGTTAATAAGGAAACTTTTAATAAGGAAGGGGTTAATGTGTGTGCGTTTTTAAACTTTTTTAAAACTTTTTTTTTTTACACTTTTAGTCCCCTTAGGGGACTTTTAGGATGAATCCTCCATAGAACCATAGAACCATATTGATCAGTGTGCTCTACGCTCGATTGACAAAGCCTGGCCCTGCCAGGCTGTATCATTCAGCGCACGGAGCCACCGCAGGAGGAGAGGTAAGCCCTCCGGCTACCTCCACAGTGGATCATCCCCTGCAATCATGCTGCGGGGAGGCAAACCACCCCACTGGACCACCAGGGACAGGATGAAGGCACCTTTAGTCGCCGCTGTCAACTTTGACAGCGGCGATCAAAACGGTTAATAGCCAGCCGCGGCAATGGCCGCATGTCGGGTATTAACGCCGGCCCCCAGCTACAGGAATCAGCTGGGGGCCGGCCGGTATGACGCGGGCTCGAGTCGGGAGCCCGCATCATACCCCGGTAATGGCCATTGGACGAGCATAGACGTCCATGGTCGTTATCAGGTTAAGATCAACTGTCTAAATCTGTTTGTCAGGCATGGCAAGTTAGCTTACATAACTGTTTTGTATATTACAGTGACATTATAGCATACACTGAGTGTAAGGGTTAAGTATTTGCGCACCATAAGATTAATAAATCATTGATCACATGATACATTCCCCAACTTGACTTCTATGTAGAATATTTTAGAAAGGTTGAGGGATGAAATTCTAGTCCTTTCCCCAGAGCAAGACATCTCTGTTAGCTATGCCCCTGCTATGTAGACTAATCAATCACACAGAATTACCTACACCTAGTTAGACTGTATCTACTAGGTTCAGCTTAGGTCAGTTCACCTTATGTGCAGTTTTGATGCATTTTCATATTCAAAGTGTGTTTTGGGAGATATATATTAGGTGAAAGTAATTTGACTTATAACAAACTGAGTTGTTTTATAAAGATTTATAGGTCTTCAGGCTTTTCTCATGTTGATCTTGTATTTCTTTACAATGTTTTGGTTATGTTTTTGTTGTGATTTTCCAAAATCATTGCAAAAATATACATATCACTTCAATTTGTTCAACTGCAGTAAAATAGTGCCATTATCCAAAGATTTTGTGGAAATCCCAGCAAATGAAACATTAAGGGGGTACTCCAGTGGAAAACATTTTTTTCAAACCAACTGGAGCCAGAAAACTATACAAATTTGTAAATTACTTCTATTTAAAAAGTTTAATCCTTCCAGTACTTATTAGCTGTTGTATACTTTTCTTTTTGAATTTATTTTCTGTCTGACCACAGTGCTCTCTGCTGATACCTCTGTGCATGTAGGGAACTGTCTAGAGCAGGATAGGTTTGCTTTGGACATTTGCCCCTTCTCTGGACAGTTCCTGACATGGACAGAGGTGTCAGCAGAGAACCCTGTGGTCAGACAGAAAATAAATTCAAAAAGAAAATAACTTCCTCTGCAGTACTGCTGGGGGGGGGGTTGTTGGTATTTTTTCCAACATAACATAATTTCCTCATTCTTGGGATAAAAAACAAACAAACATATACAGTAATAGTGATTTGTGAGTTGAATGGACATACTCTGTGTGGTGGTGGTGTTTGCATTATGAAATTTAAGGCTAGTTTACTGCACAGAGCAGGTGATGTAACTTTTCTTACTTGGTTTTAATAAGGTGCATTAATGTTCACACTTCATGTTCTGTCAACAGGTATGAATTTCATAAACAGTAGCTTGATTTTTCTCTGGAAGAAATTATATATAACACTGAGTACCTCTTAGTAAAGAAAGATACATGAAACACATTTCTCGATATTCACTGATCAACAAAGCGTGTAGTTAAAAGACAGCAATTTTTTATGTTAGCAGTAACTATTCTTAGAAATTGCATACATTTCTGGACTACTAATGTAAAACAACAAGGGTACTTACTTCCACGTGTGGTGGACATGTCCCATGGTCCAACCACTCTTGGCATAGATAGCAAACATTCTTTACATATGTGGCACAAAAATTGTGGGAGTTTCTGTAAATAATGAAAGCTTTCTCCCCAACTGGTATACATATACTTTTCATACTGTGTGTTATTATGCAGTAGAAAAAAAAAATTTTTTTACAACCGCATTGCTTTACATTGTGTTGATATGGCTGTTGTTTTTCTGCAATTAGCAAGGGCGAACATTAGGAGCACTGTTAGGAGCACTATTAGGTAACTGAGCGGTGAACGCTTGTACAAGAGTCCCCATGCACACATGAAAGAGAGGCTCCCATCAAATTTTTCACGCTGTATTTTGTACGTTGAAGTAAAGCTGTGTTGTGTTCGGCTGGAGAGAAAGGGCCTTGGAGAAATGTCTCTTGGAGCAGCAGTCAGGATGGCAAGCTTAGGTGGTGCTGGGTTGGGAAATCAAGAGCTGCTGGGCATAAGAGGCCCACAATTACTGTTTGGGCCAATTGTAGAATGGCACCTGGTGAAAATATGTGTAGAGCAGACAGATATAAGTGAGAGGGGCCATGGAAGTTTAGGGTGTGCCTTCCTGGTAAATGACAGCATTTTAAGGCTATTGATTGGGGATCCCACTGGGCATTTTTTAAAGAAACATATCCAGGTCTAAATGAGCTTTTCTGCACCTGGGCTTCCTATGGAATTATGTTGTTTAATACCTATTTAGTGCAGGCTGCACTTGCTCATATGGTGAAAGTAGTGTTCCCGAAGATAATAAAGAAGATACTAATTAAACTGACCCCTAGATTGAAAATAAAGACTTTCTATTGTGTTGCACTAGCAGCATACCTTCTCATATATTAAAGGGATTATCCACCATAAGGTGATCTCAGCACATACCTGCCAAACAGATGGACATGCTTAGGAAAGATCTGCGCTTGTCTTTCGGTTTAATGGCTACGTTGTGAGTTTACCATAACGATGTGGCTATCTGTCCTTTTCCAGTTAAAGTTTTCTCTTTTACTACAAATACCATAATTCCACTTTCCTCCCTCCCACACATCAGCCACCCCACCCATCGAACCACAAACGAGCTGAATTTCATACAAAAGACCAGTGCTTTCTAATCAGGGTGCCTCCAGCAGTTGCAAATTCCATGTGGTCGCTCCACCCATTGAAGCAGAATGGGCTCCCTGTCATCACTTGACTAGTGAGGTTGTGACTTGGCTGCACTGCATCATGGGAATACCTGAGACATGAGTCATTTTGCATGCTGTTATACGTGAACATCCAGAGCAAAGATCACATAAGAATGTGAGACCAGCCATCAGAGACAGGTACAGACTCTATATTATGAACTACACTAACTTTACAGCCCCTGTAGCATAGTCAAATAAGAAAAAATCCTGGAACACCCCTTTAACCCCTTAAGGACTGAGCCCTTTTTCACCTTAAAGGGGTATTCCAGGATTTTTTTTATTTGACTATGCTACAGGGGCTGTAAAGTTAGTGTAGATCATAATATACTGTCTTTACCTGTGTCTGACGGTTTTCTCCCAATTCTTATGTTATTTTCACCCCAATATTTATTTTTAACAGCATACAAAATTACTCATGTCTTGGATTTTTCGCAGTTTGCAATGCAGTCGAAACCTGACTCATCCAGTAAGCTGATGACAGGGAGCCTGTCTGCTTCAATGGGTGGAGAAAGCAATCTGCAAGTAATGCAACAGCTGGAGGCACCCTGATTGAAAACCACAGGTCTGCAGCTCATTTATGTTTCAATGGGTGGGGTAGCTGATGTGTGGAAAGGAGGAACATTGAATCATGGGATTTGTAGGCAAACAAGAAAACTGAAAGCAGGAAATAAAAGTTCACAAAAAGCTAGCCACAGTGCTATGGTAATCTCACAGCATAGCCATTTAGCCCCAAGACAAGCGCAGATCCTTCTTAAGCATGTCCATTACTCTCTGCCAGGTACATACTAAAATCACCTTATGCTGGATAACCCCTTTAAGGACTGAGCCTTTTTTTGCAATTCTGACCACTGTTACTTTATGCATTAATAACTCTGGCATGCTTTTACCGTTTATTCTGATTCCGAGTTGATTTAGTTTTTTTGTGACATACACTTTAACATAGTGGTAAATTTTTTTTGTTACTTGAATCCTTTTTTGGTGAAAAAGCCCCAAATTTCATGAACATTTTTCTAAATTTGAAACTCTCTGCTTGTAAGGAATATGGGTATTCCAAATAAATGATCTATTGATTCACATATACAATATGTCTAATTTATGTTGGCATCATAAAGTTGAATTTTTTAACTTTTTGAAGAGATTAGAGGGCTTCAAATTTCAGCAGCAATTTTCAAATTTTTCACGAAAATTTCAAAATCGGAATTTTTCAGGGACCAGTTCAGTTTTGAAGGGGATTTGAAGGGCTTTCATGTTAGAAATACTACATAAATGACCCATTATAAAAACTGCACCCCTCAAAGTATTTCAAATGACATTCAGAAAGTTTTTTTTAACCCTTTGGTGTTTCACAGGGATAGCAGCAGAGTGAAGGAGAAAATTCAAAATCTTCATTTTTTACACTTAGGTGTTCTTGAATTTTTACAAGGGGTGAAAGGAGAGAAATCCCCCAAAATTTGTAACCCCATTTCTCTCGAGTAAGGAAATACCTTATATGTGGATGTAAAGTGCTCTGTGGGTGCACTAGAGGGCTCAGAAGGGAAGGAGCAATAATGGGATTTTCGAGAGTGAATTTTGCTGAATGGTTTTTGGGGGGCATGTCGCATTAAGGAAGCCCCTATGGTGCCAGAACAGCAGAAACAATATATAAAAAATAAAAAAGAACACATGGCATACTCTTTTGGAAAAAACACCCCTCAAGGAACATAAAAAGGGGTACAGTGAGCCTTAACACCACAGGTGTTTGACGACTCCATTAAAGTCGGATGTGTAAATTAAATTAGTTTTTTTTTTCGCTCAAATGCAGTTTTTTCCCCCGAATTTCACATTTTTACAAGGGGAAAAAGGAAAAAATGCCCCCCCCCCCCCCCAAAAAAAAAAAAAAAAAAAAGTTGATATAAAAAAAAAACGTTTTTTCCTGGAATACCCCTTTAACAAAAATGTGTCAAACACCTGTGGGGTGTTAAGGCTCACTACACCCCTTGTTATGTTCTGTGAGTGGTGTAGTTTACAAAATGGGGTCACATGTTGGTATTTATTTTTTTGCGTTTATGTCAGAACCACTGTAATATCAATCGCCCCTGTGCAAATCACCAATTTAGGCCTCAAATGTACATAGTGCACTCTCACTGCCCTCTCACTGCATATCCTGGCACTTCTCTGCCTGAGATACTTAGTGCATATATGAGGGGAATACAATACGCTTTACTACGCTTAAAACCGTATTTGTCTGGCCTTTCACAGTATCTAGGCACTTAACCCCTTAATGACCAAGCCCATTTTCACCTCAAGGACCAGGCCAATTTTATTTTTGCGTTTTAGTTTTTTCCTCCTCGCCTTCTAAAATCCATAACTCCTTTATATTTCCATGTACAGACCCATATAAGGGCTTGTTTTTTTGCGTGACCAATTGTACTTTGTAATGAAACCTCTCATTTTACCATAAAATGTACGGCGAACCCAAAAAAAATTAGGGAGGAAATTTAAATTAAAACAAAAATTTTGCACATTTTGGAGGGTTTTGTTTTCACACTGTACACTTTACGGTAAAAATGATAGATGTTCTTTATTCTGTGGGTCAATACGATTAAAAAGATACCTATGGCTAGATACTTTTATATTTTTGTACCGCTTAAAAAAAATCTAAAACTTTTTGTACAAAATCAGTAATCTAAAACCGCCCTATTTTGACCACCTATAACTTTTAACATTTTCCGTATATAGGGCGGTATAAGGGCTCATTTTTTGCGCCATCATCTGTACTTTTGTTAGATACCACATTTGCATATATAAAACTTTTAGATAATTTTAATGAATTTTTTTTTATAAAAGCAGGATTTGTGGATTTTTTATTTTTTTTTTACGTTTACGCCATTCACCGTACAGGATTATTATCATTATATTTTGATAGTTCGGACATTTACGCATGCGGAGATACCAAATATGTTTATGCTTTTTGGGGGTAAAATGAGAAAAACTGACAATTTTTATTGGGGGAGGGAATTTCTCACTTATTTTTTACTTTTTATTTTTACATTTTTCAACTTTTTTTTTTACACTTTTTATGTCCCCATAGGGGACTATCTATAGCAATTGTTTGATTGCTAATACTGTGCAGTGCTATGCATAGGACACAGCACTGCTCAGTATTATCGGTGATCTTCTGCTCTGGTCTGTTCGATCGCAGACCAGAGCAGAAGACCCCGGGAGACAGCCGGAGCTAGGTAAGGGGACCTCCAACTGTCATGCTGGATGAATGGATCCCCACGGCAGCGCTGCGGGCGATCCGATCATCCAATCAAAGTGCCGCAATGCTGCAGATGCCATGATCTGTATTGATCACGGCAGCGGAGGGGTTAATGGCGGACATCCGCACGATCGCGGATGTTGGCCATTACCAGCGGGTCCCCGGCTGCTGCTAGCAGCCGGAACCTGCCGTGTATGACGCGAGCACCCTTCCGATGCTCGCGGTCATACACAGGATGTAAATGTACGTCCTGGTGCGGGAAGTCCCGCCAAACCAGGACGTACATTTACGTCCGTGGTCGTTAAGGGGTTAAGACTTTAACAGGAACAAAATAGTGCACCACTTAGATCTAAGTATGTGGTATGCACTTATGAGGGAAGGACAATGCCCTCCAGTACGCTTAAAACAATATTTGTCCACAACACCAGCAGGTGTGTACTTTTGTATTTCCATAGTCAGGGGAAAAAGCCCTCAAAAATATGTAACCCAATTTCTCCTATTACCCCTTGTGAAAATGTAAAAAATTGGGTAACCCCAGCATTTTAGTGTTAAAAAAATAAAATTTTTCAATTTATGGCCCACTTTTAAAAAAACCTGTGAGGTCTAAGTACTCACTGTACTCCTTGTTACCTTCCTTGAGGGGTGTAGTTTCAAAATTTTGGTCACTTGCCAGGCTTTTTCTTTTAGATTTTATGTCAGAACCTCAACCATTGCAGTGTGAAGCACCACTTTAGGCCTCAAATCTCATCGGTGCTGTCTCACTCCTAAGCCCTGTTTTGCACCCGCATAGTGCTTTACCGCCTTATATGGGGTGTTTCCTTATTCTAGAGAAATTGGGCTACAAATTTTGTGGAGCTTTTTTTCTCTTACTACTTGTGAAACTAAAAAAAAATTGATAAATACCAGCATTTCAGTGTTAGAAATCAATTCTTTCACTTTTACGGCCCACTGTTCAAAAAACATGTGAGGTGTAAGTACTCACTATAACCCTTATTACGCTCCTTGAGGGGTGTAGTTTCTCATATGGTGTCACATGTATGGGGTTACCGCTGTTCTTGCACAATGGGAGCTTTGTAAATGCACATGGCCCCTGACTACAATTCCAACAAACTTTTCACTCCAAAAGCCCAATGGCGCTCCTTCTAATCTGAGCATTGCAGTGCACCCTGAGACCACTTTACATCCACATATGGGGTATTTTCTTTCTCAGGTAAAATTGCACTACAAAGTTTGGGGGACTTTTGCCCTATTACCCCATGTGAAAATGAAACATTTGGGGTAACATTATCAATATAGTCTGAAAAATCAAATTTTTCACTATTAAAGCCCACTTTTCAAAGAACCTGTGAGTAGTAAGTACTAACTGTAACCCTTGTCACGTTTCGGGAGGGGTGTAGTTTCCAAAATGGTGTCACAAGTTTCTGCGGTTCTGGTTCCATAGGAGGTTTGTAAATGTACATGGCCCCGACTTCAATTCCAGCAAAATTCTTGCTCCAAATATCCAATGGCACTCCTTCTGTTCTGAGATCTGTAGTGCGCCAGCAGAGCACTTAACACCCACATATGGGGCGTTTTCTTAATCAAGAGAAATTGGGCTTTAAATTATGGGGTCCATTCTCTCCTTACACCATGTGAAAATGAAAAATTTGGATTGACACCATAATTTTGGTGTTAAAAATACAATTTTTAACTTTTACGGCTCACTGTTCAAAAAAACTTGTGAGGTGTAAGTACTCACTTTAACCCTTGTTATGTTCCTGGAGGAGGTCTAGTTTCCAAAATGGTGTCACGCGTGCGGGGTTTCTGCTGTTCTGGCATTATGGGAGGTTTGAAAATGCACATGGCCACCGACTTCAACTTCAGCAAAATTCTCTCTCCAAAAGTCTAATGGCGCTCCTTCTGTTCTGAGACTTGTAGTGCGCCAGCAGAGCAGCTATCGTCCACATATGGGGCATATTTTCAATCAGAAGAAATTGGGCTTTATATTTTGGGGTCCATTTTCTTATATTACACCATGTGAAAATGAAAAATTTGGATTAACCCCAAAATTTTCGTGTTAAAAATCAAATTTTTCACTTTTATGGCCCACTGTTCAAAAAAGCTGTGAGGTGTAAGTACTTACTGTAACCCTTGTTACTTTCCTGGAGGGGTGTAGTTTCCAAAATTGTGTCACATATGGGGAATTTCTGCTGTTCTGGCACCATGGGAGGTTTGTAAATGCACATGGCCCCCGACTTCAATTTCAGCAAAATTCTCTCTCCAGAAGTCCAATGGCGCTCCTTCTGTTCTGAGACCTGGAGTTTGTCAGCAGAGCACTTAATGTCCACATATGGGGCATTTTCTTAATAAGGAGAAATTGGGTTTCAAATTTTGTGGTCCATTTTCTCCTATTATCCCTTGTGTAAAAGAAAAAATTGGGGTAACACCATCATTTTAGTGTTTAAAATGTTTTTTTTCCATTTTCATGTCCAACTTGAATGCAAAGTCGTCAAACACCTGTGAGGTGTTAAGGCTCAATATACCCCTTGTTATGTTCCTTGAGGGGTGTAGTTTCCAAAATACTATGCCATGTTTTTTTTTTGCTGTTCTGGCACTGTGGGGGCTTCCTAAATGCAACACGCCCCCCAAAAACCATTTCAGCAAAATACTCTTTCAAAAAGTCAAATTTTGCTCCTTGTCTTCTGTGCATTGTAGTGCGCCAGCAGAGCACTGAATGTCCACATATGGAGCATTTTCTTAATCGGGAAAAATTGGGATTTACATTTTGGGGTCCATTTTCTCCTATTTCCTCTTGTTCTGGCACCATGGGAGCTTACTAAATGCAACATGGCCCCCTAAAACCATGACAGCTAAATTTGTTTTAAAAAATCCCACAGTTACTCTTTCCCTCTTGAGCCATGTCGTGAGCCCGCAGAGCACTTTCTGTCAACATATGAGGTATTTCCATACTCAAGAGAAATTGGGCTACAAATTTTGTGGGGCTTTTTCTCCTTATACCACTTTTAAAAATGAAAAAAATGGGAGAACATGTTAGTGTAAAAAAAAAACTGATTTAGATTTTTCTCCTCCACTTTGCTGCTATTCTTGTGAAACACCTAAAGGGTTAAGAAACTTTCTGAATGTCATTTTGAATACTTTGAGGGGTGAAGTTTCTATAATGGGATCAATTATGGGGTATTTCTCACAGAAAGGCCCCTCATATCCACTTCAAACTCAACTGGTCCCTGAAAAATTCAGATTTTGAAATTTTCGGGAAAATTTAGAAAATTGCGGCTATACTTTGAAGTCCTCTATTGTCTTCAAAAAGTAAAAACATGTAAACTTTATGATGTCTACATAAAGTAGACATTTTGTATTTGTGAATCAATATAGAATTTGTTTGGAATATCCATTTTACTGTACTTTTGTCTGGCCTTTCACAGTACCTAGGCCCTTAAGATTTTAACAGGAACAAAATAGTACACCACTTAGATGTACGTATGTGCTATGTACTTATTACGGGAGGATAATGTGCTCCAGTACGTTTGAAACAGTATTTGTCTACAACACTAGCAGGTGTGTACTTTTGGCTGGCCTTTCACAGTAACTAGGCCCTTGAGATTTTAACAGGAACAAAATGGTAGACCACTTAGACGTACGCACAGGTTACACTTAATACACTCTGCTCACCCTAACTGGCTGGCTACTACTACTGCAGCACACAGTCGCTGTTTACTAAACCCAAAATTGCACCTTCTCTTTCAGCTCATTCCCTTACCTATTAGTGCTTCTAGGCTGGATTTTTGCTTGAGGTGAATCGATGCTGTAATATTGTTTTTCTGTGCAACACACTGCTGTCTGTTCCTCTCTCTCTGCAATAAAAGGCTGTGATTGTCAGCTCCCAAGTCAAATTCAGGTTCTCTAAAGTCTAGTCCCAGTCATACAGCCAGTCTGTTGAGTTGTTGAGTCCAAGCTGAGACCTATCTACACTCAATTTAAGTTAAACAACAAGTTATTCGAGGAGGACTACACGTTCTATAGGGTTTAGAAGCAACTATGATGCATCCTTCATCAAAAATTGCATTCAAATTGAACTGTTCCTGCTTATTCTGCAAGTTCCTGAAAGTAAAGTAAAAGTAGTTTCTCTAACTTGGCATTTGAGGTGTTTATTGCCCGGCACCTGGCAGAGACAACCGCTTACCCTTGGTAAAGTCGTGGTTAACTCTCCCGGCGTCACAAACTCTATTTCAGTCACAACCCCCCATAAGTATATATATCATCCACGTCACCCTTAGGCACCACACATGCTGTGTTCCAGAGGGTTCACACTATCCTTTACAAGTAAATAGACTTGCCTCTTATCTCTAAACACCCATAAAGTTTTAAGCAGCCGTCCCTTGTGTAAACACTTAACATAATAATTACAATAAAATAAAGTGCTGCCTTCTTAATGTAATTCCCTATCCTACTTTCCTTTAGCTTTTTATTACCATCGGCAGCAGGTCCCTGTTCACTCCTTAGACAAAAGCTGCTTTTTGTGATGTAACCCCTGCCTTTCTGTGATCCTGTTGTTTGTTCCTTTCTGCACACATAGCACCTTGCAAAGCCAGTACATCAATAAGACCCTTCTTCTCCCACATGCCTTCTATAGTAGTATAGTTTTTAAATAATATTTTCAAAGCACTATCTCTATCCTGTCATGGCATAGCAGAACCTCATCAAAACCATCCTGGAACATGTCAAAGTAAAGTAGATTTCAAACTGAAAGAAAGGAATTACAGTAAGACAGCCATTCCTTAATAGTTGGTTAATTTAGACAATAACAGTATGGTAATGTTTGGCTTACTTAAGTAAAAAAATATTTAGTGCTTAGATTTTATGTTTTGTCCAGCTTTTACATAGTTTGCCAAATTTGGAAAGGAATTCCCAATAGAGGATTATATTCTTTCTAATTTGAAAGAAGTGAATGTAGCAGAAGAAATAAATTATGTTATTATGTTCATATTTTCCATACAGATTACAAGCTCAGACTAGTTTGAAATACTGAGTTTATAAACAAATCATTAAATCAGCTGCTAACAAAGGTGGTTATCGCTAGGCTAAATACTACATACTTTTTGGGAGTAAAGCTAATCTAATATTTGATGTTTAGTATCCGCATCCATAATTACACAATACAAGAAATAACTTGTTTGAAAAAAAATATGTATAAATTTACTATACACATATATATATATATATGTGTGTGTGTGTGTGTGTGTTTTTGAGACATAAAATGGATGTTTATGGGCTGTTTTATACCCCCCCCCAAAAAAAAAAAAATGCCCAAAGCATAATAAGAATGTATCCTTACCCTATTTCATAATTAGACTAGTTAGGATTGAAAAACAATTTGCAGCAGCAAGGGGAGGAACATTAATTCTGTACACTATGGAATTCATCTTAAACTATCTCACTGCCGATGCTGTATGTATGAACCATCTAGACCTGGAAAACACTATAGGGGGAGGTGTGATTCAATCTCTTCTTCCCTTTTCTTGGCTCTGCTTCATCTCTTTCCTCTCCAGACTCTTGGACTAAGTTTCCACTAGATTTTTGGGGGGGCGTTTTCTCCCAAAAAACGCCAAAATGACCGCATTGCATTTTTCCGTTGGAAAAATGGTGCGGGCAAATGTTAGCAGAGAGTCAATGGTCAAACGCAAAATGCCAAACCCACTTGGAAAACACTATCGGGGGAGGTGTGTAAAAGAATCTGACTCGGAGAAATAGAATAAACACCAACTCAGCTCCGAGAACTCACTCAATCGCTTCTTCCCTTCTGCTTCATCTCCTTCCTGTCCAGGCTCTTAGGCTAAGTTTGCACTTGATTTTTTTTTTGGGGGGGGCGTTTCCCCCCCAAAAAAAACGCCAAACAGCCGCATAGCATTTTTCCGTTGGAAAAATTGTGCGGGCAAATGTTAGCAGGGAGTTAATAGTCAAACGCAAAATGCCAAACCCACTTGGCATTTTTGGGTTTGGTGTTTTTTCCCCCTGACCCTGGCATTTTGCTGCCATCTGGCAGTTTTCCAAATTGCAGTAATGCTGAGACTCATAGTTTCAGCATCCTTGGAGTGAAGGAGTGATGCATAGCATCCCTACTTCCCTCCGCAGCCATGCAGCATTTTCTAGCGCAGCATGCTAAGCTGGAAAATGTCCCTGCATAGATCAGGACTTCAGCTGTGTCATGGCTACAGAGTCGGGAGAACAGCTGATGCTGAGCAGTAGATATACATCATATATCTACTGCCCAGCAAGAATTTACAGCGAGCCTGCAATGTGTATACAGTTTCCACATTGCTGGCTCACTTAACCCCCTGCTGAGCTGTGCGCTATGCACCAGCCCAGCAAGGAAAGAGTTAACTTACACTGCTGGACAGTGTAGCTTAACCCTTTGGGCGGTATACACTATATACAGCTATCTATAGATAGCTGTATATAGTGTATACATAACACAAGGTCCACTTACCTCCCTCGCTCCTGTCACCGCCGAGTCCGTGTAGCTCCACCCCCTAGTGATGACATCATTAGAGGCAGAGCTAAATATGGGAGGAAGAGTGGTAACAGACCTTTCTGCCAGTGTCTTTCTAGACAGGGAGAATACAGCTGTTGCTAAACTACAACTCCCAGCATGTCCAGACAGCCAAAGGCTGTCTGGGCATGCTGGGAGTTGTAGTTTTGCAAACATTACAGGCTCTCTGTTTGGGAACACATTGCATTATGGGAGCTCTCCCCAGCGTAGAGTGTCAAAAATATCCTAACCCACTTTTGGTGTTTTTTTTTCTTCTCGTTTCAGATCGTGTATGCAGAGGATTATCGTGGATTTGGTGGACTATGGCGGATGAACTGGATTTTTTTCTTTTAATAACATGGTTAACCAGGGCTGTATGGAAGTGTTTTTTAAGGATGCCTGGTCCTGGTATATAACGAGGGGTCACACCATGAAGATGACAGCCGGGAGGCTGTCTGGGCATGCTGTGAGTTGTAGTTGTACAACAGCTAGAGACTCCCTGTCTGGGAAGACACTGGCAGAGGATGTCGGCTAAAGTCCAAAAAAATTATAAAAAACGCCTGCAAAAATGTCAAAAGTTAAAACTCACATGGCTTTTTCCTCGCAGTTTTTTCACTCCCATAGACATGTATGGGAGAAAAACGCCAAGATTTTCCAGAAAAAACGCCAAAGTCTAAACAAGAGGTCGTTTTTAAAAAACTGCCAGGGAGCCCAAAATAGCTGATAAACACAAAAATGTTTTTTTTTTTAAAACACCAAACTGAAAAATGCCAAGTGGATAGGGCATTGACTAGCACAGAAAAAACTCTGTGTGGCAAAATAAGCATTTTATGGGGGGCTTTTGCATGAAAAACCTCAGCGGAATTCCAGCATAAAGGTCATGCACTGTGCAGCACCATCAGTCTGTCAGCCTGAAACACACAATGGGGAGATGAGTTTGCTGTGATAGGAGACTAGTCTGTAGCTAATCACTAAAATATTCAGAGCATCTGACACTGGGCAGTGCAAACAACTGGACTACTGGCTGCTTCATCTGAGCCTTGATTTACCCTTCAGGCACAGTGTAGACCCTCTGGAGCGCCGGATAGACCATATGGAGGAGGCAGGCAGGCATAGCTTGTTTGGATGTTGCCGCGCCACCTAGGATGATGCGACACTGACTGCCTGTATGTTTAAAAAACAGATAGTACAGGGTTAACAGAAGGAGCGCGCTGGTAGGTGGAGTTGTGATGCAGGGGAGTGAGCAGCTATAGGTTGTAGGCAGGAAGGGGGGCCGAGCATAGAGATTCTTAAGCTGGTGACGTTTTGTTTACTCCTCATCTCACTCCCCCCAAATCAGTTTACAGTGGTGGGTCCTGAGGGCTCAGATGCTGAGCGTCCTGCTCGCCGCTCCCGTTCCCCGGACAGGATTAGTCCCAGTCCCCCAGTATCTCGCCAGCGAAACCGTTCGGCCAGGAGTGTTAGTGCGTCAGTGGGGGCCGGATGTTTGGTTGAGGTTGATGATGTCTCAGAGGGTTCAACCCTTTCCATCCAGGGCCACTGGTGGTCAACAGGCTTCCCAGGGATCAGTGGTTGTGCGGCCACTGTGATTTCTTTGGCCTTTGTAAATTCAAACATGAGTACTCCACTTGTGGGGGCTCCCATGCTGCTGTCCGGTGTACCAGACAGATTAAGCCAGCCATCAGGCCCCCGGTTCGGTTGAGGTCAAGGACCCCAGTGTCAGTGTTGCCATGGTTAAATGGGTACCCTGATCTTGAGGTTGCAGCCCAGTTGTTTGACGGTTTTTCTTTTGGTTTCTTTTTTTCCCTTTGTCCCCTCTAGGTTCCCTCAGGATTCCCCAAATTTGAAGTCTGACAGGGAGCACCCTCAGGTTCTCAAGGATAAAGTGCAGAAGGAGGTTAATTTGGGCCGTTTTATGGGTCCCTTTTGTGCCCCTCCTTTTGAGAACCTTCGGGTGTCCCCACTTGGTGTGGTCCCTAAGAAGTGGGATGTTTTTGGTTGATACCTCACCTGTCCCATCCTAAGGGACATTGGTTAATGATGGCATTTCTAAGGAAGATGCATTAGTCTCCTATGTGTCTGTTACGCCTAGCGCTCCGGGTCCCCGCTCCTCCCCGGAGCGCTTACGGCGTCTCTCTCTCCGCAGCGCCCCGGACGGTCCCGCTGACCGGGAGCGCTGCACTGTCATGGCCGTCGGGGATGCGATTCGCACAGCGGGACGCGCCCGCTCGCGAGTCGCATCCCAGGTCACTTACCCGTCCCGGTCCCCTGCTGTCATGTGCTGGCGCGCGCGGCTCCGCTCTCTAGGGCGCGCGCGCGCCAGCTCCCTGAGACTTAAAGGGCCAGTGCACCAATGATTGGTGCCTGGCCCAATTAGCTTAATTGGTTTCCACCTGCTCCCAGACTATATCTGTTCACTGCCCCTGCACTTCCCTGCCGGATCTTGTTGCCTTAGAGCCTAGTGAAAGCGTTACTGTGTTTGTCCATACCGTGTACTTGACCTCCTGCTATTACCTTCTGACTACGATCCTTGCTGCCTGCCCCGACCTTCTGCTACGTCCGACCTTGCTTCTGTCTACTCCCTTGTACCGCGCCTATCTTCAGCAGTCAGAGAGGTTGACCCGTTGCTAGTGGATACGACCTGGTCACTACCGCCGCAGCAAGACCATCCCGCTTTGCGGCGGGCTCTGGTGAAAACCAGTAGTGACTTAGAACCGGTCCACTAGCACGGTCCACGCCAATCCCTCTCTGGCACAGAGGATCCACCTCCTGCCAGCCGGCATCGTGACAGTAGATCCGGCCATGGATCCCGCTGAGGTTCCCCTGCCTTATATCTCTGATATCACCACGGTGGTCGCCCAGCAATCCCGACAGATCGCCCATCTAACCCACCAGCTGTCGGAAGTGTCCACCATGGTGCAGCAACTTCAGTCGCAACTTCTGCCTCTGCTACAGCAGCAACCATCTCCTCCGCCAGCTCCTGCACCCCTTCCGCAGCGAGTGGCCACTCCTAGCCTCCGCTTGTCCTTGCCGGACAAATTTAATGGGGACTCTAAGTTTTGCCGTGGCTTTCTTTCGCAATGTTCCCTGCACTTGGAGATGATGTCGGACCAGTTTCCTACTGAAAGGTCTAAGGTGGCTTTCGTAGTCAGCCTTCTGTCTGGAAAAGCCCTGTCATGGGCCACACCGCTCTGGGACCGCAATGACCCCGTCACTGCCTCTGTACACTCCTTCTTCTCGGAAATTCGAAGTGTCTTTGAGGAACCTGCCCGAGCCTCTTCTGCTGAGACTGCCCTGCTGAACCTGGTCCAGGGTAATTCTTCCGTTGGCGAGTACGCCATACAATTCCGTACTCTTGCTTCTGAACTATCCTGGAATAATGAGGCCCTCTGCGCGACCTTTAAAAAAGGCCTATCCAGCAACATTAAAGATGTTCTGGCCGCACGAGAAACTCCTGCTAACCTGCATGAACTCATTCATCTAGCCACTCGCATTGACATGCATTTTTCTGAGAGGCATCAAGAGCTCCGCCAGGAAAAAGACTTAGATCTCTGGACACCTCTCCCACAGTCTCCATTGCAATCTGCGCCTAGGCCTCCCGCCGAGGAGGCCATGCAAGTGGATCGGTCTCGCCTGACCCTGGAAGAGAGGAATCGCCTTAGGAAAGAGAATCTTTGCCTGTACTGTGCCAGTACCGAACATTTTTTGGTGGACTGCCCTATCCGTCCTCCACGTCTGGGAAACGCACGCTCGCACCCAGCTCTCGTGGGTGTGGCATCTCTTGATGCTAAGTCGGCTTCTCCACGTCTCACGGTGCCTGTACGGATTTCTCCTTCAGCCAACTCTTCCCTCTCAGCCGTGGCCTGCCTGGACTCTGGTGCCTCTGGGAATTTTATTCGGGAGTCCTTGGTGAATAAATTCCGCATCCCGGTGACCCGTCTCGTCAAGCCACTCCACATTTCCGCGGTCAACGGAGCCAGGTTGGATTGCACCGTGCGTTACCGCACGGAGCCCCTCCTAATGTGCATCGGAACTCATCACGAAAAAATTTAGTTTTTTGTCCTCTCCAATTGCACTTCCGAAATTCTCCTTGGACTACCCTGGCTTCAACACCATTCCCCAACCCTGGATTGGTCCACAGGGGAGATCAAGAGCTGGGGTACCTCTTGTTTCAAGGACTGCCTTAAACCGGTTCCCAGTACTCCCTGCCGTGACCCTGTGTGTTCCCCTGTATCCGGTCTCCCTAAAGTCTTTATGGACTCTGCCTGCCATAAGAAGTGCCTCTCCCCCCTCCCAGTCCAGTCAGGCAAGCCTCGGTGCCTCCTCATGGCCCCCGTCCTGGTGTCACACTGCCCCGTGCCAGGCCTCGCCCTCTGCCCTCCCTCCCCATTCCCACTCCTGCTGTACTGCCTGCCGTTGAGGAATCCCTCCATTCTTTCCCGGTGTCCTCATCCCAGGGGAGGCAGTTACCGGACAAAGAGAAGGGGAGACCTAAGGGGGGGTACTGTTACGCCTAGCTCTCCGGGTCCCCGCTCCTCCCCGGAGCGCTTACGGCGTCTCTCTCTCCGCAGCGCCCCGGACGGTCCCGCTGACCGGGAGCGCTGCACTGTCATGGCCGTCGGGGATGCGATTCGCACAGCGGGACGCGCCCGCTCGCGAGTCGCATCCCAGGTCACTTACCCGTCCCGGTCCCCTGCTGTCATGTGCTGGCGCGCGCGGCTCCGCTCTCTAGGGCGCGCGCGCGCCAGCTCCCTGAGACTTAAAGGGCCAGTGCACCAATGATTGGTGCCTGGCCCAATTAGCTTAATTGGTTTCCACCTGCTCCCAGTCTATATCTGTTCACTGCCCCTGCACTTCCCTGCCGGATCTTGTTGCCTTAGAGCCTAGTGAAAGCGTTACTGTGTTTGTCCATACCGTGTACTTGACCTCCTGCTATTACCTTCTGACTACGATCCTTGCTGCCTGCCCCGACCTTCTGCTACGTCCGACCTTGCTTCTGTCTACTCCCTTGTACCGCGCCTATCTTCAGCAGTTAGAGAGGTTGACCCGTTGCTAGTGGATACGACCTGGTCACTACCGCCGCAGCAAGACCATCCCGCTTTGCGGCGGGCTCTGGTGAAAACCAGTAGTGACTTAGAACCGGTCCACTAGCACGGTCCACGCCAATCCCTCTCTGGCACAGAGGATCCACCTCCTGCCAGCCGGCATCGTGACAGTAGATCCGGCCATGGATCCCGCTGAGGTTCCCCTGCCTTATATCTCTGATATCACCACGGTGGTCGCCCAGCAATCCCGACAGATCGCCCATCTAACCCACCAGCTGTCGGAAGTGTCCACCATGGTGCAGCAACTTCAGTCGCAACTTCTGCCTCTGCTACAGCAGCAACCATCTCCTCCGCCAGCTCCTGCACCCCTTCCGCAGCGAGTGGCCACTCCTAGCCTCCGCTTGTCCTTGCCGGACAAATTTAATGGGGACTCTAAGTTTTGCCGTGGCTTTCTTTCGCAATGTTCCCTACACTTGGAGATGATGTCGGACCAGTTTCCTACTGAAAGGTCTAAGGTGGCTTTCGTAGTCAGCCTTCTGTCTGGAAAAGCCCTGTCATGGGCCACACCGCTCTGGGACCGCAATGACCCCGTCACTGCCTCTGTACACTCCTTCTTCTCGGAAATTCGAAGTGTCTTTGAGGAACCTGCCCGAGCCTCTTCTGCTGAGACTGCCCTGCTGAACCTGGTCCAGGGTAATTCTTCCGTTGGCGAGTACGCCATACAATTCCGTACTCTTGCTTCTGAACTATCCTGGAATAATGAGGCCCTCTGCGCGACCTTTAAAAAAGGCCTATCCAGCAACATTAAAGATGTTCTGGCCGCACGAGAAACTCCTGCTAACCTGCATGAACTCATTCATCTAGCCACTCGCATTGACATGCATTTTTCTGAGAGGCATCAAGAGCTCCGCCAGGAAAAAGACTTAGATCTCTGGACACCTCTCCCACAGTCTCCATTGCAATCTGCGCCTAGGCCTCCCGCCGAGGAGGCCATGCAAGTGGATCGGTCTCGCCTGACCCTGGAAGAGAGGAATCGCCGTAGGAAAGAGAATCTTTGCCTGTACTGTGCCAGTACCGAACATTTTTTGGTGGACTGCCCTATCCGTCCTCCACGTCTGGGAAACGCACGCTCGCACCCAGCTCTCGTGGGTGTGGCATCTCTTGATGCTAAGTCGGCTTCTCCACGTCTCACGGTGCCTGTACGGATTTCTCCTTCAGCCAACTCTTCCCTCTCAGCCGTGGCCTGCCTGGACTCTGGTGCCTCTGGGAATTTTATTCGGGAGTCCTTGGTGAATAAATTCCGCATCCCGGTGACCCGTCTCGTCAAGCCACTCCACATTTCCGCGGTCAACGGAGCCAGGTTGGATTGCACCGTGCGTTACCGCACGGAGCCCCTCCTAATGTGCATCGGAACTCATCACGAAAAAATTTAGTTTTTTGTCCTCTCCAATTGCACTTCCGAAATTCTCCTTGGACTACCCTGGCTTCAACACCATTCCCCAACCCTGGATTGGTCCACAGGGGAGATCAAGAGCTGGGGTACCTCTTGTTTCAAGGACTGCCTTAAACCGGTTCCCAGTACTCCCTGCCGTGACCCTGTGTGTTCCCCTGTATCCGGTCTCCCTAAAGTCTTTATGGACTCTGCCTGCCATAAGAAGTGCCTCTCCCCCCTCCCAGTCCAGTCAGGCAAGCCTCGGTGCCTCCTCATGGCCCCCGTCCTGGTGTCACACTGCCCCGTGCCAGGCCTCGCCCTCTGCCCTCCCTCCCCATTCCCACTCCTGCTGTACTGCCTGCCGTTGAGGAATCCCTCCATTCTTTCCCGGTGTCCTCATCCCAGGGGAGGCAGTTACCGGACAAAGAGAAGGGGAGACCTAAGGGGGGGTACTGTTACGCCTAGCTCTCCGGGTCCCCGCTCCTCCCCGGAGCGCTTACGGCGTCTCTCTCTCCGCAGCGCCCCGGACGGTCCCGCTGACCGGGAGCGCTGCACTGTCATGGCCGTCGGGGATGCGATTCGCACAGCGGGACGCGCCCGCTCGCGAGTCGCATCCCAGGTCACTTACCCGTCCCGGTCCCCTGCTGTCATGTGCTGGCGCGCGCGGCTCCGCTCTCTAGGGCGCGCGCGCGCCAGCTCCCTGAGACTTAAAGGGCCAGTGCACCAATGATTGGTGCCTGGCCCAATTAGCTTAATTGGTTTCCACCTGCTCCCAGTCTATATCTGTTCACTGCCCCTGCACTTCCCTGCCGGATCTTGTTGCCTTAGAGCCTAGTGAAAGCGTTACTGTGTTTGTCCATACCGTGTACTTGACCTCCTGCTATTACCTTCTGACTACGATCCTTGCTGCCTGCCCCGACCTTCTGCTACGTCCGACCTTGCTTCTGTCTACTCCCTTGTACCGCGCCTATCTTCAGCAGTTAGAGAGGTTGACCCGTTGCTAGTGGATACGACCTGGTCACTACCGCCGCAGCAAGACCATCCCGCTTTGCGGCGGGCTCTGGTGAAAACCAGTAGTGACTTAGAACCGGTCCACTAGCACGGTCCACGCCAATCCCTCTCTGGCACAGAGGATCCACCTCCTGCCAGCCGGCATCGTGACAGTAGATCCGGCCATGGATCCCGCTGAGGTTCCCCTGCCTTATATCTCTGATATCACCACGGTGGTCGCCCAGCAATCCCGACAGATCGCCCATCTAACCCACCAGCTGTCGGAAGTGTCCACCATGGTGCAGCAACTTCAGTCGCAACTTCTGCCTCTGCTACAGCAGCAACCATCTCCTCCGCCAGCTCCTGCACCCCTTCCGCAGCGAGTGGCCACTCCTAGCCTCCGCTTGTCCTTGCCGGACAAATTTAATGGGGACTCTAAGTTTTGCCGTGGCTTTCTTTCGCAATGTTCCCTGCACTTGGAGATGATGTCGGACCAGTTTCCTACTGAAAGGTCTAAGGTGGCTTTCGTAGTCAGCCTTCTGTCTGGAAAAGCCCTGTCATGGGCCACACCGCTCTGGGACCGCAATGACCCCGTCACTGCCTCTGTACACTCCTTCTTCTCGGAAATTCGAAGTGTCTTTGAGGAACCTGCCCGAGCCTCTTCTGCTGAGACTGCCCTGCTGAACCTGGTCCAGGGTAATTCTTCCGTTGGCGAGTACGCCATACAATTCCGTACTCTTGCTTCTGAACTATCCTGGAATAATGAGGCCCTCTGCGCGACCTTTAAAAAAGGCCTATCCAGCAACATTAAAGATGTTCTGGCCGCACGAGAAACTCCTGCTAACCTGCATGAACTCATTCATCTAGCAACTCGCATTGACATGCGTTTTTCTGAGAGGCATCAAGAGCTCCGCCAGGAAAAAGACTTAGATCTCTGGACACCTCTCCCACAGTCTCCATTGCAATCTGCGCCTAGGCCTCCCGCCGAGGAGGCCATGCAAGTGGATCGGTCTCGCCTGACCCTGAAAGAGAGGAATCGCCGTAGGGAAGAGAATCTTTGCCTGTACTGTGCCAGTACCGAACATTTTTTGGTGGATTGCCCTATCCGTCCTCCACGTCTGGGAAACGCACGCTCGCACCCAGCTCTCGTGGGTGTGGCATCTCTTGATGCTAAGTCGGCTTCTCCACGTCTCACGGTGCCTGTACGGATTTCTCCTTCAGCCAACTCTTCCCTCTCAGCCGTGGCCTGCCTGGACTCTGGTGCCTCTGGGAATTTTATTCGGGAGTCCTTGGTGAATAAATTCCGCATCCCGGTGACCCGTCTCGTCAAGCCACTCCACATTTCCGCGGTCAACGGAGCCAGGTTGGATTGCACCGTGCGTTACCGCACGGAGCCCCTCCTAATGTGCATCGGAACTCATCACGAAAAAATTTAGTTTTTTGTCCTCTCCAATTGCACTTCCGAAATTCTCCTTGGACTACCCTGGCTTCAACACCATTCCCCAACCCTGGATTGGTCCACAGGGGAGATCAAGAGCTGGGGTACCTCTTGTTTCAAGGACTGCCTTAAACCGGTTCCCAGTACTCCCTGCCGTGACCCTGTGTGTTCCCCTGTATCCGGTCTCCCTAAAGTCTTTATGGACTCTGCCTGCCATAAGAAGTGCCTCTCCCCCCCTCCCAGTCCAGTCAGGCAAGCCTCGGTGCCTCCTCATGGCCCCCGTCCTGGTGTCACACTGCCCCGTGCCAGGCCTCGCCCTCTGCCCTCCCTCCCCATTCCCACTCCTGCTGTACTGCCTGCCGTTGAGGAATCCCTCCATTCTTTCCCGGTGTCCTCATCCCAGGGGAGGCAGTTACCGGACAAAGAGAAGGGGAGACCTAAGGGGGGGGGTACTGTTACGCCTAGCGCTCCGGGTCCCCGCTCCTCCCCGGAGCGCTTACGGCGTCTCTCTCTCCGCAGCGCCCCGGACGGTCCCGCTGACCGGGAGCGCTGCACTGTCATGGCCGTCGGGGATGCGATTCGCACAGCGGGACGCGCCCGCTCGCGAGTCGCATCCCAGGTCACTTACCCGTCCCGGTCCCCTGCTGTCATGTGCTGGCGCGCGCGGCTCCGCTCTCTAGGGCGCGCGCGCGCCAGCTCCCTGAGACTTAAAGGGCCAGTGCACCAATGATTGGTGCCTGGCCCAATTAGCTTAATTGGTTTCCACCTGCTCCCAGACTATATCTGTTCACTGCCCCTGCACTTCCCTGCCGGATCTTGTTGCCTTAGAGCCTAGTGAAAGCGTTACTGTGTTTGTCCATACCGTGTACTTGACCTCCTGCTATTACCTTCTGACTACAATCCTTGCTGCCTGCTCCCGACCTTCTGCTACGTCCGACCTTGCTTCTGTCTACTCCCTTGTACCGCCCCTATCTTCAGCAGTCAGAGAGGTTGAGCCGTTGCTAGTGGATACGACCTGGTCACTACCGCCGCAGCAAGACCATCCCGCTTTGCGGCGGGCTCTGGTGAAAACCAGTAGTGACTTAGAACCGGTCCGCTAGCACGGTCCACGCCAATCCCTCTCTGGCACAGAGGATCCACCTCCTGCCAGCCGGCATCGTGACAGTGTCGTTCGATCAGGCGATCATGTTGGTCATTAAGGCAGGTAGGCATGCCTTGTTGGCTAAGTCAGACATTGACTATGCTTTCCGTTTATTGCCTGTCCACCCAGAATGCTATCATTTACTGGTTTGCAAGGTGGATGGATTGTATTATTTTGATGTCTGTCTTCCATTGGGTTGTTCCATCTCATGCCATTATTTTGAATTGTTAGCTACTTTTTAGAGTGGGCAGTCTGTTATGACACGGGGCCAAGCTCCATCATACGCAAAGGATTACTTCCTTTTTGTTGCCCCGGGGGGTTCTTCCTGGTGTCGTTTCTTGTTAGACAGTTTCAGTTCCCTCATGAGTAAGTTTGGGGTTCCTTTGTCCTTGGAAAAAACGGAGGGCCTGGTCACTCACCTGTCATTCTTGGGTATCGAGATTGACACAGTGGACATGGTTTTTCGTTTGCCAGTGGATAAACTGAATCGGTTGCGGGATATGTTGGAGGGTTTCTGTGCGTCCCACAAGGTCCCTCTCTTGCATGTTCAATCTTTGTGTGGCTTATTGGTTTTTGCCTGTCAGATAATGCCCATGGGGAGTGTTTTTTCGCGACCCCTGTCGCTTGCCACCAAGGGCGCTCGGAGGCCAGAGCATAGGATTCGGGTCAAGATGGCCTTATGGGCTGATTGTTCCGCCTGGCTCGCATTCCTCCAGCGCTACAATGGTTGCATTTGCTGGCAATACCCTGTAGTTTCTAGGGTGGAATTGTCACTCTTCACAGATGCGGCTGGCTCCATGGGTTTTGGTGCTTACTTTGGTGGGGAATGGTGTGCTGAGCGTTGGCCAGCTTCCTGGCAGGACAATGGTTTTTGCTTACTCAAATTTTTCCCTATAATAGTAGCCCTGGAGTTGTGGGGTGACCAGTTCTGGAACTGCAAGGTTTGTTTCTGGACAGACAACTTAAGTGTCGTTCATTGTGTTAACCATCTGTCTTCTTCCTCCTTACCTGCCCTCTCCTTGCTCCGTCACCTGGTCCTTCGCTGTCTAGATCTCAATGTCTTTTTCAGGGCCCGTCATGTCCTGGGAGTTGACAACAAGATTGGTGACGCATTGTCTCTATTCTATTTTCATGAGTTCCGGGAGTTGTACCCGGGGCAGTCTTGGAGGGCCTCCAGTGACCCTCTTTCCTCTGGGATGTGGTGAACAAATCCTAATGCCCTTGTTGTCATCTTCGGCAACTCCTGCCATGTGGTCTGCCCATGGTAAGGTATGGGGGAATGGCTTTCCTTAGTTCAGGACCACAATGTCGCTGGGAGGGAAGAGGTGAGATTTGAGGTGACCATTGAATACTTGTTACAGTTGAGGGAGTTGGGAAGGTCAGCGGTGGTGGCGAGACACAGATTAGCTGGGATCGGTTTTCACTTTAAACTCAGGGGTTGGGTGGATGTGACTAAATGGTTTTGTATTTCCCAGGCCCTTAAAGGGTGGTCTCGTGGCCCTAGGAGGAGGGATACTAGGAGGCTGATTTCCTTCTCATTGTTCATGTCACTGATGGTAGCAGTTGAAGGGGTCTGAGACTCATATGCCGAGGAACAGAGCCCTTCAACTGTCGAGTTCAGTGGTTCAGGTATGAGTCCGCAGATCTAAAACGGGTGTGTTGGGCCGGGGGGAGTGGTTGACTTTACATTCTTTGGAGGGTACTGTTTGTCCTGTCCGATTAGTGGGTTCCTTTTTGCCCCTGCGCCTTTCTGGTGCTCATTTTCTAGTGCATGAATCGGGTATTCCCCTCTCCCATTTCCAGTTTGCATCTGTGATTAAAAATGTTTGGTGGCCTGTTGAGGATTATGGCACCCATTCCTTCCGGATTGGGGTGGCTACGGAGGCTTTCCTGGCGAGATTACCTGTCGCGGAGATACAGAGGATTGGCCGTTGGCGGTCGGGGTGCTATGTTTCTTGGACTTGTTGATATATTTGTTTTTTCTTTTCAGGTCCACGTTCTCCGGTGATTGTCTTCCTTGGCCATTCCTATATCTTCAGAGCCCGGCAGAGGGCTGTCTGTAGACCTGGGGGACAGTCCCTTGGTTTCCACAATGAAGTACAGTGGAGAGGCATTGGTGGCCTTAAATGGATTTGGGTGTTGGTAGAATTGTTAGGTATTGAATGTCCGATTTCCTCCCCTGTGGTGTTAGTCATCCACGCAGGCGACAATGATCTCTGTAAGTTGCAGATGGATGAGTTGATGACCCTTATGTGGGCGGATGTCGAAATAATTCAGTTTTTTTTTTTCAAGAAATCATGATAGTATGGTCGAAAATGGTCCCTCGGGTCACATGGCAAGGGGCTCATGTTGCGGTGGCAATTGAAAAAGCCCGTTGCACTGTAAATTCTAGATTAGCTAGGTATATTAGGTCCCGGGGAGGGGTAGTTGTGCATCATCGGCAGTTAGAAAGGGACAACCGTCTCCTTATAATCCCGGATGGCGTTCACTTGAAGGACATAGGTACTGATATATTTCTTTCAGGGCTCCAAGATGGTTTGGAGCAAGCTTTGTTTCTCCTCGGTGGAGGTTGGAGTGTGGCATGGTTCCTCGTCAAACTCCTCCATGGCGGAGGAGAAATGGGTATGATGAGCACCAGGAGAGTAAAGTATCTTGCCCACCGAAGAGGGCGGCCGACATACCGATTAGCTCCAAGAGTTTTAAGAGTTGTTGGAATCAAACTGTTGTTTGATATGGTTACTGAAAATAAATGCTGTGGCCGACCCCCCAGTTGTCCAGCAAAGGTTTACAGTTGTCCTTGTTTTATTTACACCAGACAGCAAACAAATATGCAGATTATGTTAATACATAAGCAGGTTAGAGGCAGTCTGCACACAATCCAGGTTTTCTCCTATATTTAACACTTTAATATAAATTCTTGAGTTCCATCTTGGTCTCTCTACGGCTAAATACAGGATTCCCCAAACAACAAACAATGGGCAACAGTTTTCAGGAATGTGAGACAGATGGCTTAGATTTTATTTTTGGTAAATTAAGGGATTTACAAATATTCAAGCTAGGGATGAGCGAATAGAATCTGACGAATCCAAATTCTTCACGAATTTCAGAAAAAAATTGATTTGCAACGAATGTGAATATCGCCGCAATTCGATCCCGCAAATCGCTTAATTAAACTCCATCTAGTGCGGTCCAGGCTCCAGGGGCCAGGCATCTAAAATGGTGGATCCATATGTGAGGACATTGGGCAAGGAATCCTGGGAAGACGGGAACAAGGGTTTGCGGGATGACCCTGAATCATTTGCAGCCTATCAGCAGCCAGCCACCCCTGTGAAGTCTCAGCCCTATATAATTGGCAGCCATCTTGCGGCCACTCACATCAGCATTCTATTGCAGAGAGAGAGGGACAGAGAGCAGTGTGTTGCACAAAAAAGCTTTTTTACAGCAGCAATTCACCTCAAGCCCAAATCCAGCCTAGAAGCACAGATAGGGAAGGTAAAGAGATTGCGAGAGAAACTGTAATTGTGGGTGAATTACAGCCGTGAATCACCTCAAGCCCAAATTAACATACATCAGTGCCCAAAGAAATATAGTGCGGGCTATGAATCCAAAACATCTCAATGTTTCAGAAAATGTTGGTTTGCTATTGTGAAGGAGCGTTCATATCCGCATGTGAGATTTACATAGGATAGGGTTTCCGACAATGTCGGCACTGACGGGGATTTCCCATTTGTAGAGATAAACAACTTGGTAGACATAAGTAGATGTGCAATGACAGTTTTAGACATAGGAGGGAACGCATCCAAATCTAACAACAGTAATGCTAACGATGCAGTCAGTGTAATACTCATACCTAAGAATCGAGAAATAACCAACGCAATTCCCCTCCAGGTCAACTGTGATGCGGGACAGTCCCACTATATATGTAACAAAGTTCACACTTGACCACACCATCTCCAACACATTTCCAAGCACGAGGCCTATATTTTGTGCAACCTGTATGGTGTGTAGTTACATCTATGGATTGTTTTGAACATTGCTTCCTGATGATTGGTACATTTGAAAAGACACCAGTTATTTCGAAAGGCAGACTGCCATTGCTCTAACTCAGTATTGATATTCAGATCCTTCTCCCATTTCGTCGTGTAAGGGAAAGTCGCTATATTTGACTTGTCGCCCAAGAGGTAAAAAAAAGGAGATACCCCGCATCATTGTATTAGAAGTGTTCAAAGTCCCCAGCAGATGTGCAGGAATCTTGAAAGAATCCAGACAGCCCCTAGCAAGCAAGCTCCTGATCTGCAAGCTTTTATAGAACTCCCTGTTCGGACAGAAAATTGTGCTCTAATGGCCGGGAAATGTATACTACCCGTGTCATCCAAAATGTCTTTGACTGAGAAAATACCCGCATCTTTCCAGGCCGACAGGTCTAGACCTGGGATATAGAGAGACAAGTGGTCTAACAGTATGTTCCTAGAAGGGCATTTAATAAAATTAGGGAATTCCTTAAAACTGGACTTCCATATTTTATCCGAGACATCAATAGCCGATAAGTGGGTTTTGGCTAACGGTGTATTAGACAATGTAGTAAGCATTCTAGATTGCAGTGAGCATTCTGTGCTGTAGGATTGTTCAAGTGCCACCCACAATTTGCCTGCGTCCCAGGACCACCAGTGCCTTATCTGATCTAAAAGGCATGCTTTGCAGTAACCTTCAATATCAGGTCTGCCCAGGCCACCCGAGAGTCTATAATGGGTCATTACTTTCCTAGGAACTCTAGGGCACTTCCCATTCCAGATAAAGTCATCAAACAACTTGTCAACGGATTTAAAAAATGAAGAAGGTATCGGAAGAGTCTGAAACAAATATAAAAGCTTCGGTTATAACAGCATTTTAAACGCTGCCAGTCGCTCAAACCGTGAGAGAATCAAGAGAGGAAGAGAGGGTAGATAAAAACGGAAGAAAGTTAGTCTGAAAAAGAGAGGAGGAGGGAGATGTAAGCTGAATCCCTAGATAGGAGATAGACCGACGCTGCCAATTCAGGGGAAATTTGGGTCGCAAAAATTCTAATAGAGATGGGGGAATCTCAAATGGGAGAGCTTGGGACTTGGTAACATTCAGTTTGTAATATGATAGGTGACTAAAAGAGTCCAACACCTGGAAAAGGGACAGAAATGAAGAAGATGGATTAGTCAGGGTGAGGAGCACATCGTCCGCAAAGAGTGTCAACTTGTGCTCCACACCCCCAACAGTGACATCAGTAAGGCTACCATAAAGGCGAATCGCCAGGGCTAACGGCTCAATAGTTATAAGAAAAATCAACGGTGACAGGGGACAACCCTGCCGCGTTCCGATCAACAGGGTGAACCCGCCAGAAAGTGCTACATTAGAGAACACACTTGCTACTGGATTAGAGTACAAAGCTTGTATGGCAGTAAGAATGGAACCCTCAAAGACAAAAGCCCTCAAAGCAGAAAAAGTGTACAGCCAGTTCAACCTGTCGATGCTTTCTCAGCATCTAGTGTCAAAAAAAAACTGCAGGGAGTTTCTCTCTCTCACAATGTTCTAATAAGGACAGAACCCGCCTGGTAATGTCAGGGGCCTGATGACCCAAGGTAAACCCCACTTTTTCCCTTCCCAACAGTGCAGGTAGGTGTGGGCGTAACCGTGTATCTTAGCGTATATCTTTGAATCACCATTAAGGAGAGATATGGGGCGATAATTAGAAGTGTGATCCGTAGACTCACCAGGTTTCGGGATGGTCATGATAAGGGCATCTAACATTTAGGGGGTAGGGAACCTGTATCAATAGCATTATTGAACACAAGCAACAAATGTGGTAAGAGGACAGGGAGAAAGCATTCATAGTATTAATTGGGGAAACCATCTGGGCCTGGGGCTTTGTTATTAGGTAAGGACTTGACAGCGTTGGTGACCTCCAGGGCAGTGATAGGAGTATTTAGAGATTTTAAAGTAGAGGGTGGAAGTTTAGGGAGATTCAGAGAGGAAAGAAAGGCGTCTATATTTTCCTGGGTCGACTGGGTATAGAAGCGGTTCATATTCAATTTGTACAGGTTTTCATAGTAGTCCCTAATTGCGTTTTTTTAGGGGTGTTTCAGGACAGATATACATTGCTTACAGGTTGTAGGCTTCAATTTCCGAGCAAGGAGAGAGCCCGTCTTATTATCATGGAGATAGAATGATAGTTTGGACCTCTTAAGCACATAATCATGTAGCAACAGACGTTGCATGTGTAATCTCTCAGAACGCAAGTGGCTCTCTTTCTACAGAATAAGTAGACTTCTGGATGGCCTTCATGGAAGCAATTTTGTTGAGGGATTAAGTGAGCGCTAGAGCTCTACGCTTTTTCAGGGTAGCTCCCAATTGGATGAAAGTTCCCCTTATCACTGCCTTGTGAGGCAGCCAGGTGCCATTGGAGGTTATCTCTGGAGTCCCATTCAGGGAAAAGTATTCAGACAATACACCTTCCAAGAAGGCCGAGTGTGTAGAGTGCGCTATCAGATGTGTATTTGCACGCCATACAAAATCATTGTGTTTTGGTGTCACATCTTGTACGGTGATATTCACCGGAGCGTGGTCGGACCACATCCGGAGGCCTATCTCAGATTTCACAACCCTCTCTACCTATAAGGTCTATCCTTGAGAACCTGTGAAATCTCGCTGAACAATGAGTATAATGTCGCTCAGACGCATGATGCAAACGCCAAATATCAAACAGATCATAGCTGGTCAGAATTTCTTCTAGATAAAAGGAATGTCTAGTGGTCGGGGATGAATGGTCTAAAGATGGTGACACCACTGTATTAAAGTCCCCACAAACTATTAGGGCCCCCCTGCGGATCATCTCAACTTTTCGCATAACCTTCCTCAAAAAAACGCCCCTGATGTGTGTTAGGTGCATAGACATTAACAATAGTATAATCTACATCGTCTATAGAACCAACTACAACAATATATCGTCTTTGCGGATCAATGAATTGAGCTGTGATGTTGAGAGCAATTCTATCGCTAAACACTATCATGACTCCCCTCTTTTTCTTCAGAAAAGAGGAGGATATAACAACTGGAAATCTCCTGTAATGAATTGTCGGTCGATTAGCAGAAAATATATAAGTGTTTCCAGTTTACACAGTACATCTGAGTGATTTCTCATCGCCTCATGCCACAGGAAATTTTGTTTTTGAGGGCTATTCAGCCCATTCTCATTTAAAGACAGTATTTCCATGCCCATGATTGCTACCACTCAAGAGAAAGGAAAAGGAAAAAGGATAACGAGACAGTAGGAAGAAGGAGGAGACTAAAAGAATAATTCAAGAGACAAAACTAATATCAAGATAATAGCTACCTATAATGCAGGCTCGCCTGAGCAGAAGACTGAACAAAATGAAAACAAATGTAAAATTAAACGGAGCGGTGTATATTACATGAACAACCCCTAGTGGGGGGGTACGTGGAAAAAAGAAGTATCATCAAAGGAACCAAGAGCATGACACCCAGACTATAGCATACTCAACAAACCGGTGGAGGTCCACTACATCAATCCTAGTCAGGTAGGTGCAGGCTACCCTGTCTCCAAAAAGCAATCAGGGGACTTGCAATGATCGGGGACAGGGAAACCTCATTGAAGGAGAGTTGCAAAGCCGGTCTCAATGGAGGTGAAGACGTGCATCTTATTCTGGAGTAGGAGAAGGAGCTTCGCGGGGAAGCCCCAGTGGTATGGTATCTCAAGGCGGCGCAGTTCATGCGTGAGAGGGTGCAGATTTCTCCTTGCTTGCAGCGTCGCCGCAGATAAATCATCAAAGAGCTGAATATCTTCATATGATGCAGGTAGGGACCTCCGCTTCCTGGAGTAGTGTAACAGCAAATCTTTGGTCTTGTAGAAGGTGTAACGGACTAGAACGTCCGCAGGGAGGTCCTCAGGCAAAGATTTAGGATTCGTCAACCTGTACGCCCTATCGATACTGTATTCAAATATCTCCAGATCAGGCAAAAAGTAACAGGTCAGGTCTTGTACATATTTGGCAAGCTGAGAATTAGGCAGTCTCGGTGACCGGCGCCGAAGGTCCACTCACCATCGGCGGCGGCAGCGGGTGGAGATCGGTGGCAGCAGAGGATGGCGATGCGGCTGTCTGGATCCTACGGAAGTGGTCTCTTGTAGATTTGCAACATCTGGATGGCCACAGTTTGGAGATTACTGTGCAGTGGTCTGTAAACTGTAGCCCTCCAGATGTTGCAAAACTGCAAATCCCAGCATGCCCAAACAGCAAACAGCTGTCTTGGCATGCTGGGAGTTGTAGTTGCATACCTCCAGCTGTTGGATAACTACATCTCCCAGCATGCCCTTCGGTGATCAGTACATTCTGTGAGTTGTAGTTTTGCAACAGCTGGAGGCACACTGGTTGGAAAATACTGAATTAGGTAACAGAACTGAAGATTTTCCAACCAGTGTACCTCCAGCTGTTGCAAAAGTACAACTCCCAGCATGCACAGTATGTCAGTGCATGCTGGAAGTTGTAGTTTTGCAAAAGCGAGAGGTCCCCCCCCCCCCATGCGAATGTACAGGGTACATTCACACGGGCAGGTTTACAGTGAGTTTCCTGCTTCAAGTTTGAGCTGCGGCAAATTTTTCACTGCAGCGCAAACTCCTAGTGGGAAACTCACCGTAAACCCTGCCAGTGAGAATGTACCCTAAAAACACTACACTAACACATAATAAAGGGTAAAACATTACATATACACCCTTACACTGTCCCCCCCAATAAAAATGAAAAATTTATCGTACGGTAGTGTTTCCAAAACGGAGCCTCCAGCTGTTGCAAAACAACAACTTCCAGCATTTCTGGACAGTCACTGACTGTCCAGGCATGCTGAGAGTTTAGCAACAGCTGGGGGCACCCTGTTTGGGAGTCACTGGCGAAGAATACCCCTATTTCCACCTCTATGCAACCCCTAATTTAGTCCTCAAATGCACATGGCGCTATCTCACTTCGGAGCCTTGACATATTTCAAGGAAACAGTTTAGGGCCACAGATGGAGTATTTCCGTACTCGAGAGAAACTGCACTACAAATTTTGGGGGTCTTTTTCTCCTTTTACCCCTTATGAAAAGGAAAAGTTGGGGGCTACACCAGCCTGTTAGTGTGAAAAAAAAATGTTTACACTAACATGCTGGTGTTGCCCCATACTTTTTATTTTCACAAGTAGTAAAGGGAAAAAAAAGAGCCCCAAAATTTGTAACGCAATTTCTCTTGAGTAGCAAAATACCCCATGTGTGGGCATAAAATGCTCTGCGGACGCACAACAAGGCTCAGAAATAAGAGAGCACTATGTACATTTGAGGCCTAAATTGCTGATTTGCACAGGGGTGGCTGATTTTACAGTGGCTCTGACATAAACACAAAAAAATAAATACACACATGTGACCCCATTTTGGAAACTACACCCCTCACGGAATGTAACAAGGGGTACAATGAGCCATAACACCCCACAGGTGTTTGTGACGAATTTTCATTAAAGTTGGATGGGAAAATGAAAAAAAAAATGTTTTCACAAAAATGCAGGTGTTACCCTAAATTTTTCATTTTCACAAGGAAAAAAGCCCCCAAAAATTTGGAATCTCTTTAAAAGATACCCCATACATGGATGTAAAGTGCCCTGCGGGCGCACTACAATGCTCAAGAGATATGAGAGGCGCCATTGGGCTTTTGAAGAGAATATTTGTCCGGAATTGAAGGCCACATATGTTTACAAAGCCCACATGTGGAGTACCATTGAGCTTTTGGAGAGAGAATTTGTTTAGAATGGAAGTCAGGGGCCATGTGCGTTTACAAAGCCCCCCGTGGTGCCAGAACAGTGGACCCCCCACCTGTGACCCCATTTTGGAAACTACACCCCTCATGTAATGTAATAAGAGGTACAGTGAGCATTTACGCCCCACAGATGTCTGACAGATTTATTGAACAGTGGTCCGTGAAAATGAAAAATTTAATTTGAATGAATTTTAATTAATTAATTTTAATTAATCATTTTAATAAAAATGCCCCTTCAGAATATCATGTGTGGAGGGCACGGCGGTGTAACACTGTTCTTCACATGGTTTGCCTTAGCAAACGGAGTCACAATGGGGAGGAACTGCTAAAAGTCATTCATCAAGAAATGGAATCATGGCTTACTCCACGAAAACTGGAAATGGGAACCATGGTGACCGACAACGGGAAGAACATCTTGTCTGCGCTACTTCAAGTAAGCCTGATCCATGCTCCCTGCATGGCAAACGTGTTAAATCTGGTTGTCAAGCAATTCCTGAAGTGTTCCCCCCATGTGCAAGACATCCTAACAATGGGAAGAAAACTGTGCATGCACTTCAGCCACTCGTACACCGCAAAGCACATCCTCCTTGAGCTGCAGCGTCAGAACGGCATCCCCCAACAGTCTGATTTGCAATGTTTCCACACATTGGAATTCCACCATCCATATGTTGGACTATACGAACAGAGAAAAGCCATCACTGATTTCTTGATGATCCAGGTGGATAGGGGGGCTCCCCTGTGTAACTTCAATGTCAATCAGTGGCAGCTCATAAGTGACACCTGCCATTTGCTCGGGCTCCTCGAGGAAACCACATTATTAGTCAGTTGCCAGGATTACGGGATGAACTACATCATTCCACTGCTTCATATCCTACAACGTGTATTGGAAACGATGGCTGATCAAGACACTGGAGACTTGGTGCCTACATCTTGAGGCCACATGAGCCCTGTGGGGGCTTAACTGGAGGAGGAGGGGGACAGTGGAGCACAGGTCAGGTTTTGCGAAATGGGTGGTTTTTATAGTCATCTGACGAGACAGATGACCCAGACACACTGTGGCCATGTGGTCTCCTTATGCTGCTGTCACATTAAATGAAACTTAATCTTAATCTATTTTAAATCTTCAATTAACATTTTTCAAAATATCTTTAAAGAATACCTATCACTAAATAAACTATCCTAAACTAATTTAGACTATGTTCCCCTTGTTCTTAAAAAAAAAATTATTAAGAGCTTTAAAAAGCTCCTTATCTCACCTATTTCCTTGCTGCCAGCAGGAAGATGTGGGCTTGCCCCAGCAGGCGTGATGTCACAGAAGTCTGCTGGGTGGGTGACCGCTTCCCTGGTTCCCACTGGTGTCCAGAGGAGGGGAGAAGCAACTGTGAAGCTGCAGGCCAGCTGGGAGAAGGTGGGAACTTCTTCCATAGCTGTCACCTGTCCCCTGCTGGCCTGCTGGCCATGTCCGCCACTGCTGCGGGCACAGCGCTCGTTCCCACCTGTCTGATTGAAAGGCAGGGAGCAGCGCTTATTTTTTTAAATAACATATATTTAGAAAGTTATTAGAAATAACTTTTTCTTTAACATATAAAACCTTTTTTTAATTATAGGTGCATCTTGTGTGTTGTGCACTGTTTTTCTTACCATTTTTTTAATAACCATTATGTCCTTTCTTGAAAGTATGGTTATGTGCTATTGTGTATATATTCACCATGAATGCATGGCCTTATACATTATACAGAGGTTTGGTGTGGAAAGTTATATACCATATAATATCTCAAATGTTCTACACACCAAACCAGAAATTCAATTACTGTACCAATCTTATTGATACAAAATCATGTATCATACTATAGAGTCCTGGCTTCAATCCTATATGTGTATAATTAGTGACAGGTATTGGATTTGAGAGGGGTTCCTCACTTTAACTGAGTGCAAGATAAAACTGAAAAAAGCAAGGTAGAGGACCCTTTGGGTTAGGTAAACATTAGCTCTATAGGGGTATACTTAAAGGGGTATTCCAGGCCAAAACTTTTTTTTTTATATATCAATTGGCTCCGAAAAGTTAAACAGATTTGTAAATTACTTCTATTAAAAAATCTTAATCCTTCCAATAGTTATTAGCTTCTGAAGTTGAGTTGTTGTTTTCTGTCTAACTGCTCTCTGATGACTCACGTCCCGAGAGCTGTGCAGTTCCTATGGGGATATTCTCCGATCATGCACAGCTCCCGGGACGTGACATCATCATTGAGCAGTTAGACAGAAAACTTCAGAAGCTAATAACTATTGGAAGGATTAAGATTTTTTAATAGAAGTAATTTACCAATCTGTTTAACTTTCCGGAGCCAGTTGATATATATATATATATATATATATATATATATATATATATATATATATATATATATATATATATATATATAAGGTTTTGCCTAGAATACCCCTTTAATTGTACTCAAAGTATATCCATGATAGCTTTGTGATAGCTATTGTCTAAGAAACAAAAGACAGGATACATTTAAGGCAACTTAGCATTTAAGAAATAAACTGCACAATTTTTGGCTGATAGTATGCTTTATAGTGTACCTAAGCTTTCAAACAATGTGTCATAGAGACATGTCAGAAGTTGTGAACTGTGGGGGTCCTGCTGCTGAGACCTCCAACAATCGCTGGAGTGCTATTTCCCTTTGTGTCTGCTCAGATTTATTCGGAAAGCAGATTACACAGTGTATGGTTGCTGTGGAATTCACTCAGTTTTCCCAAAAAGTTTGAAAAAAAAAACATCAAAGTGCTCAGGGGAAGTTGTATGAAACCTTATGTACACTTTAAGGATTCAATTTATTTTGGTCTCTAATAAATTGGCTTAAACAAAATAAGAGGATATTATTGGACTAATTCTGTCATACATATGACAGAATTTGTTGAATTTTATATATGTCATCCTTTGATACATATTCAGTTTGGGTGTTTTTCAGCTTAACCTCTTAAGGACGCAGGGTGTACCTGTACGCCCTATGCTCGGTCCTGGTATAAAACGTGGGGTCACGCCGTGACCCCGCATCATACCTGGTTGGTCCCTGCAGCTAATGACAACCGGGACCCTGGGCTAATAGCGTGCGGCACCGATTGTTGTGCCGCGCGCTATTAACCCTTTAGACGTGGCGTTCAAAGTTGATCGCCGCGTCTAAAATTTAAGTAAAAGCTTCCCGGCAGCTCAGTCAGGCTGGTAGGGACCATCATGGTGAAATTGTGATGTCCTAATCAGCTAAAACGCAAGCGGAGATCCCCTCACCTGCCTCCATCGCGTCCGATGAAATCCAGGCTTGAACGATCGACCGCCGATTACACTGATCTTTGCCGTGTCAATGCACGGCAATGATCTGTGTATGAGATCGGTACGTGCAGTGAAATAGCCACCAGGGGGGCTATAACGCTACAAAAAAAAGTGTAAAAAAAGTTAATAAAGATCATTTAACACCTTCCGTAATAAAAGTTTGAATCTGCCCCCCCCTTCCCATTTAAAAAAAAACTGTGTAAATAAAATAAAAATAAACATATGTGGTATCGCCACGTGCGGATATGTCCGAACTATAAAAATGTATTGTTAATTAAACCGCATGGTCAATGGCGTACACGCAAACAGATTCCTAAGTCCAAAATAGCTTATTTTTGGTCACTTTTTATATCATGAAAAAATGAATAAAAAGCTATCAAAAAGTCGAATCAATATAGAAATGGTACCGATAAAAACTTCAGATCACGGTGCAAAAAATTAGCCCTCATACCGGCCCGTACGTGGAAAAATAAAAAGGGTATAGATGTCAGAAGATGTAGTTATAATTTTTTTTAAGAGTAATACAAAAACAAACCTATATAAATAGGGTGTCATTTTAACCGTATGAACCTACAAAATAAAGATAAGGTGTAATTTTCACCAAAAAATGCACTTCGTAGAAACGGAAGCCCCCAAAAGTTACAAAATGGCATTTTTTTCTTCAATTTTCTCACACACAGAATTTATTTTCCGCTTTGCCGTGGATATTTTGGTAAAATGACTAATGTCACTGAAAATAAGAACTGGTGGCGCAAAAAATAAGCCACAATATGGAATTTTAGCGTTATGATTTTTAGAAGGTGATGAGGAAAAAATGAAAATGCAAAAACTTAAAAACCCTACGTCCTTAAGGGGTTAAGAGTATGCCAATTACACGTTTGCATTACATTAAATGGAACAATAATAGGGATTACATCTTATATTTTAATAGAGGAAGAATTTTGGTCCAGTGAGACATCTGATTGCCATTCTGCAATCTGGATTCAGTAATGAGGAGATCTAGCCGCTGTTTAATTTATGAATTATGCATTTTATGCCCTGCATACCATATAATAACTCAGAAATGCAGTTTTGCACATGAAGATTGTTCATTGCAGTTATAGTGGAGTAAGTACCACCAGGGAGACAACCTTACACTTGTAGCCTGACTGCTGTCATCATTTAATCAAAATTTAGCTGCTTAAAAATCAGAACAATGCAAAAATAAACAAGCAACTTGGCACTGGTTTTGTTTCTTCTTCTAAAAACACCACAGACCCAGTTGTAAACCCAGTTGATGAAACAGACAATCTTTTGTCTTAAACAATAATAGCAGAACACTAAACTGTACTCTAAGCGATAATTCTTGCAGAACATGGCATATTGCCCCTTCCTGCCATCAGACTATTTCTGTCTACTACTCTATAATGTTTAAATCTCCCTTGAGTCAGCTCAACACCTGCTTCTCAATGGAAATTTCTTGGACTTGCTAGGCAAAGTCAATGCCATGCCAGTCTGAATAGCCTAGGACCTCAATGTGCACAAATACTACATTTCACATAAAAACAGTACGCTATGGCCCAGATTTATCAAAGTTTGTAGAGCTTATTTTCCCGTATATTTGGCGCAACTTTGGCACAACTGATTTACACTGATTTACATCCCCACCTTGTTTCCCATGCGCCCGCGCTGCACATCTCCCATCTGTCTGCTACCTATTGAAAGACTACAACTCCCAACATGCCCTTACAGTGAGGGCATGCTGGGAGTTGCAGTCTTGTAGCAGGTAGTGGGCAGGAGACGTGCGGCGCGGGCGGGTAGGAGACAAGGGGGGATGTAAATCAGTGCCCCCATCATTAAGTGAGGGTAGCGGGGATAGAGTCAAATGGAGCCCGGGCAGCTGCAGAGTGATGCCAGCCTGGGATCCATTAACATGCCTCTGTGCTGTGGAGTTTTTGGAGTCGCTAATGTAATTTCACATTTCCCGCTGGGTCCCGAGCAGCGAATCAAAGGACCTGGTGGCAAATTTGATATTACAGTAGGGACTAAAACTCTGCGTATGTTAAAAGGAGCCTGGGGTGGCATCACTCTGCAGCCACCCAGGACTCCTGCAGATGGGCTGGTAGATGTACAGGAGCAGTCCCTGCCATCCCTCAGCACTGCGGTATATGCCGAGGGATGGCAGGGATGGCTCCTGCACATCTCTCGGCCCAGCTGTGGGTGTCCTGGGTGGCTGCAGAGTTATGTCAGCCCGGGCTACCTTTGCTACGGCGCCGCAGACTTTACTGTCAATTCAAATTACAGTGATTTTCTGATCACCGCCAGGCTGGGAGCAGAGTGCATTACTGCCCGCTTCCCTGGCTTGTGTGACTACAACTCCCAGCATGTCCGTTGTGAGGCGGGGGTGGGTGAGAAGCTTGTCACCTGCCCTCTGCCGCACAACTACAACTCCCAGCATGCCCTTACTGTAAGGGCATGTTGAGAGTTGTAGTCATGCAACGGGGGGGAGGGGGTGGTAGGTGACAATAAATGTATTCATCTATTTTTCTTTTTTTTTTTTCTCAGTTCAGATCCGTGTATCCTGTGGACTACTTCAGATTCAGTGGACTGGTGTTTTTTTGGAATAATGTTTTTTTAAACGTTGGGTGTTTTTATTTTAATTTACTTGACAGGCTTAGTAGTGGAAGCTGTCTTATAGACGGTGTCCATTACTAAGCCGGGGCTAAGTGTTAGCCACAACAACAGCTAGTACTAACGCCCATTTATTACCCTGGTTCCCACCATCACAGGGGTTCCGGGAAGAGCCGGTACCAACAAGCCTGGAGCATCAAAAATGGCGCTCCTGGGCCTAGGCGGTAACAGGCTGGTGTTATTTAGGCTGGAGAGGGCGGTGACAATTGTCCTCGCCCACTCTAGTAATGGCAGGCTGATGCTGCTTGGTTGGTATTTGGCTGAAAATAAAAATGGCCAAATACCAACCAAGCAGCAACAGCCTGACGTAACCAGGGTGGGCGAGGACCATTGTTACATGCCCTCCCCAGCCTAAATAATGCCAGCCTGTTACCGCCTAGGCCCAAGAGCACCATTTTTGACACACCGAGCCCTCATTAACCATTTTATTAACATTAAAAAAAAAAAAAAAAACACTGGTCATCGCATTTCTCTGAATCTAAAGTAATCCCCAGGATACACGGATCTGAAATGAGAAGTAAAAAAAAAAAAAAAGGTGGTAAAAAAAATGTTTTTTTTTTTTTTTTTTTGCATTGTAGCAATACAGCATTTCATGTTTTATCTGTATGTTTGTGCTAGCAGTGTGCTGCTGTATTCTCCTGTTTATGTATAGTCAGCCTACCAGCGTGCACCTGTATGCCAGGTCCATGCAGTAGTTTTGGTATCAGTATGTGCTGGCCAACTTCGGTGTCAGTTTGTGTTATACATATGGGGGAGTGGCTGCCTCCATGTTGGCTCTTGCACCCCACCCACCTCTATTAGGTGCTCTATAAGGTGCTGGGCGTCTCAGACCTTGCAAGCCTGTTAAACTGAATACACAGAGGCATATTCACAGTGTAGGGTCCTCCCCTTATCGTGCTGGTATGGTCCAAACTATTTGGCCACCAAATTGTGAGCTAAGTACCTCATTTTTGCATTTTTTGCATTGTAGCAATACAGCATTTCATGTTTTATCTGTATCTTTGTATCTTTTGATAGTATGATAAATGTGCCATACATAAGCAAAACTAAAGAAAAAAAAATGCCTACAGAACTTGCTTACCAAAGCAACGATGATAAATGTCCCCCTTTATATATCACATATCTCAGTTCTGGGACCCTCTAGAAATATTTACATACATAACTTACATATGAATTCTATATTTTTACAGCTCTTTTTATAAGCTCCAATTTTATTAGGTATAAACATTTTTTTTTTTATTAATATTAGAAAGGTTTTTATTTTCTGAAAAAACAAAAGCAAAAACAGAGGAATGCAAACATGAGATATAAGTGTAAACATTTCTATTGCATCTTTGAGACTTTTTTTTCCTTTGCATTCCTTCCGCCGTAGCCTTACAATACTGTGATGTACTGTAAAAATATAATTCTGCAATTTTGTATCGCAATATTTTTTTAGAGTTCACCATATGGTAAAAATGACATTCTACATTTATTCTACTGGTTAGCATGATTCCAATGATACCAAATTTGGAACTGTCACGTACCGGCCCCTCAAGACCTGGCGTACGGACACGTCCACACCTCTCGGAAAAGAGTGCGTGGACAAAAGAACCACAAAAACCAGCAGAATATCTACTCTAATATTCTACATCTAAGTTGCCACCGTGGTACGTTCACTCTTGGCTCCCATGTGCACACTCTGCTCCCTTATGAGCCAGTGAACCAGCTTAAACACACACTGTGTGTAGGTCCTCGTGTCTTCCCTGCACACGTGACCTCGGCTGTGACAGTAAAGGGGTACGCTGCTTCCACACTCACTTTCACTCACACCTATCACAATAGGCCCTAAAAATGAGTTACAAACACCCCAAAACCAGTCTACACGCCCACACACAAATACGCTGCCACCATCTATCAGTAGGCCGATAGAATGTCTCCATTCTCACACTATGCACTCTATGACACCAAAACTATGGTAACGGCACGAGCCACACATACACTTATAAATCTATATAAGGCTATAGGGCTATAGGTTCGTTAGAGCATACAAGGCTAAGCATTAAAGTTATGGCTTTAATGTACATAAAGGGTACAGTACTTAGTTACAAAAAGAATTAAAGAAACAGACATACAAAATGTACGAAACAGTAATATAAAATAAAAGGGGGATAAAAATCAGAAAAGTTCCATACTTAACGTTGTGGAGTAAAGTCCTAATCCATCCTGGGGCCAAGGAAGAAAATAAAGGCACAAGTCCATTCAGAATGGGCCCCAAACTTGTAACAACTAGATGGGGTGGGCCCACCACTTTTATGGGTTCAGCAGGGGGTTGGGTTAGAAGGGAGGTCTCCAGCTTCTTCTTAGATCAGCCCACATCATCCCGCCTCCCAACCTCCTCTCAAACACAGATTGATAGTTCATAAATTATAACTCCCATCATACACAACCGATGTGACATAGATGGTAGTACCCTTATTGATATGGTGACATTATAACGCACATTTTGATAGGATCCATGAAGGGGTTATACATAGTTATAGGATACATACAGCTTAATCTATGGGTACAATGGGGTCATGTTTGGGTTCTAAGTAAAGCCTAATATTCGGGGATCATGATTCTGGGGGATATATAACTATGGCTACTAAGGGGAGCCCTGAAAACATATTTCTAAAATTGGGACATATTTCACTATAGGTAAGATGTAAACCGTTTGATCACGTTGGCACCAACTGGCAGGATATGCGCGATTAACCCAATCAGCAAACAAGCTGTCTTGAGGCTCCTCACAGCTAGGTGTCAAGGGATATGTAAAGTAACCACCAACAGAATACAAAACAGTACAGGGGGTATACAGACAAAGGAAAATAATCAGAGGACAAGAGGATATATCCATTTCAAACAGGGTCCCAGACAGCCAGGAGCCAGAGATTATCCACCATATTTTCCTAAAAATGATATCCTCAGCCTATATTCACTACAGGAACAGTTTTATTTCATTTTACAATTAAAATGATCTGACCACTATAATTTTGTTCACCTACATAGAGCTGTGCGAGGGCTAATTTTTTGTGCAGTGAGCTGCAGTTTTTACAGGTACCACTTTGTATTGACTTTTTGATCACTTTGACCATTTAGGTATCACGTAAAAAAAAAAAGCTCTATAACCCCTTTAAAGCCTATTAAACTATTGTCATAAAGTTAGTTCTTTTTCATATACATTGTATAAAGTCACACAATTTTCCAATAAATACGCAGAGTTTGAAAATGGTTGTCTTTTTGTCAAGAAACAAAGAATCACAAATGTAATAAAATAAAACAGATACATACTTCTTTAATCCCCTCTGCAGACCAGCATACATGATCAATACTCTGAAAGCCTCTACAAGTTTACAAAAGGGGAGGACTTCCAAGGGGCGGTGGGGGGTATCAGCGCTGGCCAAGATTTGACACGTCCGGTGAGTAAAAGATTTTTTATTCAAATGCAACGTGTTTCACTGCACTTAGACGGCTTCATCAGGAATCAGTTGCCTGATGAAGCCGCCTAAGTGTGGTGAAACGCGTTGCATTTGATTAAAAAATCTTTTACTCACCGGACATGTCCGATCTTGGCCAGTGCTGATACCCCCCACCGCCCCTTGGAAGTCCTCACCTGTTGAATAATGCCCAGGTCGGGGAGGCTGCAGACCAGATGTACTCTCTCATCCATGCAGACTATTGTTGTGTGTGAGTTCACACAACCGTCTTCGGTAAGGGTGTTTTACCACTTTAATTGGACCCTGGAGTGGAGGTTTTACACTATGGAGCACTCTTCTTTCTTGTTTTAGTTTTCTACAAGTTTACAGGCGGCCAGTGATTACATTTTCTGGCTACATGTGACTGCTGCAGCCAATCGGTGACCTGCCATACTGTCCCATTAGCGCTAAATCAACAGTTGATTGAAAGCTATGGTACAGTTTTTTTGTTTATTGTAAAGCATTCTATAGAGTAGTCAGACATTTGGGTTGATATAGTTTTGCTTGTTCCAATGACAATTTTAAATGAAAGGGCTGAATTTGCCAAAACTGCAACAACTCTTGACCCCTTTCTGGTGAACGCTTAAATATGTTACAAGGAATATAGGGTTCTATGGGACTCTAAATAGGAATTACTGATCTAAAAAATAAATGATTGTTTATTTTTATTAGAAAATATTTTTGGTATAGTCCTTTTTTGTTACACATTTTTTTTGATTGACATGAGTGGTACACCTCCATCTTTATTACATACAGCACAATATATTGCAGAACATACAGAACATTTTTGTTTATTTACTATAAACATTGAGGCTTCTATTTCAGAAATATGCTAAATGTCTTCAATGTAACATTGTGTGAACCACGTATTACTGTTCTCTGTGTGATTTCATTTCAGAACAGAGCTATGCTTATCTCTTACTCCATATGTACTTCTTAACCAGACTGTTCAGCAAGCATTCCCTTACATTGTGGAAATCATGCAGACAGGATATGTTTATTCCTCTGCTCACTTAAGCCTACTGAGGTTTGTATTACAGAGCTTTTAAAGATAATTGAGAAACTCAACCTTTTTGTTTAGCCAAGCCCTTGAAAAATACATCCATTTTGGCTTTAATCTGGTAAACTTTACATGTGAGCAGTTAACCTTCTTGTAGTTCACAGAAGACATCATTCATGTGATATTGTAGTGTGATCTGACTGCAATAAAATATTTGATGTTCTTATGTTCTTAGCTGTTACATTTTTGTATGAACATTTTTGAAATAGTTACACGTTTAACATTATATTTAGAATTTTTTTAAATAAATAATTGAAACAAAAATGTATAAATATTTTTTAGAAACTACAAAGACATGACAATTTATTCATATAATTTTTAAAACATACAATTTATAAATGCAAATGTTTAAGTTAATAAGGGCTGAGCAGTGGCCTGTGATTCTATTTTAGATAAAGCCCCTCCAAGATGTCTGAAATCCACCACCTATCTCACTATTGGTTGGGGCTGCTGCTTTCGACTGCAACCAGAAAATTGTCTCACCAAACTGAATTTCTACATAAAAACAACGTCAGTACAAGCTCACCAATCCAGGGTTTATTTTCATTCTAGCAAGAACAGAAAGGTTATATGTATATATGGAGACAAGGACCCAGTTTGCAGCTTCAGAGCCTTGGGAAGAAGTATATGTGAAGGTTAGAGAAGTGACACTTACCCAAGAAAACGTTAGGAAAATAAAGTGGAAGGGAGACACATTTTGATCAAAGAGTGTGCTAAGAGCCTCCATTTTTTGACCAAAGAGTGCTGCTGCACTTTCTTTTTGTATGGGAACAAATTTAGATGTAAACAGTACTCAAAAGCCATCAAAAGAGTCAGAAGCGAAGAGGGAACATCAATAAAACCAGGACACAGACCGATTACCAGATAGCAAATCTAGTGGTCCAGTAAATGCACAATAACACTATAGGAAACTTGAGAGAGACAATATAGAGAAACTAGTCACAGGTGTCTGAGGTCAGCAGATGCCTGTATAAATCTTCCAGGCTAAGTAGCACTGCAAGCATCAAGGCTGGTAGCCGTAGAAGCCAAGCAATGCAGTACAGACACTGGAGAACCACAGATGCCTCTGAAGCTTAGCTAGGTTATTATATAAAATGGATTATTACACTACCAGAGAATAAAAAAAGGTGAATTATACTAATTCTAGGAAGTCTAATTGACAGCACCACTGTTGTGGAAACAAGAAGGGACAAGCCAATTTCTAGGAATTCTCCACAACAGCACCTATACAACAGTGGTGCTTTCATGGAGATGACAAGGGAATAAAAAAGATTACCAAGTAACGGTCATGCATTTTTTAAAACACATGAGTAGGGATTGAGCGAATTGAATCTGACAAATTCGAATTTGTTACGAATTTCAGGAAAAATTCGATTTGCAACTAATGTGAATATCGCCACGATTCAATCACGCGAATTGCTTCATTAAACTCCCTTTAGTGCGGTCCAGGCTCCAAGGCATCTAAAATGGTGGATCCACATGTGAGGACATGGGGCAAGGAATCCTAGGAAGGGGGGTAACAAGGGTCGGCGGGATGACCCTGAATCACATGCAGCATGCAGCCTATCAGTGGCCAGTCATCCCTGTGATGTCCCAGCCCTATTAAATAGGCAACCATCTTGTGGCCAGTCACTTCAGCCTTTTATTGCAGAGAGAGAGAGAGAGAGAGAGAGAGAGGGACAGACAGTAGTGCGTGTTGCACAGAAAAGCATTTTTTACAGCAGCGATTCACCTCCCAGTCACATCAGCATTCTATTGCAGAGAGGGAAAGAGAGCAGTGTGTTGCACATAAAAGCTTTTTTACAACAGCGATTCACCTCAAGCCCAAATCCGGCCTAGAAGCACTGATAGGGAAGTGAGTGAGATTGAAAGAGAAAGAGCAATTTTGGGTGTAGTACACAGCGACTGTGTGCTGCAGCACTGGTGTGTACAACAACTGAAAAACTAATAGAAGCCAGACAGTTAGGGTGAGCAGAGCATTAAAGAAGTAGTCCGGCACGCACTTTTCTTATTTTATCCGGTCCGGGCTGCAAAAAAAAAGAAAACAAACTTTCTCTGGCCTGCCTACGTGCCCCCGGAGCTCCGATACAGTTGTTTGGTCGCCGGGCTGTTTGCTTCTTACTTCCTGTTAGCCCGGTACGTCACACAGAGCTTCAGCCCATCACCGGCCGAGGCGAGACATCAATGCGGCCCGTGATAGGCTGAAGCTCCGTGTGACGTGTCGGGCTAACAGGAAGTAAGAAGCAAACATCCCGGTGACTGAACACCTGTACCGGAGCTCCGGGGGTGCGTAGGCAGGCAAGAGAAAGTTTGTTTTCTTTTTTTTTTGCAGCCCGGACCGGATAAAATAACAAAAGTGCACAGCGGCTACTCCTTTAAAGTATTTTGTCCTCTATTAAAGGTTTACTCCAGAATAGGAAAATTGTACTCCGTACTGCCAGCAATAAAAAAATAAAGAGGTACACACCTTCCTTCGCAACCCCTGGTGCCTCCGGTAACCCGCTCCGTTCTCCGCCACGTTCCTCTTCCTGGTTGCCAGTGGTCGGCGAGTCATAATGCGCTCAGCCAATCACCAGCCGCAGCAAAGTCCCGACTCGGCCGGTGATAGGCTGAGCGGTAGTGTGACGTTTTCCTCTGCAGGTGCCGGGGAGGAAAACGTCACACTACCGCTCAGCCTATCACCGGCCGAGTCGGGACTTTGCTGCGGCCGGTGATTGGCTGAGCGTAGTATGACTCACTGACCACCGGCAACCAGGAATAGGATCGCGGCAGAGACCGGAGCGGGTTACAGGAGGCACCGGGGGAGCTATGGAAGGTATGTACCTCTTAATTTTTTTACTGCTGGCAGTATGGAGTAAAATTTTCCTATTCTGGAGTATTACTTTAAGTGTAACCTGTGCATACATCTAAGTGGTGTACCATTTTGTACCTGCTAAAGTCTTTAGGGCCTAGATACTGTGAAAGGCCACGCAAAAGTACACACCTGCTGGTGTTGTAGACAAAAACAGTTTTAAGCGTAGTGGAGCATATTGTACTCCCCTCATATACGCACTAAGTATGTCAGGCAGAGAAGTGCCAGAATGTGCAGAGAGGAGTGGCAGAGGCCTAAATTAATCAGGCAGAGGTCAAAGCAGACTAGGGCAGGTGGCAGCATCGATTTCTTTACATGGTCATCCACTTTATCACAAGTGACATCTGACACCACAAGTCAACAGTCGGTGGGTTCCTCTGACACAAATCTCAGTTAGCATGGCCCGAGAGCAGTCCCTATCCTCCCATTGCCTCTCTCTTATGGTGTTCCCTCCAACACAGAAGAATCTTATGCTGTGGGTTCAGCTCCACTATTTAGAGAGGACGATCTACTAGTGGAAGCTCAGCAGCTACTACCCAGCCAAGAAGTGGAGGAGACATCCGCCGCTTCCTCCGCTTGGAGGTCAAGTAGTGATGTGGAGAGTGGTGTGGGAGGTGGTGTTGTGAGCGTTCAGGCTCCTGACATCAGCGATGTGCAGAAATAATTCGATGAAAGCGATCAGACTTGTGAGCCGGGTGCAGAAGCGGCTTCATCACCATCAGGAGAACAGGGTTGCAGGTTGTCCATGAGGCAGCAGCTGAGACAGCATGGTGGTAGCATGGTTGGCAGTCAGCATGGTGGCAGAAGTGGAAAGTCTGGAGCCAAATGTGCCCGAGATAGACCTACCTTCCTGAGAGGTAGTGGAACAGGGGTTCCTGGAGTCGGCGGCAGTAGCAATCAATCAGTGAGGACTGTTGATGCGAAAATCAGCTACTGGGCGTTGTGGCAGTTTTTCCATCAAGCATCTGGAGGATGATAACCTGGCCACATGCAAGATGTGTTGGCAGAAGGTGATGCGTGGCCAGAGTCCCAATGCTGGCACCATGGCCCTGCATCAACATATGCAGCGTCACTATAAAGTGGCCTGGGAGAACCATGGCTCCGATGCCGTGGTCGAGCCTGCTGCATCACCAAGTAGCACGCCGCTTCCTGTTTCAGCAAGCCAAAGCTCCACCAACTCAGCCTCAGGGAGCTGTGTGTCATACCCATCTTCTGTTGCTTCAGATGCTCCTGCTCCTCCTACTCAGTCAGTCATTCCGCCAGCAATCCATCGGTGAAGCCATGTCCAAGAGACAATGTTATGCGCCCACTCATCCAACGGCGCAGAAGCTGAATGTGCTCCTGTCTAAGTTGCTGGTGCTTCAGTCCCTTCCTTTTAAAGTGGTAGTCTCTGCACCTTTCAGAGAACAGATGGCTTGTGCCGAGCCGAGGTGGAGAGTCCCAAGCTGTCATTTCTTTGAGAAGAAGGCAGTACCAGCCCTGCACAATTTTGTGGAACAGAAGGTGGGCCAGTCCTTGAGCCTGTTGGTGTGTATCAAAGTGCAGGGCAGCGCCGACGTCTGAAGCTGTAACTATGGTCAGGGACAATACATGTCCTTTACGGCCCACTGGGTGAATGTGGTTCCTGCACAGCCACAAAAGCAACTTGGACAGGTTACGCCGCTTCCACCTCCACGGTCTCAGCCCGTTGGTCCTGCGACAGCGTGTGACTCCACCTCCTCATCCTCCACCGTGTCCTCTGCCTCCACTGCACGGATAAGTCTCAGTGTCCCTCTAGCATACCATGTATGCAGGGCACGGCGGTATCACACTGTTCTTCACATGGTTTGCCTTGGCGAACGGAGTCTCACAGGGGAGGAACTGCTAAAAGTCATTCATCAAGAAATCAAATCATGGCTTCCTCCACGAAAACTGGAAATGAGAACCATGGTGACCGAGAACAAGAAGAAGATCTTGTCTGTGCTGCGACAAGGAAGCCTGAGACTTGCTCCCTGCATCGCACACGTTTTCAATCTGGTTGTCAAGCTGTTCCTGAAGTGTTCCCCCCATCTGCAAGACATCCTAACAATGGGAAGGAAACTTCGCATTCACCTCAGCCACTCGTACACCACAAAGCACACCCTCCTGGAGCTGCAGCGTCAGAACGGCATACCCCAACAGTCTGATTTACGTTTCCACACGTTGAAATTCCAATATCCATATGTTGGACCGACTATGTTGGACCGATTTGTTGATGATCCAAGCGGATAGGGGTACTCCCGTGTGTAACTTCAATGTCAACCAGTGGCAGCTCATACGTGACAGCTGCCGTTTGCTCAGGCCCTTTGAGGAAGCCACATTATTAGTCAGTCACCAGGATTACGGGATGAACAACGTCATTCCACTGCTTCATCTACTAAGAAATGTGTTGGAAACGATGGCTGATCAGGGCACTGGAGATATGGCGCCTAAATCTTACGGCCACATGAGCCCTGTGGGGCCTGAACTGGAGGAAGAGGGAGGGGACAGGCAAAGTGGAGCACAGTTTAGGTTTTGGGAGACGGGTGGTTTTTCTAGTCATCTGACAGGAGAGGAGGAGCAGGAGCAGACAGAGCAGCTAGAGGGTTATGAGGAAAGCGAGAAAGAGGACCCAGACACACCGTGGCAGTATGCAGTGGAGATGAAGGCAGAGAGTACCTCCGAGTCATTTGCACAAATGGCACAATGCATGCTCACTTGCTTGCGTAGTGACCACCGGATTGTCACCATTTGGCAGTGGGATGACTTCTGGCTCTCCTCCTTATTGGACCCTTGCTACCAGCACAACATGGGGCCCTGTTTTACACTCACCGAGAGGGAGGACAAACTGACCTACTACAGAGACATCCTACATAGTCAAAAACCTACAACACTAGAAACCCCCCAAATAAATTGATATGTGATCATAAATAAACTCCACAGTGGTATGAAAAATATAGAAATGTTATTAATTAATTCATAGTATGAAACAGCCAATTGGTTCCCAACCCATAAAAAAACAAATAATGCACAAGACAGGTTAAAAACAAGCGGTGGGGGAACACCAATCAATCATGATCAAAATGGATACAGCAGTCTCAATAACAAGAAATTAATTAAATAATAGTCATACCTATATATGTATGTATATATTTATCCCACTGTAACTGTGCACATATAGATAGGCGTAATAGGCCCAGTACATCAAAAGCCCAGTGGCTATGCTTCACTATACATACAGCTCTCCACAGTACACATATTATTGCTGCCGTAATTTCACAAGAGAAGTGATCATGTAAAGGAATACCTAAGGAATACCTAAGATGTCGCAAAAGTATGCTCCGGTGTTCCCCCACACCACACTGCAACGCGTTTCGCTTCGCTTCGTCCGGGAGTGATGAGGAGCTTCTCATTTAACCCCAGTGGGGATGTCGTTTTCAATGAAACAATACACTTACATTCTACTTTTCCAAGTTGTTTCTGGATGTCGCCTCCTCGGATGCCCATATGGATGCGGTCTATTCCTCTGAACTTCAGTATTCACCATTGTCCATTATGTGAGGTCCTGAAATGTCGTGGGATTGGTTTTAACTTAGATATCCCTTCAAGATCAGTCAGCTCTACCTTCATTGCAGATCTTATATCTCGTAATTGTTCTTGAATTCTTACCCGTAATTGTCTTGAGGTCATGCCCACATAAATCAGTCCACAAGGACATCTTGCATTTTACATCTTAAATGTATGTGTATGTCATATATATGGATTATACTTATTATGTGGGATCACAATTATCATGAGATCGTTTCATTGTGGCCCTTACCCTACTAACTGAGGATGCATATATTGGAGTTATGGCAACTGTGCCCGGCTCCAATATGGCCACGGGGCGATGGTGCGCTTGGATGCGCATGCGTGGGACCTCGCGCTTCTCCAGACGTGATCCTCCTCCCACGGGTGTAGTCGCTCATTGCGGCCGATCTCGTGGGAAGATGACGTCGTTCCGGAGGCGCGGGGATCCCGGGCGTGCCACACCAAGCTCCATTATGGCGATCGCCACCATTTCATCGGTCAGTATTATGGGCTTCCCCTATATAAAGCTCTCCGTGTCCCCCCTCCTCATCACTCCCGGACGAAGCGGAGCGAAAAGCGTTGGTGTGTGGGGTGGGGGAACACCGGAGCATACTTTTGCGACATCTTAGGTTGGTATTATTCCTTTACATGATCACTTCTCTTGTGAAATTACGGCAGCAATAATATGTGTACTGTGAAGGGCTGTATGTATAGTGAAGCATAGCCACTGGGCTTTTGATGTACTGGGCCTATTATGCCTATCTATATGTGCACAGTTACATAATGATACCCCTATTGAGATAAATATATACATACATATATAGGTATGACTATTATTTAATTCATTTCTTGTTATTGAGACTGCTGTATCCATTTTGATCATGATTGATTGGTGTTCCCCCACCGCTTGTTTTTAACCTGTCTTGTGCATTATTTGTTTTTTATGGGTTGGGAACCAATTGGCTGTTTTGTACTATGAATTAATTAATAACATTTCTATATTTTTTTCATACCACTGTGGAGTTTATTTATTATCACATATCAATTTATTTGGGGGTTTCTAGTGTAGTAGGTTTTTGTATTTCTATTTGTGCCCCCTACATTGAGAAATAATACATTCCCTGTATTGGTGGTCTTACTCATGTAGGTTGCCAATCCTACGTAGTCAGTTGGCGGATGCCTATCTGAGCCATCATCCATCCTCTCGCAGGTCTGACTCAGGGGGCCCTCTGTGCTCATGTTCCACTGCCATGGCTGCTGGGGAGGGGTGGAGTGGCAGGAGTAGTACCAGCTCCATCAGCAGCAGCTTGAGTCTACAGTCGCTAATGAGTAGCTTTCTTCACCCGCATAGTGAAGCAACTCATCAGCAGCAGGTAGACCTGGAGCAGGACCTGAACCAGCAGGTGGTGGCATACCTTGACATTACCATGCCAACACACCTTGAAGATCCGCTAGACTTCTGGGCAGCCAAACTTGATTTGTGGCCGCAAGTAGCAGAGTTTGCCTTGGAAAAGCAGTCCTGCCCAGCCAGCAGTGTGCCATCAGAGCGAGTGTTTAGTGCCAAGGGGGCATAGTAACCCCAAGGAGAACTCGTCTGTCCACGAAAAATGTGGAGAGACTGACCTTTGTGAAAATGAATCAGGCATGGATCAGCCAGGATTTCCACCCACCAATGCCTGATGCATCAGTGTCACACCAACACTTCACAAATATGGATACTGCTTACCCTATTTAAGGCACTGCTCCCCAGTTACAGACATTCCTCCGCATCAGACCACAATTAAGTATTGAGGATATGCATTACATAAAACGTAACTTTTGATAATATTCTTAGCATAAAATATATGTACCAAAAATTTGTTTAATCAAACAAAAGGAAAGGTGTGCAAAAAAATAAAATAAAACACCATGTGCCACCTACAACACCAAGTATTGATGTGATGCAAAGACCTCTAAAAGTTGGAAGGGAAAAATGTATGGTCCATTGTAACAGGTGTGGGCTAAAACTTCCCCTGTAAGGCCCTACTCTCACATTATTAATTCCCTACTTGACAAGTGTTACTCGCCCTAAAAAGGGCTGCACAACACTGCCATTTCCCAGGGGTTTTAGGTGGAAATAGTGAGAGTTTCCTGTGTAGGGCTGCCCTTTTTAGGGTAAGTAACACTTGCCAAAAAGGGAATTAATAGGGCGAGAGTTGGGCCTTATAGGGGAAGTTTTTACCCCACCTGATACAATGGACAATATGTTGTTCCCTTTTCAAGGAAAGTGTTACTTATCTTTGCATCACATCAATACTTGGTGGTGTAGGTGGCACATGGTGTTTTTTGCACACCTTTCCTTTTGCTTGATTTAAAAAAAAATGTGGGTCCATATATTTTATCCTAAGTATATAATTAAAAGTTAAGTTTTACGTAATGCATATCCTCAATACATTTACACTTTTACACTAACACATTTACAAAAGAGACCGTTTTCTTTTATCTACCTGCCTCAGCTACTATTCTGATCCTTCCACCTGCCTGATGCCAAACATCTGATGCCAAATTCTCCTTTTTTCACCCACCTTCGTCACCGGGTACTGGCATTGCCACTCACTGCACTACTCTGTCACCAGGTCACTTTCAGGACTCCTGATGCTGCTCCTGCCACCTCCAGGCTGTCTCATTCTGGCCCCATATGTTTTCCTCTTGCTGACACCACCTCCAGGCTGTCTCATTCTGCCACTACATGTTCTCTTCATGCTGATGCCAGCTCCAGGCTGTCTCATTCTGCCACCATATGTTCTCCTCATGCTGATGCCAGTTCCAATCTGTCTCCTACTGCCACCCTATGTTCTCCTCATGCTGCATCCACCTCAAGGCTCTGTCATTCAGCCACTATATGTTCTCCTCATGCTGCTGCTAAATCCAGGCTGTTTCATTCAGCTACTATATGCTGCCACCAACTCCAGGCTATGTCAATCAGCCACTATGTGGTCTCCAAATGCTGCCGCCAACTCCATGCTGTGTCATTCAGCCACTATACTGTTTCATCATGCTTCCTCCACCTCCAGTCTGTCTCATTCAGCCACTATATGGTCTCCTCAGGCTGCCGCCATGTCCACACTGTGTTATTTAGGCACTATATGGTCTCTTCATGCTTCCACCACCTCCAGGCTTAGTCATTCAGCGACTATATGCTGCCATCAACTCCAGGCTGTGTCATTCAGCCAGTATGTGGTCTCCTTATGCTGCCGGCAACTCCAGGCTGTGTCATTCAGCCACTATATGTTATCCTCATGCTGCCGCCACCTCCATGCTGTGTCATTCAGTCACTATATGATCTCCTTATGCTGCCCTAATCTACAGGCTGTGTCATTCAGCCACTATATGCTGCCGCCAACTCCTGGCTGTGTACTTCAGTCACTATGTGGTCTCCTCATGCTGCTACCAACTCCAGGCTGTGTCATTCAGTAGCTATATGTTCTCCACATGCTGCCACCACCTCCACACTGTGTCGTTCAGCCATTATATGGTCTCCTCATGCTGCCACCACCTCCATGCTGAGTCATTCAGCCACTATATGGTCTCCTCCTGCTTCCGCCACTTCCAGGTTGTGTCATTCAGCCACTATATGTTCTCCTCATGCAGCTGCAAACTCCAGGCTGTGTCATTCAGTCACTATATTCTTTCGCCAACTCTCGGCTGTGTCATTCAGACACTATGGGGTCTCCTCTTGCTGCCGCCAACTCCAGGCTGTGTCATTCAGCCACTATATGTTCTCCTCATGCTGACACCACCTCCACGCTGTGTCATTAAGCCACTATATGGTCTCCCCATGCTGCCGCCACATCCACGATGTGTCATTCAGGCACTATATGGTTTCCTCATGCTTCTACCAACTCCAGGCTGTGTCATTCAGCCACTATATATTCTCCTAATGCTGCTGCTACCTCCACGCTGTGTCATTCAGCCACTATATGGTCTACTCATACTGATGCCACTTCCAGACAGGGATTCTAATAGCGACGCCTCTGATCTGCATGTCATACTGAATAACAGTATTATTTCACTAACCCAGCACCCATCCTATGCGTGTTACAGAAAGGCAAAGTGTTCTACTTCCCTATTTAGGCTCTCTGTAGGCAAGAAATAGCCATTTTATTAGCAATTCTGCGCAATTAAATTCTGACCATAACAATTTTTGGGGGAAAATTCGGCAAAATGGCCAAATAAAATTTTTCTAAAATTTTATCATCTCTAGTACCATTCTGTACACTGAAAGCAGTCATTTTCACCTTGTGCATAAAGGCAGTTTATAAATAAAGTCAGACCAAGTTGTACAGGTACTCCTGGTTTGTCTTTCTATATCAGTAAGGGTCTCTATCCCCCCTCCCCCAACTGTACAATACTTTTATATGTGAAGAAGCCTTCTATGAGGGGAGGACGGACACTCCAAACAGAACAATAAAAGAGGTCTTGGGTAATTGCTTCCCATAAGTGCTCTCAAGATGATGGGATAATACATTCCACTCCTCCAGGGGGAAAGAGACAATAGAAAATATATGCTGTCAGTAAATAGCTCTAAGGTTAATATACGCACCCAAAGGTGAAAACATTTAAGCCTTTAAACTATGAGATTTATCACATTTTAGGTTTATGAAGTTCGTAAAGAGAATTGAGTAAATGGGGAGTATGCTTAGCCATGACGAAGATAATTCCAAGAGATTGGTCAATAGTGTCAGAGTTGTACAGTCAACACAGTATCTGAGTTGAAGGCTTCACCATATGAAAGAGGGGTAAAAAGGTCACAAACATATTTACTATTAGAGTCTAGGTGGTAGTTTACCATTGAGAATGAATGGGAGGAAGACAAAAGTAGTGGGAGAAAAATAATTCTGGAGGTGCAAATTTTAACAAAAAGACTTGTGGCACTCACCCATTAAAACATTCAGAATTTTGAATAGTACACAGCTCCTTTCTACTCTTTCCATCTCTGCTCTTCTCACTGACACCCCACCACCTGGTACACCCTGGCATGGGCTGCTTCCCTGTTGTTTCCCCTCCTCAGTCTATTTTTCTGCATGCATGGACGACACCACCTGTCCTTTTCTTGTCTTTTTCATGCGTGTTCTACCTTTCTGTTTCTGATACATTGTTGGTACAACGTTTATACCAAGTTCACTGGTTTTGTTTCCCTTCCCTTGTCTCCTTACTCTACATTCATAAAGCTCTCCTGTCTTATATCTACAAATTATATGTTCCTTGATGGCTATGCACCTTTCTCTGTACTATCTTGTTTAAAAAGAAAATGGCAGCAGCACACTTGGTCAACAAAATGGAGGCTCTTAGCGCACTTTTTGATCAAAACGTGTCCCCCATCCACCACGCGGAGGTGGCCTCTTATCGGATGGGTCCCTAAACACTCACCTACCTCAGGCTGGGTGACATGTTGGATCCACTAACGATCCAAACCACCTCCTGTGAAAATAGGGGAGGGGATGCACGGCTACAGAGGGAGCCACTCCCCCCAAATTTGCACAGCAAAGAAAAAAAAATTTTTTCTTTTTTTACATGTTTTGTACTTGCCACAGCAGCGTGCACCCGTGTATTGGGTTTAGGTGCTGGCTACATTTTCATTTTTTTTTTTTCTTTGCTGTGCAAATTTGGGGGGAGTGGCTCCCTCTGTAGCCGTGCATCCCCTCCCCTATTTTCACAGGAGGTGGTTTGGATCGTTAGTGGATCCAACATGTCACCCAGCCTGAGGTAGGTGAGTGTTTAGGGACCCATCCGATAAGAGGCCACCTCCGCGTGGTGGATGGGGGACACGTTTTGATCAAAAAGTGCGCTAAGAGCCTCCATTTTGTTGACCAAGTGTGCTGCTGCCATTTTCTTTTTTTACATGTTTTGTACTTGCCACAGCAGCGTGCACCCGTGTATTGGGTTTAGGTGCTGGCTACATTTTCATTTTTTTTTTTTTTTCTTTGCTGTGCAAATTTGGGGGGAGTGGCTCCCTCTGTAGCCGTGCATCCCCTCCCCTATTTTCACAGGAGGTGGTTTGGATCGTTAGTGGATCCAACATGTCACCCAGCCTGAGGTAGGTGAGTGTTTAGGGACCCATCCGATAAGAGGCCACCTCCGCGTGGTGGATGGGGGACACGTTTTGATCAAAAAGTGCGCTAAGAGCCTCCATTTTGTTGACCAAGTGTGCTGCTGCCATTTTCTTTTTTTACATGTTTTGTACTTGCCACAGCAGCGTGCACCCGTGTATTGGGTTTAGGTGCTGGCTACATTTTCATTTTTTTTTTTTTTTTCTTTGCTGTGACTATCTTGTTTAACCATGTCTGAACTTTGTTTGGTGCTAATCATTGTACTTTTAAACCATGTTTATTGTTGAATGTACGGTAATTCCTGTTTTGTTCTAACAACTTTCTTAAAAAATTCATAAAAATAAAATAAATGAATAAATAAACAAACATTCAGTCTTTATTTGTAGCTTAGGTAGAATATATCCAAAGGCAGAGGGTTCATATTTAGCCATGCTCAGCTAAAGGGTGAGTGGCCAGCAAGGAGAGGTGTCAGGATCCGGACTGGTTTGCAGCGAGGACACTGGTGGTGGATCCTCTGTGTCAGTGGGGTGATGGTGTGGGCCGCACCAGGGGAACGGAATCTAAGGGGTTACTGGTTTTCACCAGAGCCCGCCGCAAAGCGGGATGGACTTGCAGCGGCAGGTAACCCCCAGGTTGTTCCACCCGATAGCGACTCAACGCCAGCTGACAGCTGAGACAGGCGCGGTACACAGGGACAAGGCAAGAGCAAGGTCGGACATAGCAGAAGGTCAGGGCAGGCAGCAAGAGTCGTAGTCAGGGGCAACAGCAGAAGGTCTGGGTACACAGGCTTGGGAACACACTAAACGCTTTCACAGGGCACAAGGCAACAAGACAAGGACAGGAAGGGGAAGTGAGTTTATATACACATAGCGCAGGTGTAGGTACTGATTGGGCCAGGCACCAATTAATGGTGCACTGGCCCTTTAAATTTCAGAGAGCCGGCGCGTGCGCGCCCTAGAGAGCGGGGCCGCGCGCCGGGACAGGGCAGCAAGAGGACGGGGCAGGTGAGGAGATTGGAATGCGACCCACGGGCGGGCGCGTCCCGCTACGTGGATCGCATCCCCGCCGGAGATACCAGTGCAGCGCTCCCGGACAGCGGGTCTGACTGGGGCGCTGCACTGAGAAGAACGCCGTGAGTGCTCCGGGGAGGAGCAGGGACCCGGAGCGCTCGGCGTAACAAGAGGCTGATGAATAGTTTCATGGTTTACCTGGTTTCTCTAATCCTGAGGTCTGTCACTCACAGACACCTTTTTCAAAATTGGCGCCATTTGTGAAGTCAACAAATTTACCATAAGATACTGTTAAAACAAATCAAAGAAACAATAAATGTGAAATGCAACACATTATGTGAAGTCATATGGGGTGTCAACTGCACAAAAATACATTTGGTTCATTACAACTAGTGGAGAAACAGGTCTGTCTATTATGGACAGTAAAATTGTTAAAGGGGTTATCCAGGAAAAAACTTTTTTTCATATATATATATATATATCAACTGGCTCCAGAAAGTTAAACAGATTTGTAAATGACTTCTATAAAAAAAATCTTAATCCTTTCAGTACTTATGAGCTGCTGAAGTTGAGTTGTTCTTTTCTGTCTAAGTGCTCTCTGATGACACGTGTCTCGGGTACAACCCATTTTAGAAGCAAATCCCTATAGCAAACCTCTTCTGCTCTGTTCAGTTCCCGAGACAAGTAGAGATGTCAGCAGAGAGCACTGTTGCCAGACAGAAAACAACAACTCAACTTCAGCAGCTGATAATTATTGAAAGGATTAAGATTTTTTAATAGAAGTAATTTACAAATCTGTTTGACTTTCTGGAGCCAGTTCACATATATATGAATTCCTGGAATATCCCTTTAACCTGTTAAGGACCAAGGATGTACCGGTACATCCTGAGTCCTTTCCCTTTCTATAATGCGGGGACACTATCAACAGCCAGGACCCATGGCTAATAGCGCGCAGCACTGATTGCGGTGCCGCGCGCTATTAACCCTTTAGATGCGGCGTTCAAAGTTGAACGCCGCGTCTAAAGTGAAAGTAAAACATTGCTGGTTAGCTCAGGGGGCTGTTCGGGATTTTCGCTGCGAAATCGCGGCATCCCATACAGCTGCGGGACACGAGGAGGGTCTCCTACCTTGCCTCCTGGTGTCCGATAGCCGAATGACTGCTCAGTGCCTGAGATCCAGTCATGAGCAGTCAAGCGGCAGAATCATTGATCACTGGTTTCCTATGAGAAACCAGTGATCAATGTAAAAGACCAGTGTGTGCAGTGTTATAGCCAACTATGGGAGCTATAACATTGCAAAGAAAAAGTGAAAAAAAAGTGAATAACGATCATTTAACACCTCCTCTAATAAAAGTTTGAATCACCCCCCTTTTCCCATTTAAAAAACAAACAAAAACTGTGTAAATAAAAATAAAAATAAACATATGTGGTATCGCCGCATGTGAAAATGTCCGAATTATAAAAATATATTGTTATTTAAACTGCACGGTGAATGGCGTATGCGCAAAAAAATTCCAAATTCCAAAATAGTATATTTTTGGTCACTTTTTATATAATGAAAAAATGAATAAAAAGCGATCAACAAGTCCGATCAATACAAAAAGGTGATAGCTAAAAACTTCAGATCACGGCGCAAAAAATTGAGCCCTCATACCGCCCCATTCGCAGTAAAATAAAAAAGTTATAGGGGTCAGAAAATGACAATTTTAAACATATACATTTTCCTGCATATAGTTATGATTTTTTTCAGAAGTATGACAAAATCAAACCAATATAAGTAGGGTATCATTTTAATTGTATGGACCTACAGAATAAAGAGAATGTGTCATTTTTACCGAAAAATGTACTGCGTAGAAACAGAAGCCCCCAAAAGTTACAAAATGGCGTTTTATTTTTCAATTTTGTCTCACAATGATTTTTTTTTTCCGTTTCGCCGTAGATGTTTGGGTAAAATGACTGATGTTGTTACATGTTGTTACAAAGTAGAATTGGTGTCGCAAAAAATAAGCCATCATATGGATTTTTAGGTGCAAAATTGAAAGGGTTATGATATTTTAAAGGTAAGGAGGAAAAAACGAAAGTGCAAAACTGGAAAACCCCCTGGTCCTTAAATGAGTAATCCAGTGGTGAACCCAGTGGTGAATAACTTATCCCCTATCCTAAGGATAGGGGATAAGTTTGAGATCGCGGGGGGTCCGACCGCTGGGGCCCCCTGTGATCTCTCTGTACGGGGGCCAGGCTCTCCGGCCAGATAGCGGGTGTGTCGACCACCGCACGAAGCAGCGGCCGACACGCCCCCTCAATACAACTCTATGGCAGAGCCGAAGCGCTGCCTTCGGCAATCTCCGGCTCTGCCATAGAGATGTATTGAGGGGGCGTGTTGGCCGCCGCTTCGTGCGGTGGTCGACACCCGCTATCTTGCCGCAGAGCCTGGTCCCCGTACAGACAGATCGCAGCGGGCCCCAGCGGTCGGACCCCCCGCGATCTCAAACTTATCCCCTATCCTTAGGATAGGGGATAAGTTTTTCACCACTGGACTACCCCTTTAAGGGGTTAACCTCTCAACCATTATGGACCAAGACCATTTTAATCTTAAGGACCAGGCCAATTTTATTTTTGGGTTTTCGTTTTTTCCTCCTCGCCTTCTAAAATCCATAACTCCTTTATATTTCCCTCTACAGACCCATATAAGGGCTTGTTTTTTGCGTGAACAATTGTACTTTGTAATGAAACCTCTCATTTTACCATAAAATGTACGGCAAACCCCCCAAAAAAAATTTAGGGACAAAATTTAAATGAAAACCACAATTTTGCACATTTTGGAGGGTTTTGTTTTCACACTACACACTTTACGGTAAAAATGACATGTGTTCTTTATTCTGTGGGTCAATTTGATTAAAATGATACCCATGGCTAGATACTTTTATATTTTTGTACTGCTTTAAAACAAATCTAAAATTTTTGAACAAATTCAGTAATCTAAAATCGCCCTATTTTGACCACCTATAACTTTTTCATTTTTCCACATATAGGGCGGTATGAGGGCTAATTTTTTGTGCCGTCATCTGTACCTTTAATCAATACCACATTTGCATATATAAAACTTTTAGATCATTTTTTATAAATTTTTGTAAATAAAATGTGACAAAAAAGCTGCATTTTTGGACTTTTTTTTTTTTACGTTTACGCCATTCACCATACGGGATAATTAACATTATATTTTGATAGTACGGACATTTATTCACACGCGGCGATACCAAATATGTTTATTTAAAAAAAATGCTTTTTGGGGGTAAAATGGGAAAAACGGAAACATTTTTTTTTTAATTTTTCACTTTTTTTTACTATTTATTTTAAAATTTTTCAACTTTTATTTTACACTTTTTATGTCCCCATAGGGGACTATTTATAGCAATCCTTTGGTTGCTAATACTATTCAGTGCTATGTATAGGACATAGCACTGCTCAGTATTATCGGTGATCTTCTGCTCTGGTCTGCTCGATCTCAGACCAGAGAAGAAGACCGCAGGAGATGGCCGGAGCAAGGTGAGGGGATCTCCGGCCGCCATGCAGGATGATCGGATCGCCACGGCAGCGCTGCGGGCAATCCAATCATCCATTTAAAGTGCCGCACTGCCGCAGATGCCATGATCTGTATTGATCAAGGCATCTGAGGGGTTAATGGTGGACATCCGCGTGATCGCGGATGTCGGCCATTACCGGCGGGTTCCCGGCTGCTACTAGCAGCCAGAACCTGCCGTGTATGACGCGAGCACCGTTCCAATGCTCGCGGTCATACACAGGATGTAAATGCACGTCCTGGTGTGGGAAGTCCCACCCAACCAGGACGTACATTTGCGTCCGTGGTCGTTAAGGAGTTAAGAACCAAGGACGTACTGGTACATCCTGAGTCCTTTCACTTTCTAACAACGGCTGGGACCCTTGGCTAATAATATGCAGCACTGATCGCGGTGCCATGCCCTATTAACCCTTTAGACGCGGCGTTCAAAGTTGAATGCCGGGCCTAAAGTGAAAGTAAAACCATGCCGGTTGGCTCAGGGAGCTGTTTGGGATCGTCGCGGCTAAATCGCAGCATCCTGGACAGTTTACAAGACAGCCGGAGGATCCCTACCTGCCTCCTCGCTGTCCGATCGCCGAATGACTGCTCAGTGCCTGAGATCCAGGCATGAGCACTCAAGCGTCAGAATCATTGATCACTGGTTTCCCATGAGAAACCAGTGATCAATGTAAAAGATCAGTGTGTGCAGTGTTATAGGTCCCTATGGGAGCTATAACACTGCAAAAAAAAAAGTGAAAAAAAGTGAATAAAGATCATTTAACCCCTCCCCTAATAAAAATTTGAATCACTCCTCTTTTCCCATAAAAAAAGTGTAAATAAAAATAAAAATAAACATATGTGTATAGCCACGTGCGGAAATGTCCGAATTATAAAAAGATATCATTAATTAAACCGCACGGTCAATGGCGTACGAGCAAAAAAAATCCAAAGTCCAAAATAGTGTATTTTTGGTCACTTTTGGTCACTTTTTGGTAACGGATTTATTGATCGCTTTTTATTCAATAAATCCGATGGATACAAATATGGTACCTCTAAAAACTTCAGATCACGGTTCAAAAAATGAGCCCTCATGCTGCCCCATATGCTGAAAAATAAAAAAGGTTATAGGGGTCAGAAGATGACGATTTTAAACGTATAAATTTGTCTGCATGTAGTTATGATTTTTTTCAGAAGTACGACAAAATCCAACCTATACAAGTAGGGTATCATTTTAATCGAATGGAACTACAGAATAAGGAGAATGTGTCATTTTCACCGAAAAATGTATGGCGTAGAAACAGAAGCCCCCAAAAGTTACAAAATGGCGTTTTGATTTTTTTTCAATTTTGTCTCACAATGATTTTTTTCCGTTTTGCCGAATATTTATGGTAAAATGACTGATGTCATTACAAAGTAGAATTGGGGGCACAATAAATAAGCCATCATATGGATTTTTAGGTGCAAAATTGAAAGAGTTAGGATTTTTTAAAGGCAAGGAGGAAAAAATGAAAGTGCAAAAATGGAAAAACCCCTGGTACTTAAGGGGTTAAGATCAAGGGCGGACATATCACCTGTTCAGCCGGTTCGGCTGCACAGGTGCCCAGGGTGTTAGGGGGCCCGCCTAGTGGCCCAGGTCACAGCCTGGGCCTCACAGTCTGGGCCCCTGCAGGGCCCCCTGCCAGTACTTCATACTATATGCTGCAGCAACAGGTCCCGGACCTGCCGCTGAAAGCAGTAATTTACCTTTAAACCGGCCTGACGAGACGGACAGGCCAGGGGCTGATGGGAACAGACGTGCCCCGCGCAAGCCGCACGTCTGTTCCAAGCCCCTGACGTCACGTGTCATGGCCTCTGACCCCGGGAGAAGCGACAGGAGCAGCAAACCCTCCCACCTCACACGGCCGCATTGCTGAGCAGATGAGGTGAGGAGAGCGATGATCGGGTGCAGGGCGGTGGGGGGGAGGGTATTGTAATAATGATGAAGAGGACAGGAGGGGTGTTGAAGAGGTTGGTGGTGTAATGATAAGGAGGATTGGAGGTCTGGGAGAGCGTAGTGTTGATAAGGAGGACCAGAAGGGGGGTCAGGGGTGTAGTGATTAGGGGGTTTAATGTTGATGAGAAGGATCGGGGGTGTCAGCTGTGTAATAATGATGAGGTGCTTAAGGTATATGGGGTGATGAGGAGACTGAGGATGGAGTGCGTGGGGTGTATGGGGTGATGAGGAGACTGAGGATGGAGTGCGTGGGGTGTATGGAGTGATGAGGAGACTGAGGATGGAGTGCGTGGGGTGTATGGGGGTGATGAGGAGACTGAGGATGGAGTGCATGGGGTGATGAGGAGACTGAGGATGGAGTGCATGGGGTGTATGGGGTGATGAGGAGACTGAGGATGGGGTGTGTGGGGTGATGAGGAGACTGAGGATGGAGTGCATGGGTGTATGGGGTGATGAGGAGACTGACGATGGGGTGATGAGGAGACTGAGGCTGGAGTGCATGGGGTGTATGGGGTGATGAGGAGACTGAGGATGGGGTGCAAGGGGTGTATGGGGTGATGAGGAGACTGAGGATGGGGTGTGTGGAGTGTATGGGGTGATGAGACTGAGGATGGGGTGTATGGGGGTGATGAGGAGACTGAGGATGGAATGCATGGGGTGATGAGGAGACTGAGGGTGGAGTGCATGGGGTGATGAGGAGACTGAGGATGGAGTGCATGGAGTGATGAGGAGACTGAGGATGAGGTGCATGGGGTGTGTGGGGGTGATGAGGAGACTGAGGATGGGGTGTATGGGGTGATGAGGAGACTGAAGATGGGGTGTATGGGGTGATGAGGAGACTGAGGATGGAGTGCATGGGGTGTATGGGGTAATGAGGAGACCGAGGATGGGTTGTGTGGGGTGTATGGGGTGATGAGACTGAAGATGGGGTGAGTGGGGTGTATGGGGTGATGAGGAGACTGAGGATGGAGTGCATGGGGTGATGAGGAGACTGAGGATGGAGTGCATGGAGTGATGAGGAGACTGAGGATGGGGTGCATGGGGTGATGATCAGACTGAGGCTGGAGTGCATGGGGTGTATGGGGTGATGAGGAGACTGAGGATAGGGTGCGTGGGGTGTATGGGGGTGATGAGGAGACTGAGGATGGGGTGTATGGGGTGATGAGGAGACTGAAGATGGGGTGTATGGGGTGATGAGGAGACTGAGGATGGAGTGCATGGGGTGTATGGGGTAATGAGGAGACCGAGGATGGGTTGTGTGGGGTGTATGGGGTGATGAGACTGAAGATGGGGTGAGTGGGGTGTATGGGGGGGGTGATGAGACTGAGGATGGGGTGCCTGGGGTGATGAGGAGACTGAGGATGGGGTATATGGGGGTGATGAGGAGACTGAGGAAGGAGTGCATGGGGTGATGAGGAGACCAAGGATGGAGTGTGTGGGGTGTATGGAGTGATGAGAAGACCGAGGATGGGTTGTGTGGGGTGTATGGGGGTGATGAGGAGACTGAGGATGGGCTGTGTGGGGTGTATGGGGTGATGAGACTGAGGATGGGGTGCGTGGCGTGTATGGGGGTGATGAGGAGACTGAGGATGGGTTGCGTGGGGTGTATGGGGGTGATGAGGAGACTGAGGATGGAGTGCGTGGGGTGTATGGGGTGACTCAGCGGTTGGTACAGTATTTGGCAGTATTATATTCATGGAGTACAGTGGTTGGCAGTATTATATTCAGGGGTACAGTATTTGGCAGTAATATATTCAGGGGTACATTGGTTGTCAGTATTATATTCAGAGGTATAGTATTTGGCAGTATTATATTCATGGAGTACAGTGGTTGGCAGTATTATATTCAGGGGTACAGTGGTTGGCAGTATTATATTCAGTGGTATAGTATTTGGCAGTATTATATTCATGGAGTACAGTGGTTGGCAGTATTATATTCAGGGGCACAGTGGTTGGCAGTATTATATTCATGGAGTACAGTGGTTGGAAGTATTATATTCAGGGGTACAGTATTTGGCAGGATTATGTACAGGGGTACAGTGGTTGGCAGTATTATATTCAGGGGTACAGTGGTTGGCAGTATTCAGGGGGTACAGTGGTTGGCACTATTATATTCAGGGGTACAGTATTTGGCAAGGTTATAATGATTATTGCCATCATACACAGGATGAGGATCTACTGACAAATTAAGGAACCAATGATGTCCAGGTGTCAGACTCTGCAGAGAAGATGGAAGAAATCCTGGTGTCTGGACCAGATGAAGAAGAAAAGTAAAGACAACAGAGAAGACGTCACTCAGGTCAGTGATATCATTGTGTATTTTCCTAACTGTCCCATCAGAGCTGTAGTCACTGATATCATTGTGTAGTCTCCTGACTGTCCCATCAGCTGTAGTCACTTCAGACATGATGGGAGTTGCAGCTTTCCAACATCTGGGGAGCCACTTGAACCATTAAAATGGGCTGTTTATTTTAAAATGCCTGGGCCTATTTTTGGTCCCAGTCTGGCCCTGCCTGTAAGTCACTTCTATCACTAAGGAGCCAAGGAACCAGGGGGTGCCAAGGGATGTCGTGCTAAGTCCAGGGGTACGAGTGTAAAGAGGAGCACTGCCCTCTGCCTCCCAGCTAGATACGGGTCAGGCTGACCCAGGGGAGTACTCACCGGGCTTGGGCCGCACACTGAGAGGGACAGGGGCCACCCGGAGCCCACCTCAGGAGCCGTTCCATCCACCTGTGGTGGACAAGGCAAGTGGCGACACTACACGCGCGGGGTAAGTGGAGGTACTCCGGTGGGGTCTAGGTACATGAGGGGGCACAGTGCTGGGGGGGGGGGGGGCAGGCACATTCTTTGCACAGGGGCCCTCTGCTGTCTGTGTCCGCCCCTGGTTAAGATCCTACAGCCAGTAAATGAATCCTGGGAGGGTTAATACATTTAAGGAATTTACTGCCGGAATAAAATCCAGCCTAGACATTTATTTACAGTTATACCTCAGAATCTGTCCTACACCTCAGAATCTATATTCCTGAGAACTGAATGCCTTAAAATGGCTGAAGTCGAGGAAAGACTTAATAAAACAGGAGGTGGAGAAAGGTAGCAGTGTAGTGATAATACTGTATACATATTTAATCCAAGAAGTTTTTGAACCTCTAAAGAGAATACTTTCTAAGCTAACAACATTCCTGTGACCCTGCATAAGCAACAAATTACTGTAAAAAATAAAAGCAGAGCATGTTACCCTAACATCCCAAAAAAAGGGGGCGGAGTACCCCTTTAAGGAAACAGGGATTTTTAAATTTTGCACTTTCCCCCCCCCCTTCTATAGCCATAACGTCTACAATTTTCCACTTACAGACCCATATTAGGGCTTGTTTTCTGTTCCACTAAGGGTACTTTGTAATGACAGCACTTATTTTACCACCAAATCGATGGTGCAACCAAAAATTATATGTCTGTCTCCAGGTTGGGTGTGGTTCTGTGGCTCAGTTCCATTGAAGTCAATGGAGCCATGTTGTAATACTACACACAACCTGGAGACAGATGTGAAGCTGTTGTTTTTTTTTGTTTGTTTTTTTAAGACATTGGCTCTGTTTTTCTGTTCCTCGATAATCCATTTAAAATTGTCCTCTTCTGATCCCTATAATTCTTTTATTTTTCTGATTACGGGGTTGTATTAGGGCTAATTTTTTTTTTCCTGCAGTTTGACATTACAGGAGGAGCTCGGCTGTATATGACAGCTGCCTACCTCTGTACATGGCCAAGGTACAGCTCCTATGCCCCTATAATTTCATGAATATAACTGTACACCCTTCTCGCAGTAAGACACTGCTAAAATGAATATATAGTTTCTTCCATTTGTGAGAAGAGATTAAATGAAAGCTTAAAGATTACCTCTTGATCTTGATAAATCTTGATAAATAAAGATAAATAATGATCTTGATAAATAAAGATTTGTATTCCTCCCATTTTACTCCCCCATCATGATAAACCACCACCTGCCTTTGTTTTTATTTCTTTGCATTTTACATTGATATTGTGGTGTATAATTTGCTCAGTCTCAGTCAGCTCCACAAACTGGAAAGGGGTGTTCCCCAGCAAACTTGACATAATCGGTAGCCCTGCTCGGAAGGACTCCCTCCCTTACTCTACTGTGCTGCTCTGAACACACAACCTAGAGCAGCTCAGTGTGTGATGGACTGTGATTGTCTGAGATTGCAACCCCCCCTCAGCTTTATGCGCTGAACTCTACAGTGTGCTCAGATCTGCCCAGCAGCAAAAGGGGAGCAGAGATATCCAGCACAATATTTAGCACTATGCACTGAAGGCATTGACTCTACAGCAGCAAAAATATATAAAACACAAGCGTTTGTATCTGGTGACAACCTAGATTCCCCTAGCTGCAGCTGTACTTTATGCACACGTCCCTGTATATTGTGCTAATATTGAAAGATATATTAATAAATAAATAAGCTCTGATAGGGGTTTACAAGAAAGTGATATGTGATAATATTACTAATGCATACCTGAGATCTGAGACAATGGTGATTTTGTCACAGTAGAAAGCTTGTCAATAGAACAGGTATACACAGAGTAATTGTAGTGGAAATAGTGGTAAACTGTTAGATCTGTGTAAGTAGACAAAATAGGATGGTCAAATGATCTAAATTTGATCTATAGGGCATTGGTTTTCAACAACATGTAGGTACTGGAATTATACCTCATGTACAGTATTGCCTGGTTTACAGGGTTGACTCTCAAAACAAGTGAAACATAACCAATTTTTATTTAGGTATGGAAGTCACAAGTAAGTAAATCCGCAGTGGATGAGTTAACACGCAATGAATATGCTCAGTACAATACCGGCCGTAGTTGCTATGATGTCCGTCGCACTGCTGCTTTCCCATGTACCGTGATTCTTGTGGTATTCCTTGTAGATCCCATGAATGTTATCCAAATCAAGTCCTCTGCATTAGAACAGTGGAAGAATGCCCCGGCTGGTGGTGTCTCAACCTAGGTCAATGTTTCCCAAACTTTTTTGGCTCGTGGAGCCCTTCGAAAAAAAATTTGAGCAAAAAGGGTTCCCATCCCCCCTGCGCCGCCGTGATGTGCAGGCCGGATGGGAGATTTACATTTTTTTTTTATTTGCCTGCTGGAGCCCGTGGAACCCCAAGGCAGTTCATGACGGAACCCCAAGGTTCCAGTGAACCATGGATGGGAATCACTGACCTAGGTGCTTGCAACTTTTGGGTTAGGTGTTGGGTAGTGATGTCACTATTGTGACTTCTATGCTCCACAATACCTCGACGCATTTTGGAAACTGTATGTCGGTTTCCTTCGTCTGGAGTAGTGATTGTGGTGGTGCTGGCCAATTCTTATACTGGTCAGTGCTATCATGTTAGAGGTTAACCCGTTGTTATCCGTTGATATAGAAATTTGAATCTACATTAAGTACATGCTAATTTGGACTACTGGCAGGAAAATTATATCAAATCACAGAAAACCAAATTATTCAAATTCTGAGTCTATATGGATTCAATGAGTTTAAATTATACATACACTTAGATTCTGTTCTTGAAGGTTGTGGAATATAATTGCCACCCCTCCAATGGGGTGCCACATTTTCAGTGCCAAAGAATGTTAATCCTATAGCAGACTGGTGGTGTTTTTCCCTATAATGAATGGACAAAGGATGTCCTTCAAATCCCCTTTGGATATTGTACAGGGGTTACTTTATTCTTGTCC